>NC_081310.1:100004733-100629733 GCF_026419965.1 Kogia breviceps
CACCCAGAGAAAAGACTGCACGCAGCAACAAAGACCCAATGAAGCCAAAAATAAAATAATAAATTTACTTTTAAAAAAATCTCAGAAAAATGAGATTGCCGTTTTATGAAGGACATTTACAATAGAGAAATCTCCATTTATAAGGGTAGGTCCCTCTTTGCACCAAAAATAGAAGGATAATTAAATCTTAAGTAACTCTTTTCAATGGGGAAGTCCCGACTTAAATGTGCAAACAGCCGTACCCTTGTTTACTGTGCTTGGCATGATAACCTTCCATAACTGGCCTTCCCCCCTTCCCCAGCATCTTTTCTGTTTTCAGCTGAAGACGGTATTGAAGGGGATGGTTTTGGTCATTTCAGGGAGTGACTCAGTTTTCCGTGGTGTCCCCCCTCTATTCAGAAGGTATACATGTTATTAAACTTCTGCTTTTCTCCTGGTAATCTGTCTTTTATTACAGGGACGGGGGGGCCTCAACCAAGAACCTAGAAAAATAGAGGGAAAGTTGTTTTTCCTCCCATACACATGCAGTGGAATACTACTCAGCAGAAAGGAATGCACCATCCACCTATGGAAAGACATGGATAAACCTTCAGTGTATACTGCTAAGTGAAAGAATCCAGCCTGAGCAGGCTGCACACAGTATGACCCCATTGATGACATCCCGGGAAAGGCAAAGCTACATAGATGATAAGCAGATCATGGGGTGGGGGGTTTGAAGTAGTCCATGTGATACTCTAGGATGGATACCTGTCACTATGCATTTGTCTAAGCCCATAGATGTGTGTAGCCCAAGGGGCCAATCATAATCTATTCAAATTTAGTTATTTAGGGTGTAGGATGTTGCAGGATGGAATACATCATGTGACAGAATCTAACTGTATTAGAAATATATGGAAACAACTCACTGTAGGGGATGGGGTAAAAGCTGCTGACTTAAGTTACCTTTGGAAATGAATGGAATCTGTAGGCTAAAGGCAAAATGGCCCGTATATAAACAGTGGGCTTTAATTTACAAAGTTCTTTCCAGGGTGTAGTAGCTAACAATTCTGAAACCTCTGCACATGTAACCTGGAAAGGAGCAATGCATAGATAAATGGCAGATGGTGGGAGCCAGGCTCCTTGCTGTGGGAGTGCGAAGTTACAGGTACGCAAGGCGAGAGCCTCTGCCCTTGTAATCCTGGATCTGGGCTTCCTGGGAGGATGCCGACTGGCGGGGGGGAACACACAGATCTTCACGCCGGGAAGACCCTGCAGACATAGGAACTTCATGCCCCATCTTTCCACCCATACCTGCTGGAAACACTCAGCACTCCATAATCAGTCAATTGCAGCGTTTAAGACGTTCTCACCCCTAAGCAGATAAAGGAGCGTGAGGGTCTGGCTTACCCCTAAGCTGTCCCAGAATCTAGGCCCTGAGTGGAGCCAGGTTGGGGGTTCCTGGGCCTCTGACCAGCAGGTGAGAGGAAGCAGGAAGACCAGACCTGAGGACAGAGGTGCCCTGAAGTCTGTGAGCCCAGGAGCCCCGATGGGACTCATTCCCAGTGAGGACATGGGCATGGCCTGCAGTGCTTGTGTGTTCCCCCTGGGCCCCTTTGATGAAGCCATGGCAGCACTGGGCCCAGACGTCTCCTGGCGGCGTCTCAAACTCTGACACAGTGGTTTTACAAAGGAACAAGAGAATGGAGCTGAGCCCCTGATGGCCACTCCTTTCTGGCTCTGAGTTGCTTCCAACAGGACCGCAGTCACCTGCATTAGTCTGCTGTGACCCATCTGCCCCCACTTTGCCTTTCCTCTCCCTCCCTGCGATGATTCCAGTGACATTTCCAGCCCGGACCCCTCTCCCAGGCCAGACGCCTCCGTCCAGTCACTGCACACCCATCTCACCTTGGGGGCTAGCAGGGCCTCAGAGGACTGGGATCCTGCAGCTCCCCACACCCAGGAGCAGCCCCACCTTTCCAGGTTGCTGAGCCCAGGCACCAGGTGTAACCGAGCGGGACCCTGTGGGGCCTTCCCAGGACAGACCCCTCCCCCACACCCTCTGCTGTAGCTCCTCTCTGAAGTACCCGGATAACAGTGCCCGATGCATGCTTCCTCTACCACCAAGTGGAAGAAATTAACTACTTGATTATAATGAACAGGTAGCCCCGGAGCTCCTGGTGCCTAAGAATTTATAACGTCAACCGCCCGTTACCTCACCATCAACCAGAGAATCGTGCACCAGCTGATCACATACCCTGCGACCCCCCTCCTTCACTTGGCCTTAAATTGCTTTGCTGAAATCCTTCAGGGAGCTCGGGGTTTTAGAGCACAGGCCACCTGGCCTCCTTGTATCGGCACTTTGACAATTCAGGCTGCACCTTCCTCCACCACCCCCGGTGTCAGTAGACTGGCTCTGCTGCCCTCGGGCGAGCGGACCCACGTTCGGTTCGGGAACACTGGGGCCTCCCAGGCTCCCACTCGCCTTGGGCCCCAGTGACCGCCAGCTCCTCCTCCACAGTCTTCTTGCAGCAAAAACAGAAATGAAGTTTCCCTGCCCCGAGAACAAGGGAAACAAGGGGACAGCGAACAGGCTAGAAAAGAAACGTAACCTGGCCTGAAAGAGCTCATCACTCCTTGTTTTCCTTTGTCACTCATTTGTAGTAACTAGATTTGTACTTTACAAAGCTAACCTCAGTCCGACACTATGGAATTTACCTTCGGCACCCATCGCCCCTCACCGTGTGTGTTACAGCCCTTGCCTCTCACTCCCTAACCTTACTATGTAACGCACTTAGATTCTATACGCCCCTCATAACAAATCACCCCCTACTATTTCATTTCAGAAACAAGGTCACCGGCCGATAAACCAGAGGCAAATGGACACAATTACCAGTCTGCTGGACCCCAATTACCGGGAGGCCTGACGCCAGCTATGACTGTTTTGAAATAAAGCAAAGGAAAGGAGGAATGCAAGACCTTCACTACTTTGATCCTTATCCTGTACCCCGGACTGCGGGAGCCCCACATATAAAATCTTCCCTGATTCTCAAAAAGGGGTGCCCAGCTCTTGTGGCGCTAGCTGGCTGTGTCTTCCCTGCTGCCTGGCAGAAAAATAAAGCCATCTCTCTCTTCCTCCAAAACCCGTCTCCGTATTTCTGTTTAGCCTCGGTGCACAGGGAAGCCGATATTTCGACAACAGCCTGTGGCCAGTTCCCACACTAATTCCCCTCTACACCCACAGCCATGGCCCAAGCCAGATCTTGTGCCTGGTTCCTCCATCAGGCCTGACAAACCTCCCTGCCCCACGGTGCGTATCACATCCCACCCCAACATGGTCTTTCTGAAGCATAAACGAGACTGTGACTCTCTCCCTCCTGTAATCCCCCAAAGTTTCCCCACTTTCGCTAGGGTATCTGCTGGGAGAGACATCTGCCAAGCCCCTGAGAGTCCTTGGCATCCCCACTAGGTTGCTGGCTCCTGGGTTCCCAGACACTGAGCACCTCAGCGGGCCAGGTGACACGGCAGGAAACCCCAGAACTGCTCACCTCAGGAGGGGGCTGGCACTGCCACTGCCTTATCAAAGAGAGCAGAGAAGGGTTCCCCAGCTGGGACACAAACTCTGCACAAGTGGCCTCTCCTTGAGCCATTAGCTCACCTCGTATGACTTGAGGGAAGGAAGGACCGAGGCACACTTGGTTCCTAAGGAGGATGGCATAGGCTCAGTCATGACCCCCCAAATTCACATGCTGAATCCCTAACCCCCAGGACCCCAGGATGTGTCTGTATTTGGAGATGGGATTTTTAAAGAGATGATCAAAGTAAAAATGACGTCACTAGGGTGGATCCTAATCCAATCGGATTGATGTCCTACAAGAAGAGATTAGGACACAGATAGGCACAGGGGGAGACCATGTGAGGACCTGGGGAGAAGATGGCTGTCTAAGCACCAAGGAGAGAGGCCTCAGGAGAAGCCAGCGTGCAGACACCTTGATCTCCGACATCATCCAGGACTGGGCGATAGGCCTGTTATTCAAGCTGCCCAGTCTGTGGTACTTGTTACTGTGGTCCCGAGCAGACTCACAGGGTAACTCAGGGCTCAGACTGGACAGAGCCCACTCTCCATCCCCCTGTACGTGAGTTACAGGAGCCCCAGGCACTGAGGAGGGGGTCCCTGAGGAGGTACAAGATAGAAGATGCTAGGCATTAACATGACTGCATTCACGTTAAACGTGCCTGAAGTCCATTCACGTGAGATGGTTTTGTCCTGCATGTACATCGGCACCTTCAGTCTGAACCGCAGACCTCTGGCTTCACCACCTCCACTGTGAGCATTAGCTTCACCTGCTGTGGACCGTCTCCTATAGGATTTCCAGAACCACAAAACATCGAAGCTTCACAGAAACCATAATCTGTGCGCTAGTGTCTGGGAGACCCTCACAGCAGAGCCGCGCAGCTGCCCATCAGAACCCATTTCCCTTTTTCCTGTGCACAGCTACCCTGCACCTCCCAGCCTTCCCACCCCTTACAGCTGGGGCGCAGTGTCTCGTGTTACCAAGGGGAAGGGGTGGAGGTGGTGAGGGCCTTGGCCAGCCTGCATCCTAGGACGGAAGGCACAATGTCCCTGTGGTCACCCCACCCCGCTGGTTGAAACACTCACCTGGAAGCAGGGAGGAGAAACAAAGGGGGGGCAGAGCCTGGGACCTGACACCCACCTGCCCTGGACTCTCACAGGAAGGGGACAGAGACATCTTGAGCTTCAGCCCAGTTTTGGAAGACACTTTGTTCCAGCAACAAACTTTGCCTTAAAAGCCAAGGTGCTTTACAAACCCCTTCCCAGCTGTCACAGAAAGTCAGGCTTAATCTCATCACACTTTTCTCAAAGCCCAGCTCACGCTGAGACCACCTCTCAGGTGATGGTGTTTCAGAGCAGCCCCTTTAAAATATCCCTGGATTTCAGCTCTCCCAGCCCTGCCTTCAGTTTAAGCGAGAAGTTTCCTTGACAACCTTGACAAACCTGCTCAGTTTCCTTAACAACCAAGCTTCGCAATCTCCCAAACTCTTCTCCTTCATACATTCCTATTCTAGGCTTGATGAGCCTAATGTGACAGTGCTGTCATCACGTGCCACAGGGTGACTCCTCCAAGCCCGTAGTTACTGGTTACATGATGCTATTGATGATGAAATCCCAGAAGAGCCAGCTTTGCAATATAACCATTTCTGGACTCGGCACTAGGTCCCTTTCCACGGACAGAGTGGAGTGGCTGTTTCCATGGGCCCCGTGGTGGAAGAGCTCACCTAATGCAGCCAGGACTTCATCCTTTCCAGGTGATTCCAGGGTCCTCATTCTCCCCAGACCCCCACTCACATGGCTGCTGGCTGCTGTCTGTGCCAGTCTATACGGGACCTTGGTAATCTCCTAAAATGAGGTTATTTTATACACAGGTAATGGGTTGAATGCTGGCCCCAAAAGATGTGCCCCCCAGAACACAGGAACGGGACAATATCTGGGAAAAGCATCTTTGTATATGTAGTTAAGGATCTCGAGGTGAGGTCATCTTGGGTTAGGATGGCCCTCAATCCAATTGAGAGAGTCCTTATGAGACAAAAGAGGAGAAACACAGACAGAGAGGAGAAGCCACGTGAAGGCAGAGGCAGAGATGGGAGGGCTGTAGCCGCAAGCCTGGGGATGCCTGGAGACCCCCAAAGCTGGAAAAGGCAGGAAGAGCCCTATCCTGGAGCCTTTGGAGGGACTTCCATCCTGCAACACCTGGATCTCAGATATTTGGTCTCCAGGACTGGGGCAGGATGAATTCCTGTTGTTTTAAACCACCCAGCTTGTGGTCATTTGTTACAGAAGCCACAGAACAGTCACACGGACCCTGCTCTGTGGGACCCTGGAAGTGCGGGTCTCATTAAAGGCCAACAGAGGCTGGGTTACAGAACCCTTAGAGTCAGCACTGGGTCCCAGAAATTCTAAAGCAGTGGCTGGACACCAGACCGTTGAGGGGTCACTCGGAAGCCCATCCCTAAGGGTGCCGGCTGCACACAGCCTCCCCAGGTTTTTATGCCTGTACAAGTTGGGGATAAGTATTTCCATCCTGATTCAGGGCCTCTGATATCACCGTTCACGCTGCCAATTAAGAACCCACTAGTTACACAGAGGAAAACCCTATCAGGACACTTGCTCCAGTGGTAAACAATTCTGAAGTTGGTCAGAGGTGGGGAATCATCTCTCATGCAGCCAGCAGCCCCCCCGCAAGGAGCATCCTCATTGCAAAGCTGAGGGACCGTGCCGAGGCGTCCCTGAGTAAACGTGAGCTGACCCCCAGGCCAGCTGCTGCTGAACTGTTCCCGCCCTTCCCAGGTAAAACACCTGAATGTGTACAAGGACTTGGAAACCTAGAGGAAGGGCCGTGGAGCCACACCAGCCACAGCACGCAGGCCGACTTGGGGCCTGCAGGCCAGCCAGGATGGTCCTGGTCCCGGGCGCTCTTCTGGAAGCTTTCCATCTCCCTGCCTGACGTACCCCTCCTGTCCCGGCCCCCACTGCTTTTTTCCTTCCTCACCTCTGCCCGGGGAGAAATTCCAGCGGCAGGTATGGGTGACACATCCTCTTCTTCAGCAGGTGGCAGTCCGGCAACTCCTGCAGAAAGTCCAGCAGAGCCCCACTCACACCGGACCACCCACAGAGCCCTACTCCCTCCCACCAGCCCAGCCCCGAGAACTTCTGACGGGGGCAGAGAATATGGCCTCAGGCAGAGCTGCAGGGGCTCTTGCTGCCTGGAGCGGTGTTTATACTGACCTCAGCTCAGGCACACCTGGGGAGGGCAGGCTGGCTGTGTCAGGCTGCCCAGGCCAGACAATCCTCACCCCTCAGGGCCTCACAGTTGCAGAAAATGGACCTTGCTGCACTGGTCAGTTCCAAAGAACAGGTGTGGCATCCTGAGGGTCAGGATAGACAAGGGGCTGCAGCCCTGGCTTGTTTTCTAATCATTTTATCTGGCCCATGAGTGGGAGACAACTTCAAGAAGACCCTCTCCTAATGAGAGGAACCCAGGAGTCAGGGAGAGGAGGGGTGGTGGGTGGAGACAGAGGCCTGGTGCCCCGGCTGCAGTGGAAGTCTCTGGAAGACCAGGCGGAGGGAGGCCGCACAGAGTAACGCCCAGGGTCACAGACCTGTCGGAGCTGCTGTTTGTTAGTTCAAGTCCTGCTCTGAGGTGCTCTGTGTCAGCTCTGAGTGACAGGTGAGATGGGGGTGCTCTGCAATGAGGGCTATGTGCACGGTTCCTGTGTGCCCAGCCCTGCCGTGGTACCTGCACAGGGGTGTTCCGTATCCAAGGAGGGGCCTGACCACAAGAGCCCCGTGGGCTGCTGGGTAGCTGCACAGGTGAGCTCCATATCCTGGGAGGGGCCTGACCACGAGAGCCCCGTGGGCTGCTGGGTAGCTGCACAGGTGAGCTCCATATCCTGGGAGGGGCCTGACCACGGGAGCCCCGTGGGCTGCTGGGGAACTGGTAAAGATGTCAGGACAGTCAGTGAAGCCACTGAGGATATACATCCAGTAGTTCCTAATTCCTACACCCTGCTGGTCATTGTACCATCCCCCAGGACATAGTATTCTGTATGAGACTTACATGATGCTTTCTTCTGTATTCCATTAGTCCCAGAGGTCACAGAAATTTTGGCTTGTGATTGGCAGGACTCAACATACAACGAAGACAATACTGCTGGGGCCGTCCTGCCCCAAGGGTTCAAAAATTCCACACCACCTTTGGGGAAACTTAACTAAAACCTCAAAGATCTACCTCTGGAGAAGGGAACCCTCCTTCAATATGCAGACGACATTCTGATCACCAGCCCTACTAAGGAGGCCTCTGAACTACCTAGCCAATAAAGGACAGAAGGTGTCCAAGACAAAGGCTCAAATATCACAGACTAAGGTGACCTGCCTGGGCTTCATTCTCACAGAAGGTCAGAGAAGCCCATCCCAGGAAAGGGAAGAAGTCATTTGCAGCCTTACCCCTTCTAAAACTAGAAGACAGCTTAAGGGTTCCTGGGGAGGTCGGGGTTTGCTGCATCTGGATCCCTAGCTACAGTCTAATAGTTGGGCCTCTGTATGAAACATTGAAAGGAAATGATGATGATCCGTTCGAATAGAATGCAGAAGCGGTCTTTCAAGAATGGAAAGAGCAGTTAATTCAGACCCTTGCTCTGGACCTCCCTAATTTAGCTAAACCCTTTAACCTTTACATTCCCGGTAGAAGGTGAATCGCCCTTGGAGTATTAGTGCAAAAACTGGGACCTCTTGAAATGGAACAATGCAAGAATGCCCTCCAGGTAGGAGAAAGTACGGTCACCAAGGGCTTGGCCCGCCGCCCCATCCGGCCAGGATACTGGGGGTATCTAAAAACCTGGAAATCAGCAGCCCACAAGGCCAGCTCCCCCCTAAGGGAAAAGGACCGCACGCGGTGAACCTAACCACCCACCATGCCCTGAAGTTGCAGGGGTCGCTCCGTGGGCACACTGGCCTCGAGTGAGGAAGCCCTCCAACTCCAACCTCCAGAGGGACAACTGGGGGCAACGGGTCCCCATGATGACTCATGTGACCATCACTTGACGTGGATCTTCTCTCAGAAAACAACAAGAGCGTGCCCCAAAAGAGCAGACTACTGCTTGCAGGACTTACTGCACCCAGAGCGGAGCTAGTAAGCTTGGCGGGGGAAGCGTAAATAACGCTGTCACCATAGAAAAGCCTACAGACAGACACCAGGTGACGGTGGCCGATGACACCGGCTGGACTCCTGGCTGCTTGAAAAGGCCGTTGACTCAGTGGCTGTCATGGGTCTGACGGATCACCACCGACCCTGGACTGTCTGGGAGTTGAGCAGGCAGGGTTCTGACACCTGGTGCTGTTTGTACGTTAATTCAGGGGCCTAATTGAAGAAAGCGCAGACTACTGGTCAGAGCATCTAGGCTGGCAAAAACCATCAGCCTAAGGTGGCGGAACAAATGTGGGCGGGGTAAAACTGAACCCCCCAGGGTCTCTGCGTATCTCTTTCCTGCACCCTTAAAGGTCATTAGAATCTATAACACTTCAAATGCTGGGGCTCAGGCAGACGAGGAGTGAGGGAGGAGCCCGGTGGACAATCAACCTCACCTGGAGGCTGCTGGGGAGAAGTTCTGCCCCTCCCCCCGGGTATGAGGACTCCCTACTCAGCACGAAGCAGTTACAGAAGCGCGGTCTGCACCCTCAGCGCCCCAACAATGAGGAATGGGACAAAAGGCAGAGGAGGGGTTTCTCACCGGCAGAGCCCATTAAAAATTCCTGGGAGATAAATATAGAATCTAGGCAATAAAGTAAACTCTAACGTTTATTCCTTTGTGCTTTGTCTAATTTCACTTGCTCCTAGGTTTCCACATGCAGAGGTCCCACACCCGGCACTTCAGAACCTATTTCCTGGTGCAAAATGGCTGGGCCGACACCTCAGCTCGCGGGGCCCCGTGCAGACTCCGCGACATGGAGCCTGAACTCCAGCCAACCCTGCCCTCGAGAGCTCCGCCCCTTCTGTCCCGCTGACGCTGCCAGGATCCCCACACAGCAGCCCCGCCCACAGCCCTCGGGGGAGCGCATGCTCTCACCTCTCCCCATTCTCTGATCAGAATATAAAATTTCCTTTGCTTCTGAACCAAACTCAGTCTCGTTCTCTTGGCTCCAATGACACAGGGCAGGGGACCCTTGTTGGGGCCCACTCTGCAGGATCAGTGACAGAAATTGAGAACATTGTAACTTCAATGAACAGATGTGTGAGCCAAACTGTAATTAACCTAGAGCCGTGTATAAGGCTCGGGTAAAATAAGATGTTTCCAACACTTCCATTTGATATTTCCATCACTTTAGTATAAGCAAATTCAGTGAAGGGGTTTGTCTTATTTGTCAGGTCAACATTAGAGAAATGAAGTGATTTCTTTCCAAGGATGTACATCTAATAATCTTGGCTGAAGTTTCAATATTGTTTTGAACGCTTTTCCATTGAAAATGATACCTCTCTTTTGGCTCTCCCATTTCTGAGAAGCATAAAACCTTATAAGTTATTATTAACAAAGGGGAAAGGTTCAGGGAGGGATAAAAATGAACAGTTTGGGATTAACACGTACACACTGCTATGTATAAAATAGATCATCAGCACAGAACTACTGTATAGCACAGGGAACGACACTCAATATTTTGTAATAACCTATAAGTGGAAATAATCTGAAAACGAATAGATATTTTTATTGACATCATCTATCAATGACAGATACAATATAACCTAAGGGAGGCCGATGGTCAGCGCTTCTGACCCTGAAGACTTCAATCATCTTAAGTTCGGACTCTGCCTACTGCCCAAGGCCCTTAATGAACATACGTGTAGCCGTAGCGTAAAATTCCCCAGTTTGGGGGTCGGGGAGACACTGATTTGGAAACATCCCTGGTGTTCTCTTACCATGCACGGGACCCTTCCTACAACTAAAACATGCCTGTGACACCCAGAAGGTGGTACACCGTTTGATCGGGAAGAGTTTGGAAAAGGCATCTCATCTCCTCGTCTCCTGGTAGTTGGGTTCACCCCTCCAGCGTCTTTCCTAACAATCTCCCGACCTTGGGATGTCAGCACCTTCAACATCCTGTTGCGCACAGTTTGTAATTTGTCCAGAGGATGAAGTGGAAGGATGACAAACAATGAGAGAAAAGTCCTAGGTGTTCGGACAGCCACATGTCACTCTCATTTCCAATCAGGAAGACGAATTGACCAAAGGCTAAGATTGCCCATGGAAAAAGAATACGGCTTGAGGAAATCCCACTGTTTTGTGGCCAGTTCCCAAAAACACAAGTTGAAAAATAGAGCTCACGATCACTAAAATTCATGAAACTGCAGAGTTGAAAATATCTATCATTGAAAAATGTCTTGAGGTAAGTCACCAAAAAGGAATTGTAAGCAAGGGAGAATGGCAGGAAAGGGATTTGAAGAGGTAGAAAAGACTCGCCATGAAAGCACAAAAAAGGCGCTGAACATCGCCAATGGTGCAGTTAGCCAAAAAGGGCGTATGCTTTTTTCCTGAATATATTCAAGAAAAGGGCATACACCATTTTTAGCCAACCAAACAGGTGGGCATTGCAAATCAATATTACAAAAGGTATCACTTCGCATCAGTCAGAAGAGCCATCCTCATAAAGTGTAAATACCAGAAATGCAGGACAGGGCAAGGAGAGAAGGGAGCCCTGTGAGGCTGATAGTGGAAATGTAAATTGCCAACGGGCACACTGAAGAAGTGTACTGTGTTTACTAAAACATCTAAACAAATGAGCTACAGAGCATAGGGCACTTGCACTCATGGGCGAATATCTTGGGAAAGACAAAAATCGACAGGACACAGGCACCCCAACGTTTACCGCCTCTCTGTTTAAAAGAGCCTCGACTTGGATAAAACCTAAATATACCTGGAAGGAAAAAATGGATAAAAGAGATATGGTACCTATGTAGAGTGGAATATAACTCAGCCAGGAAATCAATGAAATAAGGCCAGTTGCATCAACTCAGGAGGAGTTATGTAAGATCATTCTAGGTAACATAAGTCAGAAAGAAAAAGACACATATCATAAGATATAACTTAAAGGTAGAATCAACAATGGCTACACATGAAATAAATTACAAAACAGAAACATAGTCAAATATGTAGAAAACACACATAAGGCTGCTAAAAGGGAAAGGTGGGGAGGGGTGAGGCATTATCCAGGAGGTTGAAATTAGCAAAGATACCGTTCCAAATACCAAATTGATAATAGACAAGGCCTACATGGTACCTCAAAGAACTGCACTCAGCACACTCAAGTCACCAGAAAAAGTTATATACGACTGGTAAGGACCTGAAAAAGAATTTATTGATGTCTGTTTCTACGTGAATCAAGTGGATGTAGAACAGCAACAAACAGCATTGAAAATCAGCTGTAACCAATATAATAATAATAAAAAAGACAGTGACAGACATAAAGACCCTTATAACTTTTGCTCAGGGGCTGTGATGCAACATGGATTGAACACATCTAGACACACAGCAGGATGAGACATAAGGCTGGACACTCTTGGGACTGAGAGGATTGGTGAGGTTGAGTGAGCAAATGCAGATCCTTTAAAGTAATACTGCGTACTACCCATTCCATGGGTCCCAACTCTCCATGTTCAAGGGAATCTTCCTATAGATAAAAGATGCATGGGAAGCCCAGAGGATGGTACACCATGTGATCATGAAAGGTTTCTACAAAGCACCTCATTTTTCCTCTCCTGGTGCTCAGGTTCACCATTCCAGCCGCTTTACTAACAATCTCCCCACTTGGAGAGTCAGCACCTTTAACCTCCTGTTTCGCACAGTTTGCAATATGGCGGAGGATGAACAGGAAAAGGGGGAACCAATGAGAGACTAGCTGGAGGTGTTTGGTCGGGCACATGTCACTCTAATTTCCCATCACGAAGAATTCACCAAACGCTCAGCCTGACGCCCCGGAACAAGAATAGGGCCTGAAGCGATCCTGTGGTTTTTCGGCCAGCTCACAAAAAAGCGAGTTGAAACATGGAGCTCAGGGACACTGCAACTCACAAACCTACACAGTTATAAATGACAACTACCATCCAAAAATACATTGAGTTAAGGGAACGAAGAGAATTTGAAAGTAAGACAGAATTGCAGGAAACAGATTTCAAGAGGTAGATCGGACTGGCCTTGACAGCACATGAAAAGCGGCAGAACGTGGACAATGATGCAGTTGGCCAAAAAGGGCGAATGCGTTCTTTCCTGAATATATTCAGGTAAAAACGCATATGCCCTTTTTGGCCAACCAAGCAAGCGGGCAGTGCAAATCTGCACTACAAAAAGTCTAACTTCCCTCCAGTCAAAAGGGCCATCCGAAAAAAGTGTAAAAACCACAAATGCAGGACAGGCCATGGAGAACAAGGGAACCTTGTTATGCTGACGGGCGGGATGAAAATTGCCAACAGACACTCTGCAAAAGTATATGGTGTTTCCTAAAACATCTAAAAAACAGAGCTACAGAGCATAGGGCACTTCCACTCATGGGCGTATATCTTGCGAAGACTAAAAATCAACAAGACACAGGCACCCCAAAGCTTAGGCCTGCTCTGTTTACAAGATCCTCGACTTCGGTACACGTTCAATATCCCAGGAAAGAGAAAAATGGATACAGAAGTTGTGGAACTTATGTACAATGGAATATCACTCAGCCATGAAATCAATGTCATAAGGCTAGTAGCAGCATAATGAGTGGATTTAGGTACGATAATTCGAAGTGAAATAGGGCCCACAGAAAAAGAAACATCATGACATATCACTTATAGAGGGAATGTAAACATGGCTACACATGAACTGAACTAAAACAGAACAGAGTCACATAAATAGAAAAAACACTTACGCCTGCTTCAGGGGAAAGGTGAGTTGGGGTTATTCATAAAACAAGAGTTTGAAATTAGCACAGATACCGTTCCAAAAACAAATATGTAATAGACAAGACCTACTCCTTGCTCAATGAACGGGACTCAACAGCTACTATTCATCACAGAAGAAAAATTCCAGCCCTTGTTTCTCAGGAGCTCTGAGGTCTACCTGCGAGGTAAACTTAACTCACCTGGCACAAGGCGGCCATCCCGGGTTTCACATCAACATGATCTCAGGCACAAATCTCCTTGTTTTTCCATTTTGTCTTTAAGTTACTTGTTCAAACAACTGCACAAATAGGACAAAGATATAAAATCAGGCATCTTCTGCCCCAGTGCCTACTAATAAATGATTTTCTGCCACTTTTATGATAAAGATAGAACATTTCAACTTTCTGCTGCCCTTATTATTTGTCATTTTTGTTGACATTTCTATTGAATACTCTTTCAATATTTTAACAATGGAACATTTATTTAGGTTGTTCCAGACCCAGCCTGTAGTGATAAAGGTTTTGTTGTTATATTTCTCTTACGTTTCCTTTAAAAATCATTATCCTATTTAACTGGATTAAGTCAATTCTATAGGCATTTTTCTTATGATATTGATGACATTAATACATAGAGGGCAGTAGTACAAGTTGATTGTACCCGAGAGCCTCTATTAGCACAGTTAAGTATAAATATTATCTATACGTAAACCAAAGTACATGCCAAGTGAGATTCTCCGACTCTTTTTCACTGTCTGCCCCTCAAGCCTGTGAGAAATGGAATATTTCTTGCCATCTCAGTAAACAAAAGATGTCACAGCCATCAGCACCTGCAGGCCTGCAATGTGAGCTAACAGGTCCTGAGGCACTCAGGATATGCAAATACAGGATGCAGGCCCCAGAGAGCTGAGGTGCATATCAAAGGAAGGAATTCGGTGAGCCCAACTCTGGCATCTGCCTATGAAAAGGAAAGCCCTGCATTCCTCACATTGGGAGAGCTGGTTTTCCTTAGCTGACAATCACCTTTTCACGTCCCCCAACACCTGCGCCAGCCCCCCGCCCTGTCCCCTCCCCCCGGTACTTTAGCTCAGGGAGGAAGGGACGCAGAGGGGCTCGGCTGAATAAGAGACCTGCGAGCTTCGGGAGGAACTTTCGGCCGCTTTCCCCGCCGTCGGGAGGAGGGGTGCTGACGCTGCGGCCGGACCCTGCGCCTCCCTTGCGCCGTGTCCCCTGAGACCGCTCAAGCCGCCCCCTCTCCACGACCCTAGGCCCCGCGAGCCAGGCCGAGGGCAGGGCCGAGGGGAGGGGCCGAAGTTCCCCGAGACCAGACCCCGAGGCCGCTCGTTCTGCACAGCAGCGGCGGGTGGCAGCGAACCCTTCCCCTCAGAAGCTGCTCTTGCGCGGCCGCCCGGGCACTGGACCCACTTACCAGGCCCGCCGTCCCCACGACTGTTGAGGCTTCGGCTGCCGGGGCCCCTCCGCAGCCGGCAGCGTCAGTGAGGCCGCCCTCCTCTCGGGCCCTGGGGCAGCTCCGTGACGGCGGAGGGAAGAGACCCCGAGCCGGGAGTTTCAGCTCTGCGGAAACGCGGGCTCCGTTCTGGGCGCAGCGAGTGCAGCCGCTCTGGCCCGAGGTCTCCCGGGAGGGAGCCGGGCGCCAGGGGAGGAGCCGCCAGGAGCGCAGGGCCCCGTCGGGGGTCCTGGAGGGGCGGCCCGGCCTGGGAGCCCCGCCCACCGTGGACGCAGCGCAGACCTTTTTCCTGGAATCCTACACAAAATGTCAGAAAGATCCACGGTCTACAGTAAATGTTCACAAATGATTGTTGCTGCTGTGCTTACTATCGTATTAAACGTGTGAAATCCATAAAACACTTTAAGTTAAAAGTTAACTCTGAATTTTTACCTTTCCTTATTATGTCTCTGCTATTTACAATTGTCGTTAATGAATCAGAGACTGTGGCAACACTAGTTAAAAAGGAGCTTGTTAAAAAAATAGAACTCAGGCCCAACGGACCTACTGTATCAGAATCTGCAATTTTACAGTCTCTCCAGTGTACTTGTGGACCCATGAATAGTTGAAAGGTACATTTCTACCTCAACATGTCTTTTCTGTCTGAGAAATACACACATTTTATCCAGTTTAATATAAATAAAACACTCAAAAATGCATATGCCAGTGTTGAAACCATCATTTTATCATTTCTTTTCCAGATAAGTATTGTCTCCATACTGGTTTTGTGGATCACATGACATACTCCTTTTTTTGTAGTTAGAAATAGAGAAAGTTACTTTGTAAAAAAAATTCTATATATATATTAGTGGATAATTGAACACACTCTTCTAAATTAAAACCAGTTTTCTTAATTTGCTGTTTTCTTCTTGGGTCACATTATGAACTCTTCCCGTGGCCACATGCCATGTGTATTTTTAATTTCAGGGATTGCTGACATTCCAGGATGTGCCCATAGATTTCTCTCAAGAGGACTGGGAATGCCTGGACCGAGATCAATGGGAATTGTACAGGGATGCGATATGAGAAAAGTATAGGAACCTGCTCTCCTTGGGTGAGGATACCTTCCTTCCAGAATTCCTTATCCACCCACAGGCTTTAGAGTCCTTCATTTGCAGAATGTCTCCTGGAGTGTTCTGCTTCCTGCAATAGGGTTTCAGATTGCAACGTTTCAGGAAATATTGGGAGTTTGTGGGTAAAATTTATCTTATTCTTTGAAAATTGCAGCCTTCTTTTTAATATACTTTGTAACTGCTTGGGATGTCTCTATATGAACAGTGTACTATATGCTTCTGTTATAGTCCTTCCAATATTTTATTCTCTTATTTTCTGTAACAATCTTCCATGGATTCTTTGGGCTTAAGGTGTATTAAAATGGCGACTGCGATTCTGGGACTTCCCTGGTGATGCAGTGGTTAAGAATGGGCCTGCCAATTCAGGGGACACGGGTTCAATCCCTGGTTCGGGAAGATCCCACGTGCCACGGAGCAACTAAGCCAGTGGGCCACAACTACTGAGCCTGCGTGCCACAACTACTGAAGCTGGTGCACCTTGAGCCCGTGCGCCATTTATTTTTGGAGAATAAAACCTCCTCTGAGTGATTACAATTTAGACCAGCTAGTCAAAATTCTTTATTACCTGTTCTTCTAAAACACTGATAAATGGAACAAGTTTTACTAGGGATAACGGTGTAATTGTATTCTAGAGTTCATATCGACAATATGGTTTATGACCTTGATGCTGGATCATGACATTTCAATGGTATAACTGCTATTAATTGTCACTTTGTTCAACGATTAAAGTCTCACGTGATTTGAGTTCAGACTGGAGTCATCCTGGTTGGTTTCTGTCTATTGCAGATTTCTTCCAGTATGAAAGGAGAAGAGCAATACAGCTTACTTTACAAAATGTCTTCAAAATAAATGATGATATAATCTACATTCAATTAATTTATACATACCCTACTGTACAGCAGGGTTTGTCACGGTGGCAGAGCCCGGTAATTATGTAAAACTGAAACTTTTATCTGCACTGGTTCAAATTCTCTTCCTAAGAATATGTTTATCATCAACAGTCTTTCACAAATTACCCAATTTAATTTACCATAGTATCCCTCATATTAACTAAATGGAAAATCCTAAGCTATATACAAATCCAGAAAGGGCCAAAAATCATCAGCTCACATGGATTATTACAACCTATTGCTGAGGCATTCAAATTACTTATTAAAGAACCACTATGTCCATCAACATCATCAATTTATATATTATTGCCCCAATGCTAGCCTTAACCCTGGCTCTCACAACATGAATTCCTCTTCCCATATCTTATCCACTAATTAATATAAATGTAGGCATACTATTTATATTAGCCATATCACACCTAGCCATTTATTCCATCCTCAGTTCTGGATGAGCTTCACATTCAAAATACTCACACAATGGAGCTCTAGGGACAGTAGTATAGAAAATCTCATAGGAAGTAATGTAGCAGTTATTCTATTCTCAGTCTTACTGATAAATGGATCATTTACACTTTCAACCGTAATTATTACACAAGAACACCTATGACTAATTTTCTCCTGACCACTACCCAGAATTTGATTATCTCCACAGTAGCAGAAATCCAATGAAGCCTCACTTGATTTAACAGAAGTAGAATCAAAACCTGTAATTGTCAAAATTTATAAGCAACTCAGGCAGCTCAACAACAAAAAAACAAATAACCCAATCCAAAAATGGGCAGAAGAACTAGATAGACATTTTTCCAAAGAAGATATACACACTGCCAACAAACACATGAAAGAATGCTCAACATCATTGATCATTAGAGAAATGCAAATCAAAACTACAATGAGATATCGTCTCACACCGGTCAGATTGGCCATCATCAAAAACTCTAGAAACAATAAATGCTGGAGAGGGTGTGGAGAAAAGGGAACACTCTTGCACTGCTGGTGGGAATGTAAAATGATACAGCCACTATGGAGAACAGTATGGAGGTTCCTTAAAAAACTACAAATAGAACTACCATATGACCCCACAATCCTACTACTGGGCATATACCCTGAGAAAACCATAATTCAAAAAGAGTCATGTACCAAAATGTTTATTGCAGCTCTATTTATGATAGCCAGGACATGGAAGCAACCTAAATGTCCATCAACAGATGAATGGATAAAGAAGATGTGGCACATATATACAATGGAATATTACTCAGCCATAAAAAGAAATGAAACTGAGTTATTTGTAATGAGGTGGATAGACCTGGAGTCTGTCATACAGAGTGAAGTAAGTCAGAAGGAGAAAAACAAATACCGTATGCTAACACATATATATGGAATCTAAGAAAAAAAATGTCATGAAGAGATTAGTGGTAGGACGGGAATAAAACACAGACCTACTAGAGCATGGACTTGAGGATATGGGGAGGGGGAAGGGTAAGCGGTGACGATGTGAGGGAGTGGCAGGGACACGTACACTCTACCAAATTTAAATTAGATAAATAGTGTGAAGCTGCCACATAGCACAGGGAGTTCACCTCTGTGCTTTGTGACCACCTAGAGGGATGGGAGGGAGGGTGACGCAAGAGGGAAGAGATATGGGAACATATGTATATGTATAACTGATTCACTTTGTTGTAAAGGAGAAACTAACACACCATTGTAAAGCAGTTATACTCAAATAAAGATGTTAAAAAAAAAACAACCTGGAGAGCGAGAAGATGGCGGAAGAGTAAGATGCGGGGATCACCTTCCTCCTCACAGATACATCAGAAATACATCTACACGTGGAACTTCTCCTATAGCACACCCACCGAACGCTGGCAGAAGACCTCAGACCTCCCAAAAGGCAAGAAACTCCCCACGTACCTGGGTCGGGCAAAAGAAAAAAGTATAAACAGAGACAAAAGAATAGGGATGGGACCTGCACCAGTGGGAGGGAGCCGTGAAGGAGGAAAGGTTCCCACACACTAGAAGCCCCTTCGCGGGCGGAGACTGCGGGTGGCGGAGGGGGAAGCTTCAGAGCCGCGGAGGAGAGCGCAGCCACAGGGTGCAGAGGGCAAAGCGGAGAGATTCCGCAGAGGATCGGTGCCGATCAGCACTCACCAGCCCGAGAGGCTTGTCTGCTCACCCACCGCGGCGGGCGGGGCTGGGAACTGAGCCTCGGGCGGATCCCAGGGAAAGGTCTGGAGGTTGGCAGAGTGAAAACAGCCTGAAGGGGTTAGTGCGCCATGGCTGGCCGGGAGGGAGTTCGGGAGAAGTCTGGAGCTGCCAAAGAGGCAAGAGACCTTTTCTTCCCTCTTTACCTCCTGCTGCGCGAGGAGAGGGGTTTAAGCGCGCCGCTTAAAGGAGCTCCAGAAACGGGCGCGGAGCTGCCGAAGAGACAAGAGACTTTTTGTTGCCTCTGCGCTTCCTGGGGCACGAGGAAAGGGAATTAAGGGCACCACATAAAGGAGCTCCAGAAACGGGCGCGAGCTGCGGCTGTCGGCACGGACAACAGAGACGGGTGTGGGACGCTAGGGTTGCTACTGCCGCCACCAAGAGGCCTGTGTGCGAGCGCAGGTCACTCTCCACACCGCCCCTCCCGAGAGCCCTGTGCAGCCCGCCACTGCCGGGGTCCCGGGATCCTGGGACTGCTTCCCCGGGAAAACGCGCGGCGCGCCTCGCGCCGGTGCAGCGTCACGCCGATCTCTGCCGCCGCGGACTCGCCCCACATCCGTGCCTCCCCCCTCCCCGCCTGAGTGAGCCAGAGACCATGAATCAGCTGCTCCGTTAACGCTGCTCCTTTGACCCCGCCCTCTCTGAGCGAAGGGCAGACGCCCTCGGACGACCTGCGCGCAGAGGCGGGGCCAGGTCCAGGGCTGAGCCCCAGGAGCTGTGCGAACAAAGAGAGGGGGAGGTCCCTCCCAGCAGCCTCAGAAACAGCGGGTTAAAGCTCCACAGTTAGCTTGAAGTGCCCTGCATCTGTGGAAAACCTGAATAGACAGCGAAATATCCCAGGTTGAGGAAGTGGACTTTGGGGCAAGATATACTATTATTTTCCCCTTTTTTCTTTTTGTGAGTGTGTATGTGGGTGCTGCTGTGTGAGATTTTGTCTGTGTAGCTTTGTTTTCACCATTTGTCCTGGGGTTAGACCGACCATTTTTGTTTGGTCTTTTTTTTTTTTCTTTAATAGAAATTTTTATTCTTAATAATTATTTTGTTATTTTAATAACTGTATTTTACCCTACTTTATTTTGTCTTCCCCCCTTTCTTTCTTCCTTTCTTCCCTCCTTTCTCTCCTATTTCCCTCCTTCCTTCCTCCCTCCCTTCCTTTCTTTATTCCCTCCTTCCTTCCTCCCTTCCTTTCTTCCTCCCTCCCTTCCTTTCTTTATTCCCTCCTTCCTTCCTCCCTTCCTTTCTTCTTTCCTCCCTTCCTTTCTTTATTCCCTCCTTCCTTCCTCCCTTCCTTTCTTCCTCCCTCCCTTCCTTTCTTTATTCCCTCCTTCCTGCCCCTCTTCCTTTCTTCCTCCCTCCCTTCCTTTCTTTATTCCCTCCTTCCTTCCTCCCTTCCTTTCTTCCTCCCTCCCTTCCTTTCTTTATTCCCTCCTTCCTTCCTCCCTTCCTTTCTTCCTCCCTCCCTTCCTTTCTTTATTCCCTCCTTCCTTCCTCCCTTCCTTTCTTCCTCCCTCCCTTCCTTTCTTTATTCCCTCCTTCCTTCCCCCCTTCCTTTCTTCCTCCCTCCCTTCCTTTCTTTATTCCCTCCTTCCTTCCCCCCTTCCTTTCTTCCTCCCTCCCTTCCTTTCTTTATTCCCTCCTTCCTTCCTCCCTTCCTTTCTTCCTCCCTCCCTTCCTTTCTTTATTCCCTCCTTTCTTCCTCCCTTCCTTTCTTCCTCCCTCCCTTCCTTCCTCCCTCCCTTCCTTTCTTTATTCCCTCCTTCCTTCCTCCCTTCCTTCCTTCCTCCCTCCCTTCCTTTCTTTATTACCTCCTTTCTTCCTCTCTCCCTTCCTTTCTTTATTCCCTCCTTCCTTCCTCCCTTCCTTTCTTCCTCCCTCCCTTCCTTTCTTCCTCCCTCCCTTCCTTTCTTCCTTCCTTCCCTCCCTTCCTCCTTTCTTCCTTCCTTTCTTGACTTTCTATTTTTTCTCCCTTTTGTTTTGAGCCGTGTGGATTAAAGACTCTTGGCACTCCAGCCAGGTGTCAAGGCTGTGTCTCTGAGGTGGGAGAACTAACCTCAGGACACTGGTCCACAAGAGACCTCTCAGCTCCACGTAATATCAAACGGCGAAAATCTCCCAGAGATCTCCATCTCAACACCAAGACCCAGATTCACTCAAAGACCAGCAACGAACAGTGATGGACACCCTGTGCCCAACAAAGAGTGAGACAGGTCTACAGCCCCATCCATTAGCAGAGAGGCTGCCTAGAATCACAGTAAGGCTACCGACATCCCCATACACGCCCCCAGATGTGGACCTGCCCACCAGGGAGATGGGATCCAGCCTCATCCACCAGAACAGGGGCACTGGTCCCCCCAACCAGGAAACCTGCTCAACCCACTGAACCAACCTCAGCCACTGGGGACAGCCACCAAAAATAGATAGAAATACGAACCTGCAGCCTGCAAAAGGGAGACCCCAAACACAGTAAGATAAGCAAAATGAGAAGACAGAAAAACACACAGCAGATGAAGGAACAAGATAAAAACACACCAGACCTAACAAATGAAGAGGTAATAGCCAATCTACCTGAAAGAGAATTTAGAATAATGATGGTGAAGATGATGCAAAATCTTGGAAATAGAATAGACAAATTGCAAGAAACAGTTAACAAGGACCTAGAAGAAATAAAGAGGAAGCAAGTAACGATGAGCAACACAATAAATGAAATGAAAAATACTCTAGACGGGATCAGTAGCAGAATAACTGAGGCAGAAGGACGGATAAGTGACCTGGAAGATAAAATAGTGGAAATAACTACTGCAGAGCAGAAGAAAGAAAAAAGAATGAAAAGAACTGAGGACAGTCTCAGAGATCTCTGGGACAACATTAAATGCACCAACATTCGAATCATAGGGGTCCCAGAAGAAGAAGAGGAAAAGAAAGGGACTGAGAAAATATTTGAAGAGATTATAGTTGAAAACTTCCCTAATATAGGAAAGGAAAGAGTCAATCAAGTCCAGGAAGCACAGAGAGTCCCATACAGGATAAACCCAAGGATAAACACGCCGAGACACATAATAAGCAAACTGTCAAAAATTAAATACAAAGAAAACATACTAAAAGCAGCAAGGGAAAAAGAACAAATAACACACAGGGGAATCCCCATAAGGCTAACATCTGATCTTTCGGCAGAAACTCTACAAGCCAGAAGGGAGTGGCAGGACATATTTAAAGTGATGAAGGAAAAAAACCTACAACCAAGATTACTCTACCCAGCAAGGATCTCATTCAGATTTGATGGAGAAATTAAAACCTTTTACTTAATTGTTTCGGGTTGTTCTTGTACGTCTTTTCCTTCTCTTGTGTTTCTTGCTTAGAGAAGTTCCTTTAGCATTTGTTGTAAAGCTGGTTTGGTGGTGCCGAACTCTCTCAGCTTTTGCTTGTCTGTAATGGTAATAGGAACGCACATATCAATAATTACCTTAAATGTAAATGGATTAAATGCTCCCACCAAAAGACACAGACTGGCTGAATGGATACAAAAACAGGACCCATATATATGCTGTCTACAAGAGACCCACTTCAGACCTAGGGACACTTACAGGCTGAAAGTGAGGGGATGGAAAAAGATATTCCATGCAAATGGAAATCAGAAGAAAGCTGGAGTAGCAATTCTCATATCAGACAAAATAGACTTTAAAATAAAAACTATTACAAGAGACAAAGAAGGACACTACATAATGATCAAGGGATCAATCCATGAAGAAGATATAACAATTGTAAATATTTATGCACCCAACATAGGCGCACCTCAATACATAAGGCAAATACTAACAGCCATAAAAGGGGAAATCGACAGTAACACAATCATAGTAGGGGACTTTAACACCCCACTGTCACCAATAGACAGATCATCCAAAATGAAAATAAATAAGGAAACACAAGCTTTAAATGATACATTATACAAGATGGATTTACTTGATATTTATAGGACATTCCATCCAAAAACAACAGAATACACATTTTTCTCAAGTGCCCATGGAACATTCTCCAGGATAGATCATATCTTGGGTCACAAATCTAGCCTTGGCAAATTTAAGAAAATTGAAATCGTATCAAGTATCTTTTCTGACCACAACGCTATGAGACTAGATATCAATTACAGGAAAAGATCTGTAAAAAATACAAACACATGGAGGCTAAACAATACACTACTTAATAACAAAGTGATCACTGAAGAAATCAAAGAGGAAATCAAAAAGTACTTAGAAACAAATGACAATGGAGACACGATGACCCAAAATCTATGGGATACAGCAAAAGCAGTTCTAAGAGGCAAGTTTATAGCAATACAATCATACCTTAAGAAACAGGAAGCATCTCGAATAAACAACTTAACTTTGCACCTAGAGCAATTAGAGAAGGAAGAACAAAAAAACCCCAAATTTAGCAGAAGGAAAGAAATCATAAAGATCAGATCAGAAATCAATGAAAAAGAAATGAAGGAAACAATAGCAAAGATCAATAAAAGTAAAAGCTGGTTCTTTGAGAAGATAAATAAAATTGATAAACCATTAGCCAGACTCATCAAGAAAAAAAGGGAGAAGACTCAAATCAATAGAATTAGAAATGAAAAAGGAGATGTAACAACTGACTCTGCAGAAATACAAAAGATTATTAGAGATTACTACAAGCAACTCTATGCCAATAAAATGGACAAATTCTTAGAAATGCACAACCTGCCAAGACTGAACCAGGAAGAAATAGAAAATATGAACAGACCAACCACAAGCACTGAAATTGAAACTGTGATTCAAAATCTTCCAACAAACAAAAGCCCAGGACCAGACGGCTTCACAGGCGAATTCTATCAAACATTTAGAGAAGAGCTAACACCTATCCTTCTCAAACTCTTCCAAAAGATAGCAGAGGGAGGAACACTCCCAAACTCATTCTATGAGGCCACCATCACCCTGATACCAAAACCAGACAAAGACGTCACAAAGAAAGAAAGCTATAGGCCAATATCACTGATGAACATAGATGCAAAAATCCTCAACAAAATACTAGCAAACAGAATCCAACAGCACATTAAAAGGATCATACACCATGATCAAGTGGGGTTTATTCCAGGAATGCAAGGATTCTTCAATATACGCAAATCAATCAACGTGATACACCATATCAACAAGCTGAAGGAGAAAAACCATATGATCATCTCAATAGATGCAGAGAAAGCTTTTGACAAAATTCAACACCCATTTATGATAAAAACCCTGCAGAAAGTAGGCATAGAGGGAACTTTCCTCAATATAATAAAGGCCATATATGACAAACCCACAGCCAGCATTGTTCTCAATGGTGAAAAACTGAAACCATTTCCACTAAGATCAGGAACAAGACAAGGTTGCCCACTCTCACCACTCTTATTCAACCTAGTTTTGGAAGTTCTAGCCACAGCAATTAGAGAAAATAAAGAAATAAAAGGAATCCAAATAGGAAAAGAAGAAGTAAAGCTGTCACTGTTTGCAGATGACCTGATACTATACATAGAGAATACTAAGGATGCTACCAGAAAACTTCTAGAGCTAATCAGTAAATTTGGTAAAGTAGCAGGATACAAAATTAATGCACAGAAATCTCTGGCATTCTTATACACTAATGATGAAAAATCTGAGAATGAAATTAAGAAAACACTCCCATTTACCATTGCAACAAAAAGAATAAAATATCTAGGAATAAACCTACCTAAGGAGACAAAAGACTTGTATGCAGAAAACTATAAGACACTGATGAAAGAAATTAAAGATGATACAAATAGGTGGAGAAATATACCATGTTCATGGATTGGAAGAATCAACATAGTGAAAATGACTCTATTACCCAAAGCAATCTACAGATTCAATGCAATCCCTATCAAATTACCACTGGCATTTTTTACAGAACTAGAACAAAGAATTTCAGAATTTGTATGGAAACACAAAAGACCCCAAATAGCCAAAGCAATCTTGAGAACGAAAAATGGAGCTGGAGGAATCAGGCTCCCTGACTTCAGACTATACTACAAGGCCACAGTAATCAAGACAGTATGGTACTGGCACAAAAACAGAAATATAGATCAATGGAACAGGATAGAAAGCCCAGAGATAAACCCACACACATATGGTCACCTTATCTTTGATAAAGGAGGGAAGGAAACACAGTGGAGAAAAGACAGCCTCTTCAATAAGTGGTGCTGGGAAAACTGGACAGCTACCTGTAGAAGTATGAAATTAGAACACTCCCTAACACCATACACAAAAATAAACTCAAAATGGCTTAAAGACCTAAATGCAAGGCCAGACACTATCAAACTCTTAGAGGAAAACATAGGCAGAACACTCTATGACATACATCACAGCAAGATCCTTTTTGACCCATCTCCTAGGGAAATGGAAATAAAAACAAAAATAAACAAATGGGATCTAATGAAACTTAAAAACTTTTGCACAGCAAAGGATACCATAAACAAGACCAAAAGACAACCCTCAGAATGGGAGAAAATATTTGCAAATGAAGCAACGGACAAAGGATTAATATCCAAAATTTATAAGCAACTCATGCAGCTCAATAACAAAAAAACAAACAACCCAATCCAAAAATGGGCAGAAGAACTAAATAGACATTTCTCCAAAGAAGATATACAGATTGCCAACAAACACATGAAATAATGCTCAACATCATTAATCATTAGAGAAATGCAAATCAAAACTACAATGAGATATCATCTCACACGGGCCAGATTGGCCATCATCCAAAACTCTAGAAACAATAAATGCTGGAGAGGGTGTGGAGAAAAGGGAACACTCTTGCACTGTTGGTGGGAATGTAAAATGATACAGCCACTATGGAGAACAGTATGGAGGTTCCTTAAAAAACTACAAATAGGGGCTTCCCTGGTGGCGCAGTGGTTGAGAATCCGCCTGCCGATGCAGGGGACACGGGTTCGTGCCCCGGTCCGGGAAGATCCCACTTGCCGCGGAGCGGCTGGGCCCGTGAGCCATGGCCGCTGAGCCTGAGCGTCCGGAGCCTGTGCTCCACACGGGAGAGGCCACAACAGTGAGGCCCGCATACCACAAAAAAAAAAAAAAAAAAAAAAAAAAAAACTACAAATAGAACTACCATATGACCCAGCAATCCCACTACTGGGCATATACCCTGAGAAAACCATAATTCAAAAAGAGTCATGTACCAAAATGTTTATTGCAGCTCTATTTACGATAGCCAGTACATGGAAGCAACCTAAGTGTCCATCAACAGATGAATGGATAAGGAAGATGTGGCACATATATACAATGGAATATTACTCAGCCATAAAAAGAAATGAAACTGAGTTATTTGTAATGAGGTGGATAGACCTGGAGTCTGTCATACAGAGTGAAGTAAGTCAGAAGGAGAAAAACAAATACCGTATGCTAACACATATATATGGAATCTTAAAAGAAATGTCATGAAGAGATTAGTGGTAGGATGGGAATAAAACTCAGACCTACTAGAGCATGGACTTGAGGATATGGGGAGGGGGAAGGGTAAGCTGTGACGATGTGAGAGAGTGTCAGGGACATATACACACTACCAAATGTAAATTAGATAGCTAGTGGGAAGCTGCAGCATAGCACAGGGAGTTCACCTCTGTGCTTTGTGACCACCTAGAGGAGTGGGATAGGGAGGGTGGGAGGGAGGTTGACAAAAGAGAGAAGAGTTATGGGAACATATGTATATGTATAACTGATTCACTTTGTTGTAAAGGAGAAACTAACACACTATTGTAAAACAGTTATACTCAAATAAAGATGTTAAAAAAAAAACAACCTGTTATTGTCTTCAATGTAGAAAATCTAGCAGGCCCATTCACCCCGTCCTTCCTAGAGAGTGTCAATTTCCTTATAATAAACATTTCCACAACAATCCATTTTTAGGAGCATTCGACAATCCCTAGGTGCCAGAATTATATGCACCCCAAGTCATCATTAGGACACATCTAACAATCTCCTTTCTATGAATTTGACCATCATACCCACAATTTTGACATGATCAATGTATACATCTCTTATAAATTTTTTTTTACTACTAACATTAGTCCGACGTATATGAGAGTTTTCAATACCTGTCATCATACCAGGCAACCCACCACAAACTTAAGAAATATGTCTGACAAAAGAGTTACTTTGATACAGTAAATCATAGAGGTTTCAATGCTCTTATTCCTGGAATTGAATTCTTTCTAAGAATTTTATATTCTCAATGTTACCACATTACACCACAAGCTATATACTAAGGTTCTCTAAGTAAGCTTCAGGCTCATACCCCCAAAATGTTGTCGTATATCCTTCCTCTATTAATAAACACTCATTGTTTTTACTCTCATTCTACTGACCATTATCTCAGGAAATATAATTGTATAAGAAGCTCACACTCGTTAATGGTATACCCATTCTAATAAAAAACACGAACCCATAAGCTACAGAAGCATCCAACAAATATTTCCTAAAACAATCCACCACACCAATACTACTTATAATGGCTAGTATCATTAATCTAATATACTCTGGTCAAGGAACACAATGAATAACAAAAATCTTTAATCCAGTAACATCCACCCTCATGACAATCGCCCTTGTCACAAAAGTAGGACTTTCCCCATTTCACTTCTGAGTGCCTGAAGTCACACAAGGCGTCCCATGAACAGCAGCCCTGATGCTATTAATATGATGAAAGTGCAACCCTATCAGTTTTATACCACATGTCACCATCCATCAACGTAAATATACTATTAATCATAGTGATATTATAAATCATAGCTGGAGGCTGAGGGAGATTTAGCCAGACTCATCTGGAAAAAATTACACCCTCCTCATCAATTGCCCATATAGGATGAATAACAGCTATTATAAAGTATATTCCAATTATAACAATCCTAAACATACTAATTTATATCATAACAACACTATCTTCTTATTATTTATGCCCAGATCATGTGCTACAAGAGTATCATTATCACACACATGAGATAAAACAACTCCCATCACAATCCTTTTCCTTACCATTATAGTATCATTAGGACATCACCCATCACTATCAGGGTTTTTACCCAAATGAATAATTATCCAAGAGATAACAAAAATGATAACCTCATTCTACCAACACTAATAGCCATCATAGCAGTCTTCAGCATATATTTCTACTTGCAGCTAACATACTCCACATCACTAACTATATTCCCTTCATTAAACAACACAAAAACAAAACACTTTGAACATTCAAAGAAATAACCTTCCTATCATTACCAATCATAACACCCAGACGATTACTACACCTAACACCCATTCTATCAGTGCTGGACTAGGAATTTAGGTTAGTTCAGACCAAGAGCTTTCAAAATCCAAAACAAGTAAAATTTACTTAGTTTCTAAAAATAATGATTGCAAGACTTCATCCTACATCAATTCAGTGTAAAGCAAACATTGTAATTAAGCCAAATCTTTATGATATTGATGAGTTTTAACCTCAGGAAACTTTAGTTAACAGGTAAATCCTCTACTCAACTGGCTTCAATCTGCTTCTCCTTCATTTGAGAAAGAAAAAAACAAAAAAGGCAGGAAAATCTCTGGCAGAATTGAAGCTTCTTCTCTGAAATTACAATTCAATTTGTTGATTCACCATAGGGTTTGCAAGAAAGAGGGCTCAATCTCTGTCTTCAGATTTACAGTCAAATGCTAATTCAGTCATTTTACCTCTGTTCATACACTGCTGATTATTTTCAACAAATCACAAAGATATCGGCATTTTATAATTACTATTTGGTGCTTGAGCTGGAGTAGCAGGCAGCACCTTAAGAATATTAATCCAGGCTGAGCTATGCTAACCTGGAGCGCTACTTGGAGATGCACAAATCTGTAACGTGGTCATAACAGTCCCTGCACTTGTAATAATTTTCTTTATTGTTGTACCCATTATATTGCAGGGTTTGACAACTCACTTGGCCCACTAATAACTCAGACACCTGAGGTAGCATTTCCCCCAATAAATCATGTAAACTTTTGACTACTTCCCCCATCCTTCTCACTCCTACTCATATCACCAATAGTAGAAGCTGGTTCTGGTACCAGTGGACCGTGTATTCAGCTCTAGCCTGCAATCTGGCCCACGCAGGAGCCTCTGTTGACCTAACCATTTCCTCCTTGCATTTAGCAGGTGTCTCTTCATTTCTTGTTGCTATTACTTTTATTACTATAGTCTTTCATACAAAACCAGGAGTCATACCCCAATACCAAACACAATTATTTGTTTAATCTTCCCCAACTATAGCCATATTACTATAATTACCACTCTCAGTCCGAGCAGCCAGAATTGCCATACTGTTAAGAGATAGAAATCTCAACACTACTTTCTTTGACCCTGCAGGAGAAGATCGAATCCTATAAAAACACCTATTTTGATTCTTTGGTCACCCTGAAGTCTGTATTCATGGCCTACCAGGGATTGTTATAAACTCACACATCATTACATACTATTTAGGACAAAAAATGCCTTTCAGCTATTTGGGAATAGTATGAGTCATGTCCACTGGCTTTTTAGGATTTCTCTTGTGGGCCCATCATACATTTACCATAGGGATAGCTGTCCACTCAGGAGCATACTTTGCAAAAGCTACCGTAATTACTTCTATCCCTACAGGAGCAAAAGTATCTAGTTGATTAGCAACACTTTCTTTAATTTTTCTTTTCTCTTTTTTTATTTTGGCTGTGTTGGGTCTTGGTTGCTGCACATGGGCTTTCTCTGCTTGTGGTGAGTGGCATTTACTCTTCGTTGCGTTGCACGGTCTTTTCACTGCAGTGGCTTCTCTTGTTGCAGAGCACGGGCTCTGGTGCATGGGCTCAGTAGTTGTGGCTCATGGGCTCTAGAGGGCAGGCTCAGTAGTTGTGGTGCAAAGGCTTTTTACTCCGCGGCATGTGGAATCTTCCCATACAGGGGATCGAACCTGATTCCCCTGCATTGGCAGGCCAATTCTTAATCACTGCATCACCAGGAAAGTCCCTGGTTAGCAACTGTTCACGGAGGTAATATTAAATATTATATGACCTCCCACTATATTATGAGTTTTAGGCTTTATTTTCCTTTTTACAGTAGGAGGTTTGACAGGAATCATCTTAGCCAACTGATCCCCGGACATTGTCCTCCAGGATGCATACTATGTAGCAGCACACTTACATGATGTAGTGCCCATGGGAGCAGGCTTCACTATTATAGGAGGCTTCCTACAAACATTCCCACTATTATCAGCTTATACACTAAACTCAGCAGTAGCAAAAACTCACTTCACAGGTATATTTGTAGTAGTAAATATGACTTCCTGCAGCACTTTCTGGCCTCTCAGGGACGTCACTACGTTAGTCTGAGTACCCTGAGGTACACACAACATGAAATATTTTGTCTTAAGGCTCATTCATCTCAGTAGCAGCGGTAATGCTAATAATCTTCATACTGTGAAAAACATTTGTGTACAAACGAGAAGTGTCAGCAGTAGAAACTGCTACTCTTAACCTAGAATGGTTGCACAAATACCCTCCACCATATTCTGTGTTTCAAGATCCTACCTATGTAAATGTAAAAAAAGGAAGGACTCAAGTCCTTTTCAACCACTTTCAAGCCAACACCATAACAATTATGTCTTTCTCAATAAATGAGATAAAAGTAATAAGTGATGTAAATTTTTCAAAGTTAAATTATAGGCTAAAATACTGTATATCACGAAGGCATATCAATTTCATCTAGGCCCTCAAGATACAACATCACCGATTATGGAAGAACTTTTACATTTTCATCATAACACATTAATAGTGATTTTTTAAAGAAGTTCTCTAGTCCTCTATATTATTTCACTAATATTGAAAACTAAACTAACTCATATACATACAATAGATGCACAGGTAGAGAAAATTTGAATAATTTACCAGCCATTATTATAATCTTAATTACCCTATCATCATTGTGAATCCTTTACATGATACATGAAATCAATAACTCTTCCCAAACCATAAAAACTATGGGTCAGTAATGATACTGAAGCTACAAATACACAGATTATGAAGATTTAAATGTTGACTCCTCTGTAATCCTCACATCAGAGCTAAAACCAGGAGAATAATGACTAATAGAAGTCAACAACCGCGGAGTTAGAGATAGTCATTGAATATTAGTTTCATCTGAAATTGTTGTACACTCCTGAGCTGTTCCTTCTCAGGCCTAAAAAGGGCTGCTATCCCAGGACGCCTAAATTAAAGAATCTTAATACCAACAGGACCAGGCCTATGTTGTGGACAAGAGAGCTCATTTTCCTGAGTTCAAAGACAGGGCAGAGGGATATGGCTGAGATGTGGCATGAATCTGGAACCCATGGGGATGCACTCTCCAAGCTCCAGGATAGTAATGGGGCCTCTGGGGTCCCAGGCCACCCACTATGCCCTTCCGAGCAGGATCTTGGCAACATTCCTTGTCAGTGATGAGGCAACCTAGCACTTGTCACGCCCCGATGTTGTGTCCTATGTGGGCCCCATGCTCTGGGGACCACACCCCACACTCTTCAGGTCCATGCTACAGGGTCCTTCGTGCCTCAGGAGTACAGACCACACAGCAAGCAGTTCCCTCCCCAACCAGCAGGAGGAGGGGAGGAGAACAGGGGCACCAGGGGAATCTCACTCAGACAACAAAACCCAGGGGTGCCAGCGGGGACAGTGATGATGCAGATGAGGCACAGACCAAGAGATGGGACCAGAGGACGCAAAAGGCAGCTGGTCAGGTCCTGGCCCAACTGCAACACAGACACCTTTGTCCCTCATACACCCCCTTCCTCATACATCCCCTCCTTAAATGCAGATTCTTCAGATGCAAACGGGCAGAGCCTCAGACTGAAAGTCAGCTCTTCCAAAATGACCCATCAGCAAACACTGCAGGATTCTACTCCAGTGGGGACCCTGGAGTTGACAACTCAGGGACTGAAGTGGACATCGGGGCCAGGGCCAGTGTGAGGGGATGGGGAGTGAGACTTTCATGGTTGTGGAATTTTGGTTTTGCAAGATGAAAGTTCTAGGCATGGTGGTGATGGCTCCACGAGAAAGTGAATACATCAGATGCCACAGAAACATGCACTTAAAATGGTGACGATGGTAAAGGGTATGTGATGTGTGTTTTATTTCACTGAAAATAAATTCATAAAATAATGTCTTTTTAAATGAGATTCCATTTCGACTGCCATTCATCACAAATGTCGGAGGCCCAAACACAGTCCCCTCCCTTAGGGACCATCATGGTACCCTCACATGACACATGGGAGACCATTCTCAGGGGGGCCTAGTCTGTGCTCACCTGACCTCTGTCCAGGGGGACCCAGGCAGTGGTGACCCCCATAGATTAGACATATGATATGCTATGATATTAATATGACACCACCAAACATTGTCACTCACCAGAACAGCAACCCACTCAAACATGCATGACCTCATACGAATGTGACAAGGTTAAGGGAAGAAAAGGAACCACCAGTTAATCAGGGCAACACCCTTAATGCAAAGGTTGGAAATCTCAAAGGGGTAAAGACACACTGCAGGTAAAAAACACATATGCGGTCTCCTCATACATGTGATCCTGACCCATGCAGATGTGGTGAGACCCACAGAGGCCGCACACCCTATACCTGGGGTTACACATCCACACTCACCACGGTGACCCCACCTCCCCAGACCCTGCACCTAAAGTAACGCTCTCTCTCTCAACACATGACCCCACCTCCCCAGACCCTGCACCTAAAGTCACACGTTCCCTTGCAACAGGTGACCCCTCCTACTCAGACCTCTCCACCTCGGTCACATGTCCACAGTCCCAGGGTGAACTGCCCTCCCCAGACTCCCCCAACTGGAGTCACACGTGCACATCCTCCAGGGTGACCTCACCTCCCCAGACCCTGCACCTGGGGTCACACATCCCCTTGGTCAGGGCACCGTGGCTCTGCTCTTGCCTCCCTAATGTGGAAACAAGCTGGATTCCTTGGACTTCCTGGGATGGGAAAAAGTGTAGGATGGGTCTCCTCTCCCCACACTTGTCCCACAGAAGTCCTCCTCTTTTCACTTCGGTTCTGTGTGATTTTACCTCTTTTTAAAGCTTTCATGCTAGAGTTGAACACACTACTTGGTTCTGGCAGGCGCAGTCCTTTCTTGTCTCACTTACTTGTTGAGAAAACTCACAGGACAGCAGGGCTGAAAGCCGAGGGGCAGCTCTGGACGCTGCTGAGTAGGGACGGGAGACTAGAAGGAGAGTTCAGCAGCAGCCTCAGCTGTTGCCCATCGGCCTTTTGCCCGATCTGCGTGCCCTGCAATCAATTCACCAGCTAAACCTGCCTCCCAATAAACCAGCACCATACACGTGCTGGTAAATTGGAATTATTGCCAGGTAGCCCTCCTGAGGATTCTCCATGAGCCCCAGGGAAGGTGAACCTTGCAGGAATAAAGACTAAGGCCCCAACTCTAGCACTGACCCTTGGGGTGTCAGGTCACCACACTCAGAAGAGAGGGTGTTACCTAGACAAGCCCACCTCAGCTCCAGAACACAGACATCTAAGCACTGACTTTCATATGCAGGCACGGAGCTTCCCAGTACTGAGGCCAGGCTGGGTTTCTACCCAGCTCCCCATACTCCTAGCGTACACAGAACATGGTCAGGTCTAAATCTTCTTATTATAGACAACACATGGTCAGCTCTAAACATAAACAGTAGACATGGAGAGGTCTAAATTTACCGTGTAGACAGAACTTGATCATGTTTCAACTAGCTTAGGGCTGATCTCATAGGAGGTACAGATCACACATATAGGTCTCTCATCTTTGGACACCCACATCAGGAAACTGAACAATATCGTTGTCATTAAACATTTCAACAGGCAAAACAGAAATGTTACCAGTGTCTCTGGCCACCTGATGGTCAGGATCCACGTGTGATCTAAGAACTTCTTAGAGTGCAGCCCAGTCTGCTGCCAGGCCAGACAAGAAGTGGCCTGATTCTAGCCTCCCAGGCTTCCAGAAGGAGGCGGCCACACTGGAAGCCCAGGCAGGACAGTACTTCAGGGTCTGGGCTGGGAGATCCAGTCTGTCCATTCTGCTGGCCAATTCTGGGCGGGGCGCTCAGGGCAGCTGAGAGCCCTGCACTCAGGTCCTGCTTCCCTGCAGCATGTGTGTGTGCACGTGTGTGTGTGTGTGTGTGTGTGTGTGTAGAGGAGACAGTGGCTGACTGCTCCCATGTCTCCCACCCCGTGCACTGCGCTATCTTCGAGGGGAGGCACGGGGAGAGATAGGGGCAAAGAAGCCATTGGAGAGGAGTACCCACCGTGGAGCTCCTTGCACACTGGCTCGCCCCACCGGGGACCGGCCTACCCATCATGGACTGCATGCCACCGCCAGACCCCCACCCCCAAAGGCAAGGTGCCTGCTCTTTCAACAGCACAGAGTCTCACATAAAGGAGACTCTGTGGGGACTGTCACCCACTCCCCCACTCCTGATGTTCAGTTTGGGGAGAATGAACCCCCTTGAGTGGGCGATGGGACCCTGTGAGGAAAGAGGTGGTGGCCCCATCCAAGCCGTGGTGTGCCTGAGAGATGGGAACACAGGAGCCAAGTGCAGGGCCTGGAGGCCAGGCCAACAGGACGAGCACCTCCAGCCTTGGTCTGGCTCTCCAACTGTGACATTGTAGCATTAAGGGACCTGAGGCAGGTGACTGAATGTAATGGGGTCTAAACTGGACCCTGAATGGGGCTTAAAGAATGCGTGAAGGATGTTACTGAGACAGTGACAGTCATTGGAAGACAGACCCTGTGTGAGGACATCCTTCTCCATCCATTGCATTCATACAGGCCCCTAGAGCAGTCTGAAACATAGAGACAGAAAGTAGGATGTTGAGTGCCAGGGGCTGAGGGAGGGAGAATGGGGATCAATGTTGCAAGATGAGAAAGTTCTGGAGGATGACGGCGGTCAGGTTTGCACAACAGCACCAATTACTTCTTGACCCTGAAATGTGCACTTAAAAATGGTTAAGATACTAAATTTCATGTTATGTGTTTTGGACCACAATTTTTAAAACTTTTTAAAACCAACAAGAAATACTCCATGAATACCACTAGATGCACAACTTCACTAACCACCGAGGGATTAAAAGCATAAGAAAAATACTGTGCATACCCATACCAGAATGGCAGACATGAAAGACATAGTATCAAATATCAACAGGCTGTGGGGCAATGGAAAGCCTGGTACGCAGTGGGGGGATGCAACCGCTTCTGAAACAATCGGGCCTCAGAGAGCGAAGTCCGCGCATGCATGCAGACCCGCAGGGCTCCTCCCAGCTGAACACAAACCTACCGGCCCTGCACCAGGACACACGGACATGGACTCTGCGGCCAGAGGAGCCAAACCTGAAAGAACCCGAAGGCCATCACAAGCAAATGCAGAAATGAACCATGCACGCTCCTATGAAGGAATATTCCACAACAATGGAGTACATTTTGTTTGAAGTTCGTAAAACTATAAAAATTATTTTTTTAAAAAAACGCTATTCACAAGGTGAAAGGATCCCATGGACACAATGCTGAGCCATCAAGAGCAATAAAGCAGCATGCACGGTACATGCAGTTACCGACTTGGAACTAGGCAAAGCTGGGCTGCGTTGTGCAGAGATGCGTCCCTGGGTGAAAACTCTGAGGAGAAGTCACTGACATAAAATCAGGAGAACAGCTAACTCACGGTGGGGAGGAGGCTGTGACGAGGGAAGGGCACTCCTGGGTGTCCACTCATCATGTTCTGTTTCTTGATCTTTATGATTATTCTTTACATGTATATAACCTAATCCTTAATATGTACTTACAGCTTATCATTTTTGTTTAGTAAAAAAGGAGTCTCCCCAACAAAGTAGAAGGAGACCTGCTCCTCCCAGGGAAGAAAAGGAATAGTTTCTACCAGTGAAATCTCGATACCATGGCTGCTTCGACCATCAAGGCTGACAGCCACTCCTGTGAGAGGAGCACCGGGGTCACGACACTCAGAAGGATGCTCGGGGGCCTCAGTCCTGGGTCACTGCCTCTGAGGAGTCCACGGCACCTGGTCAAAGTTCTCAGTCATTCTGTGCACGACGCTTTTGCCTTGGTTGCTCTGGCACAGCTCGGCCGGCTCCATCGCTGGGAGAGAAAGAAGAAACGTGCAGAAGAGGGAACCGGGCTCCAAGATGACCCACCTCCTTCTACAGAGACGATGCCACAGTCCCTAAGAGAGGACAGCACGGCCACGGAATCCAGCCTCTCTGCCTGAGGCCTGGCCACACTAGCGCTCCACGCTTCTGATGCCACTGGGAGAATTTCCCAAGGTGCCCTCTGACCACCTGGACGGACACATGGGGCTTTCAGACACACAGGTCCTGTCTGACCCCGCACCTCTGCTGTCACATTCTGGAGGTGGGCCTCGAAGACTCCAGGTTTTCACTCTTTGATAACAGCTTTATTGAGATTGAATTTTTATACCACAAAGTTAGCCAATTTTAAGTATTAAGCTCAGTGTTTTTTTGCATATTCACAGGGTTGTGCAGCCAGCAGCACAATGCATTTGACAACATTTCCATCATCTCCCCAGAAGCCCACTCTTTAGAGGTCACCCTCATTTCCCACAGCCCCGGAATCCCCAGTCCATTTTCTGTCTCTGTGGGCTTGCCTGTTCTGGATGTCTCATGTAAGTGGAATCCACTAATTGTCTTTTTCTGTCTGGCTTCTCTCACTGAGCATCATGTGTTCGAGGTTCATCCACATCATAGCCTGTGTCAATGCTTCACTCCTTTTCCATGGCTGAGTCACCCTTGCCGTCTCTGCTTTTTTTTTTTTTTTTTTTTTTTTTTCGGTACGTGGGCCTCTCACTGTTGTGGCCTCTCCCGTTGCGAAGCACAGGCTCCGGACGCACTGGCTCAGCGGCCACGGCTCACGGGCCCAGCCGCTCCGCGGCACGTGGGATCTTCCCGGACCGGGGCATGAACCCATGACCCCTGCATCGGCAGGCGGATTCTCAACCACTGCGCCACCAGGGAAGTCCTGCCCTCTCTGCTTTTCACTCTATAATTAATTGTGTCTCCCTGCCTGCACTGCACAGGGCTGATGAGGTTCTCACCTTCCATCATTCTTGGGCGGTAAACTGAACTTTTAACCAACACCAAGGGGTCCTTTGCAGAGGCTGAAAGCCCAGCCGCACAGGGTGCACATTTGCCCTGTGTGACCAGAGCCCAGGAGTAAGGGTGAGATGGGCCTGCCTGTTTACAGGACCAGCGTCCTACGGTCTCATGGGAAATCAACTGGCTCTTCAGAGTCTCGTGCGAGCTGATCCGCACCGTGCCAAGCGGGCAAGACACACGGGTCAGGGACCACGGTGCTGCCTTCAGTTCAGGCCCACTCATACTAACTGTCTAGTTGGAAAGTGCTGAGGCTCCAGGGGAGGGTCCTTCCTGCTTCTTCCAGCTTCTTGGGGCTCCAGACATCCCTGGGCTTATGGCTGCACCCCTCCCATGTCTGCCTTCATCTTCATGTGGCTTCCCCTCTGTGTCTGTGTCTCCACTCATCATATAAGCATGCAGTTATACAGGACTGGGACCACCCAAAGGCCCCTGTTTCACCTAGTTACACGACCAGGCCCTACTTCCAAATGAGGTCATGTCCTGAGCCCCTGAGGTCAGGACATGGATGTCTCTTTCCCTGTGGGGTACACAATCCCCCTTCAGTCTGAGATAACTGTAATGTTGCCCAGGACACAAGCAAACCCCTTATCTCAGGCAGCCTCTCGAAGAGGTCTGAGCCCACCTGGTCTCTTGGAAACTGACTGGGCAGGGGAGTGTGGCTCAGGACCCGAGTGTGAAGGACACCAGGAAGCACCCGTGCGGGGCTTCCCTTTGCAGCAACAGCACTGGACCAGCTGATGAGGCCCAGCAGGGCAACCCTGAGCTCCTTAGAGGGCTCGACCCACGTGGACTGGGGGTGACAGGCAGCAGAGAGTGGGTGTGTGAGGAAGTGTATGTGACAGGCCTGCAGTGAGCAGGTGAGCACAGCTGTGTGTGTCACATCAGGCACACGTGATGGGTCAGCAGTGAGCACACATGGCTGAGATCAGGTGCGGTGCACACTCACGTGATAAGGTTCACGTGGCGTCTTAGTGGGCAGGTCACCCCAGGGCTGCAGTGCTGCCACGGGCTCGAGCCACCGACCCTGCCTGGTGTGGAGCTTCCCTCCCCCACCACGTGCCCAGCAGCTCCCAGGTCAGCAACTTGCGCAGTGGCTGCACCTGCGCAGAGTACTTCCCCTGAGCAAGTACTTCTTGAAGAGGGTCACCTCCATGGTGACAGCGACCTTCCTCTTCTGTTGCTTCAGCGAGGGTGCCCCTGCCAGTGCCTGCTTTCACCAAGGCGTCCGGGCCGCAGAGGGCTGGTCCCTGCACCTGAGACCAAAGAGAAGGACTTGAGGGGCTGCGCTTTCTCCCACCAGTAGCCTCATATCCAGGGGGGCCAGTGGGGGCATGTCAGACACACAGGACTGGACATTCTGGTTCACCTTCCCCCTCCATGGTGGGCGAAAGGAGAGCCATGTGAGACCTCAGACCATGTAGGACAAGGTGAGTGTCAAGGACCATCTCACCATGTCGATTGGCCCATTCAGTTTGCTCTTCTGTGAAATGCTGTTCATGACTGGTTTTTCTCTATGTGAAAGCTGAAAAGAACAGCTTGTGTTGAATAAGTGACCCATTTGTGTGAATTTGATGAAGGGGTATATGCAACCAAGCACACAGCTTGGTAGGAGGTTACTGCTATTCAGCAGGGACAGATACCTTCATGGTTTTAGTGCTTTTCTAAATGTGCGAAGAGGCAAGAATCCAGGTTCATAAAAATTTTCTCCTGAAAATATCGAACTCTCTGAGGGCCAGTTCTGGCCCAGAGTACAAAGTGCCTCTTCCTGATCTTCGCCCTGAATTCCTTTCAGGGTGTCCTGTAAGTCAGCGACTGTGGTGGTTGATGACTTAATTCTTGTAGAACTGAATCGTGGGCAACTTTCTTTACGTTACAATCCCCTCTCTTTTGGTCTTAATTTTGACCAATGTTTAGGAGGCATTTCAGGACCAATTTATCCCACGTGCTAGGAATACTCATTCCCAGTTCAGGCGAGGATTTCATTGATAGGCCACTCAATGTGCTGTTACTGGACTAGGTCCTGTTAACAGTAGCCCAAAGCCACTGGGTCGCCTGTCCTATTAGTCTGTTATGGTCCAGGAAATGGTTTCCTCTTGTAGCGTCTTCCCATATCTAGAGTTATACTATTATAATCACTGATTTTATAGAACTATGTATTTGACAATTGTTTTAGGCACTGTCCTGTGCCTGCCTGCCCTTCCTGGGAAGGACCTGCTTGTGATTTTCTGAGCTGAGAATCTGACTCTTTTCTGCTTTACACACAAGTTATTTCTATATGGCTTTAAGATATACTGAATTTTGCAGGAATAGAAGAACCATGTGATTCTAGGAAAGCTTCTTCTCAGTTATTCAGAACTTTACCAAGAATTCTCTGACATTTTGGAAAATCAAATCCCCTGGGAAAGTGCCTCAGAGTTTCTGAATTGTCAGTAAATGCACTAGGATTGCTGTCACCAAAGTAATTAGAATTCTATACAACAATGCCTATTTGTCCTCATTTAAAAACATTAAGTATAAAGTTTGAATTGAGTTGAATGTTATCTGCCTTTTCTTAAATCTAAATTGAAGAAAAATTTAAGCAAACATCTGATTACTTAGTGTAGTTGAAGCCAAGCATTCACCTATTAAATTATGTATTATTTCAATAAAATGTATTTATCTTTAATTCTCTCTGTAGTAACTAGAGATGCATACACACATATACATAATTATACTTAAATTATATGTGTAGAGAGATTATCTTATCTCTGCATCTGATTTCAGAAAGTGAGGGGAGCATTACAAAGTACTTGATATAAAAGGGGTGAGGGTCTGGTGGGCTGACAGAACACCCATGACAGAGCATTTCATTCCCACTAAGGTGCTAGAATCCAAAAGACAGATGATAAAAAGTGAAGAAATTGGAACATTCAAACATCGCTAGTGGGAATGTGAAATGGTGCCACCATTTTGGAAGACAGTCTGGCAGTTCCTCCAAATGTCAAACATGGAGTCACTACAAGACCCAGCAATCCCACTCCTACGTATAAACACAAGAGAAAGGAAAACACACGTCCATACAAACACTTGTACATGAATGTTCATAGCAGCATGACTCACAACAGCCAAAATGTGGAAACCACCCAAATGACCATCAAATGGTAAATAGAGAACAGATACACACAATGTGGTCCATACACACAATATGGTCCAATATACACAATAGAATATTACTCAGTCATGAAAAAGAATGAAGCACTGACACTCGTTACAATGTTGACAAACCTCGAGAACACAATGCTCAGTGAGAGAAGACAGACACAGAAGGACACTGTCTTAGTCTGCTTGGGCTGCCATAAGAACTTCCAGGCTGTGGTATTCAACAACAGAAATGTATTTCCTACAGTTCTGGAGGACAGAAGTCAGAGATCAGGGTGCCACTCTGGTCAGTTTCTGGTGAGGCTCTCTTCTTGGTTGTACGTGGCATCTTCTCCCTGTGTCCTCACATGGAGAAGATGTGAGGGAGCTCTCTGAGGTCTCTTTTATAAGGACACTAATCCCATAATAGGGGCTCCACCCTTATGACCTAATCGCTTCCCAAAGGCATGACCTCCTAATACAGTCACCTTGGGGGTAAGGATTTCAACATGTGAATTTTTGGAGGGACACAAACATTCGGCCAAGGGCAATCACAAACTGTATGATTCCATTTATATGAAATGTCCATTAGAGGCAAAGCCACAGAGACAGTAGGGAGTTAGTGGTGCCAAGGGCTAGGGAAGGGGGAGGGGTCTCCTTCTGGGGGATGAGAATGTTTTACAACCAGATGGAGGTGGTGCTGGCTCAACATTGTGAATGTGATCAATACCACCATGTTGTTCAAGTTAATGGTCAATGGTGAATTTTATGTTACATATTTTCATCACAATTTAAAAAAATTCGTCACATCAACAACTTGACACCTCAGGGAATTTCCATTTCTGCTAAGAGACCCTGTCTGTTTGCCCAGATGATTCCTGGGACCGCGGGTGACGTCGTGAGGGCCGTGGAGTGTAAATGAGGGCATGAACAACCCCACACAGGGACAGTCCAGAGGCAGACCCAGGGCTCATCCCCAACAGCACAGGACAGGATCGATTTGGATTTGTCATCACACTGTGAACAGCCCCATGGGGCCGGTGGCCGGGCACTGCCTGACTGCAGCCCTCGACACCAAGGCCATGTCCCGATCTCCCTCGCCCCAAGGCTGGGACCTGCCAGGTGAAGCCAACGGCGCTGCAGTAGGTCCTCGGGAGATGCAGAAGCACAGGCCCAGCCACAGAGCAAGGCCGGAGCACTTCCAGCTACCTGAACACCCGCATGTTAGAAACAGGATTTTCCCATAACGCATGGGGGACCTGAAAGTGTGTTTTCTCACATAAACTGATAACACCGCCCCCTCCATGTGTGGACGCCACCCTTACAGCGGCAGAGTTGAACCCTCAGCCCTCCCCCACCAGAATTGACCTCCAAGGCCTCCTGGGGGTCCTCCCCAAACCCGGAGGATGTGTCCTGCCTGAGGCGCCTGACACAATATACTCCCACTCAGGATGGCCTGCAGAGGTCACGCAGAGTTCGGGCCCCATGCAGCAGGACGTGACCCTCGACACAGGTGTGTCCACCTGCACAGAGGGGTCCCTATGAACAAGTGTCAGGTCACTTCTTAGGGCTACGCCCCTGTCCCACTCGAGGTGCAAGGCCCACCCTACTGCCGGCCCACGTCCCTTTCTCTGGGGCGCCTGCGGGAATCAAGCCTGCACCTTCCCCAGCCCTGCCTCCCCGCCATGTAAGGCTGTCAGCGTAACTGATGCCATCCTGGGCTCGTCCTTCCGCTGACCCGTCCCAGGACTGTACTGTGTGCTCAATCACCTCTCTGTCCTCAAGGCTTTTCTAGTTAAGAGAGGCTGTTTAGTAATTATCAGGACCACGTGGCCTCTATGCCTTGTTAGTCCCCATACAAGGACGACCTTCACTGACGTGTTCCCAGCACCCATGAGGCCAATTACCCATTCATGAACCTTGGCTTAGGAATGTACGCCCTGTTTCCAAGCACGCCCCGCCCACAAGTGAAGCATAAATTGTGCCGGTGACCCCTTGGCGGTGCAGAGCGCGGCTGCACATGCTGCCAATCGTTGTCCACCGCATCCCAATCCCACCCTGTGAGTAAACTACCAATAATAAATGGATCCATTAATTACCTGGAGCTGCCTGCCTCGGTTTTTGGTCTCACGATGTCCTGTCAGTTCGGTGGGCACTTCTCGTTCCCTCCATCCTCTAACACCTCACTTACTACTGTGGGTTCAGTAGTGTCCCACCGTCCCCAATTTATATCCATTCTGACCCCAGAATCAGGCCTTTTTTCTGAAACAGGGTCTCTGCAGATGTGGTTAAGATGAGGTCATGCTGGATTAGGGAGAGCCCTAAATCCAGCAGCTGGTGTCCTTGTAAGAAGAGGGAAATCTGGACGCAGACACAGAGGAGAAGCCACATGATGATGGAGGCAGAGGTGGGGGTGATGCAGCCCCAAGTCCAGGGGCGCCAAGGATTTCTGGAGACCAGAGAAGCCGGGAGAGGCCAGGATAGATTCCCTGAAGTTCCAGAAGGAACCAACCACACCTTCATTGTGCATTTCCAGCGTCCAGAGCTGAGAGAGAGAAAGCTCTGCTGTTGTGACCCCCCCCACGGCTTGTGGCATGTTGTCACGGCCGCCCCAGGACCCCCACACCTGCCAGATGGTGAGACACGGGGCATCGGAGGAAAGAGCCCCTCGGTATCTGGATGAGCATCTCTACACACACGTCTGGGTGCTGAAGGTGGAGGACAGGCAGCCGCCTCCGCACCCGAGCTGGGCGTCGCGCTGCCTTGCTGTTGCACTCGCTCCTGTCGTATGTGCGGTGGGTGACCCGCCTCTGCTGATGCGGGCGCCCCACTGCTGTCCTGCGACCTCCCCACGCTCCTCCCACCCACAGGCCGCGCTCCAGCCCTGGCCGCTCAGCAGCCTCAGCCTGGCTGCAGTGACGGCTCAGGGGACCCGTCCGGAAGACGGACTCCCCGGGACCTCAGAATGGGACGTGGTGTGCAGACGGGCCACCGCAGCGCTGCTCGGGTGAGACGAGGTCACTGAGCTGTGTGCGGGCGTCCTCACCGGAGCATTTGGACCCAGGCACACGGGGGAGAAGGCGGTGTCACAGCAGAGACGGAGACGGGGCTGGCAGTGGCCCGGGCCCAACGGACCCGAGAACCCGTGGAGGAGCGGCCCCCAGCACCTTGAGCTCGGGCTCCAGGCCTGAGAGGATGCGTCCCCTGTCCCAACCCCGTCCCTGCCTGGTGTTCTGTGCCGGGGCCGCAGGATTCCCACACCCGGGCTGTGGGGCATGGCGCTGTGCTTGCTGACACCCAGGACCGTCACTGGCCGCCCCCCTCTGAGCATGACCCTCACTGTTCCTTGGGGACGGACCCAGGGCCCAGGACCCCCGTCCCACACGTCCCCGTCACGGCAACCTCCCCCCTCCCCCAGCCACCCCGGGGGCATCTCAGGCCCCAGAAAGGAGCCGCAGCGCGGAGGTGACCTCGGCGAGTGGCCACAGGCCACTGCACAAACCCCGAGACCTGAGTGTGACCATCTGAGAAGGGACGCACCAGCCCCCTGACCCAGGCGCCCCATTTCACAGGGCAGGTCCTCTTGCCGAGTCTGTGGAGGGGGGTGTCGAGCAGGGGTGACTGAGGCCTGTGAACGTGTGGGTCAGAGAGGTCCTCCCCAAGAGCTCAGGCACAGTGAGCCCAGGATGTGTCCATCTCTCCCCTCCTGTACCCCACGGAGTAAGGATAAAGCCCCAGTGACCCCCAAGAAGAACATGACACCCAGAGGACTAGACCATCCACAGACCAGGGACTAAGTGTCCACCTCATTTCCCTGGAGAGAACAATGTCTTCACTGGGGCTGCAGACTGCCCCATGTCCCCAAACACCCAGCTTCAGTGAGCCAGCCAGACAGAAAACCCCCTTCCAGGGTTCCCTGTGTTAACAGACCCAGCATTTGGGGGAGGGCGCCGGCCTGATGGAGGATGGACATGCTGCAACCATGGACACTCACTGGTCCTCAACACACGCCTTGTCCTACATGGTCTGAGGTCCCACGTGGCTGTCCTTTCGCCTACCGTGTAGGGCGAAGATGAACCAGAATGTCCCGTCCTGTGTGTCTGACATGCCCCCACTGGCCCCCCTGGATATGAGGCTCCTGGTGGGAGAAAGCGCAGCCCCTCAAGTCCTTCTCTTTGGTCTCAGGTGCAGGGACCAGCCCTCTGCGGCCCGGATGCCTTGGTGAAAGCAGGCACTGGCAGGGGCACCCTCGCTGAAGCAACAGAAGAGGAAGGTCGCTGTCACCATGGAGGTGACCCTCTTCAAGAAGTACTTGCTCAGGGGAAGTACTCTGCGCAGGTGCAGCCACTGCGCAAGTTGCTGACCTGGGAGCTGCTGGGCACGTGGTGGGGGAGGGAAGCTCCACACCAGGCAGGGTCGGTGGCTCGAGCCCGTGGCAGCACTGCAGCCCTGGGGTGACCTGCCCACTAAGACGCCACGTGAACCTTATCACGTGAGTGTGCACCGCACCTGATCTCAGCCATGTGTGCTCACTGCTGACCCATCACGTGTGCCTGATGTGACACACACAGCTGTGCTCACCTGCTCACTGCAGGCCCGTCACATACACTTCCTCACACACCCACTCTCTGCTGCCTGTCACCCCCAGTCCACGTGGGTCGAGCCCTCTAAGGAGCTCAGGGTTGCCCTGCTGGGCCTCATCAGCTGGTCCAGTGCTGTTGCTGCAAAGGGAAGCCCCGCACGGGTGCTTCCTGGTGTCCTTCACACTCGGGTCCTGAGCCACACTCCCCTGCCCAGTCAGTTTCCAAGAGACCAGGTGGGCTCAGACCTCTTCGAGAGGCTGGCTTAGGTAAGGGCCTTGCTTGTTTCCTGGGCAACCTTACAGTTATCTCAGACTGAAGGGGGATTGTGTACCCCACAGGGAAAGAGACATCCATGTCCTGACCTCAAGGGCTCAGGACATGACCTCATTTGGATGTAGAGCCTGGTCGTGTAACTAGGTGAAACAGGGGCCTTTGGGTGGTCCCAGTCCTGTATAACTGCATGCTTATATGATGAGTGGAGACACAGACACAGAGGGGAAGCCACATGAAGATGAAGGCAGACATGGGAGGGGTGCAGCCATAAGCCCAGGGATGTCTGGAGCCCCAAGAAGCTGGAAGAAGCAGGAAGGACCCTCCCCTGGAGCCTCAGCACTTTCCAACTAGACAGTTAGTATGAGTGGGCCTGAACTGAAGGCAGCACCGTGGTCCCTGACCCGTGTGTCTTGCCCGCTTGGCACGGTGCAGATCAGCTCGCACGAGACTCTGAAGAGCCAGTTGATTTCCCATGAGACCGTAGGACGCTGGTCCTGTAAACAGGCAGGCCCATCTCACCCTTACTCCTGGGCTCTGGTCACACAGGGCAAATGTGCACCCTGTGCGGCTGGGCTTTCAGCCTCTGCAAAGGACCCCTTGGTGTTGGTTAAAAGTTCAATTTACCGCCCAAGAATGATGGAAGGTGAGAACCTCATCAGCCCTGTGCAGTGCAGGCAGGGAGACACAATTAATTATAGAGTGAAAAGCAGAGAGGGCAAGGGTGACTCAGCCATGGAAAAGGAGTGAAGCATTGACACAGGCTATGATGTGGATGAACCTCGAACACATGATGCTCAGTGAGAGAAGCCAGACAGAAAAAGACAATTAGTGGATTCCACTTACATGAGACATCCAGAACAGGCAAGCCCACAGAGACAGAAAATGGACTGGGGATTCCGGGGCTGTGGGAAATGAGGGTGACCTCTAAAGAGTGGGCTTCTGGGGAGATGATGGAAATGTTGTCAAATGCATTGTGCTGCTGGCTGCACAACCCTGTGAATATGCAAAAAAACACTGAGCTTAATACTTAAAATTGGCTAACTTTGTGGTATAAAAATTCAATCTCAATAAAGCTGTTATCAAAGAGTGAAAACCTGGAGTCTTCGAGGCCCACCTCCAGAATGTGACAGCAGAGGTGCGGGGTCAGACAGGACCTGTGTGTCTGAAAGCCCCATGTGTCCGTCCAGGTGGTCAGAGGGCACCTTGGGAAATTCTCCCAGTGGCATCAGAAGCGTGGAGCGCTAGTGTGGCCAGGCCTCAGGCAGAGAGGCTGGATTCCGTGGCCGTGCTGTCCTCTCTTAGGGACTGTGGCATCGTCTCTGTAGAAGGAGGTGGGTCATCTTGGAGCCCGGTTCCCTCTTCTGCACGTTTCTTCTTTCTCTCCCAGCGATGGAGCCGGCCGAGCTGTGCCAGAGCAACCAAGGCAAAAGCGTCGTGCACAGAATGACTGAGAACTTTGACCAGGTGCCGTGGACTCCTCAGAGGCAGTGACCCAGGACTGAGGCCCCCGAGCATCCTTCTGAGTGTCGTGACCCCGGTGCTCCTCTCACAGGAGTGGCTGTCAGCCTTGATGGTCGAAGCAGCCATGGTATCGAGATTTCACTGGTAGAAACTATTCCTTTTCTTCCCTGGGAGGAGCAGGTCTCCTTCTACTTTGTTGGGGAGACTCCTTTTTTACTAAACAAAAATGATAAGCTGTAAGTACATATTAAGGATTAGGTTATATACATGTAAAGAATAATCATAAAGATCAAGAAACAGAACATGATGAGTGGACACCCAGGAGTGCCCTTCCCTCGTCACAGCCTCCTCCCCACCGTGAGTTAGCTGTTCTCCTGATTTTATGTCAGTGACTTCTCCTCAGAGTTTTCACCCAGGGACGCATCTCTGCACAACGCAGCCCAGCTTTGCCTAGTTCCAAGTCGGTAACTGCATGTACCGTGCATGCTGCTTTATTGCTCTTGATGGCTCAGCATTGTGTCCATGGGATCCTTTCACCTTGTGAATAGCGTTTTTTTAAAAAAATAATTTTTATAGTTTTACGAACTTCAAACAAAATGTACTCCATTGTTGTGGAATATTCCTTCATAGGAGCGTGCATGGTTCATTTCTGCATTTGCTTGTGATGGCCTTCGGGTTCTTTCAGGTTTGGCTCCTCTGGCCGCAGAGTCCATGTCCGTGTGTCCTGGTGCAGGGCCGGTAGGTTTGTGTTCAGCTGGGAGGAGCCCTGCGGGTCTGCATGCATGCGCGGACTTCGCTCTCTGAGGCCCGATTGTTTCAGAAGCGGTTGCATCCCCCCACTGCGTACCAGGCTTTCCATTGCCCCACAGCCTGTTGATATTTGATACTATGTCTTTCATGTCTGCCATTCTGGTATGGGTATGCACAGTATTTTTCTTATGCTTTTAATCCCTCGGTGGTTAGTGAAGTTGTGCATCTAGTGGTATTCATGGAGTATTTCTTGTTGGTTTTAAAAAGTTTTAAAAATTGTGGTCCAAAACACATAACATGAAATTTAGTATCTTAACCATTTTTAAGTGCACATTTCAGGGTCAAGAAGTAATTGGTGCTGTTGTGCAAACCTGACCGCCGTCATCCTCCAGAACTTTCTCATCTTGCAACATTGAAACAGTCCCCATTAAACACTCACTCCCCATTCTCCCCCCTCAGTCCCTGGCACTCAACATGCTACTTTCTGTCTCTATGTTTCTGACTGCCCTAGGGGCTTTGTGTGAGTGGATCCAGCACTGCGTGTTGTTTTTTGTCTAGGTTACATCACTGAGCATAATGCCCTCAAGGCTCATCCCTGCTGCAGACTGTGTCAGAATTGCCTTCCTTTTTAGGCTGAATAACATTCCCTTGTATTGATGGACCGTGTTTTTCTTCTCCATTCATCCATTAGTGGACACATGTAATATCTACATTAATTTCTCATGTCATAATAATTGTGGAATAATGTCAGAAAGTCCTTTGAATCTAAAGTCATTTGCCATTAACTTTTCTCTTAAACTTTTTATTGTGAAAAACATCAAAGCTAAGAAAAAGGGAAATACATGTCAGCTTCACTTGTGTTCAGGAATTAATTCTTTACGGATTCACTTTTTTCCTTCTGTTTGTGCTACGTGTGTGCATGTGCCTGTTTGCCTACATATGTTGTGCATGTCCATAGGTATGTACACTTGCACACGTTAGAGTCTGCATGGGTATATGCGTGCATGTGTGTTCATATGCTAGTGTGTGAATATATTTGTGCTGTGCACATGCATATGTTTGTGTGGGTGCTGTGCCTGCCTCTGCGCACAACTGTGTGTTTTCTGAAACCATTTGCATGTTGGTTGCAGACTGAATTGTGCTCCAGATATGTCCGCACGCATCTGCTCTAACATTCCTGCTTTTCCACGTAAAGATCAGAGATCTCAGGGATTTAAATGGATGAAGCAGGATGTCCTGACACAGGATCTGTCTTCCAATGACTGTCACTGTCTCAGTAACATCCTTCACACCTTCTTTCAGCCCCATTCAGGGTCCACCTTAGGCCGCATTGCATTCAGTCACCTGCCCTGTAGCCCTGTAAGCTACAATGTCACAGTTGGAGAGCCCGTCCAGGACTGGTGGTGCCCCTCCTGTTGGCTTGGCCTCCAGGCCAAGCACGTGGCTCCTGTGTTCTCATCTGTCAGCCAGGCTCCGACTTGGATCTTTCATCACAGGGTCCCATCGCCCAGTCAAGGGGGTTCGTTCTCATCAAACTCAGTATCAGGAGTAGGAGGGGTGACAGTCCCCACTGAGGCTACTTCATGTGAGACCCTGTGCTGTTGAAAGAGTAGGCACCCTGCCCTCAGAGGTGGGGGCTGGGGGTGACATTTGGCCCACGATGGGCTCTCGGGTCCCCGGGTGGGGTGTGCCAGTGTGCAAGAGTTTCCGCGGTGGGTTCTCCTCTCCAACGGCTTCTGTACCCCTACCTCTCCCCGTGTCTTCCTTCGAAGACAGCGCGGTGCCCGGGACGGGAACCATGGGAGCCGTCAGCCACCGCCCCCTCTACATACACGCACACGCACACGCTTCAGGGAGGCAGGATCTGAGTGCAGGGCTCTCAGTGGCCCTGAGCCCCCCGCCCGGAATCAGCCAATGGAATGGACAGACAGGCTCTCCCGGCCAGCACCATGCAGAACTGTCCTGCCTGGGCCTCCTGTGCGACCGCCTCCTTCTGGAAGCCTGGGAGGCTGGAATCAGGCCACTTCTTGTCTGGCCTGGCAGCAGACTGTGCTGCTCTCTAAGAAGTTCTTAGATCACACGTGGATCCTGACCATCAGGTGGCCAGAGACACTGGTAACATTTCTATTTTGCCTGTTGAAATGTTTAATGACAATGATATTGTTCAGTTTCCTGATGTGGGTGTCCAAAGATGAGAGACCTATATGTGTGATCTGTACCTCCTATGAGATCAGCCCTAAGCTAGTTGAAACATGATCAAGTTCTGTCTACACGGTAAATTTAGACCTCTCCATGTCCTGTCTACTGTTTATGTTTAGAGCTGACCATGTGTTGTCTATAATAAGAAGATTTAGACCTGACCATGTTCTGTGTACGCTAGGAGTATGGGGAGCTGGGTAGAAACCCAGCCTGGCCTCAGTACTGGGAAGCTCCGTGCCTGCATTTGAAAGTCAGTGCTTAGATGTCTGTGTTCTGGAGCTGAGGTGGGCTTGTCTAGGTAACACCCCCTCTTCTGAGTGTGGTGACCTGGTCCTCCCAAGGGTCAGTGCTACGGTCGGGGCCTTAGTCTTTATTCCTGCAAGGTTCACCTTCCTTGGGGCCCGTGGAGAATCCTCAGGAGGGCTACATGGCAATAATTCCAATTTACCAGCACGTGTATGGTGCATAGGGAGGCAGGTTTAGCTGGTGAATTGATTGCAGGGCACGCAGATCGGGCAAAAGGCCGATGGGCAACAGCTGAGACTGCTGCTGAACTCCCCTTCCAGTCTCCCGTCCTTACTCAGCAGCGTCCAGAGCTGCCCCTCGGCTTTCAGCCCTGCTGTCCTGTGAGTTTTCTCAACAAGTAAGTGAGACAAGAAAGGACTGCGCCTGCCAGAACCAAGTAGTGTGTTCAACTCTAGCATGAAAGCTTTAAAAAGAGGTAAAATCACACAGAACCGAAGTGAAAAGAGGAGGACTTCTGTGGGACAAGTGTGGTGAGAGGAGACCCACCTGACACTTTTTCCCATCCCAGGAGGTCCCAGGAACCCAGCTTGTTTCCACATTAGGGAAGCAAGCAGCAGAGCCATGGTGTCATGACCAAGGGGACATGTGACCCCAGGTGCTGGGTCTGGGGAGGTGAGGTCACCCTGGAGAATGTGCACGTGTGACCCCAGTTGGGGGAGTCTGGGGAGGGCGATTCACCGTAGGACTGTGGACATGTGACCCAGGTGGAGAGGCCGGGGGAGGAGGGGTCACGTGTTGAGAGAGAACGTGTGACTTTAGGTGCAGGGTCTGGGGAGGGGGGGGTCACGCTGGTGAGTGTGGATGTGTGACCCAGGTATAGGGCGCGGGGACTGTGTGGGTCTCACCACACCTGCATGAGTCCGGATCACATGTATGGGGAGACCCCTATGTGCTCTTTGCCTGCAGTGTGTCTTTACCCCTTTGACATTTCCAATCTCTGCATTAAGGGTGTTGCCCTGATTAACCGGTGGTTCCTTTTCTTCCCTTAACCTTGTCACATTTATATGAGGTCATGCATGTTTGAGTGGGTTGCTGCTCTGGTGAGTGACAACGTTTGGTGGTGTCATATGAATATCATAGCATATCATATGTCTAATCTATGGGGGTTACCACTGCCTGGGTCCCCCTGGACAGAGGTCAGGTGAGCACAGACAAGGCCCCCCTGAGAATGGTCTCCCATGTGCCATATGAGGGTACCGTGATGGTCCCTAAGTTAGGGGACTGTGTTTGGGCCTCCGACATTTGTGATGAACGGCAGTCGAAATGGAATCTCATTTAAAAAGACATTATTTTATGAATTTATTTTCAGTGAAATAAAACACACGTCACATACCCTTTACCATCGTCACCATTTTAAATGCACGTTTCTGAGGCATCAGATCTATTCACTTTCTCGTGGAGCCATCACCACCATGCCTAGAACTTTCATCTTGCAAAACCAAAATTCCACAACCATGAAAGTCTCACTCCCCATCCCCTCACACTGGCCCTGGCCCCGATGTCCACTTCAGTCCCTGAGTTGTGGACTCCAGGGCCCCCACTGGAGCACAATCCTGCAGTGTTTGCTGATGGGTCATTTTGGAAGAGCTGACTTTCAGTCTGAAGCTCTGTCCGTTTGCATCTGAAGAATCTGCATTTAAGGAGGGGATGTATGAGGAAGGGGGTGTATGAGGGACAAAGGTGTCTGTGTTGCAGTTGGGCCAGGACCTGACCAGCTGCCTTTTGCGTCCTCTGGTCCCATCTCTTGGTCTGTGCCTCATCTGCATCATCACTGTCCCCGCTGGCATCCCTGGGTGTTGTTGTCTGAGTGAGATTCCCCTGGTGCCCCTGTTCTCCTCCCCTCCTCCTGCTGGTTGGGGAGGGAACTGCTTGCTGTGTGGTCTGTACTCCTGAGGCACGAAGGACCCTGTAGCATGGACCTGAAGAGTGTGGGGTGTGGTCCCCAGAGCATGGGGCCCACATAGGACACAACATCGGGGCGTGACAAGTGCTAGGTTGCCTCATCACTGACAAGGAATGTTGCCAAGATCCTGCTCGGAAGGGCATAGTGGGTGGCCTGGGACCCCAGAGGCCCCATTACTATCCTGGAGCTTGGAGAGTGCATCCCCATGGGTTCCAGATTCATGCCACATCTCAGCCATATCCCTCTGCCCTGTCTTTGAACTCAGGAAAATGAGCTCTCTTGTCCACAACATAGGCCTGGTCCTGTTGGTATTAAGATTCTTTAATTTAGGCGTCCTGGGATAGCAGCCCTTTTTAGGCCTGAGAAGGAACAGCTCAGGAGTGTACAACAATTTCAGATGAAACTAATATTCAATGACTATCTCTAACTCCGCGGTTGTTGACTTCTATTAGTCATTATTCTCCTGGTTTTAGCTCTGATGTGAGGATTACAGAGGAGTCAACATTTAAATCTTCATAATCTGTGTATTTGTAGCTTCAGTATCATTACTGACCCATAGTTTTTATGGTTTGGGAAGAGTTATTGATTTCATGTATCATGTAAAGGATTCACAATGATGATAGGGTAATTAAGATTATAATAATGGCTGGTAAATTATTCAAATTTTCTCTACCTGTGCATCTATTGTATGTATATGAGTTAGTTTAGTTTTCAATATTAGTGAAATAATATAGAGGACTAGAGAACTTCTTTAAAAATCACTATTAATGTGTCATGATGAAAATGTAAAAGTTCTTCCATAATCGGTGATGTTGTATCTGGAGGGCCTAGATGAAATTGATATGCCTTCGTGATATACAGTATTTTAGCCTATAATTTAACTTTGAAAAATTTACATCACTTATTACTTTTATCTCATTTATTGAGAAAGACATAATTGTTATGGTGTTGGCTTGAAAGTGGTTGAAAAGGACTTGAGTCCTTCCTTTTTTTACATTTACATAGGTAAGATCTTGAAACATAGGATATGGTGGAGGGCATTTGTTTAACCATTCTAGGTTAGGTAGGAGTAGCAGTTTCCAGGGCTAAGACTTCTTCTTTAGACGCAAATGCTTTTCAAAGTGTGGAGATTATTATTAGCATTACTGCTGCTACTGAGATGAATGAGCCTTAAGACAAAATTTTTCATGTGTTGTGTGCCTCAGGGTACTCAGACTAATGTAGTGACGTCCCTGAGACGCCAAGGAAGTGCTGCGGGAAATCATATTTACTACTACAGATATACTTGTGAAGTGAATTTTTGCTCATATTGAGTTAAATGTGTAACCTGAGAATAGTGGGGATCAGTGTAGGAAGCCTCTTATAATACTGAAGCCTGCTCCCATGGGCACTACATCATGTAAGTGTGCTGCTACATAGTATGCATCCTGGAGGACAGTGTCCGGGGATGTGTTGGCTAAGATGATTCCTGTCAAACCTCCTACTGTAAAAAGAAATACTAAAGCCTAAAACTCATAATATAGTGGGAGGTCATATAATATTACCTCCGTGAACAGTTGCTAACCAGGGACTTCCCTGGTGGTGCAGTGGTTAAGAATTGGCCTGCCAATGCAGTGGACACAGGTTCGAGCCCTCGTCTGGGAAGATTCCACATGCCGTGGAGCAAAAGGCCCATACTCCACAACTACTGAGCCTGCCCTCTAGAGCCTGCAAGGCACAACTACTGAAGCCCACATGCCTAGAGGCCATGCTCTGCAACAAGAGAAGCCTTTGCGATGGAAAAGGCCCTGCACCACAATGAAGAGTAGCTGCCACTCACTGCAACCAGAGAAAGCCCACTCCTGTAGGGATAGCTTTTGCAAAGTATGCTCCTGAGTGGACAGCTATCCCTATGGTAAATATGTGATGGACCCACAGGAGAAATCCTAAAAAGTCAGTGGGCATGACTCATACTATTCCCAAATAGTTGAAAGGTAATTTTGTCCTAAATAGCATGTAGTGATATGTGAGTTTATAACCAACCCTGGTAGGCCATGAATAGAGATTTCAGGGTGACCAAGAAATCAAAATAGGTGTTGGTATAGGATTCAGTCTCCTCCTTAAATGTCACGAAAGTAGTGTTGAGATTTCTGTCTCTTAACAGTATGGCAGTTCTGGCTGCTCGGACTGAGAGTGGTAATTATAGTAATATGGCCCTAGTTGGGGAAGATTAAACACATAATGGTGTTTGGTATTGGGATATGACTGCTCGTTTTGTATGAAAGACAATAGTTATAAAAGTAATAGCACCAAGTAGTGAAGAGACACCTGCTAAATGTAACGAGGAAATGGTTATGTCGACAGAGGCTCCTGCATGGGCCAGATTGCAGGCTAGAGCTGAATACACGGTCTAAGGTTCTTAGAGAACCTTAGTATATAGCATGTGGTGTAATGTGGTAGCATGGAGAATGTAAAATTCTTAGGAAGAATTCAATTCCAGGAATAAGAGCATTGAAACCTCTATGATTTACTCTATCAAAGTAACTCTTTTGTCAGATATATTTCTTAAGTTTGTGGTGGGTTGCCTGGTACGATGACAGGTAGTGAAATTTCTCACATACATCGGGCTAATGTTAGTAGTAAAAAAATTTATAAGAGATGTATACGTTGATCATGTCAAAATTGTGGGTAGGATGTTCAAATTCATAGAAAGGAGATTCTTGGATGTGTTTTAATGATGACTTGGGCTGTATATAATTCTGGCACCTAAGGATTGTCTAATGCTCCTAAAAATGGATTGTTGTGGAAATGTTTATTATAAGGAAGTTGACATATTCTCTAGGAAGGACGGGGTGAATGGGCCTGCTACATTTTCTACATTGAAGACATATACAGGTTTTGATTCTACTTCTGTTAAATCAAGTGAGGCTTCATTGAATTTCTGCTACTGCGGAGATAATAAAATTCTGAGTAGGGGTCAGAAGAAAATAGTCATAGGTGTTCCTGTGTAATAATTACTGTTGAAAGTGTAAATTATCCATTTATCAGTAAGACTGAGAATAGAATAACTGCTACATTACTTCATATGAGATTGTCTATACTACTGTCCCTACAGATCCAGTGTGTGAGTATTTTGAATGTGAAGCTCATCCAGAACTGAGGATGGAATAAACGGCTAGGTGTGATATGGCTAATATAAATAATGTGCCTACATTTATATTATTTAGTGGATAAGATATGGGAAGAGGAATTCACGTTGTGAGAGCCAGAGTTAAGGCTAGCATCGGGGCAATAATATATAAATTGATGATGTTGACGGACATAGTGGTTCTTTAATAAGTAATTTGAATGCCTCAGCAATGGGTTGTAATAATCCATGGGGGCTGATGATTGTTGGCCCTTTCTGGATTTGTATATAGCTTAGGATTTTCCATTTAGTTAATATGAGGAATTCTATGGTGAATTAAATTGGGTAATTTGTGAAAAACTGTTGATTATAAACATATTCTTAGGAAGAGGACTTGAATCAGTGCAGATAAAGGTTTCAGTTTTACATAATTACCAGGCTCTGCCACTGTAACAAACCCTTTTCTACAGTAGGGTATGTATAAATTAATTGAATGTAGATTATATCATCATTTAGTTTCAAGACATTTTGTACAGTAAGCCATATTGCTCTTGTCCTTTCATGCTGAAAGAAATCTGCAATAGACAGAAACCAACCAGGATAACTCCAGTCTGAACTCAGATCACGTGAGATATTAATTGTTGAACAAAGTGACAATTAATAGCAGTTATACCATTGAAATGTCATGATCCAGCATCAAGGTCATAAACCATATTGCCTATATGAACTCCAGAATACAATTATACTGTTATCCCTAGTAAAACTTGTTCCGTTCATCAGTGTTTGAGAACAGGTGATAAAGAATTTTGACTAGCTGGTCTAAATTGTAATCACTCAGAGGTGGTTTTATTCTCCAAAAATAAATGGCGCCCGGGCTCAAGACACACCAGCTTTAGTAGTTGTGACGTGCAGACTCACTAGTTGTGGCCCACTGGCTTAGTTGCTCCGTGGCATGTGGGATCTTCCCTGACCAGGGATCGAACCCGTGTCCCCTGAATTGGCAGGTGAATTCTTAACCACTGCATCACCAGCGAAGTCCCAGAATCGCAGCCTCGCTTTTAATGTACCTCAATCCAAAGAATCCATGGAAAATTGTTACAGAAAATAAGAGAATAAAATATTGTAAGGACTATAACAGAAGCATGTAGTACACAGTTCATATAGACACATCCCAAGCAATTACAAAGTATATTAAAAAGGAGACTGCAATTTTCAAAGAATAAGGTAAATTATACCCACAAACTCCCAATCTTTCCTGAAACGTTGCAATCTGAAACCCTATTGTAGGAAACAGAAGATTCCAGGAGACATTCTACAAATGAAGGACTCTAAACCCTGTGGGTGGATGAGGAATTCTGGAAGGAAGGTATCCTCACCCAAGGAGAGCAGGTTCCTATACTTTTGTCACATCACATCCCTGTACAATTCCCACTGATCTCGGTCCAGGCATTCCCAGTCCTCTTGAGAGAAATCTATGGGCACATCCTGGAATGTCAGCAGTCCCTGAAATTAAAAGTACACATGGCATGTGGCCATGGGAAGAGTTCATAATGTGACCCAAGAAGAAAACAGCAAATTAAGAGAACTGGTTTTAATTTAGAAGAGTGTCTTCAATTATCCACTAATATCTATCTATCTATCTATCTATCTATCTATCTATCTATCTATCTATTTATATAGATATAGATAGATAGATAGATTTTTTTTTACAAAGTAACTTTCTCTATTTCTAAGTACAAAAAAGAGTATGACATGTGATCCACAAAAGCAGTATAGAGACTATACTTATCTGGAAAAGAAATGATAAAATGATGGTTTCAACACAGGCATATGCATTTTTGAGTGTTTTATTTATATCAAACTGGATAAAATGTGTGTATTTCTGACAGAAAAGACATGTCGAGGTAGAAATGAACCCCTCCAGTATTCATGGGTCCACAAGTACACTGGAGAGATTGTTAAATTGAAGATTGTGATTCAGTAGGTCCGGTGGGCCTGAGTTCTATTTTTTAAACAAGCTCCTTTTTAACTAGTGTTGCCACAGTCTCTGATTCATTAACGACAATTGTAAATAGCAGAGACATAATAAGGAAAGGTAAAAATTCATAGTTAACTTTTAACTTCAAGTATTTTATGGATTTCACACGTTTAATACGATAGTAAGCACAGCAGCAACAATCATTTGTCAACATTTACTGTAGACCGTGTATCTTTCTGACTTTTTGTGTAGGATTGCAGGAAAAAGGCCTGCGCTGCGGCCACAGTGGGCGGGGCCCTCAGGCCGGGCCGCCCCTCCAGGACCCCCGACGGGGCCCTGAGCTCCTGGCGGCTCCTCCCCTGGCGCCCCGCTCCCTCCCGAGAGGCCTCGGGCAGAGCGGCCCCACCCGCAGCGCCCAGAACGGAGCCCGCATTTCCGCAGAGCTGAAACTCCCGGCTCGGGGTCTCTTCCCTCCGCCGTCACGGAGCTGCCCTGGAGCCCGAGGGGAGGGCGGCCTCACTGACGCTGCCGGCTGCGGAGGGGCCCCGGCGGCCGAAGCCTCAACAGTCGTGGGGACGGCGGGCCTGGTAAGTGGGTCCAGTGCCCGGGCGGCCGCGCAAGAGCAGCTTCTGAGGGGAAGGGTTCGCTGCCACCCGCCGCTGCTGTGCAGAACGAGCGGCGCCGGGGTCTGGTCTCGGGGAACTTCGGCCCCTCCTCTCGGCCCTGCCCTCGGCCTGGCTCGCGGGACCCGGGGGGCGTGGGGAGAGGGAGGCCTGAGCGTCCTGGGGGGACACGGGGCAAGGGAGGCGCAGGGTCCGGCCGCAGCGTCAGCGACCCTCCTCCCGACGGCGGGGAAAGCGGCCGAAAGTTCCTCCCGAGGCTCGCAGGCCTCTTATTCAGCCGAGCCCCTCTGCGCCCCTTCCTCCCTGAGCTAAAGCACCGGGGGGAGGGGACAGGGCGGGGGGCTGGCGCAGGTGTTGGGGGACGTGAAAAGGTGATTGTCAGCTAAGGAAAACCAGCTCTCGCAAGGTGAGGAATGCAGGGCATTCCTTTTCATAGGCAGATGCCAGAGTTGGGCTCACCGAATTCCTTCCTTTGATATGCACCTCAGCTCTCTGGGGCCTGCATTCTGTATTTGCATATCCCGAGTCCCTCAGGGCCTACCGGCTCACATTGGATGGCTACTGGTGCTGATGGCTGTGACATCCTTTGTTTACTGAGATGGCAAGAAATATTCCATTTCTCACAGGCTTGAGGGGCAGACGGTGAAAGAGTCGGAGAATCTCACTTGGCATGTACTTTGGTTTAAGTATAGATAATATTTATACTTAACTGTGCTAATAGAGGCTCTCGGGTACAATCAACTTGTACTACTGCCCTCTATGTATTAATGTCATTAATATCATAAGAAAAATGCCTATAGAATTGACTTAATCCAGTTAAATAGGATAATGATTTTTAAAGGAAACGTAAGAGAAATATAACAACAAAACCTTTACCACTAAAGGCTGGGTCTGGAACAACCTAAATAAATGTTCCATTGTTAAAATATTGAAAGAGTATTCAATAGAAATGTCAACAAAAATGACAAATAATAAGGGCAGCAGAAAGTTGAAATGTTCTATCTTTATCATAAAAGTGGCAGAAAATCATTTATTAGTAGGCACTGGGGCAGAAGATGCCTGATTTTATATCTTTGTCCTATTTGTGCAGTTGTTTGAACAAGTAACTTAAAGACAAAATGGAAAAACAAGGAGATTTGTGCCTGAGATCATGTTGATGTGAAACTAAGGCTGGCCACCTTGTGTCAGGTGAGTTAAGTTTACCTCGCAGGTAGACCTCAGAGCTCCTGAGAAACAAGGGCTGGAATTTTCCTGCTGGGTGCCCCTTAGGTTCTGTGACTTGATTGATTGTGAGTCATGTTTCCGGAAAGAGCTGATCACAGGAAGAGGGTGGGAATAGAGTGATTTGGGGAGCAGCTGACAACATTCATCACAGCTCATGACCTGAATGAATTAAAGAAACAGGAAAACAAATGATTCTTATAGAATCAGAGAATGTGAGGGCTGGACAATCCCAGGAAATGAGGAACACCCATCCCGTTTTCCAGATGAGAAAACAGAGGCCCAGCAAGTTGAAATCCCTCAGCCAAGTTGCACCCGTCTCTCCTCCCCACTCCATGGTTCATGTAAGCAGGACTCTTCCTGTCTTGATCACTGCTGAACCCCGAAAAGGGCCACGCATCTAGCAGGTGCTCCAAAAATTTTGATTGACTGTATGAACAATGCTATTTCTTTCTTTCTCACTCTTATTCAGGATTGTGCCAAGAACTCCCCAGGTTGCAATGTAATTCGATAAATGTAAATATGAATTGAGTTTTGTTGTGCTAAGGACTTAGGCTTTGAAGGTAACAGACTTGGTTCAGTTCCTGGTTCTGCCACTCAATAGCTGTTTGGCTTTGGGAAAATTACTAAACCTCTCTGAGATTATTTCCTCCTTTGCAAAAGTGGGGATAAAACTATCTGAGCCAGCAGAGCACCTGCATGAGACATGTACACTAAATATTGGTCTTTTGCACTCTCCCACGCCATCTCTCTGTTCTTCCCAGAGAAGTTGTACAGAGGATATAGTACTTTAAAAAATATATTTATTTATTTATTTATTTTTGGCTGCGTTGGGTCTTTGTTGCTATGCGTGGGTTTTCTCTAGTTGCAGCAAGCGGGGGCTACTCTTTGTTGCAGCGCACGGGCTTCTCATTGCACTGGCTTCTCTTGCTGTGCTTGTTGTGGAGCATCGGCACTAGGCGTGCGGACTTCAGTAGTTGTGGCCTCCAGGCTCAGTAGTTGTGGCACATGGGCTTAGCGCTCCGCGGCATGTGGGATCTTCCCTGACCAGGGCTCGAACCCATGTCCCCTGCCTTGGTAGGCAGATTCTTAACCACTGCGCCACCAGCAAAGTCCGATACAGTACTTGATAAAGAGGGGATTTAATTTAATTCAGATAGTGTACATTTTTCTTGTAGAAAAGATTATTCCACTGTAGAAATATTAACATGCAATACCACTACAAATGCAGTATTCTATGGGTTAGATATTATCAGTAAATTTTATAAGGAATTGGACAAATGCTAAAGCACTACCCACTGTTGAGTAAGAGGATTCAAATCTGGGGTGCCCCCACCCGAATTTTAAGAGCAGCGTGTGTTTTTCAAATCCATGTTTCATCTGGTCTTTGTTTCTCATCCATCATCTGGGTTTGCCTTTCTCAAGAAGGCTCAGATCCTCCGCTTTCACAGCCTCGCGGCTGGCTGTGCCCCAGCTCCCGTCCTGGAACCTCTGCATGCCTGGGTTTGCCTGCTCTCCCTGTGCATCACCAGTTTTGCCAGGGAGCTGCTGCGTCCTGCACTGCTTGCTGTACCCCAGGGTACCTAGACCCTTCTGGTACATGAAGTACACCCTCATACCATGTGTGTACGCCCATCGCCTTACCTTATATCCTGCCTCTAAGCCAGGCTTGGGGATTAGTACAGTGTGCATTCAGCTATGTTAGGTGCTGGGATCTAAGTGAAGTTCCCAACTTTTGAAGTTGCAGGCTTGAGGGGCACACAGTGATTTAAAGTCGGGTCACCTGACTTAAAGGGGGGGCTGATTGATTTAAAGCCAAGGCAGCTGACTTAAAGCCTGCGTCTCTCAGCTGCAGGACGAGACCAACTTTGGTGGGGCACGGGTTCGCTCCAAGCCAGCACTGCTGCTCAGGAAGAGCTTCCAGTAGCGCCTTAGTGCAGGGGGACTTGGTCTGTTGTCTTGCCCCTGCCCTCAGAGGGGGGCCACCTGCTCTTCTGGAGGAGAATCAGGGAGGGGGAAGTGTAGAGTCCCGGCTGGAGTTGCGGCACCCCTTGTCTGATGGCAGGGAAAGGGGGGAGGGGCTTTGTGGTGTCCTGGGGCTGGACTCACCAGGTCGACTCAGCCTCTCAATCTCCTAACCTCCCCCTACACACCCCACAAGAGTTTCCAATAATATGTAATTGCGCTTTAGGTTCTCGGTCTTCAAACTCATACCCAGGCTCCCAGGTCCCTTGATCAGCCAATTCCTCTGTGCTCTTCCTTGTATTAGATACAGTCCCAGAGGGAGGGGCCGGGGGATGGGACTGGAGGGACCCCGGCAGCACTGGCCTCAGCTGAGTGCATAGATCCGGGGCCTGTGCTCTCACACATGTGCGAGGACCCTTAAGGCAGAATCGAGGGGGCCAGTTAGAGGCAGTCCTTGCTGCCTCAAGTGAGTATGGATCACCGTCGGGTGGGGAGCCCGCTGAGCCCTGAGAAGTACTGTTAGGAGGATGTGTTCCTCCCCCGGCTTCAAGGACGTGGGTGGGCTTCACGGCTCCAGTTCCCCTCCAGGCCTCCAGGTCCGACTGCACCCCAGCGGCCTTGCAGAGCTGCCTTCCTGTCCCAGAACGTGCCAGGTTCCAGGAATAATCCAGACTGCAGAGATGGTGCCTGAGCGCTCCAGCTTAAGAAGTGCTGTCCCTGGGGACCCAACAGTGGAGACAGGAAGGGTGAAGGGAGTAGGGGGGTGGGAAAGGGAGGGGTGGCTACCCTGGGAGACGTTAAGAGAGAAATATCACCCCCCACACCCCCTGCCCCCTGCAACTGACCCACTGATGCCATAGGATCTCAGGACCCTTTAGTCAGAGATGCCTCTGCTTCTTTACTCCTGTGTTCAAAACTATGCAAAACCAACTCTTCATCCTCTTGCTGCCTTGCCAGGACTTTTAAAGCACTGTTCTTTTGAAGCACTCCTTCCCTAAACTGCAGTTTGGAGCTGTCCCAGCTATTTAAAAGTGTTTTCCTTAAACTGAGACTAAATCCTACTCTTTTGGAAAAACGACCTTCACTTCAGAGGAGATCGTCTTTTCTGCCCATTCCTTCCTTCTACTGCCCTCTTAAAAACCCCTGTGCTTAAAGAGCTTGGTGATTTATTTTTTGCTTGATGTCAAAAAGAAACCTTCCCCATGCACCCCAAAAAGCTTTCCTGGAACATAGGTGTTTCAAAACCATGACAGTGTTTTGCAGTTAGTATACACTCGGTAGACTGCCTAGCAATCCCTCCAAGAGGCAGAGGTGAGCAACACCTTTACTTATTTGATTGGATGCCCTTCAAATTGAGGAAGGTCCCATTCTTATGACCCAGCAGATAAGACAGAGCCCTGGATGGCTGTGGCTGTGATTAGATAACTTCTGGTGATTTTATTTCCCTTACTGAGCTGCTGCTTCTAGGTTACATTCATTTTGTTTCCTGTCCATTTTTAAAGAAAGACTGACAAAGTCACTGTAATAGGTCAGGAGTCTGAGCTCAGGGTTGGTCAAAGGTACTCACAGGAGGGAAGGTGGTTAAAAATAGGTGGGTAAAAGAGGGGGGTTGGCAAGTACAGCCAGGACACCTGTGTTCACCGTGCGTACTAATAAAGGCCAGAATCTCCTCATTTATCTCTGGTGGGAAGTTCTGATGGTTCACAGGATCAAACTCAAATCATATTTAAACTAGGGGATATTCCTGAGCATAAAAGGAAGTATCCATCCCTAGCAGGAGTCGCTGCAGAGGAATAAAGATGTAGAGAATGGACTTGAGGACACAGGGAGGGGGAAGGGTAAGCTGGGATGAAGTGAGAGAGTGGCATGGACATATATACACTAGCAAAGGTGAAATAGATAGCTAGTGGAAAGCAGCTGCATATAGCACAGGGAGATCAGCTCGGTGCTTTGTGACCACCTAGAGGGGTGGGATAGGGAGGGTGGGAGGGAGATGCAAGAGGGCAGGGATATGACGATATATGTATATGAATAGCTGATTCACTTTGTTTTACAGCAGAAGTTAACACAACATGGTAAAGCAATTGTACTCCAATAAGGATGTTAACAACAGCAACAAAACAAAACAAAACAAAACAAAACTAAGTCAATCAAGCCAACAGAGACAGTACATGCTTACAGTTCAAGAAATCCACAAGAGAATACTTTATTCTGTATTTAATGAACGGTCCATTCAAAAAGAAAAAAAAAACACTTTCTAAATGTTGTTTTTCCATTTATTGTTCAGAATGTCATTTTTCACCATTGCATTTCTTACTCTTCAAAGCCAAGTCACCTGAATTACAGGGAAGCAGCTGACTGATTTAAAGTTGGGTCATGTAATTTAAAAACCAGTGGCAGTTGATTGATTTAAATCCCAGTCATATGACATGAGGAGAGGGTCCTAAAAACTTCTTTTTCATCTCTGGCTCAGAATATCATATTTACCTTGGTTTTTCTTAGGATTTAGAAAACTTGAGCTGTCTCTCCTTGGAATCATCAGGAGAAAAATATAGTATTTCAGGTTCATTCTTGAAACCAACTTCTCACTGTTAAGGTGTATTGACTAAAAGATCTTCCTTCTTCAAGAGATTCCATACCTCTGTAGGACACTTCATTGTAATTGGAGAAAAAAGAAGAATGAAATCAGACCAGCAGCTGCAGGAGGTCAAGGCAGCCCCAAGGACTAGGGAAGGAGGAGGAGGAAAGGCTGAGAGTTGCCATTAGAGCAGACAACCTTCAGAGTGCGCTGAAGCACCGGCAGAGCCCACCTGCCACTTCCAGTTCAGCACTCCAGGGGCAGATTTGGGCTTGGAGATGGGGTTGCTGTAACCTCAAGGAGGTGAGCAGAGAGGAGGAGTTGATTACCAGTCTCCTCTGACTCTCTGGCCAAAATTGCCTGGCTTCACAGGGGGGGACAGAGTTTTGCTTTCAGCAACTGATGGGGCACTTCCAGGCTGGTCGGGTTGCCAGTGGCCCGACAGCCTGACAGGCTGACTGCGGTGTGACCGCCCTTTGTTTCTCCAGAATGTGTACATCAGGAGGTACATGGTTATGGGAGCCCATTCACCGCCACCACCGCCCCCCACCGCAAGGGAGATGGCACCTTCCCTGGCTGTGCCCTATGATCACCAGGTACTTGAAATGAATGCAAGTTTTTTGACTTCAAGGAAAAACTCACATAAGTGCTTCTGCCTCATCATGTGTGGCATTTACTGTAATGGAAGGACATTATAAAGAACAGGTAGAAAACTCACCTGTTGGTCTCCATGTTGGAATTTATTTTGCATGAATCCCTCCTACATGAGTAGATAGCAGAGGTTTATTTTTGTTCCCGTGTGTGTAGTTGTGGCAGAGGATGTAGGTATGGTGATTTGAAGCCCTCAAAGAAATATTCTCAGAACTCTCAAGACTTCTCTTGATTGGAACCGAAAGAGACCTGGAAAAGGAGGAGGGAGAACGAATGGCTGTTTCTCAGTAAATTCACCTTCCTGGTTGATTGTTCTGTCTTCTTTCTTTTACCTTCTATGTATGTCTAATGGAATAATGCAAAAAGGCTGATTTTATGCTTTAAAAGATTTTACATCACAAGGAAACTAGAAGTGGCTAGCAGAACTTATTCAAATCAATTTTACATGGAGACTTTGATATTAAATTTGTATACTAAAATGGGTTAATCCAAATTTTCTCTTTCTTTTAGAGTGAATATTTGTAACATTTTTGTAGATAATAATTTACCCTAGATATACAAAATTGTGAGAATGGGTACCATTTTTCACCACTTAAATGATTTCTTTTAAATAAACAGATTGTACACTCCAAATGCCAATGTTGTGTCTTACATGTTGTTTTTTAATTCCTTGATTTTCAAAACTTGTGTTTATTTAATTGATTTCTATCTAATAATCTGTGTCTCCCTTTTATTGTTTCTTACTTTTTTTTTTTTTTTTTTTTTTTTTTTTTTTCTTTTTGCGGTATGCGGGCCTCTCACTGTTGTGGCCTCTCCCGTTGCGGAGCACAGGCTCCGGACGCACAGGCTCAGCGGCCATGGTTCACGGGCTTAGTTGCTCCGCGGCATGTGGGATCTTCCCGGACCGGGGCACGAACCCGTGTCTCCTGCATCGGCAGGCGGATTCTCAACCACTGCGCCACCAGGGAAGCCCTGTTTGTTACTTTATATTTTATTGATCTATAGTTAATATACACTATTATATTAGTTTCAGAGGTACAACATAGCGATTCATAAAGGTTTAGGTTCTTCTCCATTTATACTTACTATAAAAGAGTGGCTATATTCCCCATGCTATACAGTACATCACTGTAGATTATTGATTTTATACCTAGTGATTATACCTCAAAATCTCCTACCACTATTTTGCTCCTCCACCCTATCTCTCCCTGCTGGTAACCACTAGTCTGTTCTTTAACCTGTGAGGCTGTTTTTTCTTGTTCTTGTTGTTGTTGTATTCCATTTTTTAGATGCCACGTGTAAGTGATAACCTACCATGCTTGTTTTCTCTGAGGCTTATTTTACTAAGCATGATACCCTCCAAGTCCATCCATGTTCTTGCAAATGGCAAAATTTCATTTTTTGCTGAAGTCATCATAAAAAAATCTTTTTTATCCACTAACCTGTTGATGAACACTTAGTTTGACTCTATATCTTGGCTATGGCAAATAACACTGTTATGAATATTGGTGTGCAGTTATTTTTTTGAAATAGTGTTTTTGTTTTCTTCTGATATACCCGAGTGAAATTGTTGGATATTATGGTAGTTCTTTTTTTAGTTTTTTGTGGAACCTCCATTCTGCTTTCCACAGTAGCTGCACTACTTCACCTTCACATCAAGAGTGTACATGGGTTTCCCTTTCTCCACATCCTCACTAACCTTTGTTATTTGTGATCTTTTTGATGACAGCTATTCTGACAAGACTGAGGTGATATATCTCATAGTTTTGATTTGCATTTTACTGCCGATTAGCTATGTTTAGCATCTTTGTGAGTTCTGTCTATCTGTATTTTTTCTTTGGAAAAATGTCTATTTAGGTCTTCTCATTTAAAAAAAAAAAGAGTTTGGGTATTTTTTGATATTGAGTTGTATGTGCTGTTTCTATAGTTTAGATATGAACTCTTGCTTGGTCATCTTTTTGATGTTAACGTCTTATCATGTGCAAATATTGTCACTACTTCAGCAGCTTGTCTTTTCATTTTGTCTTTGGTTTCCTTTGCTATGCAAAATCTTTTAAGTTTAGTGAAGTCCCATTTGTTTATTTTTGCTTTTGTTTCATTTGCCTTAGTAGACTGAACCTAAAACTGTTGCTATCATTTATGTTCAAGAATGCTGTATATTTTCCTCTAGGGGTTTTATGGTTTCTGGTCCTACATTTAGGTCTTTATTCAGTTTTGCATTTATTTTATATATGGTGTGCTAAAATAATCTAAGTTTATTCTTTTCCATGTAGCTGACCTGTTTTCCCAGTACCACTTATTGAAGAGACAGTTTTTTCTCCATATTGCCTTCTTCATCATAAATCAATTAAATATAAGTGTGTGGGCTTATTTCTGGGATATCTATTCTATTCCAGTGATCTTTGTGTCTGTTTTTGCTCCAGTATGATTCTCTTTGATTACTGTCGCTTTGCAGTCTAATCTGAAGTCAAGGTGCATGATGCCTCCAGCTCTGTTCTTTCTCAAGATTGTTTGGCTATTTGGGGTCTTTGTGTTTCTATACAAATTTTAAAATTACTTTTTCAAGTTCTGTGAAAATGCTTTGGTATTCTGATAGGGGTTGCATTAAATCTGTAGGTTGTCTTTGGTAGTAAGTTTATTTTAACAGTATAAATTCTTCCATCCACGCACATGCTATATTTTCCCATCTTTTTCTGTTGCCTTCAACTTCTTTCACCAATGGCTGATAGATTTCTGAGTACATGTCTTTTACTGCTTAGGTGTGTTTGTTCCTAGGTATCTTATTCTTTTTGGTGTGATTGCATATGGTATTGTTTTCTTAATTTTTTTCTTTCTGACAGCTTTGAGTTTTGTTTTTTTCTTTTCTAATTCCTTCAGGTGTAATGTTATGTTGTTTATTTAATATTTTTCTTGTTTCCTAACAATAAGCTTGTATCACTATAACTTCTCCCTGTGAACTGCATTGGCTGTATCCCATAGATTTTGGATCATTGTGTGTTCATTTTCATCTGTCTTGGGTATTTTTAGAATCCCTCTTTAATTTCTTCAGTGTTCCTTCTCCTTTTATTCCCTTCATCTGTGATGTGAGGACTATCTTTAATATTATGTTTGGATTTCTTTCAGGTTTTTTTATGTGTATGTGTGTGTGTGTGATTATTTAAGTTGCTGAGCTCTTAATTTCACGTGGACACTAACAACCCTGCATTGTTACTCTGCTCCACCACAGTTACTGAATTGGACCTTATATTTTACATCTACTTGTTTTGTGTGTCCCTTTCCTTCTTATTGTGAATATAGATGATTTTATTAGTATTTTCTTTCATCTTTCCTATCAGCTGTGTTCATGGTTGATTTACTACCTTTGTTGAATATTTGCCTTATCCAATGAGGTTTTTCCTTTAATAAGTTTCCTTTCCTAATTTTTATGTTTCAGTCGTGACCTTTTCTTTTTCACTTAGAAAAGCCCCTTTATGATTTCTCATCCAGCTGGTTTGACGATGCTGAGCTCTTTTAGTTTTGCTTCTCTGTAAAACTTTAGATCTCACCACCAAATCTGAAGGAGAGCCTTGCTGGGTAAAGTATTTTTGGTTATAGGCTTTTCCATTTCATGACTTTAAATATACCATGCCACTCCCTTCTGGCATGCAGGGGTTATTCTGAAAAGTCAGCTGATAACTTTATGCAAGTTCCCATGTTTGTAACTTGTTGCTTTTCCTTTGCTCCTTTTAATAGTGTCTTTTTATCTTTATTTTTTTGCCATTTTAATTACAATGAGTCTTGGTGTGGTCATCTTTGGGTTGATCCTGTTTTGGCCTTACTGTGTTTACTGGACTTGGATGTCTGTTTTCTTTCCCAGGTTATGAAACTTTTCAGCTCTTACATCTTCAGATATGTTCTACATTGCTTTCTCTTACCTTTTTGCTTCTGGGACCAGTATAATGCAAATATTAGTACACTTGATGTTGTGTCACACGTCTGTTCAACTTTCCTCATTGCATTTTAATCTATTGTTTTCCCATTCATCCTCAGTGATTGCCAGTACTCTGTCCTTCAGTTTTCGGATTCATTCCTCTGTATCGTTTAGTCTACAGTAGTTTCCTTTTAGTGTATTTTTCATTTCAGTTATTGTGTTCCTAATCTCTGTTTTGTTGTTCTTTAATGGTCTAAATCTTTTTAAAAAAAATTCTAACTTCTTGCTCTGGTTGTCCATTCTTCTCCTGAGTTCTTTGATCATCTTTACAGTCATTACCTTGAACTCTTTGTTAAGGAGACTGGCTATCTCCACTTCACTTAGATCTTCTGAGTTCTTATCTTGTTCTTCATTTGGATCGTGTTTCTGTATCACCTCATTTTTCTTAACTTGTTGTTTTTATTGCTCTGTATGTAGTAGGTTTGTTACATTTCCTGACCTTGGAGAATTAGCTTTTTTTAGGAGAGGTCCTACGTGTCCCAGCAACCCACTGTCCCCTGGTCACTAGAACTATATGTTCTAGGTGTAACCCCTATGTGGGCTGCTTGGGCTCTTCTGTTGTGGTGGGCTGACTACTGTGGGTGGTCTGGTAGGCTTGGCTGCCCCCAGAGTGCTTGTTAGGCAGACTCTGCCTTGTGTGGAGGCTGTCTGTGCTGCTTGGTGAGGCTAAATCTTAAGGCAGCTTGCTGAAAAACTCTGGGAGACACCAAATCTAGTGCTGGTTCACTTCTGGGTAGAACTGCAGTCCAGGTGATAGCAGGGCTAGTGCCCAGTCACTGGTCCTGGGGCTATGCTGGCTACTGGGAGGAAGACACAGGTCCTGAGTTCTGGCTGCAGGCCCCAGGAGTCGCAGAATTGGTGTTGTATCACTGTCCCTGACACAGCTCTCTGCAGGGTCTGGGGTATCCCTAATCTTGTGTTGGTATTCTGACGGGCAGGGTCAGGACCCAGCTGAGCCCATGGCTGCTTCTGGCCTGCAAGGGAGTGTTCTGGTCACACAGGCTGCTGGGCTGTATGTATTCCTGGAGCCGGTGTGTGCCTGTTGGTGTATGAGGCTGATTCCACTGCTAGAGCAGGTTTGCGGTTGTGTAGGTTAAAGCTCCATCCAGTCCCTGTGCAGTAATCACCTGCCAACGGTGAGGCTGATTCCAAGGCTAGAGGAAGCTCACTTGTCAGAGGGGTCAGGGACTCTGGGGCTGGTGCCTGTCCACTGAGGTCTGGAGGCTGGTCCTTGGGCTTTTGGTGGCTGGGCCCATGTCCAGGGGCAGCTGTGCACTGAGGGTCTGAAGGCATCCTGTTCGCTGGTGGATGTGGCTACGCCCCTGCTCAGTTAGTTGCTTGGCCTGCAGCCCCCTAGTGCTTGTGTGTATAGTGTGGTGGAAATGGGTAGGGCTAGGTGTTGAGGCTAAAATGATAGAGTGAGGATTCTGAAATTTTGCTTGCTGGTACCAGTGGCCACGAGGTAGAAGGAGGTCCCCCAGATGGCTGCTGCCAGTGTCCATGTCCCTGAGGCTGTGCTGTAAATGCCTCTTGCATCTCTGGGAGACTCTCCAAGATCAGGAGGTAGGTGTAACCCAGGGTCCTTTCAAATTACTTCTTCTGTTCTGATTCTCGGATCATGTGGGATTTTGTGAGCATCTTCTAAGAGTGGAATCTCTATTTCCCACAACCCTCTGGCTCTCTGGAAAATAAGCACTACTGGTGTTCAAAGCCCAACTTTGTAGGAACTCTTCTTCCCAGCACAGGATCCCTGGGCTTGGGAGCCTGATGTTGGGTTCATACCCCTTGCTCCCTGGGAGCCCCTCAGAAATTGTAATAATTCTCCCATGTGGGGGCCACCCCACTGGTTGTGTGGGTCTTGACGCTATTGAGATGGTGCCCGTCCTTCCTGCCTTGCCGAGGGGCCTCTTTATGTCTTTAGCTGTAAAACAGCTTTCATGGTGGGTCCCGCCTTTTTCATCAGTTGCTGTTCTGTAAACAGTTGTGACTTTGGTGTGCATATGAGAGGCATCCAGCTCTGGGTCTCTGAACACGATCATCTTGGACAATCTCTCCACTTCATTCTTAAATCATATTATTTAATTTTTCTTAGTATCTTGTTTGATTAGCACAGTTTGAAATTTATTATCACTCATGTTTACTTCACCTGTTTTAAAAAATTGAATAGTGCATTCATTGATTTTGAAATGAAGGTAGTGACCTGTGAATTTCCATACCTCAAAAATGAAGGATAGGACAAAAGCCTTTTCTACCTGTGTTACCCTCAAACTCTGCACCCCTTCCCAGCCTGGGGATTAACCTCTTGTACCCATGCTCACCTTCTGTTTTTGGACTGTAAACCATCACTGCATCTGTATGTGTGCTGACAATGTGAACTCTAGTCTTTCCAGTTTTTGTGTTTTTTGGTTTAGGGACCAGTCCTACTATGAATGTACATTTACTGGTCTGCTGAAGTTCATATATAAACCTGTCAAACACATAACCAGAATTGGAATTGCTTGTATATACACTTTGCTAAATTTTAGAGACAATGTTAGAACAGAAGTAAATTGTATTTCAAATCCCACAATATTCTCACACCATGAAAACCCTTCCCTTTTTACTATATTTGTGTGTAGTTTATCCTTATACACATACTATATTTCCCAGAGATGGGTAAGTGTTATGTTTCTTGCCAGCACATTTGCCGTATTGTTCAAAGTGAGGCATTCAGTGGTTTTAGCATGATCATATTTCCATGAACTTGCAAATACAAGATCTTCTCTCACACTGTCTTTTACTCCCTGCTGTTTTATATTGCCCTCCTAATTCTCAGTCTTGGTCTTTCTTTATGTTCTTCATCAACCTGGATAGGTTATACTATTTTCTCCTTTATTCAAGACCAATAGAATAGAATAGAACACCTAGAAATAAACCCTGATATATGGCCAAATGATTTTTGACAAGTTGCCAAAACTTTTCAAAGTAGAAAGGATAATGTTTTCAAAAAATGGTGCTGAGAAGTCTTGTTGTCAACATGCAAAATAAGGAAGATGGACCCTTACCTAACATCATATGCAAAAATTAATGAAAACATATCCAGAAACTAAATATAAGATCTTATAAAATAAAAAGTCTTAGAAGAAGACACAAGACAAGAGCTTCATGACATTGGATTTGGCAGTGTGTTCCTCAGTATGAAATGAAGGAACAACAAAGGTACAGCTAACAAAAAAATAAACAAAAAAATAAACAATTTGCAGTACATAATTAACAAATAATGTGTATGAAAGAAATGTAAACAGAATAAAATGGCAACCCACAGATGGGAGAAAATATTTGAAAGCCATCTATCTGACAAGCGATTTCTCTTCAGAATATACCAAGAACTTCTACAACTCAACTAAAAGCAAACACCCTGGTTCAAAAATGGATAAAAGACTTGAATAGATGGTTCTTCAAAAAGATGTACAAACGACTAAGCACTTGAATAGATGCTCCATATCACTAAATGCGTGTTTATATATTTGTGTGCATGCATACACACACAAGCACACACACACACATACACAAGCAGAAAACAAGTATTGGTGAGGAAGTGAGGGAGTAGGAAGCATTGTGCTATGTCAGAGGGAATGTAGAATGATACAGCTGCTTTGCAAAAGAGTATGGCAGTTTTTCAGATATTGAAAAATAGAATTACTACATGATCCAGGAATCTTACTCTGAGGTATAACCAAAGGAATTGAAATCAGGGTCTTAAATATTTGTACTCCAGTGTTTAGAGCAGTAATAATCAGAGTAGCTAAAATGTGAAAGCAAAGTAAGTGTTCATCCACTAGTTCCTGGATAAGCAAAGTGTGGTATACCCATATAATACAATATTATTCAGTGTTACGAAGGAAAAGATCTAGGTATGCGCTACAACATGGATGAATCTTGAGGAAATTTACCTTCCAAAAATGCCATTTTTGTGACTTTTAGTGAGTCATAACAATACAACCACTTATTTCAATTATATGGGGTACTTAGTGTAGTCAAAACCACAGAATCTGGGAGGGTAATGATGCTTTCTTTTCATGTGTTTATGGAACAAAAAGGAAAGTTATGTTTAAAGGATATAGAGTTACAGTTTTAAAATGTAGAAAAGAACTAGAAAGATAAATGGCGATGTTGATCTCCCAATAATATGAATGTATTTAATATTACTGAACGGTGCACTTTATAATAATTAACATGCTATATTTTATGTTATTTGATTTTACCAACGTACAAAATTGGGAAAGAATGTAATATGAGGAAAGGGAGTAGACCTGGGATAGAGCAGAGTAATCAGATGGGTGAGACACTGCATATGTTGAAGAAGAAGAGCTGAGAGTCTTCATTACTCTGAGGGTGTATTAAATAGATATCTGTGGGTGTACTGCTATCTCCCTTGGGTTATCTTAAAGAGTCTTTAATAAAGTCCATAAGGCTTGCTGAGGTTTTTTTAAAAACTGGATAACCTAGGAGATAATTAGAGGGTGGTACTTAAGTCTATGTCTAGGTTGACAGATTTTGCAGGGAACACGAACCTGAGAACAGTGGAGGTCCTGAGAGTGTAAGTACATGGAAATTAGAAAAAAATAATAATAAAGGGAATTAGGAAAACTTTGGACTTCGAAGGTCATGTATTAATGAGTCAGACCTGAGGTTTCTAAGGAGTTATATACACAGTTGCTATTTGGATTACTTGTTGATAAAGATCAGTGGAAAAACTAGAGTCGTTTCCAAGTGTAGGTAAGATATACTGAGAGGATGGAGGTGGAAAGTAGGGAGGCCCAGAGAAAAGTGGGAAGGTCATATTGGGCTAAGGTGGTGGTTAAATCCAGCAGAACAGATGGTAAGGGAGAGTATGTATTCATCTTTCTTCTTTCGATTCCCCACCTCATCCTTAATAATTCTTTGGGAATATTTCATTGCTCTGTGACGCAGGTACAGAATTAGCGTGAGGAGACTACACCCTCAGTGTCCAGCTGTCTGAGGCCTCAGTGTGCTTCAAATGATGGAGAACTATTTCTTCTTTATGAGAAGAGTTAGTACCTCGTAGCTAAACTTAGGCTGGAGCTTATGCAATATTGATTCCGTTTTATATATACTGTTGGCATAGAGGTTCCTCCTCCTCTTTTCTTGACCATTATGAAATGAATCTATATTTCTCAATATTTGGGTATATCAGATAAATACATTAAGTAAAGGAATCTTATATATTGCTCCCTGCATAGTTTGCTCTTTCTTGTTTCTCCTTTACCTTTACTAAATTAGCACAGGGAGAGACCTTGAAATGTTCTAATCAGGAGAGGTTAGAACATCATATTTCTAGAGAGGTTGGTTGGACAGAGCAGGGGTCCCAGTGAAAATCAAAGCTTCTGTTTCTACTTGGAAGTGTACCTGTATAGAGTAGTGGGCTCCAGGAAATATCCTGGAATATTCCAATATCCCTGCAGGAGATCATTAAGAGAGGCAGGATGTGGTACCAGATCAATGTACTATGACATGTTTGTCAGTCATCTGATGTGAGATTCTCAAAGCCAATCCCATATGGTAGGGCTGAGCGCACAGTGATGAAGAACCTGTGAAAGCCTTTGATTGCATGTTAAAGATGAAGCTCTGATTTTGGGGAGAATTTTCTTACCTGACTGAATGTCACCCTTCTGTGGGGATGAGATTCTGTGCTTTTCTTCTCTCGATGACCACTGACTGAAAATCATTAGAGGATCATGTCTAGAAAGCATTCTTTATTTAATTTCTTAAAGAAGAAAACATAGAAAACATTTTTATCCACTTTGAAATTGAGGATCAAAGGGAATGACATCAGTGAAAATGTCAGAGTAGGGAGCTCTGGCTTGTGTCCATTGCCAGAAACACTGACATACGTGGTCAAACCTGTCAGAATGATCTTTTCAACACATGTAAGTTTTCTTTTCTCCCTGTAGATTTATCATTCATTTAAACTTAACTTACTACAGGATGTGGAGAATAAACAGGGAAGGTGAAACTGTATTTCCTGATGAGAGAATCAGTAAGTCACATTAGCTGTTCTGAGCTATGTCTTACTCACTGTGACTGTAATTAAAACAAACAAACAAAACATTTTTTTTTGGTAAGTCAGTTTTGACATTTCCTTGTTAAAGACAAGGTAACAGATACAGACTTAGATGTACCCGAATTGAGCAAAATTTTGATTGTACCTGTGCTGGATATATGAGAATGACCTGCTATAAATCGTCATTATACTTATTGCCACAAGTGACAAATTCCCTTTTTCCACTCCTCATATGTTGCACGTAAGGAATGCATAGGTCACTAACCCCAGCTGGTCACAGGTAACTCTGCCACATGGATTACTGCATGTTTTCCTGCCAGAAGACTACACATTCTCGAGTATCATGCCTGCAGAGTACCTGGGCTCTTCTTTTTTCTGGATAATTTTATGAGAAATATATAAATTGTATTTGCATATTCTTCATGTTTTTATTTATCCATTCTCTTTCAAGTCCTAAGTGCAAATATTAAAATGATTTCCAAGAGGGTGGTAAATAAGACAGCTATGTTTATGCTCCAAAATTAGCAATAAAGCATAATACAATTGTAAATGCATTAATGTGTGATTAATATGTAGATATTTATGTAAATGTAATCTTAGTAATGTTTTGTGGAGAGCTTCAGAATCTAGGTATTAAAAAAAAGAAGAGGGCTTCCCTGGTGGCGCAGTGGTTGAGAATCCGCCTGCCGATGCAGGAGACACGGGTTCGTGCCCTGGTCCGGGAAGATCCCACATGCCGCGGAGCAACTAAGCCCGTGAGCCATGGCCGCTAGGCCTGTGCGTCCGGAGCCTGTGCTCCACAACGGGAGAGGCCACAACAGTGAGAGGCCCGCATACCGAAAAAAAAAAAAAAAAAAAAAAAAAAAAAAAAGAAGAAGGAGTTCTTGAAACTCTCAGAAGTTTTTGTGTCTATAAATATCAATCTGAAATAATGCATATTCTCAAAAATAAACTAGGCATAAAATTGTGGGAAAAAATTTCATGAAATGAAAGAGCATGTGATGGCCATACAAGAAAAATAATATTCTCAGAGAATAATGAACAGTGTGGAGTTCAGCAGAAGGGTAATACAGATTCAGAGAGTAAATCTTTGGAGAGCCTAATTATGAGTTCCTCATATTTCATCTTTGGAGAGATAGTAGTCAGTCATTTGAAATATGATGTTATAAGATGACGTTAACATACTTAAATACTTTCGTTTAAAAATGACCACTTAGAACCAGAATAAATGAAAGAGATCACAAAATTATGTTTTTGTTGATTTTTACAGACCTCGGGTGAGTGCTGATAATTTAAAAATACATGATGTCTTTCACTGCAAAGTAAAGAAGCTGTTACAGTGGAGGATTACTGGACTGAATGTCAATATTATGACATAGTATGAGTGTGTTTCGTGTTTGATAATTGCAATCATTGTTGCTTTTGTTGTGGTCATCCATTTACAATGCTTGGTGTCAGTTGATTTATCTGTTGTAAAAATAAAATACAATCTGTGTGTGTAAAAATACATACGTGATGTCTTGATAAAGTTGTATGGAATTTGAGATCCGGAAAAAAGCATTTATTTTCTGTAATGCTAGGATGGTAATTGGACATTTTTGCAAGAAAGGGATTTCAGGATGCAAATCTCGTGTCTCTAAAGTGGGAAGTCAGTTCATTGCGGAACATGCTATTAAACTTGTGTGAGTGGAGAAATAATTCTTTGCAAGGAAGAGGTCTCAAATCCCTTTTTAATAGTTAGTGGTTTATAGTATACCGAATGAGGAAAAGGGCTATTTCTGAACTTTAGAAAAATATAATATATTTTTCTGCATTTATATTAAGAAGCTGATGTAGAATATCAAAAATTCTTTATTTTGAAAAACAGTGTAATTAATTTGACATAATTTATATATATTGAACCTGTGGTACACACACACACAATAAAACTTACATTCAACAAAATTTTTGCACTTAAGAAATATTTTCTAGTGTAGTCAATTTACAATGTTGTGGGTTTTTAAAATATATGTTTATTGGAGTATAATTGCTTTCTAACACTGTATTAGTTTCTGCTTTACAACAAAGTGAATCACCTATAGGTATACATATATTCCCCATATCCCCCCTCTTGAGCCTCCCTCCACCCTCCCTATCACCCCTCTGGGGGTCATAAAGCACCAAGCTGATCTCCCTGTGCTATGCGGCAGCTTACCACTAGCTCTTTTACATTTGGTAATGTATATATGTCAGTGCTACTCTCTCACTACGTCCCTGTCTCCCCTTCCACCCTGTGTCCTTAAGTCCATTCTCTACGTCTGTGTCTTTAGTGCTGTCCCGTCACTAGGTTCGTCAGTACCATTTTTCTAGATTCCATATATATGTGTTCACGTATGGTATTTGTTTTTCTATTTCTAACTTACTTCACTCTGTATGACAGACTCTAGGTCCAACAACCTCACTACAAATAACTCAATTTTGTTCCTTTTTATGGCTGAGTAATACTCCATTATATATATGGGTCACATCTTCTTTATATATTCATCTGTCAATGGACATTTAGGTTGCTTCTATGTCCTGGCTGTTGTAAATAGTGCTACAGTGAACATTGTGGTACATGTATCTTTTTGAATTATGGTTTTCTCCGGGTATATGCCCAGTAGTGGGATTGCTGGGTCATATGATAGTTCTATTTTTAGCTTTTAAGGAACCTCCATACTGTCCTCCATAGTGGCTGTATCAGTTTACATTCCCACCAGCAGTGCAGGAGAGTTCTCTTTCCTCCACCCCCTCTGCAGCCTTTACACATTGTTGTATTAATTTCTGCTGTGCAGCAAAGTGATTCAGTTTTATATATATATATGTATATATATATACATATATATATATATTCTTTTCCATTATGGTTTATCACAGGATATTGAATATAGTTTCCTCTGCTATACAGTAGGTCTTTGTGGGTTGTCCATCCTATGTAGAATAGTTTGCTTCTGCTATTCCAAAACTCCCAATCTTTCCTTTGCTCTCTCCTTGACAACCACAACTCTGTTTTCTGTATCTGTGTGTTTGTTTCTGTTTTGCTGACGTGTTCATTTGTGTCCTGTTTTCGATTCCACGTATAAGTGATATTATATGGTATTTGTCTTTCTCTTTCTGACTTACTTCACTTAGCATCATTATCTCTAGGTCCATCCATGTTGCTGCAAATACCATTATTTCATTCTTTTTTATGCCTGAGTAATATCTATTGTATACGTATACCACACCTTCTTTATACATTCACTTTTCAATGAGCATTTAGGTTGTTTCCAAGTCTTGGCTATTATAAATAGTGCTGCTATGAACATAGGGTTTCATGTATCTTTTTGAATTATAGTTTTTTCTGGATATACGTCCACAAGTGGGATTGCTAGATCATATGGCAACTCTCTTTATAGTATTTTTGAGGAACCTCCATACCATTTTCCATAGTGGGTGCACCTACTTACATGGCCACCAACAGTGTAGAAGGGTTCCTTTTTCTCCATACCCCCTCCAGCATTTTTAAATTGTAGATTTTTTAAATGATGGCCATTCTGATCAGTGTGAAATGATACCTCATTGTAATTTGGATTTGCATTTCTCTAATCATTAGTGATGATGAGCATCTTTTCATGTGCCTATTGGCTATACTTATGTCTTCTTTGGAGAAATGTTTATTTAGGTATTCTACTCATTTTTCCATTGAGTTATTTGTTATTTTGTTATTGAGTTGTATGAGCTGTTTGTATAGTTTGGAAATTAAGCCCTTGTCAGTCTCATCATTTGCTAATATTTTCTCCCAGTCCATAGGGTGCATTTTCATTTTGATTATGGTTTCCTTTGCTGTGCAACGGCTTATAAGTTTGATTAGTTCTTGTTTCTTTTTTGCTTTTATAGTAAGTCCCCTACATATGAACAAGTTCTGTTCCAAGAGTGCGTTTGTAAGTCCAATTTGTTTGTAAGTCCCACATAGTTAGCCTAGGTACCCAACTTACACAGTCGGCTATATGGTATTGTACCGTAATGTTTGTAATACTTTTCATGCAAACAATACATAAAAAACAAACACAAAAATAAAGAAAACATTTTTAATCTGATAGTACAGTAAGTTGAAAAGTACAGTAATACAGTACAAGAGCTGGGATACTCGGGCTGGCATGGAGGGAAGAGGCGGGAAGAGTTACTGACTGGAGGAGGCAGAGGAGGTGGGAGAAAGTAGAGGTGAAGGATTATCAGCAGTAGGAGACAGAGGGCAAGCTGCCATTCCACTCATGCCTGACGTTGATGGCACAGGTTCTGGTTCCTTGCTGGATTTGATTCTATCTACCCTCTTGAAAAAATGATCCATTGATGTCTGGGTAGTAATTCCTTTTTTCTCATCATAGGTGACAAGGTAGCACTGGATTGCATTCTGAATGGCTGCCACCTTTGGGTACCATTCTAGGTTCGGGTCCTGTGCCTCAAAAACTAATAGTGCTTCCTCAAATAAAGAAGATTCCATTGCCATTTTCCGTGTCGTGAATCTCTTCAGTTCTTCAGTTACCTCTTCTTCCTCCTGTCTCTCTTCATCCTTTCTCTGGCCTCCATTTCCATCAGTAAGCTCCTCATGTTGTGCAGCAAGGAGTTCAATGAAATCGTCCTCATGCAGATCTAGCTCCAGCTTCTCACTGTGGGTCACTACGTTGCTGAATACCTCTTCGGACTTCTGATCGACCTTCTCAAATCCACAAAAATCATGAACAAACTGGGCAAAGGTTCTTCCAAACTCCATCCATGGTGCCCACCATACCCTCACACCGTGCAAAGTCAGTGTTTTTTATGGTCTTGTAGATGTTATAGTCCTTCCAACGTTGTCCCTAGGTTGTTCCTGATTTGTCACTTACCTTTACTGCCTGACAAAAAGTGTGACATAAATAATATTTCATGAAAGTCACTCTAACTCCCTGGCCCATAGGTTGGATGAGCAATGTAGTATTCGGTCACAGATGCACTATTTTGATGTTGGGATGAAAGTCATCCTTGGATGGGGGATGGCCCAGAGCATTGTCGAGCAGCAAAACAATGTTTTGCTGGAATGTCCTTCTCTAAGCAATATTTCGCTACATCTGGGATAAAGTGGTGGTAAAATCAGTCATGGAACGTGGCGTGTGCAATCCAGGATTTAGGGTTATGTTTCCACACAACAGGAAGAGAGCCCTTGGCTATGTTTTTAAGGGTTTGGGGGTTCTCTGAATGATAAACTAAGAGAGGCTTCAACTTCAATTCACCAGAAGCATTGCCACGAAACAACAGTTAGCCTATCCTTTGCTGTTTTACAGCCCGGCATCAACTTTTCCTCCTTACTGATGTAATTTTGGTCTGGCATCTTCCAGTACAGTTGTGTCTCATCCACATTAAAAACCTGGTTGGGTAAATACACACCAACTTCAATAATTTCTTAAAGTGTTTCCAGAAGTTCCTGGACAGCTACCCTATATGCACTTGCTGCCTCTCCACTTACTTTTACATTGTGAAATTTGGCTCTAGCCTTGAACTGATTAAACCAGCCATGGCTGGCATTAAAAGATATGCCCTCTGATTCTTTGCCATGTTTTTTCTTCAAGTCTTCATAAAGGCCTTTAGCTTCCTCTTGAATCAGTATTAAGCTGAGCAGGACTCAGCACTGATGTTGATTCTGCATCTTCACACTGAGAAGTTTCTCCATCTCCTCCATCAATTTTTCATGCTTCGATATTTTGTCAACATCGTCAGCACAGCAGACTTCACACGTTCCATGATGTTGTCCTTGTTCTTTAGATTCGTGCCAATGATTGAATGATTCATGCTATAAGAATGAGTGGTGTCTAACATCTTTTTGCCTCGATCCACTCTCTCAATTACTTTCACTTTTGTTTCCATCATTATCGCTTGGCATTTCTTAACAATACCAGTTACATCACCACTGCTTTTACGCTTGCCTCCAGACATCTTGGGCTTGAAATAAAGGCAGTGTAGTACTGTACTCTAGACAGTGCTGTAAAGTACACAAAAGCACAACCACTTATAGAGGATGCATGCACGTGACAATGTATGCCAGACATGTGAACTAACTTACATGATTGGATATGCGAATGGACGTTTGCATCTTTGAAAGTTTTCAACTTGGAAGTTCGTATGTAGGTGACTTACTGTATTTCTCCTGCCTAGGGAGAACTACCTAGGAAAACTGTGGTATGATTTATGTCAGAGAATGTTTTGCTTATGTTCTCTTCTAGGAGTTTTAAGGTGTATTATCTTATATTTAAGCAGATAAGCTGTTTGGAGTTGATATTTGTGTATGCTGTGAGGGTATGTTCTGACTTCGCTGATTTGCATACGGCTGTCCAACTTTCAAAACACCACTTGCTGAAGAGACTATGTTTGCTCCATTGTATATTCTTGCCTCCTTTGTCGAAGCTTAATTAACCATAGGTGTGTGGGTTTATTTCTGGGCTCTCTATTCCATTCCATTGATTCATGTATCTCTTTCTGTGCCAATACCATGTGGTTTTGATTACTTTTTCTTTGTAGTATTGTCTGAAATTTAGGAGGGTTCTGCCTCCTGCTTTGTTCTTTTTCCTCAGGATTGTGTTGACAGTTCTGACGTTTTATGGTTCCAGATACATTTTAGGATTATTTGTTCTAGTTCTGGGGAAAATGTCATGGGTAATTTGATAGGGATCACATTAAATCTGTAGATTGCTTTGGGTAGTATAGCCATTTTAACAGTATTAATTCTTCCCATCCAAGAGCGTGGGATGTCTTTCCATTTCTTTGAATCACTTTCAGTTTCCCTAACTAATGTTTTGTAGTTCTCAGCATATAAATCTTTCACCTCCTTGATGAGTTTTATTCCTAAGTCTTTTATTTATTTTATTTATTTATTTATTTATTTTTTTTGCGGTACGCGGGCCTCTCACTGTTGTGGCCTCTCCCGTTGCGGAGCACAGGCTCCGGACGCGCAGGCTCAGCGGCCATGGCTCACGGGCCTAGCCGCTCCGCGGCATGTGGGATCTTCCCAGACCGGGGCACGAACCCGTGTCCCCTGCATCGGCAGGCGGACTCTCAACCACTGCGCCACCAGGGAAGCCCAAAGTCTTTTATTTTTTTGATGCCATTTAAAAAAAGGATTTCTTGTTTACATTTCCTTTCTGATATTTAATTGTTAGTGTAAAGAAATGCAACCAGGGACTTCCGTTGTGGCTCCATGGTTGAGAATCCACCTGCCAATACAGGGGACATGTGTTTTAGCCCTGGTGCAGGAAGATCTCACATGCTGTGGAGCAACTAAACCTGTGTGCCACAACTACTTAGCCTGCACACTAGAGCCCGTGAGCCACAAATACTGAGCCCCTGTGTCACAACTACTTACGCCTGCATGCCTAGAGCCCATACTCTGCAACAAGAGAAGCCACTGCAATAAGAAGACTGTGCACCACAATGAAGACTAGCCCCCAATGGCCACAACTAGTGAAAGCCCATGCACAGCAATGAAGACCCAATGCAGCCAAAATAAATTAACAAAAAAGAAAACCAAGAAATGCAACCAATTTATGTATATTAATCTTGTATCCTGCTGCTTTGCTGAATTTGTTTATCAGTTCTAGTAGTTTTTGTGTGGCATTTTTAGGATTTCCTTTATATATATTATCATGTCATCTGCATATAATGACAACTTTACCTCTTCCCTTCCAATTTGGTTAGATTTTTTTCTTTTTCTTGTCTGATTGTTGTGGCTAGGACTTCCAATACTATGTTGAAGAGAAGAGGTGAGAGTGAGAATCCTTGTCTTGTTCCAGATTTTAGTGGGAAGGCTTTCACCTTATGAACTTTGAGTATTATATCACCTGTGGGTTTGTCATAAATATCTTTTATTATGTTGAGATATGCTTCCTCTATACCTACTTTGGTAAGTGTTTTTATGATGAATGGATGTTGAAGTTTTTCAAATGCTTTTTCGGCACCTATTGAGATGATCATTTGTTTCATTTTTTTCCTTTGTTGATGGGGTGTATCATGTTGATTGATATGCCTATGTTGAAACAACTTTGTGACAGTGGTGTGAATCAAATATGGTCATGGTGTATGATCCTCTTATGTGTTGTCAGATTCGGTTTTCTAATATTCAGTTGAGAATTTATGCATCTATATTTATCAAAGATATTGGTCTGCAATTTTCTTTTTTGATAGTGTCTTTCTCTGTGCTTTTTTAAAAGTCCGTATTGAATTTGTTCCAGTATTGCTACTGTTTTGTTTTGGTTTCTTGTTTGTGAGGCACGTGGGATCTTAGCTCCACCACCAGGTATTGTACTCACACCTTCTGCACTGGAAGGAGAAATCTTAACTGCTGGACCACCAGAAAAGTCCTCATCTGTTTTTTGTTTGTTTGTTTTAGTAAATTTCTTTCTTTATTTTTGGATGCATTGGGTGTTCGTTGCTGTGCACGGGCTCTCTCTAGTTGCGGTCAACGGGGGCTACTCTTCATTGCGGTGTGCAGGCTGTTCATTGTGGTGGCTTCTTTTGTTACAGAGCATGGACTCTAGGTGCGTGGGCTTCAGCAGTTGAGGGTATCAAGCTCAGTAGTTGTGGCTCGTGGGCTGTAGAGTTCAGGCTCAGTAGTTGTGGCACACAGGCTTAGTTGCCCCACAGCATGTGGGATCTTCCCAGACAAGGGCTTGAACCTATGTCTCCTGCATTGGCAGATGGATTCTTAACCACTGTGCCACCAGGGAAGTCCCCCCACCTCTTTTTGATATCAAGGTGATGGTGGCTTCATAGAATGTCTTTGGAAGTATTCCTTACTCTTCAATCTTTCTGAAGAGTTTGAGAAGAATTAGTGTTAAGTTCTGCTTTGTATATTTGGTAGAATTTGCCTGTGAAACCATCTGATCCTGGACTTTTGTTGGTAGGGAGTTTTTTTTTAAATTACACATTCTATTTTGCTTTTAGTGATCAGTATGTTCAAGTTATCTATTTCTTCTTGATTCAGTTTTGTTTGGCTGTAAAAAACCAACATATATTTTTACATTATGTTAGCACCTAGATACTTACCGTGTATTAGAACACAAAAGAGTGAAGAAGAAAATATTAAAACAGTTTTTCAAATAGAAAAAGTATTGAAATATTTTTAAGAAATTGGGATAATAATGCTAATTACAATAATGACAAATTGTTCTGAACTTAAAGACTACTTTACCGGTCTTCCCTGGTGGCGCAGTGGTTGGGAGTCCGCCTGCCAATACCGGGGACACAGGTTCATGCTCTGGTGTGGGAGGATCCCATGTGCCATGGAGTGGCTGGGCCCATGAGCCATGGCCACTGAGCCTGCATGTCCGGAGCCTGTGCTCCGCAATGGGAGAGGGCACAACAGTAAGAGGTCTGCGTACCGCAAAAAAAAAAAAGACTACTTTATCTAAGATGCTTATTATATCCTTATTATAAGCATGATATTATATGCTTATATATTATATATGCTTATTATAGGCATGATATATGCTTATTGTTTTATTGTTTTTAAATACATGGAATGTTTTCTCCTTTCGAATGTAATTCTTTTATTTTACCTGTATATTGTGAAAAAAATTTAGTTGCACATAATATAAAACTTATACTTTAATAGGAGATATTAATCCATTTACATTTACTATAGTACTACAAACACTTAGGTTTAGAGTTACCATGTTATTGAGTGCTCTTATTTTTTAAAAATATTTAATTTGGGGGGCATAAATTATTCATTTATTTATTTATTTATTATCATCTTTATTGGACTATAATTGCTTTACAATGGTGTATTAGTTTCTGCTTTATAACAAAGTGAACAATCTCTACATATACATCTATCCCCATATCTCCTCCCTCTTGCGTCTCCCTCCCACCCTCCCTATCCCACCATCTAAGTGGTCACAAAACACTGAGCTGATCTCCCTGTGCTATGCAGCTGTTTCCTACTAGTTATCTATTTTACATTTGGTAGTATATATAAGTCCATGGCACTCTCTCACTTTGTCAAGGCTTACACTTCCCCCTCCCCTGTCCTCAAGTCCATTCTCTATGTCTGCATCTTTATTCCTGTCCTGCCCCTAGGTTCTTCTCAACCTTTTTTTTTCTTTTTTTTTTTAGATTCCATATATATGTGTTAGCATACAGTATTTGTTTTTCTTTTTCTGACTTACTTCATTCTGTATGACAGACTCTAGGTCCATCCACCTCAGTACAAGTAACTCCATTTCTTTTTATGTCTGAGTAATATTCCATTTTATATTGAAGATGTGCAACATCTTCTTTATCCATTCATCAGTTGATAGACACTTAGATTACTTCCATGTGCTGGCTGTTGCAGATAGAGCTACAATGAACATTATGGAATGTGACTCTTTTTGAATTATGGTTTTCTCTAGGTATATGCCCAGTACTGGGATTGCTGTGTCATATGGTAGTTCCATTTTTAGGTTTTTAAAGAACCTCCATACTGTTCTTGATAGTGGCTGTATCAGTTTACACTCCCACCAATGGGACAAGAGGGTTCTCTTTTCCCCACACCTCTGCAGCATTTATTGTTTCTAGAATTGTTTGATGATGGCCATTCTTACCTGTGTGTGGTGATACCTCATTGTAATTTTGATTTGCATTTCTCTCATGATCAGTGATGTTGAGCATTCTTTCATGTGTTTGTTGGCAATCTGTATATCTTCTTTGGAGAAATGTCTATTTAGGTCTTCTGCCCATTTATGGATTGGGTTGTTTGTTTTGATATTGATCTGCATGGGCTGCTTGTAAAGTTTGGAGATTAATCCTTTGTCAGTTGCTTAGTTGGAAAATATTTTCTCCCATTCTGAGAGTTGTCTTTTCCTCTTGTTTCCGTTTTCCTTTGTTGTGCAAAAGCTTTTAAGTCTCATTAGGTCTCATTTGTTTATTTTTGTTTTTATTTCTATTTCTCTAGGAGGTGGGGCAAAAAGGATCTTGCTGTGATTGATGTCATAGAGTGTTCTCCCTGTGTTTTCCTCTAAGAGTTTTATAGTGTCTGGGCTTACATTTAGGTCTTTAATCCATTTTGAATTTATTTTTGTGTATGGTATTTGGTAGTCTTCTAATTTCATTCTTTTACCTGTAGATGTCCAGTTTTCCCAGCACCACTTATTGAAGAGGCCATGATTTCTCCATTGTATATTCTTGTCTCCTTTATCAAAAATAAGATGACCATATGTGCATGAGTTTATCTCTGGGCTTTCTCTCCTGTTCCATTGATCTATATTTCTGTTTATGTGCCCGTACCATACTGTCTTGACTACTGTAGCTTTGTAGCATTGTCTGACGTCAGGGAGCCTGCTTTTTCTAGCTCTGTTTTTCTTCTCAAGATTGCTTTGGCTGTTCGGGGTCTTTTGTGTTTCCATACAAATTGTGAAATTTTTTGTTCCAGTTCTCTGAAAAATGCCATTGGTAGTTTGATATGGATTGCATTGAATCTGTAGATTGCTTTGGGTAGTATAGTCATTTTCACTATGTTGATTCTTCCAATCCAAGAACATGGTATATCTCTCTATCTGTTTGTGTCATCTTTGATTTCTTTTTCAGGGTCTTATAGTTTGTTGAGTAAACATCTTTTGTCTCCTTAGGTAGGTTTATTCCTAGGTATTTTATTCTTTTTGTTGTAATGGTAAATGGGAGTGTTTCCTTAATTTCTCTTTCAGATTTTTCATTTTAGTGTATAGGAATGAAAGAGATATGTGTACATTAATTTTGTATGCTGCAACCTTACCAGATTCATTGATTAACTCTAGTAGGTTTCTGGTAGCATCTTTAGGATTCTCTATGTATAGTGTAATGTCATCTGCAAAGAGTGAGAGCTTAACTACTTATTTTCCAATTTGGATTCCTTTTATTTCTTTTTCTTCTCTGGTTGCTGTAGCTAAAAATTCCAGAAGTGTGTTGAATAATAGTGGTGAGAGTGGGCAACCTTGTCTTGCTCCTGATATTGGTGGAAATGGCTTCACTTTTTCACAATTGAGAATGCTGTTGGCTGTGGGTTTGTCATATATGGCCTTTATTATGTTGAGGAAAGTTCCCTCTATGCCTACTTTCTTGGGTTTTTAAAAATCATAAAGGGTTGTTTAATATTGTTGGAAGAATTTTCTGCATCTATTGAGATGATCATATGGTTTTTATCCTTCAGTTTTTTAGTATGGTGTATCACATTGATTTGCATGTATTGAAGAATCCTTGCATCCCTGGGATAGACCCCACTTGATCTTGGTGTATGATCCTTTTAATGCACTCTTGGATTCTATTTGCTGGTATTTTGGTGTGGACTTTTCCATCTATGTTAATCAGTGATATTGGCCTGTAGCTTTCTTTCTTTGTGACATCTTTGTCTGGTTTTGGTATCAGGGAGATGGTGGTCTCATAGAATAAGTTTTGGAGAGTTCCTCCCTCTGCTCTATTTTGGAAGAGTTTGAGAAGGATAGGTGTTAACTCTTCTCTAACTGTTTGATAGAATTTTCCTGTGAAGCCATCTGGTACTGGGCTTTTGTTTGTTGGAATATTTATAATCACAGTCTCAATTTCAGTGCTTGGGATTGGTTTGTTTATAGTTTCTATTTCTTCCTGGTTCAGTCTTAGAAGGCTGTGCTTTTCTAAGAATTTGTCCATTTCTTCCAGGTTGTCCATTTTATTGGCATATAGTTGCTTGCAGTAATCTCTCATGATCCTTTGTATTTCTGCAGTGTCAGTTGTTACTTCTCCTTTTTCATTTGTAATTCTATTGATTTGAGTCTTTTCCCTTCTTTTCTTGATGAGTCTGGCTAATGGTTTATCAATTTTGTCTATCTTCTCAGGGAACCAGCTTTTAGTTTGTTTGATCTTTGCTGTTGTTTCCTTCATTTCTTCTTCATTTATTTCTGATCTGACCTTTATGATTTCTTTCCTCTGTTGACTTTTTTTTCTTTCTTTCTCTAACTGCTTTAGATGTAAGGTTAGCTTGTTTATTTGAGATGAGTCTTGTTTCTTGAGATAGGATTATATTGCTATAAACTTCCCTCTTAGAACTGCTTTTGCTGCATCCCATAGGTTTTGGGTTTTCATGTTTTCATTGTCATTTGTTTCTAGGTATTTTAAAATTTCCTCTTTGATTTCATCAGTGATGTCTTGGTTATTAAGTAGAGTATTGTTTAGCATCCATGTGTTTGTAGCTTTTTACAGATTTTTTTTCCTGTAATTGATATCTAGTCTGGTAGCATTGTGGTTGGAAAAGATACTTGATAATGATTTCAATTTTCTTAAATTTGCCAAGGCTAGATTTGTGACCCAAGATATGATCTATCCTGGAGAATGTTCCACGAGCCCTTGAGAAAAAGTGTATTCTGTTGTTTTTGGATGGAATATCCTGTGAATATCAATTTAAGTCCATCTTGTTTAATGTATCATTTAAAGCTTGTGTTTCCTTATTTATTTTCATTTTGGATGATCTGTTCATTGGTGAAAGAGGGGTGCTAATGTCCCCTACTATGATTGTGTTACTGTCAATTTCCCCTGTTATGGCTGTTAGCATTTGCCTTATGTATTGAGTTGCTCCTATGTTGGGTGCATAAGTATATAGAATTGTTATATATTTTTCTTGGATTGATCCCTTGATCATTTTGTAGTGGCTTTTTTGTTTCCTGTAATAGTCTTTATTTTAAAGTCTTTTCTGTCTGATATGAGAATTGCTACTCTAGCTTTCTTTTGATTTCCATTTGCATGGATTATCTTATTCCATCCCCTAACTTTCAGTCTGCATGTGTCCCTAGGTCTAAAGTGGGTCTCTTGTAGACTGCATATATACCAGTCATATTTTCAGATCCATTCAGCCAGTCTATGTCTTTTGGGTGGAGCATTTAATCCATTTACATTTAAGGTAATTATTGATATGTATGTTCTTATTACCATTTTCTTAATTGTTTTGGGTTTGTTATTGTAGGTCTTTTCCTTCTCTTGTGTTTCCTGCCTAGAGAAGTTCCTTTAGCATTTGTTGTAAAGCTGGTTTGGTGGTGCTAAATTCTCTTAGCTTTTGGTTGTCTGTAAAGATTTTAATTTCTCTGTCAAATCTGAATGAGATCTTTGCTGGGTAGAGTAATCTTGGTTGTAGCTTTTCCCCTTTCATCACTTTAAATATGTCCTGCCAGCCCCTTCTGGCTTGCAGAGTTTCTGCCGAAAGATCATGTGTTAACCTTATGGGGATTCCCTTGTGTGTTATTTGTTGTTTTTCCCTTGCTGCTTTTAATATTTTTTCTTTGTTATTTAATTTTTGATAGTTTGATTAATATATGTTTTGGCATGTTTCTCCTTGGGTTTATCTTGTATGGGACTCTCTGCACTTCCTGGACTTGGTTAATGATTTCCTTTCCCATATTAGGGAACTTTTCAACTATAATCTCTTCAAATATTTTCTCAGTCTCTTTCTTTTTCTATTCTACTTTTGGGACCCTGATATTCGAATGTTGGTGTGTTTAATATTGTCCCAGAAGTGTCTCAGATTATCCTCAATTCTTTTCATTTTTTTTTCTTTATTCTGCTCTGTAGTAGTTATTTCCACTAGTTCATCTTCCAGGTTATTTATCCATTCTTCTGCCTCAGTTATTCTGCTATTGTTTCCTTCTAGAGAATTTTAAATTCCATTTATTGTGTTGTTCATCATTGTTTGTTTGCTCTTTAGTTCTTCTAGGTCCTTGTTAAAAGTTTCTTGTATATTCTCCATTCCAGTTCCAAGATTTGGGATCATCTTTACTATCATTACTCTGAATTCTTTTTCAGGTAGACTGCCTGTTTTTTCTACACTTGTTTGGTCTGGTGGTTTTTTACCTTGCTCCTTCATCTGCTGTGTGTTTCTCTGTCTTTTCATTTGGCTTTGGGGACTGTGTTTGGGGTCACCTTTTTGCAGGCTGCAGATTCATAATTCCCATTGTTTTGGTGTCTGCCCCCAGTGGCTAAGGTTGGTTCAGTGGGTTGTGTAGGCTTTCTGGTAGAGGGGACTGGTGCCTGTGTTCTGGTGGGTGTGTCTGGATCTTTTCTTTCTGTTGGACAGGTCTGCATCCGGTGGTGTGTTTTGGGGTGTCTTTGGCCTTATTATGATTTAGGCAGCCCCTCTGCTAATGGGTGGGCCTGCATTCCTGTCTTGCTAGTTGTTTGGCATGGGATATTCAGCACTGTATCTTGCTGGTCTCTGACTGGAGCTAGGTCTTAACATTGAGACGGATATCTCTGGGAGTTTTCATCATTTGATATTATAAGGTGCTGGAGGTCTCTGGTAGGCAAGCGCCCTGAACTTGGCTCTCTCACCTCAGAGGCACAGTCCTGACACCTGGCCGGAGCAGCAAGAAGCTGTCAGCCACACGGCTGGGGGTGAGAGCAAGAGGTAACTTTGGTACATCTCAAAGACCACCAATGGGATTCACTGACCATTTTTTCTCCAGAAGTGAAGAAAACAAAATTCAGTCTTCGGCTAGTCAGCCACTTTGGTAGCCAGCCTCCAAAATGGCCCTAATCATCCCCTAATTATCTCCCAGTCTTCATCTACCTGTGTGGCTCCTCACACTTGAAAAGGGCTCACTGTTTAACTAATAAGAAATTGCAGAAATGACAAAGTGCAGCTTCCAAGGTTATCAAAGACATTGCAGCTTCTGCTTTGGTTTCTGCTAGATCACTCATCCTGGGGTAAGCCAGCTTCCATGTCATGAGGACACTCAAGCAGCCCTAAGGAGGGATCCATGTGTCAAGGAACTGAGACCTCTTACCTACAGCCATGTGAGTGAGTCATCGCAGAAGTCAAAAGATTTAATTTTATTTATTTTTTTCTTGTGTTGGGTATTCGTTGCTGCACAGGGTTTCTCTTGTTATGTCAAGCAGAGGTTATTCATCGTTGTGGTGCATGGGCTTCTCCTTTTGGTGGTTTCTCTTGTTGTGGAGTAGGGCTCTATGTGCATGGGCTTCCGTTGTTGTGTCATGCAGGCTCAATAGTTATTGCTTGCAGGCTCTAGAGTGCACTCTCAGTAGTTGTGGCACATGGGCTTAGTTGCTCTGTGGCATGTGGGATCTTCCCAGACCAGGGATTGAACCCCTGTCCCCTGCATTGACAGGCAAATTCTTACCCACTGTGCCACCAGGGAATTCCAGTGTGCTCTTTTTTAAACCTAGTCTGTTTTCATTATTTTTCTATCTTAATGATTCTGTAGTAAATTTTAAAAATAATAGTCCTTTCTACCCCTCCTCTTTGAGGATTATATATGAAGAAGTATGTCTTATTTATTAATCTCAAATTTTCACCTTAACTTTTAAGAAGTAATCACAATGTCAAGTATTTAATACCTTTCACTTCCACCTTGAAAAGCATGGATATTAAAGTGCTAATATAATTACCTTCCCTAGTTTATCTTTTTACCTTTTTGTTATGTATAAAAAACAACTAAAAACATGCATGGTTTGTAAGGAAATGACAAATTTCAGAAAATTCAGAATCTGAATACACTCTATACATAGCTTCTAGATAAAGACACAGAAAATTGCCAGATACTCAGAGGCCCCCTGGTCCCATTATAATGACTCCCCTTAAGGTTTAATATTGTTCTTGTATCTAACAAAAAGATCACATTACCTGTATTTTGTATTTTATATAAATGTTATGGCACAGTAAAATCACTTTTGGATTGGGCTTTTTATTTTATGTTGCTTGTGAATATGCCTATATTGTTGCCTGTTGTTGTGATCACACATTGCCACTGTTGCAAAGGATTCCATAGTGTAAATATTTAACTATTAATGAATGTATTCCAATGTGTACTACAATATGAGTGCTTTTCAGTTTGTGTCTATTGAGAATAGCACTGGTATATAAATTCTAGAACTTGAGCTTTGGTGGTATGTGTATAAATTATTGTTCAGTATACATGTAGTAGTAAAATTTTCAAGTCATAACTTTCATGTGTTTATCTTTTTAGGTATTTCTAAATAGTTTCAAAACATTTGTATGATTTTTCATCCTCAGCAACAGTGAATGAGGTTCAAGTATTATACGCATTCTTGTCAAACTTGAGAATACCTGTCATTTTCATTTGGACTTTCTGGTTGGTGAGTGATAATATCAGGTATCAGGTTTTTTGCATTTAATTGACTACTAAAAAGCCAAGCATCTTTTGATATGTTTACTTAACATTCTGTACTCTCTTATTTGTAATACCTTTTGGTATATTTTCCGCATTTTTGCTATTACATTGTCTTCTTATTGAAGACTTCTTTTTTTAAACATCTGAAGACTTCTTATTTAGGAGTTTTTAATATATGCTCGCTATGAGTTCTTCTCTCTTTCTGTCTCTCCTTCTCTTTCTTTAGATGAGTGTCAGTTTTTAATGTTAATAACATCTAATTTGTTATTTTCCTCTTTATTTATTTATTTAGTCTTATTTCTATTTTTTATGTAGTCTTCTTATCTGTAACAGAAGACATTATTCTAAACCACAAAGATGTTTTCATTTCTTCAATAAATCTAATTATTTTTTGTAACATCTTTATTTGAGTATAACTGTTTTACAATAGTGTGTTAGTTTCTCCTTTACAACAAAGTGAATCAGTTATACATATACATATGTTCCCATATCTCTTCCCTCTTGCGTCACCCTCCCTCCCACCCTCCCTATCCCACCCCTCTAGGTGGTCACAAAGCACAGAGGTGAACTCCCTGTGCTATGCGGCAGCTTCCCACTAGCTATCTAATTTACATTTGGTAGTGTGTATATGTCCCTAACACTCTCTCACATCGTCACAGCTTACCCTTCCCCCTCCCCATATCCTCAAGTCCATGTTCTAGTAGGTCTGTGTTTTATTCCCATCCTACCACTAATCTCTTCATGACATTTTTTTTTTAGATTCCATATATATGTGTTAGCATACGGTATTTGTTTTTCTCCTTCTGACTTACTTCACCCTGTATGACAGATTCCAGGTCTATCCACCTCATTACAAATAACTCAGTTTCATTTCTTTTTATGGCTGAGTAATATTCCATTGTATATATGTGCCACGTCTTCCTTATCCATTCATCTGTTGATGGACACTTAGGTTGCTTCCATGTCCTGGCTATCGTAAATAGAGCTGCAATAAACATTTTGGTACATGACTCTTTTTGAATTATGGTTTTCTCAGGGTATATGCCCAGTAGTGGGATTGCTGGGTCATATGGTAGTTCTATTTGTAGTTTTTTTTTTTTTTTTTTTTTTTTTTTTTTTTGCGGTATGCGGTCCTCTCACTGCTGTGGCCTCTCCCGTTGCGGAGCACAGGCTCCGGACGCGCAGGCCTAGCGGCCATAGCTCACGGGCTTAGATGCTCCGCGGCATGTGGGATCTTCCCGGACCGGGGCACGAACCCGTGTCCCCTACATCGGCAGGCGGACTCTCAACCACTGCGCCACCAGGGAAGCCCTATTTGTAGTTTTTTAAGGAACCTCCATACTGTTCTCCATAGTGGCTGTATCATTTTACATTCCCACCAACAGTGCAAGAGTGTTCCCTTTTCTCCACACCCTCTCCAGCATTTATTGTTTCTAGAGTTTTGGATGATGGCCAATCTGGCCCGTGTGAGATGATATCTCATTGTAGTTTTGATTTGCATTTCTCTAATGATTAATGATGTTGAGCATTATTTCATGTGTTTGTTGGCAATCTGTATATCTTCTTTGGAGAAATGTCTATTTAGTTCTTCTGCCCATTTTTGGATTGGGTTGTTTGTTTTTTTGTTATTGAGCTGCATGAGTTGCTTATAAATTTTGGATATTAATCCTTTGTCCGTTGCTTCATTTGCAAATATTTTCTCCCATTCTGAGGGTTGTCTTTTGGTCTTGTTTATGGTATCCTTTGCTGTGCAAAAGCTTTTAAGTTTCATTAGATCCCATTTGTTTATTTTTGTTTTTATTTCCATTTCCCTAGGAGATGGGTCAAAAAGGATCTTGCTGTGATGTATGTCATAGAGTGTTCTGCCTATGTTTTCCTCTAAGAGTTTGATAGTGTCTGGCCTTGCATTTAGGTCTTTAAGCCATTTTGAGTTTATTTTTGTGTATGGTGTTAGGGAGTGTTCTAATTTCATACTTCTACAGGTAGCTGTCCAGTTTTCCCAGCACCACTTATTGAAGAGGCTGTCTTTTCTCCACTGTGTTTCCTTCCCTCCTTTATCAAAGATAAGGTGACCATATGTGTGTGGGTTTATCTCTGGGCTTTCTATCCTGTTCCATTGATCTATATTTCTGTTTTTGTGCCAGTACCATACTGTCTTGATTACTGTGGCCTTGTAGTATAGTCTGAAGTCAGGGAGCCTGATTCCTCCAGCTCCATTTTTCGTTCTCAAGATTGCTTTGGCTATTTGGGGTCTTTTGTGTTTCCATACAAATTCTGAAATTCTTTGTTCTAGTTCTGTAAAAAATGCCAGTGGTAATTTGATAGGGATTGCATTGAATCTGTAGATTGCTTTGGGTAATAGAGTCATTTTCACTATGTTGATTCTTCCAATCCATGAACATGGTATATTTCTCCACCTATTTGTATCATCTTTAATTTCTTTCATCAGTGTCTTATAGTTTTCTGCATACAAGTCTTTTGTCTCCTTAGGTAGGTTTATTCCTAGATATTTTATTCTTTTTGTTGCAATGGTAAATGGGAGTGTTTTCTTAATTTCATTCTCAGATTTTTCATCATTAGTGTATAAGAATGCCAGAGATTTCTGTGCATTAATTTTGTATCCTGCTACTTTACCAAATTTACTGATTAGCTCTAGAAGTTTTCTGGTAGCATCCTTAGTATTCTCTATGTATAGTATCAGGTCATCTGCAAACAGTGACAGCTTTACTTCTTCTTTTCCTATTTGGATTCCTTTTATTTCTTTATTTTCTCTAATTGCTGTGGCTAGAACTTCCAAAACTAGGTTGAATAAGAGTGGTGAGAGTGGGCAACCTTGTCTTGTTCCTGATCTTAGTGGAAATGGTTTCAGTTTTTCACCATTGAGAACAATGCTGGCTGTGGGTTTGTCATATATGGCCTTTATTATATTGAGGAAAGTTCCCTCTATGCCTACTTTCTGCAGGGTTTTTATCATAAATGGGTGTTGAATTTTGTCAAAAGCTTTCTCTGCATCTATTGAGATGATCATATGGTTTTTCTCCTTCAGCTTGTTGATATGGTGTATCACGTTGATTGATTTGCGTATATTGAAGAATCCTTGCATTCCTGGAATAAACCCCACTTGATCATGGTGTATGATCCTTTTAATGTGCTGTTGGATTCTGTTTGCTAGTATTTTGTTGAGGATTTTTGCATCTATGTTCATCAGTGATATTGGCCTATAGTTTTCTTTCTTTGTGACATCTTTGTCTGGTTTTGGTATCAGGGTGATGGTGGCCTCATAGAATGAGTTTGGGAGTGTTCCTCCCTCTGCTATCTGTTGGAAGAGTTTGAGAAGGATAGGTGTTAGCTCTTCTCTAAATGTTTGATAGAATTCGCCTGTGAAGCCGTCTGGTCCTGGGCTTTTGTTTGTTGGAAGATTTTGAATCACAGTTTCAATTTCAGTGCTTGTGGTTGGTCTGTTCATATTTTCTATTTCTTCCTGGTTCAGTCTTGGCAGGTTGTGCATTTCTAAGAATTTGTCCATTTCTTCCAGGTTGTCCATTTTATTGGCATAGAGTTGCTTGTAGTAATCTCTAATAATCTTTTGTATTTCTGCAGAGTCAGTTGTTACATCTCCTTTTTCATTTCTAATTCTATTGATTTGAGTCTTCTCCCTTTTATTCTTGATGAGTCTGGCTAACGGTTTATCAATTTTATTTATCTTCTCAAAGAACCAGCTTTTACTTTTATTGATCTTTGCTATTGTTTCCTTCATTTCTTTTTCATTGATTTCTGATCTGATCTTTATGATTTCTTTCCTTCTGCTAAATTTGGGTTTTTTTTGTTCTTCCTTCTCTAATTGCTCTAGGTGCAAAGTTAAGTTGTTTATTCGAGATGCTTCCTGTTTCTTAAGGTATGATTGTATTGCTATAAACTTCCCTCTTAGAACTGCTTTTGCTGTATCCCATAGATTTTGGGTCATCGTGTCTCCATTGTCATTTGTTTCTAAGTACTTTTTGATTTCCTCTTTGATTTCTCCAGTGATCACTTTGTTATTAAGTAGTGTATTGTTTAGCCTCCATGTGTTTGTATTTTTTACAGATCTTTTCCTGTAATTGATATCTAGTCTCATAGCGTTGTGGTCAGAAAAGATACTTTTTTTTTTTTTTTTTTAACATCTTTATTGTAGTATAATTGTTTTACAATAGTGTGTTAGTTTTCCCTCTACAACAAACTAACTCAGTTATACATACACACATGCTCCCACATCTCCTCCCTCTTGCATCACCCTCTCTCCCACCCTCCCTATCCCACCCCCCCAGGCGGTCACACAGCACAGAGGTGATCTCCCTGTGCTATGCAGCAGCTTCCCACCAGCTATCTAATTTACAATTGATAGTGTATATATGTCCCTGCCACTCCCCCACTTCGTCACAGCCCACCCCTCCCCCTCCCCATATCCTCAAGTCCATGCTCGAGTAAGTCTGTGTTTTATTCCCGTCCTACCACTAACCTCTTCATGACATTTTTTTCCCTTAGAGTCCATATATATGTGTTAGCATACGGTATTTGTTTTTCTCCTTCTGACTTACTTCACTCTGTATGACAGACTCCAGGTCCATCCACCTCATTATAAATAACTCAGTTTCATTTCTTTTTATGGCTGAGTAATATTCCATTGTATATATGTGCCACATCTTCTTTATCCATTCATCTGTTGATGGACACTTAGGTTGCTTCCATGTCCTGGCTATTGTAAATAGAGCTGCAATGAACATTTTGGTACATGAGTCTTTCTGAATTATAGTTTTCTCAGGGTATATTCCCAGTAGTGGGATTGCTGGGTCGTATGGTAGTTCTATTTGTAGTTTTTTAAGGAACCTCCATACTGTTCTCCATAGCGGCTGTATCAATTTACATTCCCACCAGCAGTGCAAGAGGGTTCCCTTTTCTCCACACCCTCTCCAGCATTTATTGTTTCTAGAGTTTTTGATGATGGCCAATCTGACCGGTGTGAGATGATATCTCATTGTAGTTTTGATTTGCATTTCTCTAATGATTAATGAGGTTGAGCATTCTTTCATGTGTTTGTTAGCAATCTGTATATCTTCTTTGGAGAAATGTCTATTTAGTTCTTCTGCCCATTTTTGGATTGGGTTGTTTGTTTTTTTGTTATTGAGCTGCATGAGATGCTTATAAATTTTGGAAATTAATCCTTTGTCAGTTGCTTCATTTGCAAATATTTTCTCCCATTCTGAGGGTTGTCTTTTGGTCTTGTTTATGGTATCCTTTGCTGTGCAAAAGCTTTTAAGTTTCATTAGGTCCCATTTGTTTATTTTTGTTTTTATTTCCATTTCTCTAGGAGATGGGTCAAAAAGGATCTTGCTGTGATTTATGTCGTATAGTGTTCTGCCTATGTTTTCCTCTAAGAGTTTGATAGTGTCTGGCCTTACATTTAGGTCTTTAACCCATTTTGAGTTTATTTTTGTGTGTGGTGTTAGGGAGTGTTCTAATTTCATACTTTTACATGTAGCTGTCCAGTTTTCCCAGCACCACTTATTGAAGAGGCTGTCTTTTCTCCACTGTATATCCTTCCCTCCTTTATCAAAGATAAGGTGACCATATGTGTGTGGGTTTATCTCTGGGCTCTCTATCCTGTTCCATTGATCTATATTTCTGTTTTTGTGCCAGTACCATATTGTCTTGATTACTGTAGCCTTGTAGTAGAGTCTGAAGTCAGGGAGCCTAATTCCTCCAGCTCCATTTCTCGTTCTCAATATTCGGGGTCTTTTGTGTTTCCATACAAATTGTGAAATTTTTTGTTCTAGTTCTGTAAAAAATGCCAGTGGTAATTTGATAGGGATTGCATTGAATCGGTAGATTGCTTTGGGTAGTATAGTCATTTTCACAATGTTGATTCTTCCAATCCAAGAACATGGTATATTTCTCCACCTATTTGTATCATCTTTAATTTCTTTCATCAGTGTCTTATAGTTTTCTGCATACAAGTCTTTTGTCTCCTTAGGTAGGTTTATTCCTAGATATTTTATTCTTTTTGTTGCAATGGTAAATGGGAGCGTTTTCTTAATTTCACTCTCAGATTTTTCATCATTAGTGTATAAGAATGCCAGAGATTTCTGTGAATTAATTTTGTATCCTGCAACTTTACTAAATTCATTGATTAGCTCTAGTAGTTTTCTGGTAGCATCCTTAGGATTCTCTATGTATAGTATCATGTCATCTGCAAACAGTGACAGCTTTACTTCTTCTTTTCCTATTTGGATTCCTTTTATTTCTTTTTCTTCTCTGATTGCTGTGGCTAGAACTTCCAAAACTATGTTGAATAAGAGTGGTGAGAGTGGGCAACCTTGTCTTGTTCCTGATCTTAGTGGAAATGGTTTCAGTTTTTCACCATTGAGAACGATGCTAGCTGTGGGTTTGTCATATATGGCCTTTATTATGTTGAGGAAAGTTTCCTCTATGCCCACTTTCTGCAAGGTTTTTATCATAAATGAGTGTTGAATTTTGTCAAAAGCTTTCTCTGCATCTATTGAGATGATCATATGGTTTTTCTCCTTCAGTTTGTTGATATGGTGTATCACATTGATTGATTTGCGTATATTGAAGAATCCTTGCATTCCTGGGATAAACCCCACTTGATCATGGTGTATGATCCTTTTAATGTGCTGTTGGATTCTGTTTGCTAATATTTTGTTGAGGATTTTTGCATCTATGTTCATCAGTGATATTGGCCTGTAGTTTTCTTTCTTTGTGACGTCTTTGTCTGGTTTTGGTATCAGGGTGATGTTGGCCTCATAGAGTGAGTTTGGGAGTGTTCCTCCCTCTGCTATCTGTTGGAAGAGTTTGAGAAGGATAGGTGTTAGCTCTTCTCTAAATGTTTGATAGAATTCGCCTGTGAAGCCATCTGGTCCTGGACTTTTGTTTGCTGGAAGATTTTTAATCACAGTTTCAATTTCAGTGCTTGTGATTGGTCTGTTCATATTTTCTATTTCTTCCTGGTTCAGTCTCGGCAGGTTGTGCATTTCTAAGAATTTGTCCATTTCTTCCAGGTTGTCCATTTTATTGGCATACAGTTGCTTGTAGTAATCTCTAATAATCTTTTGTATTTCTGCAGTGTCAGTTGTTATATCTCCTTTTTCATTTCTAATTCTATTGATTTGAGTCTTCTCCCTTTTATTCTTGATGAGTCTGGCTAACGGTTTATCAATTTTATTTATCTTCTCAAAGAACCAGCTTTTAGTTTTATTGATCTTTGCTATTGTTTCCTTCACTTCTTTTTCATTTATTTCTGATCTGATCTTTATGATTTCTTTCCTTCTGCTAAATTTGGGGGTTTTTTGTTCTTCTTTCTCTAATTGCTTTAAGTGCAAAGTTAGGTTGTTTATTCGAGATGTTTCCTGTTTCTTAAGGTATGATTGTATTGCTATAAACTTGCCTCTTAGAACTGCTTTTGCTGTATCCCATAGGTTTTGGGTCGTTGTGTCTCCATTGTCATTTGTTTCTAAGTATTTTTTGATTTCCTCTTTGATTTCTTCAGTTATCACTTCGTTATTAAGTAGTGTATTGTTTAGCCTCCATGTGTTTGTATTTTTTACAGATCTTTTCCTGTAATTGATATCTAGTCTCATAGCGTTGTGGTCAGAAAAGATACTTGATACGATTTCAATTTTCTTAAATTTGCCAAGGCTAGATTTGTGACCCAAGATATGATCTATCCTGGAGAATGTTCCATGGGCACTTGAGAAAAATGTGTATTCTGTTGTTTTTGGATGGAATGTCCTATAAATATCAAGTAAATCCATCTTGTATAATGTATCATTTAAAGCTTGTGTTTCCTTATTTATTTTCATTTTGGATGATCTGTCTATTGGTGACAGTGGGGTGTTAAAGTCCCCTACTATGATTGTGTTACTGTCGATTTCCCCTTTTATGGCTGTTAGTATTTGCCTTATGTATTGAGGTGCGCCTATGTTGGGTGCATAAATATTTACAATTGTTACATCTTCTTCATGGATTGATCCCTTGATCATTATGTAGTGTCCATCTTTGTCTCTTATAATAATTTTTATTTTAAAGTCTATTTTGTCTGATATGAGAATTGCTACTCCAGCTTTCTTCTGATTTCCATTTGCATGGAATATCTTTTTCCATCCCCTCACTTTCAGTCTGTAAGTGTCCCTAGGTCTGAAGTGGGTCTCTTGTAGACAGCATATATATGGGTCCTGTTTTTGTATCCATTCAGCCAGTCTGTGTCTTTTGGTGGGAGCATTTAATCCATTTACATTTAAGGCAATTATTGATATGTGTGTTCCTATTACCATTTACTTAATTGTTTCCGGTTGTTCTTGTACGTCTTTTCCTTCTCTTGTGTTTCTTGCTTAGAGAAGTTCCTTTAGCATTTGTTGTAAAGCTGGTTTGGTGGTGCTGAACTCTCTCAGCTTTTGCTTGTCTGTAAAGGTTTTAATTTCTCCATCAAATCTGAATGAGATCCTTGCTGGGTAGAGTAATCTTGGTTGTAGGTTTTTTTCCTTCATCACTTTAAATATGTCCTGCCACTCCCTTCTGGCTTGTAGAGTTTCTGCTGAAAGATCAGATGTTAGCCTTATGGGGATTCCCTTGTGTGTTATTTTTTGTTTTTCCCTTGCTGCTTTTAATATGTTTTCTTTGTATTAATTTTTGACAGTTTGATTATTATGTGTCTTTGCATGTTTATCCTTGGGTTTATCCTGTATGGGACTCTCTGTGCTTCCTGGACTTGATTGACTATTTCCTTTCCTATATTAGGGAAGTTTTCAACTATAATCTCTTCAAATATTTTCTCAGTCCCTTTCTTTTCCTCTTCTTCTTCTGGGACCCCTATGAATCGAATGTTGGTGCGTTTAATGTTGTCCCAGAGGTCTCTGAGACTGTCCTCAGTTCTTTTCATTCTTTTTTCTTTCTTCTGCTCTGCAGTAGTTATTTCCACTATTTTATCTTCCAGGTCACTTATCCGTCCTTCTGCCTCAGTTATTCTGCTATTGATCCCATCTAGAGTATTTTTCATTTCATTTATTGTGTTGCTCATCGTTACTTGCTTCCTCTTTATTTCTTCTAGGTCCTTGTTAACTGTTTCTTACAATTTGTCTATTCTATTTCCAAGATTTTGAATCATCTTTACTATCATTATTCTGAATTCTTTTTCAGGTAGACTGCCTATTACCTCTTCATTTGTTAGGTCTGGTGTGTTTTTATCTTGCTCCTTCATCTGCTGTGTGTTTTTCTGTCTTCTCATTTCGATTATCTTACTGTGTTTGGGGTCTCCTTTTTGCAGGCTGCAGGTTTCTAGTTCCCTCTGTTTTGGTGGCTGTTCCCAGTGGCTGAGGTTGGTTCAGTGGGTTGAGCAGGTTTCCGGGTTGGGGGGACTAATGCCTCTGTTCTGGAGGATGAGGCTGGATCTTGTCTTTCTGGTGGGCAGGTCCACATCTGGTGGTGTGTATGGGGATGTTGGTAGCCTTATTATGATTTTAGGCAGCCTCTCTGCTAATGGATGGGGCTGTAGACCTGTCTTGCTCTTTGTTGGGCATAGGATGTCCAGCACTGTTTGTTGCTGGTCCTTGAGTGAAGCTGGGTCTTAGTGTTGAGATGGAGATCTCTGGGAGATTTTCGCCATTTGATATTATGTGGAGCTGGGAGGTCTCTTGTGGACCAGTGTCCTGAGGTTGGTTCTCCCACCTCAGAGACACAGCCTTGACACCTGGCTGGAGTGCCAAGAGCCTTTAATCCACACGGCTCAAAATAAAAGGGAGAAAAAAATAGAAAGGAAAGTAAGGAAGGAAGGAAGGAGAGAGGGAGGGAAGGAAGGAAGGAAGAAAGGAAGGGAGGGAGGAAGAAAGGAAGGGAGGAAGGAAAGAAGGGAGGAAGGAGGGATGTAGGAAAGAAAGGAGGGAAGAAAGGAAGAAAGGGAGAAGACAAAATAAAGTAGGATAAAATATAGTTATTAAAATAAAAATAATTATTAAGAAGAAAAATTTCTATTAAAGAAAAAACAACAAACAAATAAAAACGGTTCGTTCTAACCCTAGGACAAATGGTGAAAACAAAGCTATACAGACAAAATCTCACACAGCAGCACACACATACACACTCACAAAAAGAAAAAAGGGGAAAATAATAGTATATCTTGCTCCCAAAGTCCACCTCCTCAACTTGGGATATTTCGCTGTCTATTCAGGTTTTCCACAGATGCAGGTCACTTCAAGTTGATTGTGGAGCTTTAATCCGCCGCTTCTGAGGCTGCTAGGAGAGACCTCCCCCTCTCCTCTTTGTTCACACAGCTCCTGGGTTTCAGCTTTCGACTTGGCCCCGCCTCTGCGTGTAGGTCGTCCGAGGGCGTCTGCCCTTCGCTCAGACAGGACGGGGTTAAAGGAGCAGCTGATTCGGGGGCTCTGGCACAGGCCGGGGTGGGAAGGGCACGGATGTGGGGTGAGCCTGCGACGTCAGAGGCCGGCGTGGTGCTGCACCGGCCCGAGGCGCGCCATGCGTTTTCCCGGGGAAGCAGTCCCTGGATCCTGGGACCCCGGCAGTGGCGGGCTGCACAGGCTCCCGGGAGGGGCGGTGTGGAGAGCGACCTGCGCTCGCACACAGGCCTCTTGGTGGTGGTGGCAGCAACCCTAGCGTCCCACACCCGTCTCTGTTGTCTGTTCTGACAGCCTCGGCTCACGCCCGTTTCTGGAGCTCCTTTAAGCGGCGCGCTTAATCCCCTCTCCTCGCGCACCAGGAGGCAAAGAGGGAAGAAAAGGTCTCTTGCCCCTTTGGCAGCTCCAGACTTCAACCGGACTCCCTCCTGGCCAGCCGTGGCGCACTAGCCCCCTTCAGGCTGTTTTCACTATGCCAACTCCAGACCTTTCCCTGGGATCCGACTGAAGCCCGAGCCTCAGCTCCCGGCCCCCGCCCACTCCGGTGGGTGAGCAGACAAGCCTCTCGGACTGGTGAGTGCCGGTCGGCACCGATCCTCTGCGGAATCTCTCCGTTTTGCCCTCCGCACCCTGTTGCTGCGCTCTCCTCCGTGGCTCCGAAGCTTCCCCCTCCGCCACCCGCAGTCTCTGCCCGAGAAGGGGCTCCTAGTGTGTGGAAACCTTTCCTCCTTCACGGCTCCCTCCCACTGGTGCAGGTCCCATCCCTATTCTTTTGTCTCTGTTTATTCTTTTTTCTTTTGCCCTACCCAGGTACGTGGGGAGTTTCTTGCCTTTTGGGAGGTCTGAGGTCTTCTGCCAGCGTTCGGTGGGTGTGCTATAGGAGAAGTTCCACGTGTAGATGTATTTCTGATGTATCTGTGAGGAGGAAGGTGATCCCCGCATCTTATTCTTCCGCCATCTTCTCGCTCCCCCAATCCATTCACATTTAAGGTAAATATTGATATGTATGTTCCTATTACTATTTTCTTAATTGTTATGGGTTTGTTTTTGTAGTTCCTTTTCTTCTCTTGTGTTTCCCACTTAGAGAAGTTCCTTTAGCATTTGTTGTAGAGCTGGTTTGGTGGTGCTGATCTCTCTTAACTTTTGCTTGTGTGTAAAGCTTTTAATTTCTCCATCGAATCTGAATGAGATCCTTGCTGGTTAGAGTTCTCTTGGTTGTAGGTTCTTCCCTTTCATCACTTTAAATATATCATGCCATTCCCTTCTGGTTTGTAGAGTTTCTGCTGAGAAATCAACTGTTAACCTTATGGGAGTTCCCTTGTATGTTATTTGACATTTTTCCCTCGTTGCCTTCAATAACTTTTCTTTGTCTTTAATTTTTGTCAATTTGATTACTATGTGTCTCAGCATTTTTCTGTTTGGGTTTATCCTGCCTGGGATTCTCTGTGCTTCCTGGACTTGGGTGTCTATTTCCTTTCTCATGCTAGGGAATTTTTCGACTATAATCTCTTCAAATATTTTCTTGGGTCCTTTCTCTCTCTCTTCTCCTTCTGGGACCCCTATAATGCTAATGTTGTTGAGTTTAATGTTATCCCAGAGGTCTCTTAGGCTGTCTTCATTTCTTTTCATTTTTTTTCTTTATTCTGTTCCGCAGCAGTGAATTCCACTATTCTGTCTTCCAGGTCACTTACCTGCTCTTCTGCCTCAGTTATTCTGCTATTGATTCCTTCTAGTGTATTTTTCATTTCAGTTATTGTATTATTCATCTCTGTTTGTTCTTTAATTCTTCTATGTCTTTGTTAAGCATTTCTTGCATCTTCTCAATCTTTGCCTCCATTCTTTTTCCAGATCTTGGATCATCTTCACTATCATTATTGTGAATTCTTTTTCTGGAATGTTGCCTGTCTCCACCTCATTTAGTTGTTTCTCTGGGGTTTTATCTTGTTCCTTCATCTGGTACAAAGTCCTCTGCCTTTTCACTTTGTCTGTCTTTCTGTGAATGTGGTTTTCCTTCCACAGGCTGCACAATTGTAGTTCTTCTTGCTTCTGCTGTCTGCACTCTGGTGGATGAGCCTATCTTAGAGGCTTGTGCAACATTCCTGATGTGAGGGACTGGTGGTGGGTAGAGCTGGGAGTTGCTTTGGTGGGCAGAGCTCAATAAAACTTTAATCCACTTGTCTACTGATGCATGGGGCTGAGTTCCCTCTCTCTTGGTTGTTTGGCCTGAGGCAACCCAGCACTGGAGCCTACCTGGTTCTTTGGTGGGGCTAATGGCGGACTCTAGGAGGGCTCATGCCAAGGAGGACTTCCCAGAACTTCTGCTCCCAGTGTCCTTGTCCCCACGGTGAGATACATCCATGCCCCGCCTTGGCAGGAGACCCTCTAAAACTAGCAGGTAGGTCTGCTCAGTCTCCTATGGCATCGCTGCTCCTTCCCTTGGATCCTGATATGCACAGTAGTGTTGTGTGCCCTCCGAGAGTGGAGTCTCTGTTGTGACTCTACAGCTCTGAGTGCAGTTGAGACTCTGAGTGGAGTCTCACAGACTCTGGGTCCTGTGAAGCTTCGATGCTTTGTGGTTATGGAAATCCTATAGGAGACGGTCCACAGCAGGTGAAGCTAATGGTGTCAGTGGAGGTGGTGAAGCCAATGATCTGCAGTGCAAACTAAAGGTGCTGATGTACATACAGGACAAAACCATCTCATGTGAATGTAGTTTGGGCACGTTTAACATAAATACAGTCATTTTAATGCCTAACATCTTCTATCTTGTGCCTCCACTCAGGGACCCACCTCCTCAGTTCCTGAGGCTCCTGTAACTCATGTACAAAGGAATGGAGAGTGGACTCTGTCCAGTCTGAGCCCTGAGTTACCATGTGTGAATCTTAGGATACTTTGTATTTCTATGGTGTCTGTTGTAACATCATTGCTTTCATTTCTACTTTATTTGGGCCCTCTCTTTTTTTAAAAAAATCGTACTACTATTCTCTTATATTCTTTACAGAAGCTTAATAAATGTTTGATCTCCTACCCTTACTCTATGTATACTTTTGCAGTGAGATTTTTACTTTTGTTTGTTTTCTTGTTACTGTCAATAATCAGTGAGACTTCTTTTAAGCTTAAGTAAATTCCTTCAACATTGCGTATAAGGCTGGTTTATTAGTGATGAACTCTTTTAGATTTGCTAGTCTGGGAAACTCTTGATCTCTCCTTCAATTCCTTTTTTTTCCATCAATTTATTTATTTATTTATTTTTGGCTGTGTTAGGTGTTCATTGCAGTATGTGATTGCTGTGGGTGTGCTGATAACCAAGGCGGTCCTCCATTATGGGTGGCTATGTGGTGCTGCAGGTGCACAGGCGGACAGAGTAGGCCCCCAGTTTGTCCGGTCATGAGGCCTTCTGGTGCAGGAGTGCTATGGGCATGGTGGTAAATGGGGCAGGCCCCTGATTCTAATCAGTTCCAGGGAAGAGTCTAAAATGTTGCTTGCCAATGTCTTAGTTCCTAACAGGAGTCCCAGCTGCCTCTTGCCTTTCCAAGAAGCTCTCCAAGATTAGCAAGTGGGTCTGACACAGGTGTCTTTCACACTACTGGCTCTGCACAGGGACTGAGAACATGTGAGATTTGTGTGTGCCTTATGAGAGCAAATTTTCAGTTTTCTTTAGTCTCCAGCTTTCCTGAAATTAAGCCCTGCAGGTTTTCAAAGCCAGACCTGTTGTGTTCTTTTCTTCCAGGGCAGGAACCCTGGGCTGAGCAGCCTGATGCCAGGCTCAGACCCTTCCGTCCATGTGGAGGACCTATGCAATTGTGATATCTTCCAGCTGTGGGTCACTGTGCTCCACGTGTGGGTTCCAATTAGACTGAGTTTCCTGTCCTCCTACCTGCCTTGTGGTTTCTCCTTCCTTATATCTTTAGTTGTGGAAAATGTTCCCTGCTAGTCTTCAGGGATAATTTCCATGTAAGTTGTTGTAATTTGGGTGTGTCCGTGGCAGGAGGGGAGCTCAGTATTTTCCTACTCTATCATCTTGATCTCCTCTCAAGAATTCTTTGAAAATGTATTTATTTATTACTGTAAACATAACTCTTTGAATTGCAGTCTTCTTCCTGTATTCCATAAATTTAGGTACTTTGTGTTTCCAATTTTGTTTGCTTTAAGATTTCTTTTAAATTTCCCTTTTGATTTATTCCTGTATGCATTGGCCACTCAGGAGCTTATTTTTTAATATACATTTATTCATTTTATTTATTTATTTTGGCTGTGTTGGGTGTTCATTTCTGCACATGGGCTTTCTCTAGTTGTGGAGAATGGGGGCTACTTTTTGTTGCAGTGCACGGGCTTCTCATTGCAGTGGCTTCTCTCATTGTGGAGCATGGGCTGTAGGCGTGTGGGCTTCCATAGTTGTGGCACATGGGCTCAGTAGTTCTGGCTCATGGGCTCTAGAGCACAGGCTCAGTAGTTGTTGGGCACGGGCTTAGTTGCTCCATGGCATGTGGGATCTTCCCAGACCAGGGCTCGAACCCATGTCCCCTGCATTAACAGGTGGATTCTCAACCACTGCACCACCAGGGAAGCCCCCAGAAGCTTATTGTTTAATTTCTAAGTGTTCTTGAATTTTCACTTATTCTTTTTAATAGTGAATTTCAGTTTCATATCATTGTGTTTGTAAATGATCCTTGATATGATTTCAATATTCTTGGATTTTTTTTTTTTTTTTTTTTTTGCGTTACGCGGGCCTCCCACCGCTGCGGCCCCCCCCGCCGCGGAGCACAGGCTCCGGACGCACAGGCCCAGCGGCCATGGCCCACGGGCTCAGTCGCTCCGCGGCATGTGGGATCCTCCCGGACCAGGGCACGAACCCGCGTCCCCCGCATCGGCAGGCGGACTCCCAACCACTGCGCCACCAGGGAAGCCTTCTTGGATTTTTGAAGACTTGTTTTGTGGCTTAACATAGGATCTACCCCAGGCAATGTTCTATGTGTACTTAAGAAGAATGGAAAGTTTGCTGCTGTTGAGTGGAATATACTGTAGATATATGTTAGGTTCATTTGATATCAAGTGTGTGTTCACGTTCAGTGTTTCCTGATTGATATTCTGTCCGGATGGTCAATACAGTGTTGAAAGTTGGGTATCGATGTTTCTTACCATTATTTTATTTCTGTGCATTTTCCCCTTCACGTAGGTTAATATATTCTTTATATGTTGAGAGGCTCCAAAGCTGGATACATACATATTTATAAATGTCATGATTTCTTGATGAATTAATCCATTTATCATTATATGATAACCTTCTTTCCTTTGAGAGATTTGACTTCAAGTCTTTTTTGCCTGATAATAGACTAGTCTGGCAAGTATCATTTTCATGGAGTAATTTTTTTCCAATCATTCAATTTTATGCTATATATGGATTACAAGTTAACATGAATGTCTTGTACACAGTATAGTTGAATTTTCTTTAATCCATTCAGCCTCACGGTGGATTATTTAAGTTGAAGTATAGTTGATTTACAATATTACATTAGTCTCAGGGGTACAATATATGGATTGACTATTTTTTATAGATCATGCTCCACTAAAGTGATTACAAAATAATGGCTATATTTCCCTGTGGTGTACTATATATCCTTGTTTGTTTATTTCACCCATAGGGCTATTGGATTTAGAGAAACCAACTACTGCCTTTCCCTCTCCCCTTCACTCGCCCCACTAGTAGCCACTAATTTGTTCTCTGTGAGTCTATTTCTGTTTTGTTATATACATTCCTTTCTTGCATTTTTAGATTCTACAGAGAAGTGAGAACATAGAGTATTTGTTTTTCTCTAACTTATTTAAGGAGGTATAAATATTCTAGGCCTATCCACGTTGTTGCAAGTGGCAGAATTTGATCCTTTTTAATGGCTGAGTAAGAGTTTATTGTGTATACATACTACATCTTCTTTATCCACTCATCTGTTGATGGACATTTAGTTTGCTTCCGTATGTTGGCAATTGCAAATCATGCTGCTATGAACGTTGGGATGCATGTATCTTGTCAAATTGGTGTCTTCATTTTCTTTGGACATATACCAAGCAGTGAATTGTTGGCTAATATGATAGTTCTACTTTTAGCTTTTTTCAGGACCTCCATATTCTTTTCATAGTGGGTGTACTAATTTACAATCTCACCAACAGTGTACTAGGAGTCCCTTCTCCATGTCATGAACAACATTTCATATTTGTAGACTTTGGAATAATAGCCATGTTGAGAGGTGTGACAAAACGTCTCATTATGGGTTTTCCTGTGGGTCATTCATTCCATTTAATTTACAAAAGAAGGTGATAGGCTGGATGTGATCTCCAGGTTTAGTTTGCTAATGCCTGGTATAGGTTAATTTGGGGGAGAATTAGTACCTTTACAAAGTTATTTATTGCTTAAAATTTTCAGGTTGACATTTAGTGATTGGTAACAGATTTATAAATTTTTCTGCCTGAATTATATCTGAAATCTATTGGTTTGTTTCTGTTTTATAAATTTGTTCATTTCTATCATTTTTTTTCTATCATTTTTTAGACTCCACTATAAGTGATATCATATGATATTTGTCTTTTTCTATCTGACTTACTTCACTTAGAATGAAATAATGCCATTTGCAGCAAGAGGAATGGACCTAGAGATGATCATGCTTTTTCACTTCTGAGTAATATTTGATTGTGTACATGTACCACTTCTTCATTATCCATTCATCTGTTGATGGACATTTTGGTTGCCTCCATGTCTTGGCTATTGTAAATAGTGCTGCAGTGCATGTTTGGGTTTGGGTGCATTTGTCTTTTTGAATTCTGGCTTTCTGCAGATGTATGCCCAGAAGTAGGACTGCTGGATGATATGATAGCTCTATTTTTACTTTTTAAAGGCATCTCCATACTGTGCTTTATAGTAGCTGTTACCACCTTACATCTCACCAACAGCATAGGAAGGTTCCCTTTTCTCCATGTCCTCTCTAGCATTTATGGTATGTAAACTTTTTGATGATGGCCATTCTGACTGTGCGAGGTGATACCTTGTTGTAGTTTTGATTTGCATATGTTTAATAATTCGAGATGTTGAGCATCTTTGCATGTGTTTTTTTTTAAACACTGTGAGTAAAAGTTACAGTTGACATTGGCTTTTTGAAAGTCTGACTATTTTGAATTTCTGTTCGATAACTACCACAGGACATTTGTTAAGGGCAGGTGTCATTTACACCCTGGCAATCCTTGTGAATATTAACTGCCTGTAAACACATGTTTTAAAGTTGCTGTTGTTGGAATGGGCACATGCAGTAGGATTTCCTTCATGCCTCTCTCTGGTTACCTGGGTAACCAGACCCACTGTGGAAGACGGGCTCCTGGATTGTAAATTAGTGTGGGCTGTGGCAGAACAAACATCCAAAATCTTCTGTTTTGTTACTTCTTGTTTTTGTTTTAATTTAATTCTTCTTTTTTATTGGAGTAAAGTTGATTCAAAACATTCTGTTTGTGGTAGGTGTACAGAATCTAGTTTAGTTATGTATATTCATATGTCTATTCATCTTCAGATTCTTTTCCCATATGGACTATTAGAGAGTGTTGAGTAGACTACCCTTTGTTATACAGTAGGTCTTTGTTGATCACCTATGTTATATGTATTAGTGTGTAAATATTTTCCCAGCCTCCTGATTTATTCCTTCCATGCACCTTTCTCACTGGGTAACCATAAGTTTGTTTTCTAAGTCTGTGATTCTGTTTCTCTCACCCTTATTTTATTTTTTTGGCTGTACTTCGAGGCATGTGTGATATTAGTTCTCCCAATACCAGGGATAGAAACCATGCCCCCTGAACTGGAAGCTCAGATTCTTAACCATTGGACCACCTGGAAAGTCCCTGTTTCTCTTTTGTAAATTAGTTCATTGGTATCAAGTTTTAAATTTCAGCTATAAGTAGTATCATATGATATTTGACTTTCTCTTTCGGACTTACTTCACTTAGTATGATTATCTCTAATTCTATCCATGATGCTGCAAATGGCATTCCTTCATTCTTTTTCATTTCTGAGTAATATTTCACTGTGAACATGTACCACTTCTTCATCCATCTGCTGATGGATATTTCGGTTGCTTCCATGTTTTAGACATTGTAAGTTGTGCTGCAGTACACATATGGGTGCATGTGTGTTTTCCAATTCTGGTTTTCTCCTGTTATATGCCTGGGAGTGGGACTGCTGGATCATATGGTACCTCTAATTTTACCTTGTAAAGGCAACTCCATACTGTTATTTATAGTGGCTGTTACCACGTTAGATCCCAACATCACCATAGGAGGGTTCCCTTTTTCTACAACCTCTCAAACATTTATTGTTTGTAGACTTTTCGATGATGGCTATTCTTACTCATGGGAAGTGATCCGTCATTGTAGTTTTGATTTCCATGATGCTAATAATACAGGAATTAGAGCATCTTTTCAAGTGCTTTTCTTTTAAACAGTGTAAAATTTGCCTATGGAAATAGGATCTGGAAAGTCTGTTCCTTTGGAATTTATTTTGCTTACCTACCCCTGGACGTTTCCTGATTGTGGGTGTCATTTACAGCCCAAGAGTCCTTGTGAATATTAAGTATCCATAAGCATTGTTTTTAAAGTTGCAGTTGCAGGAAAGGGCAAGAAGTCAGTGGAATTTATTTATACTCAACTTGATAGCTAGGGAAAAGAGAGGCTTAGTGGAACTCCCTTCCTAGGTTGTAAATTAGAGTGTAAAGTTCCAGGACAAATACCCAAAATCTTGTGTCACATTACTTCTTGTTTAATTTAATTTTTATTTCTTATCAGAGTAAATTTGATTACAATGTTGTGTTTGTTCTAGGTGTACAGAATCTGGTTCATTCATAGGTATACGTATATCTAATCAGGTTTAGATTCATTCCCATGTTGGTCATTAGAGAGAGTTGAGTAGACCTCCCTTGGCATCTAGTAGGTCCTTCTTGATTATATATTTTATATGAATTATTAAATGCATGTTAACCACAACATCCTAATTTTTCCATTCCTTTCACCTTTTCAAAGTCTGTATGGGTTTTTTGCAGTGGAAATATGTTCATGGGTATCAATTTTTAGATAACACTAGTAAATGATATCATCAGATATTTGTCTTTCTTTTTGTGATTTACTTTATGTAGTACGATTACCCCTAGTTCGTCAGTGGTGCTGCAGAAGGCATTGTTTCATCTTTTCCACGGCTATTATTCGATTGTGTACATGTACCACTTCTTCTTTCTCCATTCATCTGTACATGGACATTTTGCTTGCATCCATGTCTGGCTCTTGTAAGTATCGTTGAAGAGTACTTTTGGGTACCTGTGTCTTTCTGAATTGTGGTGTTCTCGGGTTACAGGCCCATTGGTGGTTGGGCAGTTTCACATAGTAGCTCAATTGTTACCTTTTAAAGGCAACTTCATTCCGTTCTGATTAGTGGCTGTTACCAGTTTACATCCCAGCAACAGCATAGGAGGGTATCCATTCTCGGAAAACCATTCAGCATTTACTGTTTGCAGACATTTTTTTCTGATGGCCATTCAGACTATTGTGAGGTGATACTTTTTTTGTAGTTTAAATTTGGATGTCCCTAATAATTCTTGATGTTGAACATTTTCTCATGTCCTTTAATAAAAAACACTGTGAGGGGGCTTCCCTGGTGGCGCAGTGGTTGAGAATCCGCCTGCCGGTGCAGGGGACACGGGTTCGTGCCCCGGTCCGGGAAGATCCCACATGCCGCGGAGCGGCTGGGCCCGTGAGCCATGGCCGCTGAGCCTGTGTGTCCGGAGCCTGTGCTCCACAACGGGAGAGGCCACAGCAGTGATAGGCCCGCATACCACAAAAAAAAAAAAACAAAAAAAAACAAAAAAAAAACACTGTGAGGAAATTTACCTCTTGAAATTGTCTTCTCCAGATTTTCTACTGTTTTGCATATTAATGTCCATTCCTGATCGCAGGATATATTTTTTGAGGCCAGGTGTCATTTAAAGCCCTGCAGTCCTTGTGAATATTAAGTGACTAATAGCACTGGGATTAAAGCTGCTGTTGCAGGAATTGGCCACAAGGCGGCAGATTTCTACATTCCCAGCTTTGGTTACAAGGGCAGGAGAGCCTTCCTGGAAGTTGTGTTCCTAGGTTGCAAATTGTACTGGAATGTTCCAGGACAAACTCCCAAAAGCTTATGTCTCCTACTTATGTTTGTTTATTAAATTTATTTTATGTTTTTTATTGGAGTAAATTTTATTAGAGTATTGTGATTCTCTGGGTGTACCAATTCTGATCAATTTTTCATACATATATCTGTACATCTTTGTATCCTGTTACCATGTAGGTTATTACAGAGTGTTGAGTAGACCTCCCTTGGTACTTGGTAGGTGTTTGGTGATTATACAATTTATATGTATTAGTGATTATATAATTTATATATTCTTGTTATATGTTTATATACATATAACATGCATTAGTGTATGTATGTTAAAGCCATGATCTTAATTTATCCATCCTCCCACCTTTCATTTTGGTTAACCTTTCGTTTGTTTTATACGTCTCTGAGTGTCTTTTCCTTTGGAAATATGTTCATTGGTAGGAAACTTAAGAAAACATCTATAAACTATATCATAGGATATATATCATAAACTTGTGACTTACTTAATATGATTATTTCTACACTCGCATGTAGTCATGAAAACGGCGTTCATTTTTTTCGAAAGCTAATCTTCCATTAGGTACATGTAACACTTCTTCTTTGTCCATTCATCTGGTGATTGACATTTTGGCTGCTCCGTGTCTTGGCTATTATGAATATTGCTGCAGTACAACTTTGTCAGTCTGTGTCTTCTTGATTTGGCTCTTAGGTGATAGGCTCAGTGGTGGGAGTGCTGGATCGAATGGCATCTCGATTTTTACTTTTAAATGCAGCTCCCTTCTGTTCTCATTACTGGCTCTTACCATTTTACATCTCACCAGCAGCTAGAGAGTACACAGTTCTCTAAAACACCTTCAACACTTATTGTTTGTAGACATTTTGCCGATGGTCATTCGACTGATGTGAGTTGAAACCTTTTCGATGATTAGATTGCATGAGTCTAATAATTCCTGATGTTGAGCTTTTATCCATTTCCCCTTTTTTTAAAAAAAAAAGAGTGTCTAAAACTTATCTCTTCATACTATCTTTTTGAAAAATTTTCCAGTAGTGAATTTTTTTGACCATTCCCTAACTCAGGACATTTTTGAGGGCTGGTGTGATTTACAGCCCTGAGTCCTTGTGAATGTTTTTTGTTTGTTCTTTTTTTTGCGATACGCGGGCCTCTCACTGTCGTGGCCTCTCCCGTTGCGGAGCACAGGCTCCAGACACGCAGGCTCAGTGGCCATGGCTCATGGGCCCAGCCACTCCGCGGCATGTGGGATCTTCCTGGACCGGGGCACGAACCCTTGTCCCCTGCACCGGCAGGCGGACTCTCAACCATTGCACCACGAGGGAAGCCCTTTGTGAATGTTAAGTGACCATTAGCTGTGGGTTTAAAGCTGCTCTTCTGGGAAATGGCAACAGGGCGGCAGCATTTCTCCATTTTCAGCTCTGGATTTTGAGGCAACAGAGCCTTCCTGGAAATCGTGTTAGTAGGCTGCAAGGTAGAGTGGAATGTGGCAGGGCAAACCCCCAAGAGCTTATGTGTCCTTACTTCTTCTTTGTTTTTTAAATTTAATTTTTATTTATTATCAGAGCATATTTGATAAATGTTGTTTGTTTTAGGTGTACAGAATCTGATTCATTATATCTATGTATCTAACTATTCATCTTTGGATCCTTTCCCATGTAGGTTATTACAGGGTACTGAGTAGACCTCTCTTGGTATTGCATAGGTATTTTGTGATATGTGTTTCATATGTATTAATGCATGTCTGTTAACCTCCATATCCTAATTCATCCATTCCTTACACTTTTCCATTTGGTTGAACATAATTTTGTTTTCTTAATCTATGTGTGCCCTTCTCTTGGAAATAATTTCATGGGTATTAATTTTTAGGTAACACCTATAAATGATATTATAAGATATCTGTTTTTCGGTTTCCTCCCTACTTCAAATTGGGTGTTTATCACTAGGTCCTTCTATCGTGGTGCAAATGGCACTGTTTCATTCTTTTCCATGGCTAATATTCCATGTGTACATGGACCACTTCTTCGTTGTGCATTTTTCTGTTGATGGACATTTTGGTTTCTTGCAAGTCTTGGCTATGGTACATGTTGCTGAAGTGAAGGATTGCCAGCCTGTGTCTCCTTTATTCTTGTCTACTCAGGTGATAGGCCCATCAGTGGGCCTACCCAATCACATGGTAGCTCAGTTTTTACCTTTAAACGCACCTCTATTATGTTCTCACTACTAACTGTTATCAGTTTACATCCCTCCAGAAGGTAGAGGGTACACAGTTCACTAAAACCCCTTCAGCATTTATTCTTTGTAGACTTTTTCCTGAAGATCATTCTGATGGCTGTGAGATGAACGTTTTTGTAGACTGGATATGCATGGCTATATTTATTCTTGATGTTCAGAATTTTTTCATAGCCTCTTTTTTTTTTAAAACAAAAAAGAAGGAAATGACAAATGGTGCATTAAATATGCCTCTTCAAACTGTGTTCTTCAAATGTGGACGTCTTTTGATTTCTTGGTTGATTTACAACCCCAGGCTTTTTTTTTTTTTTTTTTTTTTTTTTTTTGAGGGCAGGTGTCATTTACAGGCCTGCAATTAGTGTGAATATTTAGTGAACATTAGCACTGGGTATAAAACTGCTGTTGTGAGAAATGGCCACAAGGTGGCAGCATTGCTCCACTCCCAAATCTGGTTACTAGGGCAGCAGAGCCTCAATGGAAGTCCTGTTCCCAGGTTGTAAATTAGAATGGAATGTGCCAGGAGAAACCCCCATAAGTTTATGTCACATTACTTCTTGTTTGTTGCTTTAACTTTTTTAATCGGGGTAATGATTAGAATATTCTTTGTCCTAGTGTACAAAGTCTGGTTCATTTGTATTATATATATATATATATATATATATATATATATATATATATATATATATATATATATTCTTGTACAGATCCTCTTCCCATGTAAATTATTTCAGAGTGTTCCATGGACCTCCCTTGCTTTATGGTCGGTTTTTTTGATATATGTATTTAACATGTATTTGTACACAAATGGTAACTCTAATCTTAATTTATCCATTCCCCTAACCTTTCATTTTACATAAGCATAGTTTGTTTTCTAAGTCTGTGAGTGTTTTCTCTGTGGAAATATGTTCATTTGTGTCAGCTGTTAGATTACGCCTATAAGTGATGTCATACGATATGTCTTTTGCTTTCCGACTTACCCCTGTGATTATCTCTAGGCTCATTATGGTGCCTCAAAGTGCAGTGTTTCATTGTTTTCCATGGCTAATGTTCCACTGTGTACATGGACCAGCTCTTCTTATCCATCCATCTGTTGATGGACATTTTTCTCCTTCCGTGTCTTGGATATTGTGAAAATTCCTGCAGTGCAGCTGTTGCAGCCTGTGTCTTCTCGATTGTGGTCTTCTCAGGTGAGAGGCTCAGTGATGGGCCTGCTGGATGGAATGGTGGCTCAATTTTTACTTTTAAACGCAGCTCCTTTCTGTTCTCAGTGTTCGCTGTTACCACTTTACATCTCACGAGCAGCTCGAGGGTACGCAGTTCTCTAAAACACTTTCAGCATTTATTATTTGTAGACTTTTTTGCTGATGATCATTCTGACGGCTGTGAGGTGAACGTTTTTGTACACTGCATTTGCATGGCTTTATTAATTCCTGATGTTGAGCATTTTATCATGCCCATTTTTTAACAAAAAAAGAAAGAAAGAAGACAAAATGTGCGTAAAATATGCCTCTTGAAATTGTCGTTTCGAAATGTGCATGTCTTTTTGAGTTTGTTGCTCGATTTATGACCCAAGGATTTGTTTTGAGGGCAGGTGTCATTTACATTCCTGCAATTATTTTGAATATCAAGTGACCATTAACTCTGGGTTTAAATCTGCTGTTTTGAGCAACGTCCAAGACGTGGCAAGAGTTCTCCTTTACCAAATCTGGTTACTAGGGCAACAGAGCCTCAATGGAAGTCATGCTCTAGGTGGTAAATTAGAATGGAATGTGCCAGAAAAAAAACCCTTAAGTTTATGTCTCACTAATTCTTGTTCGTTTTTTTAATTTAATATTTATTTTTAATCACAGAATGTTTGAGTACAATGTTTGGCTTGTTCTACGTTTGCAAGATATGGTTCTTTTACACATATACATATATCTATTTTTCTTTGAATCCTTTTTCCATGTAGTTTATGACACAATGTTGACTACCCTTCTCTTGGTATTCCGTAGGTCTTTGGTGCTTATATATTTCACCTGTGTTTGTATATCTCTGTTAAACACAATATGCTAATGTATACAATCCTCACACCTTTCCATTGTTGAACCATAAGTTTGTTTAATGAATCTGTGATTGACTTTCTCTGTGGAAATATTATCACTAGTGTCAATTTTTAGGTAACACCTATAAGTGATATCATAGGATACGTGTCTTTCGATTTGTGACTTACTACAAGTTGCGTAATTACTTCTAGACTCATCTATGGTGCTGCAAATGGCATTGTTTCATTTTATTCCTTGGCTAATATTCCACCTGTACATGTACCAGTTCTTCTTTGTCCACTCATCTGTTGATGGACTTTTTGGTTTCCTCCATGTCTTGGCTGTTGTAATACTGCTGCAATGCAGATTTGCCTGCCTGTGTCTTTCCAATTCTGTCTTCTTAGGTTATAGGCTCAGGAGTGGGCATGCTGGATCATATCGTAACTCAGTGTTTACCTTGTAAAGGCACCTCCATTCTGTTCTCATTAGTGGCTCTTACCAGGTTAAGTCCCACTTAACATTGAGGGTATGTACTTCTCCACAACCCCTTCAGCATTTGTTGTTTGTAGTTTTGTTGCTGATGGTTCTTCTGACTCGTGTGAATTGATACCTCTTTGTGGTTGGATTTGCATGTGTGTCATAATCCCTTGAAGTTGAGCTTTCAGGCATATCCTTGTTTTCTTCAAACTGTGAGTATAGCTTACGTCTTCAAATACATTTCTTGAAGTATGTGTCACATTTTGAAATATTTTGGCCAGTACCTCCATCAAGACATTTTGAGGGAAGGTTTCATTTATAACCCTCCAGTACTTGTGCACATGAAGTGACCATTAGTATGGGTTTTCAAGCTGCTGTTTCAGGTAACGGTCAGAGGGAGGCAGCATTTCTTCATTCCCCACTCTGGTAACTAGTGAAACAGAGCTTCCTGCCAGTGGTGTTCCTTGGTTATAAATTACAGTCGAATGTGTCTGGAGAAATTCCCAAAAGCTGATGTCTCCTTACTTATATTTGTTTTTTTAAATTGAATTTATATTTTTCATTGGAGTACTATTCCATTGTGTACATGGACCACTTCTTCTTGGTGCATTGTTCTGTTGATGGACATTTTGGTTTCTTCCAAGTCTTGCCTATGGTACATGTTGCTGCAGTGCAGGATGGCCAGCCTGTGTCTTTTTGATTTTGTGCTACTAAGGTGATAGGCCCATTAGTGGGCCTATCCGATCACATGGTAGCTCAATTTGTACCTTTAAACGCACCTCCATTGTGTTCACACTACTGGCTATTACCATGTTACATCCCACGAGCAGCTAGAGGGTACAGAGTTCTCTAAAACCCCTTCAGCATTTTTTATTTGTAGACTATTTTGCTGATGATCATTCTGACGGCTGTGGAGTGACAGTTTTTGTGAACTGATTTTGCATGGTTTTATTAATTCCTGACGTTGAGCATTTTTCCATCCCTATTTTACCAAAAAAAGAACGAAAGAGAAAGAAAGAGAAGACAAAATGTGCGTAAAATATGCCTCTTGAAATTGTCGTTTTGAAATGTGAACGTCTTTTGAGTTTTTTCCTCTATTTACGACCCAAGGATTTGTTTTGAGGGCAGGTGTCATTTACAGGCCTGCAATTATGTTGAATATCAAGTGACCATTAGCGCTGGGTTTAAAGCTGCTGTTTTGAGAAACGGCCACAAGGCGGCAGCAGGTCTCCTTTACCAAATCTGGTTTTGAGGGCAACAGAGCCTCAATGGAAGTCGTGTTCTAGGTTGTAAATTAGAATGGAATGTGCCAAGAAAAAGCCCCTTAAGTTTGTGTCTCACTACTTCTTGTTCGTTTTTTCATTTCATTTTTATTTTTTTCTCACAGCAAGTTTGATTACAATGTTTTGCTTGTTGTAGATGTGAAAGATGTGGCTCTTTTACACATAAACATGTATCTAGTCGTCTTTGGATCCTTTTCCCATGTAGCTTATGACACAATGTTGAGTACTTTTCTCTTGGTGTTCCGTAGGTCTTTGGTGATTATATATTTCACCTGTGTTTGTATATCTCTGTTAAACCCAATTTCCTAATGTATACAATCCTCACACCTTTCCATTGGTGAACCATAAGTCTGTTTATTGAATCTGTGATTGCCTTTCTCTTTGGAAATATTTTCAGTGATATCAATTTTTAGGTAACACCTACAAGTGTTATCCTAGGATATGTGTCTTTTGCTTTCTGACTTACTACAATTTTGGTGATTACCTCTAGACTCATCTATGGTGCTGCAAATGGCATTGTGCCATTTTTTTCCTTGGCTAATATTCCATCTGTACATGTCCCAGTTCTTCTTTGTCCACTCATCTGTTGATGGACTTTTTGGTTGCTTCCATGTCTTGGCTATTATAATACTGCTGCAATGCAGATTTGCCTGCCTGTGTCTTTCCACTTCAGTCTTCTTAGGTTATAGGGCCAGGTGTGGGCCTGCCGGATCATCTCGTAGCTCAGTGTTTACCTTGTAAAGGCACCTCCATTCTGTTCTAATTAGGGGCTCTTACCAGGTTAAGGCCCACTTAACTTTGAGGGTATGCACTTCTCCACAACCCCTTCAGCATTTATTGTTTGTAGTTTTGTTGCTGATGGTTCTTCTGACTGGTGTGAGCTGATACCTCTTTGTATTTGCATTTGCATATATCTCATAATCCCTTGAAATTGAGCTTTCAGGGATGTCGTTGTTTTCTTCAAACTTCATGTACAGCTTACCTCTTCAAATACTTTTCTGGAAGTATGTGCCACATTTTGAAATATTTTGGCCAATACCTCCCTCAAGACATTTTGCGGGCAGGTTTCATTTACAGCCCTCCAGAACTTCTGCATATGAAGTGACCATTATCACGGTTTTTCAAGCTGCTGTTGCAGGTAACGGCCAGAGGGTGGCAGAATTTCTGCGTTCCCCACTCTGGCAACTTGTGAAACAGACCTTCCTGCCAGTGGTGTTCCTCGGTTATAAATTACAGTGGAATGTGCCCGTATAAACCCCCCAAAGCATATGTCTCCGACGCGCAGGCTCAGAGGCCATGGATCATGGGCCTAGGCGCTCTGCGGCATGTGAGATCTTCACCGACCGGGGCACGAACCCATGTCCCTTGCATTGGCAGGTGGACTCTCAACCAGTGTACAACCAGGGAAACCATGAATTAATATTTTTTATTAGAGTGATATTCTATTGTGTATTGTGTACATGGACCACTTCTTCTTTCTGCATTCCTCTGTTGATGGACATTTTCATTGCTTCCAAGTGTTGGCTATGGTAAATATTGCTGGATTGCAGGATTGCCAGCCCGTGTCTTTTTGATTCTCATCCTCTCAGGCGATAGGCCCAGCACAGGGGATGCTTGATTGAATGGTAGCACAATGTTTACCGTTTCAAGGCACCTCCATTGTGTTTTCATTAGTGGCTCTTACCACGTCCCACTTAGAACCGAGAGTACTCATTTCTCCACAACCCCTTCAGCATTTATTGTTTGTAGAATTTTTGCTGATGGCCATTCTGACTGGTGTGAGTGGATAGGTTTTTGTAATTTGTATTTGCATGTCTTTAATAATTCCTAATGTTCAGCATTTTCCAATGCCTATTTTTATTCTGTTAAACAAAAACAGAAAAAAACTGTGAGTACAATAAACCTCTTGAAATTGTCCTCTTGGAAGGTTGCCCTCATTGGATTGTTTTGGTAGATTTTCGACCTCAGGACTTTTTTTTGAGGGCAGGTGTCATTTACACGCCTGCAATGAATGTGAATATTTAGTGACTTTAGTAATGGGTTTAAAGCCGCTGTTGTGGAAAACGGCCACAAGGCGGCAGCATTTCTCCATTCCCAAATCTAGTTACTAGGGCAGCAGAGTCTTTCTGGATGTCGTGTTCGCAGGTTCTACGTTAGAATGGAATGTGCCAGGAAAAACCCCCATAAGTTTATGTCATATTACTTCTGTTCGTTGTTTTAATGTTTTTAATCGGGGTAACGATTAGAATATTGGTTGTCCTAGGTGTACACAATCTGGTTCATTTGTACATTATATATATATATATATATATATATATATATCCATGTACAGATCCTCTTCCCATGTAAATTATTGCAGAGTGTTCTGGTGACCTCCCTTGCTATATGGTCGGTCTGTTTGATATATGTATTTAATATGTATTTGTACACATATGGTCAACTTAATCTCAATTTATCCATTCCCCTAACCTTTCATTTTAGATAAACATAGTTTGTTTTCTAGTCTGTGAGTGTCTTTCTCTGTGGAAATATGTTCACTTGTGTCAGTTGTTAGATAACGCCTGTAAGTGATATCATAGGATATGTCTTTTGCTTTCCGACTTACCTCATGTTCTGTGATTATCTCTAGGCTCATTATGGTGCCTCAAAGTGCAGTGTTTCATTGTTTTCCATGTCTAATATCCCACTGCGTACATGGACCCGTTCTTCTTATCCATTCATCTGTTGATGGACATTTTGGTTGCTTCGGTGTCTTGGCTACTGTGAAAATTCGTGGAGTGCAGCTTTTGCAGCCTGTGTCTTCTCAAATCTGGTCTTCTCAGGTGAGAGGCTCAGCTGTGGGCCTGCTGGATGGAATGGTGGCTCAATTTTTAATTCAAAACGCAGCTCCTTTCTGTTCTCATTATTGGCTGTTACAACTATACATCACACCAGCAGCTAGAGGGAACAGAGTTCTCTAAAACCCCTTCAGCATTTATTGTTTGTAGACTTTTTCCTGATGGTAGTTGACTTGTGTGAGTTGAAACCTTTTTGTAGGTTAGATGAGTCTAAGAATTCCTGATGTTGAGCTTCTATCCATTTTCCTTTTTTTTGAAAAGTAGTGAGTAAAACTTACCTCTTCATACTATCTCTTTGAAATATTTGCCTGCTTTGAATTTTTTTGGCCATTGCCTAGCTCAGGACATTTTTTGAGGGCAGATGTCTTTTAGAGCCCCGAGTCCTTGTGAATGTTAAGTGACCCATAGCTATGCGTTTGAAGCCGCTCTTGCGGGAAACGGCCACAAGGCGGCAGCATTTCTCCATTTCCAACTCTGGGTTTTCCTGCAACAGAGGCTTCCTGGAAATTGTGTTAGTAGGCTGCAAATGAGAGTGCAGTGTGCCAGGGCAAACTCCCAAGAGCTTATATCTCCTTACTTCTTGTGTGTTTTTTAAAATTTAATTGTTATCTAGTATCACAGCCAATTGGATAAAAATGTGGTGTGTGTTCTAGGTGTACTGCATCTGGTTCATTATATCTATGTATGGATCTGTTCATCTTTGGATCCTTTCCCGTGTAGGTTATTAGAGTGTTGAGTCGACCTCTCCTGGTATTCCTTAGGTATTTTGTGATTATATATTTCATATGTATCAGTACATGTCTGTTAAGCCCCATATCCAAATTCATACATTCCTTACACCTTTCCATTTGGTTAAACATAAGTTGGTTTTCTGAATCTATGTGCGGCCTTCTCTTGGAAATGATTTCATGGGTATCAATTTTTAGGTAACAACTATAAGTGATGTCATAGGATATCTATCTTTTGGTTTCTTTGGTACTTCATTTTGGGTCATTATCTCTAGATCCTTCTATGGTGGTGCCAATGGCACTGTTCCATGCTTTTCCGTGGCTAATATTCCATTGTGTACATGGACCCCTTCTTCTTGGTGCATTGTTCTGTTGATGGACATTTTGGTTTCTTCCAAGTCTTGCCTATGGTACATGTTGCTGCAGTGCAGGATGGCTAGCCTGTGTCTTTTTGATTTTGGTCTACTCAGGAGATAGGCCCATCAGTGGGCCTACCCGATCACATGTTAGCTCAATTTTTACCTTTAAACGCACCTCCATTCTGTTCTCACTACTAGCTGTTACCAGGTCACATCCCAGCAGCAGCTAGAGGGTACTGAGTTCTCTAAAACCCCTTCAGCATTTACTCTTTGTAGACTTTGTTGCCGATGATCATTCTGATGACTGTGGGTGAACGTTTTTGTAGACTGGATTTGCATGGCTTTATTAATTCCTGATGTTGAGCATTTTTCCATGCCCTTTTATTTAACACAAGAAAAAGAAAGAAAGGGAAGACAAAATGTGCATAAAATATGCCTCTTGGAATTGTCGATTTGAAATGTGCACGTCTTTTGAGTTTTTTCCTTGATTTACAACCAAAGGATTAGTTTTGAGGGCAGGTGTCGTTTACAGGCCTGCAATTATGTTGAATATCAAGTGACGTTTTTGTAGACTGGATTTGCATGGCTTTATTAATTCCTGATGTTGAGCATTTTTCCATGCCCTTTTATTTAACACAAGAAAAAGAAAGAAAGGGAAGACAAAATGTGCATAAAATATGCCTCTTGGAATTGTCGATTTGAAATGTGCACGTCTTTTGAGTTTTTTCCTTGATTTACAACCAAAGGATTAGTTTTGAGGGCAGGTGTCGTTTACAGGCCTGCAATTATGTTGAATATCAAGTGACTATTAGCACTGGGTTTAAAGCTGCTGTTTTGAGAAACGGCCACAAGGTGGCAGCAGTTCTCCTTTACCAAATCTGGTTACTGGTTACTGGTAGGTTCCAAATCTGGAACCTACATCAACATAATAAAGGCCATATATGACAAACCCACAGCAAGCATCATACTCAGTGGTGAAAAACTGAAAGCGTTTCCACTAAGATCCGGAACAAGACAAGGATGTCCACTCTCACCACTCCTATTCAACATAGTTTTGGAAGTCCTACCCACAGCAATTGAGAAGAAAAGGAAATTAAAGGAATACAAATTGGAAAAGAAGAAGTAAAACTGTCACTGTTTGCTGATGACATGACACTATACATAGAAAATCCTAAAGATGCCACCAGAAAACTACTAGAACTAATCAATGAATTTAGTAAGGTTGCAGGATACAAAATGAATGCACAGAAATCTCTTGCATTCCTATACACCAACAATAAAAAAATCAGAAAGAGAAATTAAGGAAACACTACCGTTTACCACTGCAACAAAAAAGAATAAAATACCTAGGAATAAACATGCCTACAGAGGCGGAAAACTTGTACTCAGAAAACTATAAACACTGATGAAAGAAATAAAAGGTGACATAAACAGATGGAGAAATATACCATGTTCTTGAATTGGAAGAATCAATTTTGTGAAAATGACTATACTAACAAAAGCAATCTACAGATTCAATGCAATCCCTATCAAACTACCAATGGCATTCTTCATAGAACAAAAAATTTTACAATTTGTATGGAAACACAAAAGACCCTGAATAGCCAAAGCAATCTTGAGAAAGAAAAACGGAGGTGGAGGAATCAGGCTCCCTAACTTCAAAGCATACAACAAAGTTACAGTAATCAAGAGAGTATGGTACTGGCACAAAAACAGAAATGTAGATCAGTGGTACAGGATAGAATGCCCAGAGATAAACCCATGCACCTATGATCACCTAATTTACAACAAAGTAGGCAAGAACATACAATGGAGAAAAGACAGCCTCTTCAATAAGTGGTGCTGGGAAAACTTTACAGCTACATGTAAAAGAATGAAATTAGAACACTACCTAACACCATACACAGAAATAAACTCCAAATGGATTAAAGACTTAAATGTAAGACCAGACAGTATAAAACTCTTAGAGGAAAACATAGGAAAGACTCTCTTTGACATAAACCACAGCAAGATCTTTTTTGACCCACCTCCTAGAGTGACAGAAATAAAATCAAAAGTAAACAAATGGGACTTAATTAAACTTAAAAGCTTTTGCACAGTAAAGGAAACCATAAACAAGGCAAAAAGACAACCCTCAGAATGGGAGAAAATATTTGCAAATGAAACAACAGACAAAGGATTAATCTCCAAAATATACAAATAGCTCATGGAACTCAATATCAAAAAAACAAACAATCCAGTTAAAAAATGGGCGGAAGACCTAAATAGACATTTCACTCAGAAAGACATACAGATGGCCAAGAGGCACATGAAAAGATGCTCAACATCACTAATTAGAGAAATGCAAATCAAAACTACAATGAGGTATCACCTCACGCCAGTCAGAATGGCCATTATCAAAAAGTCTAGAAACAATAAATGCTGGAAATGATGTGGTGAAAAGGGAACCCGCCTGCACTGTTGTTGGGAATGTAAATTGATACAACCACTATGGAAAACAGTGTGGACGTTCCTTAAAAAACTAAAAATAGAACTATCATATGACCCAGCAATCTCACTACTGGACATATACCATGAGAAAACCGTAATTCAAAAAGATATATTTACCACAATGTTCATTGCAGTACTATTTACAAAAACCAGCACATGGAACCAATCTATATGTACATTGACAGATGAATGGATAAGAAGATGTGGCAAATATATACAATGGAATATTACTCAGCCATTAAAAGGAACGAAATTGAGTCATTTGTAGTGAGGTGGATGGACCTAGAGTCTGTCATACAGAGTGAAGTAAGTCAGAAAGAGAAAAACAAATACTGTATGCTAACACATATATATGGAATCTAGAAAAAAATGGTACTGATGAACCTAGTTGCAGGGCAGGAATAAAGAGGTAGACATAGAGAATGGACTTGAGGACATGGGGTGGGAGGGAAAAGCTGGGGCGGAGTGAGAGTAACAGTGACATATATACACTACCAAATGTAAAATGATTGGCTGGTGGGAAGCAGCAGCATAGCACAGGGAGATTGGCTCAGTGCTTTGTAATGATCTAGAGGGGTGGGGTAGGGAGGATGGGAGGGAGGCTCAAGAGGAAGGGGATATGGGGACATGTGTATGCATATGGCTGATTGGCTTTGTTGTGCAACAGAAACTAACACAGTATTGTGAAGTAATTAAAATCCAATAAAGATCTATTAAAAACAAACAAACAAAATATGGAATGATGCTAAAGTATAGCAGTGGTGAGGGTAAGTCTTCTAAGTGGACAGAACTGTGAGAAGAACCTGGACATCAACTTTTAAGGGAGAGGTAGCTTGAGGTAAGAATGTACATGGACTCCAAGACAGTGGCTGGTGACTTAGCTAGTTGGTAAGGGGCCTTGGAAGCATCTATAATAGAAAATTGGAGAGAAGGACGTTTGAGGGAAAGCCATGTAGATGAATCTATGACAATGAGTACAAAATGTGTAGCTCTTTGTGTTCTCATGTCATTGCAGAACATCCAGAATGGAGGAGACACTCAGCAACTCAACAAGATAAATCAGGTGGATATCACCCAATGTCTTGTGTCATCTTCTCAGCCACCTTGATACTTGTGCCCCTGAATGGAGTAGCCATGGTAGAAAAATGGAGTTTATCCCTGGACTCCCTCTCACCAAGGCTGATCTAGCTACTGCCACAGCTGAATGTCCAGCTCATCAGCAGCAGATACCAATGTTGAGCCCTTGATTTGTTACCATCCCTCAAGGAGGCCTCCTAGCCTTTTGGTAGTAAGCTGATTACACCCATCCTTTCTGGAATTGATAACTATAAGTGGGTTTGCCTTCCCTGCTCACAATACTTTCACAGCCCCCCTGTCTGAGGTCTTAGAGAGTGTCTGATTTATCAATATTGGATTCCACATAACAGCCCTTTGGAACAAGGGTCCTATTCTATCACAAAGGATGTGCATGCACCAATGTGCAAATGATCTCAGGATCCACTGTTTATACCACATACTGTATCACCCCAAAGCAACCAAACTAATAGGACATTAGAATGGCCTCAAACAGTCAGCTAAGGTACCAGCTTGAGGCTACAATTCAATAGAGTACTACCCTCCAGAATGCAGTATATGCAATGGCTGATATATTTTCCTCTAGCCCCAGTAGCTAGAATATACAGGTCCAGGAGCTAAAGGGTAGAAGTAGAACTTGCCCCTCCCTCTCACCATCATCAGTAAGCCATTTCAAAGTTTATATTTCCCATTCCCACAATTCTAGGCTTTGCTGGATTAAGAATTCTACATTCTTGGGTGGTGGGTGAGAGGAGTGATATTACGAGAGATATAGTAATCATTTCACTGAATCTAAAACTGCAAGTGCTGCCTGGTTACTCTGACCTTCTTATGCCAGTGGACTAAACAACCAATCAAACAAAAATGGTTACTGGTGAGGGTATTCAATCCTGTTGTATCATAAATAACAAAGCTTATTTTTATATGATGAAGGCAAGAACTGTGTTTAAAATTGGGGGAATTCACTAGTGTCTCTAGTCACTAGTGTCTCCAAGCCACTGGAGACAGTGAATGGGTAATTGCAACATACACAGTCTAGAATGGGCATGCTAACCAAGGGCTCAGACCCTTCAGGAGTAAAAACCTGGGTTATTCTAGATTGCTAGAAGAATATGGAAAATCTAGATTGGATGGTAGAGGAGGAAGAGGATGGATATTAATTCATCTATTATAACATTAATTTATAAATTATATTATCAATTAAGTTATAACATGTTCTACTAACTCCAGTTTAAGTATTCTTTTTAAAAAATTTTATTTATTTGGTTGAACTTGGTCTTAGTTGTGGCACATGGGCTCCTTAATTGTGACAGACGGGCTCCTTAGTTGCAGCTTGCCAGCTCCTTAGTTATAGCAGGCAGGCTCCTTAGTTGTGGCATGCAAACTCTTAGTTGCAGCATGCATGTGGGATCTAGTTCTCTGACCAGGGATCAAATCTGGGACCCCTGAATTGGGAGCTTGGAGTCTTAACCACTGTGCCACCAGGGAAGTCCCAGTATTCTTTTAAAATAACGCAATGAGTATTCAAGCAACTGATTTAGAACAACAAAGTCCAATATGAAACTGCTAATTATAGGCCTTGATTCTTCCATATGATTCTTAAGTTCCACAAAAAAGTGGATTAGTGAGGTGAAGTGTGGCCAAGATGGCAAAATAGGAAGACCTTGAGCTCACCACTTCCCATGGGCTCACCAAAATTACAACTATTTACAAAGCAACTATCTATGAGAATGACCTGAAGACTAGCAGAAAAGATTTTCCACAACTAAAGATATAGAGAAGGAACCAGAACAAGACAGGTAGGAGAGGTGGAGATGCAGTATAATCAAGACCCACACCCCTGGGTGGGTAACACATGAACAGGGGGATAATCACAATTGCAACTTTCTCCCCAAGAAGCAAGGGGTCTGAACTCCATGTAGGGCTCCCCAGTCCAGTGGTCCTACACTAGGAAGACAAGCCTCCAGAATGTCTGGCTTTGAAGCCCAACTGGGCTTGTGTATGGGAGAGCCAGGGGGCTATAGAAAACAGAGACTCCACTTTTAAGGGTCACACACAAAATCTCACATGTTCTGATACTCTGTGCAGAGACAGTAAATTGAAAGTGTCAGACACACATGCTGATCTTGGAGAGCCTCCCAGAGAGGTAGGAGGCAACTAGGACTCTCCCTGGGGACATAGATGTTGGCAGCAGCCATTTTGGAGAGCTCATTCTACCACAAGGACACTTATGCTGGCAAGAGCTGTTTTGAAATCCTCCCTCCAGCCTGTTAGTGATTGGGGCTTACCCACCCACCAATGGGCCACTACCAGCCCCAGGTCTCCACTAGACCCCAAAGCCAGCCACATGGAGACTCAGCCTTGCCTCGTCTAACAATGGTATGAGATTAGAAATCAACTAAAAGAAAACTGCAAAAAAATACAAATACATGGAGGCTAAACAGTATACTACTAAACAACCAATGTGTCATTGAAGAAATCAAAGAGGAACTCAAAGAATTCCTGAGACAAATGAAAGTGGAATCGCAAAACTCCAAAATCTGGGATGCAGCAAAAGCAATTCTAAGAGGGAAGTTTATAGCAATACAAGCCTACCTCAGGAAACAAGAAAAACTCAAATTAACAATCTAACTTTACACCTCAAAGAACTAGAAAAAGAAGACCAAAGAAAATACAAAGTTAATAAAAGGAAAGAAATAATAAAAATCAGAGCAGAATAAGTGAATAGAGACTTTAAAAAAAAAAAATAGAAAAGATAAACAGAATTGATAAACCTCTAGCCAGACTCATCAATAAAAAGAGAGGCCCCAAATCAATAAAATCAGAAATGAAAGAGAAGATGTTACAACTGACATCACAGAAATAGAAAGGATCATAAGAGATTACTATGAACAATTATACACTAATAAAATGGACAACCTAGAAGAAATGGATAAATCCCTAGAAATGTACAATCTCCCAAGACTGAATCAGGAAGAAACAGAAAATACGAACGGATTATCAGGAATTAAACTGAATCTGCAAAAGTTTAAAAAAACTCCCAACAAACAATTTCAGGACCAAACAGCTTTACAGGCGGATTCTACCAAGCATCTAAAGAAGAGTTAACACCTGTCCTTCTTAAATTATTCCAAAAAATTGAAGAGGAACCCTGAACTCATTCTATGAAGCCAGCATCACCTTGATACCAAACCCAGACAATGACACCACAAAAAAAGAAAACTACAGGCCACTATCACTGATGAACACAGATGCAAGAATCCTTAGCTAACTATCAGCAAACTGAGATCAACAACACATGAAAAGGATCATACACCATGACCAAGTGAGGTTTATCCCAAGGATGCAAGAATGGTTCAATATCTGTAAGTCAATCAATGTGATACACCACATTATCAAATTGAAGAATAAAAATCATATGACTATCTCAATCAATGCAAAAAAGGCGTGGCAAAATTTAACATCCATTTCTGTTAAAAAAAAAAAAAAAAAAACTCCCAAAAAAATTGAGTATAAAAGGAACGTACCTCAACATAATAAAGGCCATATGTGACAAACACACAGCCAACATCATACTCAATGGTATTCCTCTAAGATCAGGAACAAGACAAGGATGCCTGCTCCTGCCATTTTTATTTAACGTAGTATTGGAAATCCTAGCCACAGCAATCAGACAAGAAAAAGAAATAAAAGGAATCCAAATTGGAAAGGAAGAAGTAAAACTGTCACTGTTGCAGATGACATACTTATACATATAGATAAATTTAAAGATGCCAGCAAAAAAACTATTTAGAACTCTGAATTCAGTAAAGTTACAGGATACAATATTAATATACAGAAATCTATTGTGCTGTTATACACTAACAGCAAACTATCAGAAAGAGAAATTAAGAAAACAAGCCCATTTATAATTGTATCAAAAAGAATAAAATACTTGGGAATAAATCTAACCAAGGAGGTAAAAGTCCTGTACTTGGAAAACCACAAGACACTGATGAAAGAAATTGAAGATGACACAAACAAAAGGAAAGATATACTGTGCTCATGGATTGGAAGAATTAATACTGTTAAAATAACCATACTACACATGACATTCTACAGATTCAATGCAATCCCTATCAAAATACCAATGGCATTTTTCATAGAAATAGAACATATAACTCTAAAGTTTGTATGGAAACACAGAAGATCCCAAATAGCCAAAGCAATCTTGAGAAAGAAGAACAAAGTTGGAGGTATCACACTTCTTGATTTCAAACTACACTACAAAGCTATGGTAATCAAAACAGTATGTTATGGCACAAAAACAGACACATAGATTAATGGAACAGAATAGAGATCCCAGAAATAAACCTACACTTATATGGTTAATTAATCTCTGACAAAAGAGATAAGAATGTACAATGGGGAAAAGACAGCTTCTTCAGTAAATGGTGTTGGCAAAACTGGACAGCTATACACAAAAGACTCAGATTGGACTACTTTCCCTCACCCCATACAAAAATAAACTCAAAATAGACTAAAGGCTTAAATGTAAGGCCTGAAACTATAAAATTCTTAGAAGGAAACATAGGCAGTACACACTTTGACATCATTTTTAGCATTATTTTTTTGGATATGTCTCCTCAGGCAAGGGAAACAAGGGCAAAAATAAACAACTGAGACTAAATACAACTAAAAATTTTTTATGCAGTGAAGGAAACTATTAACAAAATATAAAGGTAGTCCACTGATTAGAAGATATTTGCAAACAAATGTATCTGATAAGGGGTTTATATCCAAAATATACAAAGAACTCATACAACTCAACTTCTAAAAAACAAACTACCTGATTTTAAAAAATGGGCAGCATACTTGATAAGATATTTTCCCAAAGAAGACATAAAGGTGGCTGAAAGATACAAGAAAAAATGCTCATCATCACTAATCATTAGGGAAATGCAAATCAAAATCAAATAAGATACCACCTCACACCTGTCAGAATGGCAGTTATCTAAAAGACAATATGTAACAAGTGTTGGAGAGGATGTGGAGAAAGGAAACCTTCATGCACTGTTGGTGGCAATATAAATTGGTACAGCCACTGTGAAAAACAGTATGGAAGCTCCTCAAAATATTAAAAATAGAACTATCATAAGATCCAGCAAGTCTACCTCTGATTTTTTTTCTGAAGTAAACAAAAACACTAACTTGAAAAAATACATGCATCCCTATGTTCACTACAGAACTATTTACGTTATCCATGATATGGAAGCAACCTAAGTGTCCATCAATAGATGAATGGATAAAGAAGATGTGTGTGTGTACGTATGTATGTGTATGTATATACATACATACACATCAATGGAATATTTCTCACCCATAAAAAGAATGAAATTTGCCACTGTGACAATATGGATTGACCTAGAGGGTATTATGCTAAATGAAGTAAGTCAGATAGAGAAAGACAAATACCATACAATTTCACTTACATGGGGAATCTTAAAAACAAAACAAAAACAGACTCACAGAAACAGAGAACAAACATGTGGTTGCCAAAGCATGGATGGTGTGGGAGGGCATAGGTGGGAAAATAGGTGAAAGAGATTAAGAGATACAAATTTCCAGTTATAAGTCACATGGATGTAATGTAAAGCATAGCAAATATAGTCAATAATAATGTAATATCTTTGTATGGTGACATTTAGTAACTAGACTTATTGTGGTGATAATTTTGTAATGTATAAAAATATCAGGGCTTCCCTGGTGGCGCAGTGGTTGGGAATCTTCCTGCCAATGCAGGGGACACAGGTTCGAGCCCTGGTCTGGGAAGATCCCACATGCCATGGAGCAACTAAGCCCGTGAGCCACAACTACTGAGCCTGCACGTCTGGAGCCTGTGTTCTGCAACAAGAGAGTCCACGATAGTGAGAGGCCCGTGCACCACGATGAAGAGTGACCCCTGCTCGCCGAAACTGGAGAAAGCCCTCGCACAGCAACGAAGACCCAACAAAGCCAACAATAAATAAATACATTTATTTTTAAAAAATCAAATCACTATACTGTACACCTGAAACTAAAGTAACATTGTAAGTCAATTATTCTTCAATTAAAAATAAAAACAAAAAATTTAATTTAAAAAATGCAAAGGTGGACTTCCCTGGTGACACAGTAGTTAAGAATCCACCTGTCAATGCAAGGGACACAGGTTCGATCCCTGGTCTGGGAAGATCCCACATGCCGCGGAGCAACTAAGCCCGTGTGCCACAACTACTGAAGCCTGTGCGCCTAGAGCCTGTGCTCCACAACAAGAGAAGCCACTGCAATGAGAAGGCCACACACAGCAACAAAGAGTAGCCCCCACTCGCCACAACAAAAGAAGGCCCATGCGCAGCAGTGAAGACTCAAGGCAGCCAAAAAAAAAGCAATGGTCCACCATCTTGAAGAATCAATATCAGAGTGGACTTCATGTGTAATACAATGTGATGTCAACCGTGGAAGAGGTGGATGCAGCAGATGCTCTGAGCACCTAAACCACATCCTCTCAGCTTACCTGATTTCAGTGCAGTTGAAATAGTGTGTGATCAGTGTCTTCCTAAATCAGTCCATATTGCCAGTGTTCATCTAAAGTGCCTGCTGTGGTGGCTCTGCTTTTCTTACATAGAGCATTGCAGAAGATTGCTCAGTTCATTCTCAGGTGAAGCTCAGAAGTATATAGAGGAATTTAACCCACGCTTCTCCACCAAGGCAACCCTTTAAAGGAAATATTTACAAGACTGCAAAAGAAAGCAAAATCTACTTTCCTTGTGAGAAATGATGGTAACACTTCTTTTAGTACTTGATAGATTAAACAATTAAAAAGCAGACAATATATAGAAAGTATTTTAATGATCATTTAGCAAACTTGATCTAATGCATGTATGTAGACTACAACATCTACCAATGGAAGAAATCATGTTCTTTTCGAGCACACATAGAACATTTACAAAAAGTTACCACATACTGGGCCATAAAGCAAATCTCAGCATATTTCCGAAGATTGGTATCATACAATCTATGTTCTTTGACCATAACACTTTAAAGTTAGAAGTAAATAATAAAAAGATACATAGAAAATCCCTATATGTTTGAAAGTAAGAAATATATTCTTTTGTTTTTTGGCTGTGTGGGGTCTTAGTTGCAGCATGCAGGATCTTCCTTGAGGCAAGTGGGATCTTTCATTGTGGCTCACGGGCTCTTTGTTGTGGTGCGTGGGCTTCTCTCTAGTTGTGGTGTGCAGGTTTTCTCTTCTCTAGTTGTGCGCCAGCTCCAGGGCATGTGGGCTCTGTAGTTTGTGGCACTCGGGCTTCAGAGCACATGGGCTCTGTAGTTTGCAGCACATGAGCTCTCGTTGAGGTGCTCGAGCTCAATAGTTGTGCTACGTGGGCTTAGTTGCCCCACAGCATGTGAGATCTTAGTTCCCTGACCAGGGATCAAACCTGCGTTCCCTGCATTGGAAGGCAGATTCTTTACCACTGGACCACCAGGGAAGTCCCAGAAATACATTTCTGATTAACTTGTAAGTCAGAAAAGAAATAATGGAAAAGTTTTAAATGTTTTGAACTAAATTATAGCAATAGTACTATGTTTCAAAACTTGTGTGGGTACGGCTAAAGCAGTACTTAGAAAAGTCTATAGCCACCAGTGGCTATATTTAAAAGAAGAAAGACTAAAAATGAATGAGTTAAACGTCTGTTTTTAAAAGTTAGAAAATGTACAGCAAAATTAATATAAAAAAGAAGATAAAAATAATAATGGTATGAACAGAAATGAATGAAATAGGAAACAAGTATAAAATAGAATTAACAAAACCAAAAGTTGTTTTTTCAAAAAGACTAGTATAATTGAGAAATGTCTGATGAGGCTGATCAGGTGAAAAAGAATCCAGTAATTAGAAATAATTGTAATAAAACAGGGAATGTAACTATACATGCTGCAGACATTAAAAATTTAATAGGAGGATATAGAAAACTTTAAGTATAATTTTAAATTTAGCCTAAAAGAACAGATTCCTAGGAAAATAATATTTATCAAAACTTCCACGAGATACCAACACCTTACAAAGAAAGTATAAGAAAGGGATATTATAAGCTAGTCTTACTCATAAACGTAGATGCTTAATCCTAAAAACATAAGCAAGTTACACTTCTGCTTTTGGTCAAAATAGAATAACAAGGACTAGATTTATCCTCCTGCCTGAAATAACTAAAAGGCCAGACAAAATATATGAAACAACAGTTTTTTGGTTTTGTTTCTTTTTACTTTTATTTGCACTTATTTTATGCTGGATTTATTTCCAGTTCATAAGTTTTTGTTTCTTCAGTTTATTCGGGATATCTTTTTCTTCTGTGCAACCTCCTCTTGTGGTTTAGGAGTAATTTGTTCTTTTTCAGTAAGGATCATCTCTGTGGCAGGGGGAGTTCATGTATTGGTTAATCCAACTATGAGCTCTGTTAGCATGGCAGTGCATCTTGGAGCCTGTTTCCACCTGGATGTATTCAATGACCAGAAAATCGACATCTAAACCCATAAGTTAAGCATTTCTCTTTGCATTTTTAAGCATGTGTAGCAAAAATTCAGCACTCTTTTTGGGCCACTTACTCTGTGTACAGCCCTATCCACTATTTGGCCATCTCCACCATTGTAACAGAATGGCACACATTCCTTCTAAAGAGTAACATCTTTCAGAAACTTGGGGGCTTTTTGAATATGCATACTACTGATGGCCTGAGCAGTTTTGTGAGTATTCTTAAACTGAACACAAAGACTCAAATCTCTTTATTTGCATGATTTTGTGGAGTTTTCTTGCTCAAGTAAATAGTGAACCTTTTTCAGAGATCACCTTAGGCTACTTAAAGGAAGAGCATGAAACAACAATTTTCAAGACACTGGACATCAGGCAACAATGAACAATGATTCCTTATAGGGGAAAAAGACACAGTGAACCCTACATTTACACCAGCTTATTACCTGGAGAGAGTTTCTAGGCATTGCACCAGGAGGAGAAACCCAAGCAGAGTCTAGCAGTTACCCTGAGTTGAAGGGACAGGGTAGGAATCTGGGGAGGCTTAGAAGCTAGGGTTCATAGGGCAGAGTACTAGAGAGGAGGGAGCTGCACAGAGACAACTCTTGAAATCTACAAAGGATTCCCATCAAGTTTTCAGGTAAGTAATGATCAGTGAATATATGAGAGGAAACTACACAAATCCTAGGAAAGAACAACCGGTACTAATTGGAGGGAGCTCAGACAACTCAGAATAGTTTCTGTTCCCACCAGTGAGGGTGGAAAATCTCATCATTTTCAGGGCATCAGGTAGAATTCTCAAAAGTTTTTCCTCAATAGTGGAGAAATAAATCCTAGACTAAAAAGGAGAAAAAAATTGTTTCTGAATAACTTAACCATGTTCAAAAATAAATCTCAAGAATAAACAATATTAATAAGAATAAACAATATTCAGCACCCAGTAAGGTTAAAAAGAAGTAAACAGAACTGGTGCTGAAAAATACAGTGACAGAACTGAAAAATTCAATAGAGAGCTTCAAGAACAGATCAGCAAACTCTAAGATAGGTCCTTTGAAATTAGCTAGTTAGAGGAAAAACAAGTGAAGTGAAAAAGGGTGAAGAAAGCTTACATGAATTATGTGATAATCTCAAGCAAATGAATATAAGCATCATTGGAATTCCAGAAGAAGAAGACAGACAGAAAGGGACAGATGAAGAATAACCTCCACTCACTGCAATTAGAGAAATCCCATGTGCAGCAATGAAGACCCAACACAGAAAGGAAGGAAAGAAGGAAGGGAGGGAGGGAGGGAGGGGCAGAAAGCTTATTTAAAACCTAATGGCTGGGGACTTCCCTGGTGGTCCAGTGGTTAAGACTCCATGCTTTCACTGCAAGGGGCACGGGTTAGATCCTTGCTTGGGGAGCTAAGATCCCGCATGCTGTGTGGCATGGCCAAATAAATTAAATAAAAAATTTTTTTAAATCTAATGGCTGAAAACTTCCTAAATCTTGAGAAAGATATGGACACACAGATATATGAAGTTTGAAGGACCAAAAGCAAGATAAACTCAAAGAAGATTACTCTGAAACACATTATAATCAAGTTGTTAAAAGCCAAAGACTAGAGAATTTTGAAAGCAGCATGAGAAAACCAACTCCTCATATACCAGGGAACCACCATAAGAATATCAGCAGATTTCTCAGCAGAAACCTAGCAGACCAGAAGGGAGTGGGATGATACATTCAGAGTACTGAAAGAAAAAAAAAAAACCTGCCAAACAATACTATACTCAGCAAAACTGTCCTTCAGAAAGGAAGGAGACATAAAGATTCTCCCAAACAAACAAAAGCTGAGGGAGTTCATCATCACTAAACGTACCTTACAAGAAATGCTGAAGGAAGTTGAAACAAAAGGCTACTAATTAGTAACACAAAAACTTACGAAAAGGAAAGGTAAATATGTAGTCAAATTCAGAATACTCTAATACTATAATGATGGTGCTTTTTAACTCTAGTATAAAAGTTAAAAGGCTATAGTATTTAGGATCTGATGTGCCAGTTTCTAAGAGGCCTAGATTTCCTTCATGCCAACTGCATCGTTCACTGAGATCGGAAGCCAGAGAACATTCTGGTGACAAGTGGTGGGACAGTCAAGCTGGCTGACTTTGGCCTGGCCAGAATCTACAGCTACCAGATGGCACTTACCCCGGTGGTTACATTCTGGTACCATATTTCAGAAGTTCTTTTTCAGTTTATATATGTAACACCTGTGGACATGTGGAGCATTGGCTGTATCTTCATAGAGATGTTTCATCAAAAGCCTCTCTTCTGTGGAAACTCTGAAGCTGACCATTTAGGCAAAATCTTTGACCTGATCAGACTGTCCCCAGAGGATGACTGGTCCTGAGATATGTCTCTACCCTGAGGAGACTTCTCCCCCAGAGGGCCCTTCCCAGTGCAGTCAGTGGGAGGGTGGGACAAACTGGGAGATCAGGACTGACATATATACACTACCATGTGTAAAATAGTTAACTAGTGGGAACATGCTATAAAGTACAGGAAGCTCAGCTCAGTGCTCTGTGATGACCTAGATGGGTGGGAGGGAGGTCCAAGAGGGAGGGGATATATGTATACATATAGCTGATTCACTTCACTGTACAGCAGAAACTAACACAACATTGTAAAGCAATTATACTCCAATAATAATAATTACAGCTACAATAACTTGTTAATGGATATACTATATAAAAAAATCTAAAGTGTGACATCAATGACATAAAATATGAGAGGCGGAGAAGTAAAAGTGTAGAGTTTTTGTATGTGACTGAAAGTAAGTTGTCATTGCCTTACAATAAACTGTTATAACTATAGGATGTTTTATGAAACCCTGTGGTAACCACAAAGAAAAACCTCTAGTAGATACACAAAAGATAAAGAGAAAAAAGTTAAAACATACCACTGCAAAAAAAAAAAAAGGAAAGGAAGACGAGAGAGGAACAAAGGAACTACAGAACAGTCAGAAAGCAATTAACAAAATGGTAATATATTTGTTGCCTTTGCTTTTGTTGTCAAATCCAAATAATCATTGCCAAGACCAGTGTCAAGAAGCATTTCTCTATGTTGTCTTCCAGGAGTTTTATGATTTCAAGATTTTTGTTTAAGTCTTTAACCCATTTTGAGTTAATATCTGTGTATGGTGTAAGATAGGGTTCTAGTTTCATTCTTTTTCATGTGGATATCCAGTTTCCCAACACTATTTATCAAAGAGACTATCTTTTCCCCATTGTGTATGCTTAGTGCCTTTGTTAAAAATTAATTGACCATATATGCAAGGGTTTATATCTGGGCTCATTATTCTGTTCCGGAATTATTTGTTTTTATGCCAGTCCTGTACTCTTTTGATTTCTATAGCTTTGTAATGTAGTTTGAAATCAGGAGGTGAGATGCCTTCAATTTTGCTCTCCTTGCTCAAGATTGCTTTGGCTATTTGGAGTCTTTTGTGGTTCCATATACATTTGGGGATGGTTTTTTCTATTTCTGCAAAAAATGCAGTTTGAATTTTGATAGGGATTGCATTGAAACTGTAGATCACTTTGAGTAGTATGGACATTTTCACAATATTAATTCTTCCAATCCATGAACACAGAATATCTTTCCTTTTATTTGTGTCTTCTTTGATTTTTTTCATCAATGTTTTGGTAGTTTTCAGTGTATAGATCTTTCACTTCCTTGGTTAAATTTATCTTTAAGTATTTTATTCTTTTTGATGCTATTATAAATGAGTTTTCTTAATTTCTTTTTCAGAGAGTTTGTTCTTATTACCTGCCTCTTCAGCTCCTCAATGTAGGCTAATTGGAACCTGACCTTCAGACCGCAGCTGGGATAATCAGGATTTTATATATGCAGTCTAGATTCTGTTAGGGCAAAATCAGGAGTTGGTTGTTTTTGCCTAACCAATCTGTGCTGAGTCAGAGGGAATATCCCCTACAAGTGCTTGTGCATCCATATGGAACCACCTCTTTTTTCTCTGTGGTCCCAGAGAACTTGTGAATGCTAAACCCCATCATGTCCCACAGGTAGGTGATTTAGGAGTTATTTCCTCTGGTGGCAGCCATAGAAGGTAGGCTGCTAGATATTTGTCCAAACTCTTTTAAGGAGAAGCTATAGATTTGGTTTCATCACCAGGCGTAACAGGTATGGGGTGGGGGAGGTGCAGGAAGTTCCCACACACCCATTCAGGTTCCCAGATGACTACTAAGTAGTGCCCCTTCTGGCTCCCAGGTGCAAAGTAATTAGAGGCCCGAACCTTGGGAAGCATCTGGGAAAGTATGCAGTCAAACCCCTTCCAGGGAGAAACTGGGAACCTTGTGTTTTTGCCTGTTCCCTCTGTGCTGAGCCTAGGGATTTAGCTATGGGAAGTGCTTGCATTTCTGTATAAAACTGCCTATTAGTTTAATGTAGTCCCATGGAACTTGTGAATGCTGAACCCTTTTGGCTCTCAGAGCTAGTTGATTTGCGAGCCAGTCCCGCAGGTGACAGACATAAAAGTTGGGGTGTTGGATATGTGGACAAGCTCCTTCCAGGGAGTAGCTGGGGACTTGGTTTTACTCTTGAAGTAAGCTGTGGGGAGAAGGCAGTGGATATGCCCAAAGGCTCTTTCAGGCTTCTGAGAAGATCCCACACAGATGCAGTCTGATTAGAAGCCAGACCCTTGAACAGCAGCTGGGAACGTTTGCAGTTTAACCCTTCTAGAAAAAGACAAGGTGCTGGGTGTATTGCCTGCTCCCTCTGAGCTGAGCCCAGGGGGGATAGCTGTGGCAACGAGGATTATTCTTGAACTTTAAGATCTAAATGAATTTGCCTTACTAAGTTTTGGACTTTCTTGGGACCTGTGACTTTTTTCTTTTTTCCCATTTCTCCCCTTTGGAATGGGAGTGTCTATCCTATGCCTGTCCCACTATTGTATTTTGGAAGTACCTAACTTGTCTGGCTTCATAGGTTCACAGCTAGAGAGGAATTATGCCTCAGGATGTATCATAGCTCAAGATTCACATTTACCTGATTTAGATGTTAGTTAGAAGAGACTTTGGAGGTGGAGTTAATAACGGAATGGACTGAGACTTTTGAGGCTGTAGAGATGGGGTGAATGTATTTTGCATTCAAGAAGGAAATGAATTTTGGGGGGCCAGAGATCAGAATGTTATGAGTTGAATTGTATTCTCCCAAAATTCTAGGTTAATGCTTTAACTCCCAATATAACTATATTTGGAGATAGAACCTTTAAGGAATATGAGACCCTAATCCAATACGACTAGTGTTCTTGTAAGAAGAGGAAGACAGGACTTCCCTGGTGGCACAGTGGTTAAGAATCCGCCTGCCAATGCAGGGGACCCTCGTTCGAGCCCTGGTCCAGGAAGATCTCACATGCTGCAGAGCAGCTAAGCCCGTGTGCCACAACTACTGAGCTTGCACTCTAGAGCCTGCGAGCCACAACTACTGACCCTGCGTGCCACAACTACTGAAGCCCACACTCCTAGAGCCTGTGCTCCGTAACAAGAGAAACTGCTGCAATGAGAAGCCCACGGATCACAACAAAGAGTAGCCCCCACTCGCCACACTAGAGAAAGCCCGCACACAGCAACAAAGACCCAATGCAGCCAAAAATAAATAAATAAATTTATTTTTAAAAAAGAAGAGGAAGAGATACCAGAAGTACACACAAACATAAAAAAGGCCATCTGAGGATACTGCACAAAGACAGCCATCTGGACTTCCAGCCTCCAGAATTGTGAGAAAATAAATTTCTATTGCTTAAGTCACCAAGTCTGTGGTATTTTGTTTTGGCAGCCTCAATTAATATGGCAGCTGAATAATACAGATGGAAATAGGAGTGACTGCTATTAGATACAGGACTTCTTTTTGGAGTAATGAAATGTTCTAAAAGCAATTGTGGTGATCGTATAATTCTGTGGATGCTATAAACCATTTAATTATATACTTTAAATGGGTGAATTTTATGGGCTATGAATTATGTCTCAATAAAGTGTTTTTTAAAAAGCAGTCAGAGAAATTCATCATATTAACAAAGTAAATATTTTGAAAACATCAGTAGATGTTGAAAAAGCTTTTGACAAAACCCAACGTCCATTCTTTTTTTTGTTGTTTTTTTGGCTGCGTTGGGTCTTCATTGTTGTACGCAGACTTTCTCTAGTTGCAGCAAGTGGGGGTTACTCTTTGTTGTGGTGGGCGGGCTTCTCATTGCGGTGGCTTCTCTTGTTGTGGAGCACAGGCTCTAGGTATGAGGGCTTCAGTAGTTGCGGCTCGCGGGCTCTAGAGTTCAGGCTCAGTAGTGTGGTGCACGGGCTTCGCTGCTCCGCGGCATGTGAGATATTCCTGGACCAGGGCTTGAACCCGTGTCCCCTGCATTGGCAGGCGGATTCTCAACCATTGCACCACCAGGGAAGCCCCCCAACATCCATTCTTGTTTAGAAAAAAACTCTAGGAGAAAATATTTTCAAATCATATATTTGACAAAAGATTAATATCCAGAATATAGAAAGAACTCTTAAAACTCAACAACAGCAACAACAATAGTAACAACATAATTTAAAAATGGGCGAAGGACTTGAATAGCTATTTCTCTAAAGAAGATATACAGATGGCCAATAAGCACATGAAGAGATGCTAACTAATCATTAGATAAATGCAAATCAAAACCACAATGAGATACCAATTCACATCCATTAGGATGGTTATTACTTAAAACAAACAACAGAAAATAAGTTTTAGTGAGGATGTGAAGAAGTTAGAACCCTTGTGCATTACTGAAGAGAATGTAAAATTGTTTAGCCATTATGGAGAACGGTATGACAGTTCCTCGAAAAATTAAAACTAGAATTACTATATTACCCAGCAATTCCACTTCTGAGTATATATTGAAAAGAATTAAAAGCAGGGATTTGAACAGATATTTGTACACCAATGTTCCTAGCAGCATTATTCACAATAGCAAAAAAGATGGGAGCAACCCAAGTGTCCACTGATGGATGAATGGATAAACAAAATGTGGTATATGCATACAATAATGGAATATTATTCAGCCTTAATAAAGAAGGAAATTCTGATTTGTGCTACAACTTGGATGAACCTAGAAATCTTTATGCTAAGTGAAATAAGCCAGATATGAAAGGACAAATATTATATGAGTTACTTAGAATAGGCAAATTCATAGAAATAATGGTTACCATGAGCTGGAAGAAGGGAATGGAGATTTATTGTTTAATAGCTACACAGTTTTGGTTTGGGATGATGAAAAAGTTCTGGAGATGGATAGTGGCTATGGCTGCACAACAATGTGAATGTACCTAATGCTACTGAGCTGTACACTTCAAAATGGCTAAAATGGGGAAAATGTTTTGTTATATATATCTTATCACAATAAAAAACAAACTCCCAGCAATCTAGGAATAGAAGATTAACTTCCTTAATCTGATAAAGGACATCTATGAAAAACCTATAACTGATACCATACTTGAGATGAAAGACTGAATGATATCCTCCTAAGATTAGAAACAAGGTAAGGATATCCACTCTCACCATTTCTTTCCAACTTTTTCCTTTTTTTCTTTTTCTTTTTTTTTTTTTTTGTGGTATGCGGGCCTCTCACTGATGTGGCCTCTCCTGTTGTGGAGCACAGACTCGGACGTGCAGGCTCAGCAGCCATGGCTCACGGGTCTAGCTGCTCCACAGCATGTGGGATCTTCCCGGACCAGGGCACGAACCCGTGTCCTCGGCATCGGCAGGCAGACTCTCAACCACTGCACCACTAGGGAAGCCCCCTTTCCAACTTTTAATGACGGTTTCAGCCAGTGCAATATGGGGGGAAAATAAAATAAGAGCTTCCAGATTAGAAGGGATGACAATCCTAATCAAAATCACAGCAGGATTTTTTTTGGTAGAAATTCACAAACTTTATGTTCAAAACAAGGAAAGCTAAACAATATGTTGTTTAGTTAAACATAGGCAATAACTATAAAGAAAAGCAAGAGAATGCTTAACACAAAAATCAGGAAAGTTGTTATCTCTGGAAGTAGTGAGGGAATTCAACTAGGGAGGAACATACAGAGAACTTCTGGGATGTAGAATGACCTGGATGGTGGGTAGACAAATTATTCACTTTATTATCCCTTACACTGCACATGAAAGTTTCCATATATATTTGCATTACACTATGTATCCCAGCCTATTAAAAAAAAGTCATGTTTCTCAAAAGTTTTCAAATTAAAGGAATATAAGGCATGTAAACAAAATTTAAGGAGGCTTAAGATAGAGACACATTAACATGATACAACTAGGTAATCCAGAGAAGAAAGAGAGATCAAGGATTTCCTGGAGGAAATAGCATTACAAATTGAAATGAGAAATTCCAAAACCAAATCCTCTGTCCAAATAATATGGCATCCTATTTGAAAAGACAATGAAAGGAACTGCGTGAATTGAAGCAATGCTCGGGTTTGCACCAGGCTTGTAGATTTAAATTCTAGATTCTTTCCCCAAAGAGAATTTTTTACATAGCAAAAACTTTCATGTTTATTTGATTTTTGCATTACTTTTCTATTGCCACAAACTATCACAAATTTAGAGGTTTAAAACAATACCCATTTATTATCTCACATTTCTACACATCAGAAGTCTGACATGCAATGGTAAGGTTCTCTGCTCAGGATCTTATGAGGCCAAAATTCTGGTGTTGGTAGGGCTATGATCCTTTCTGGAGGCTTTGGGGAAGAATTTACTTCCCAGGCTTCTTCAAGTTGTCAGAATTTAGTTCCTTGTGGGTCTAGGACTGAATCTCTGTTTTCTCGACCTGTGTCTCCCTCCATCTTCAAGCCAGCAACTGGGAATCAAATCCTGCTGGTGCTTCAAGGTGACTTCCTCTTCTGCCTACCTTTTTTTCTGCAGCATCTGGAGAATATTCTCTGCCTTTAAGAGTTTGTATGATTAGGTTAGATCCACCTAGGTAATCACCCTTTCATAAGGTCAAATAATAACCTTCATTGCATCTGCAAAGTCCCGTTTCTGCAGTACTTAGAGTATTGTTTGACTGAATAACCAAGGGGCAGGGATCTTACGGAAGGGGGCATCTTTAGAATCCTGCCTGTCACAGTTGTCACCCATGTCAAGAAAGATTTCAATAACTGAGCATTCTATTCTCATGGCACTGTGCTGGGACCTGAAGATTTTAAATGTACAGTCAACCAGCTTCAAGGAATATATAATCTCTAGTTGTGTGCTATTAATATAAAGTGTTTGTATAGAATGAGGTTTTGTGTAGAATTTGTCTTAAAATACTGTTTCAATTGTATCATCTGAGTTTAGCCAACTCTTCAAAATTATTCTGTTCACTTTCATTTTTTAAAATAAACCCAGCATATTGACTGGGTTTATTCACTTGTCAGTAATGACAGTTGTCATAGTTGAACAGTTAAAAAAAACTCTTTTCAGTGACTAAAATAATTCTTCTCTGTCTTAAGGCATCAGTAAATTTGGGAGGAAGGTGATGAAAACCTACAAAACAAAACTTACCTAACTGAGATCTAAAACCTGAGCCAACTCTCTAGATGCCAACAGTATTATTGCAGTGGAGGCATTTCAGGAGCTTCCTGTATAACATGCTAATTCTCTCTTTAAATGGACTAGATAGAAGTGGTACAACAGCAGAATCATTCTAGCCTAATAACCAAATTAGGGAAATGTTTAGTGCTTTAAATGCATTTCTCAATAATAATTTTGTAGTCTGGCCATACTTCCATTTACCTCATTAAATTTGGATATCTTCATATATTGTGATTCATTTGAGAAGTTAATAGCCTCAGCATTTTACAGCAGACACTGTCTAAAGGAGTTAGGAAGACAGAAAGCTATTAGTTCAACTCATTTTCCCTTGAATAGAGAGCTCCGTAAGCCATTTCCTCATGTTGAAATAAAAGCTGTTTAATGAGAATACAGATCAAATTTTGTTACTAGAAAAGTGTGCGTGTGTGTGTGTGTATAACAAGCCCATGCAAACAGTATTTGATATATCTAAATTCTAGTACAGTGGAAAAATTTGACACTTTTAGGTTTCATTTTAACTATAATTTTATTACCCTGATCAGTATTGTTTGCCTGTTTTTGAATGGTACTTGTTTTAACCTTTGAATTCATTGTACAATGGCTGTTATTTTTTAATCACCAAAAGATCACTTTTAATAAGTTGTTTTATATCCTTCTAATCTTCTTTTTTGAGCATAGAGATTTTTAAAAGTTGTTGAAATATAGTTGATGTACAATATCATGTTAGTTTCAGGTATACTACATAGTGATTTGACGCATACATACAGAATGATCACCACAATAAATCTAGTAACCATCTGTCACCAAAGTTATTGCAATGTTATTGACCATATTCCTTATGCTGTATATTACATTCCTGTAGCTTATTTATTTTATAACTGGAGGTTTGTAATTCACCAGTTTTCCCCCACCTGCCCACCCCTGGCCTACCACCCATTATTCTCTGTATCTATGAGTCTGTTTTCACTTTGTTTTGTTTGTTTGTCTGCTTTGTTTTTTAGATTCTCACATATATATGTGATGACATAGGGTATTTGTCTTCCTCTGACTTATTTCACTTAGCATAGTACCCTCTATATCCATCCCTATTGTCGAAAATGGCAAGATTTCATTCTTTTTTTGGTGTGGTTGAGTTATATTTCATTGTATACAGGAGATATAGGTATATAATATTATATATACCACATATTCTTTATGCATTCATCTATCAGTGGACACGTAGGTTGTTTCCATATTTTGGCTATTGTAAAAAATGCTACAATGAATATTGGGGTGCGTATGTTTTTCTAATAAGTGTTTTTGTTTTCTTTGGGTAAAAATCCAGAAGTGAAATTCCTGGGTCATACAGCTATTCTATTTTTTACTTTTTGAGAAACCTCCATATGGTTTTCCATATTGATTGCACTAATTTACAATCCCACTAACAGTACGCAGGGTTCCCTTTTCCCACATCATAGCTAACACTTGTTATTTATTGTCTTTTTGATGATAGCCGTTCTGATAGGTGTGAGGTGATATCTCATTGTGTTTTGATTTGCATTTCTCTGACGATTAGTGATGTTGGCATCTTTTTATGTGTCTATTGGCCACCTTCTTTGTAAAAATGTCTATTCAGGTCCTCTGCCTACTTTTAAATCAGGTTGTTTGTTTTTTTGATGTTGAGTTGTATAAGTTCTTTGTATGTTTTCTATATATATTTTTTCAATATATATTTTCAATAGTCCCTTATCAGATACATCATTTGCAAATATCTTTTTGCTTTGTTGATAGTTTCCTTTTCTGTGCAAAAGATTTTTAGTTTTATTTAGTTCCATTTGTTTATTTTTGCTCTTGTTTCCCTCGCCCGGTTTTCAAAGCCAGGCATTCTGAGGGCTCATCTTCCTAGTACTTGACCCCCATGTTGGGGAGCCCAAAGTGGGGTTGGGACTTCTTGCTCTTTGGGAAGAACCGCTATGATTGTGAAATTTCTCCAGTTTGTGATGAATTACTGACCTGGGGGTGTGGGTCCTGACTATACTATGTCTGTGCCCCTTCTACCCATCTTGTTGTTCCTTATTAATATCTTTAGTTGTGTTAATCTCTTCTGGTAGTCTTCATAGATAGTTACTCTGTAAGTAGTTGTAATTTTGGTGTGCATATGGGAGGAGGTGAGTTCAGGGTCATCCTACTGTGACATTTTGGCCACACCCCCCATATTGGTTGGTTTTTAATCAGAGTCTGCTTTACTTTTCTGCCCCATTTGACACTGTCCACTACCATGGCTTGATGGTCTCTCCTCTCTGATCTTTTCAAATACCAGTGTCTAAGGTCCTCCTATTTCTTTCATAATTCTTCTTATCTTGGGCTCCCTAACAGGTGTAGATGTTGACTTCCTTGAACCTTTTCTTTTCTTTCTGATGTGCTTATCTGAATGCCTCATCCATTCTCATGGCTTCATTTATAGATATGTAGAAACCTTCCCTGGAAAGGACTAATTGTTATTGTTTTGTTCACAGGCATTTCATTTTGTCAAAGACTTAGCTTATTTTCAGTAATTTATTTCTTTAGTTTGTATTAATTTTTATTGGAGTATAGTTGCTTTACAACATTGTAAAGCAACAGTTTCTGCTGTACCGCAAAGTGAATCAGTTATATGTATACACATATCCCCTCTTTTTTTGATTTCCTTCCCATTTAGGTCACCACAGATTATTTTCAATAATTTGTTTTACAGACAAATATTGTATCTTCCCCAATTTTAGCTTTGCTGCCAGAACACCCTGAAAAACTTCTATGTCAGGACATTGAAACGAGGTGTCTTTGTTTTTTCCTAAAATGTTTAGTTATTTTTTTCCTAAAAGGTCTTTTCCTCAAAACTGCATTTTAGGACCTGCGTGCAGGGAATCTAAGCAGCCACTAGAGGGCGGCAGCCACTTATACAATGACTGAGTAACGGGTCCCCTCCTTGCCTGTTCTGAACTGTTTCTAAATCAGAAAGGTCAAGTCTTCTTGGTAAAAGCCTCAGTTAATATGTTTATATTCTCTGTCGTTTGTGATTTGTACTGCTATACAAACATGAAGGCAGAGATAGTTATGGCCACACATACTTCTCCCCAGCATAAAAATTGCTTCTATGCCCTTCACTACAGGGCAGAATGACCAGTTCAGAGTTAGATTTCTTTCTCAGCTTTTCTTTGCATGCCCCTCTGCCATGTTTTCCCCCCTCAGCTGTGAAGTTTATCATGTTCTTTTATTGCTCAACTGAATGGCTGTAATTATGTTAACTGACTTTAAAGTGGTCAGATTTCTTTTTCCACCTTTCTCTGTTTCTGTTTTTCTATCTTCCCTCTCCTTCCATCATATATTCCCAAGTATATTTTCCTGATTATTTTTTAATTTTTCAAATATTTTACTCCTGAAAGCAATGTTACAAGAAATGGGAAGGTCATGGTATACAAAACTCTAGGAGTAAGAACAGCCTTAACGTAGGAATGAGGTGGAACCAGAATCTGCCTGCTTGGTATTAACCTCCTTTGGGGTTGGTCTTCCATAGCAGTCATGGGTGAATGTGGTACCTTATCATCCAGACAGAAAAGAAATCTCTCCGAGTCTTTCTAGAGGAGAAGAGTAAGCAAGATGGGTGGCTCTGAAGCATCTGGGAATGTGGTTCACAATAACACACAGAGTTAGCTAAATAAGAAAATCCATGACCATTATGGAGAAAAGATCAAAGAGTCTGTAAACTCAAGCAAATATAAGAGCTGCCACATTGGTGAGACCCAAAATCCATTTAGATCAGTTTTCACTCTTGAAATAATGTCAAAAAGAAAGTTTTGTGGGAATGTAGAAAAGTTTCATATTGTGACTCCCTCAAAATGTCCCTAAAGCATCTGTTTGTCTTTATAATCCACTACAATTGTTCATCCCTGAAGTATTTAAATTCTTTTGGTTAGTCTTCCATTTCAGTTTATAAATCCTCTTGGGATTAGAAGCTCCTTATATTACTAGTCATTTATTTATTTTAAAAAAGCATTACTGTGCACTTACTTCATGCCAGGCACTGTTTTATATATGTCTTGAGAATACAAAGATGACAAGACAGAATCCCCTCATGCTTGAAAAGATTAGCATAGTGAGAAAGACAGCCTAATAAATAAAGTGTCAAATAGTAATCTTGTCCTAAATCACCTTTTGCAAGGATGCTTTCTTCCTCTAATATTCTAGAATTTATAGAATAAATTCAAGCAGACTCTGTCAACAAAAGTACGCTACAAATACATCACTTTTATTATTTATTTATTTATTTATTTATTGCGGTACGCGGGCCTCTCCCGTTGCGGAGCACAGGCTCCGGACACACAGGCCCAGCGGCCATGGCTCACGGGCCCAGCCGATGTGGGATCTTCCTGGACCGGAGCACGAACCCGTGTCCCCTGCATTGGCAGACGGATTCTCAATCACTGCGCCACCAGGGAAGCCCCATCACTTTTATTTTTGAGATGTAAGTTTTCAATGCATGTAACAGTTCTTCCTTTCTTTTCTGATTCTAACCTTCAGTCATTTTTCAGTAGGCCTACAATGTACCAGGCACTGTGCTAGGATACAAATATGAATATGACATTGCCTCTGACTCTTCAAGTTGTTTATTTTACATCTCATCTCTCCTTAAACCTCCAGCACTTCATCTTCCCTCACTTTCAACTGGTGATCTCACTTTACACTTCATTGAAGGAACAGAAACCATCAGGCAATAATTACTATATCTTCTCACCACCAAATACTTGTACTCCCTCCTTTCACGATGAAGAAGCATACCCTGTCCTTTCTAGGGCACTGGATTGCATGCCTGCCTAGTTGAAGATTCACTCCTGCCATTATATGACCTCTATTCTGCATCATGCCTTAGTGTAAACTCAGGTAAACTCTCCCTAGAGTCCACATTCTTGCCAACTTATGCCCTTCCTTTCACAGTGAACCTTATCAATAATTGCTTATATTGTACTTGCTCTCTCCACTTCCTCAATTCTCTTTCTCTGTTCAACCCACTCCAATCATATGTTCATTGCATTTGTGGAAATGACTGTTGTCAAATCTGTCACCAGTGACTTCACCTTGCCAAATTCAGTATTAGTTCTCAATCCTCTCTAATTTGACCTCTCTGTGGGATTTGGCAGAGATGACCATTTCCTCCTATTTGAAACACATTCTACTGTTAGCTTCAACCACATGCTCTCAGTTTTCCTCCTATATCACTGGAGTTGCTTCTGGGTCACTTCTTCCTTTACTCCATCTCTAAATATTAAAGTGCCCTGGGTCTAATTCTAGAGCCTCTTTTCTTCTGCATTTAAACTCACTCCATAAGTCATTATATCTAGTCTCGTTGCTTTAAACACAATTTATATGCTGATGAATTACAGAATTATGTGTCCAACTCTGTTCTCTCCCTAGATCTCCACTCCTGAATATCCAGCTGCCTTCTTACATTTCCACTTATGTCTCTTAGTGTATCTGAACTATAACAAGACCAAAACAGAATTATTGGTCTCCCTTCAGAGTTTTTTCCTATCACAGTCTTTTCCATCTTGGATAAAGCATCCTCACTCACCCAGTGCTTCTCACCACCCCATGTCCAATCCATCAGCAAGTCTTACTAGCCTTGGAAGTTCCTATCCAAGGCCTCTGAGACCTGCAGAGCTTTCTGGACTCATCTGTTACACTCTTACCTTGTTCACTGCATTCTGACCACATGGGCTTGCTTTATAGTCCTCATTAATGCCAAATGCATTTCTGTCTCAAGCTTTAGCTCTTATTGTTCCCTATGCCTAGAACACTCTTCCCACAGAGCTCTTCCTGTGGCTGACTCCTCACCATTCACTTTCCAGAGTTATCCGTGCAAATGTTGTCTCCTCTCTACTCTATCCAAAGTACTCTGCCCACCCACTGCCTACCCCCAAAATTATTTTATACCCCATCACCCTGTGTTATTTTTTCATAAGACTTACCATTACCTGGAAGTATTTATGTGTCCACATTTTTGGTTTCTCTTCTCACCAGAATGTAAGGCAAAAGGAATGGCTCTCATGTGTTTTTCTCACCCCTGCATCCCCGGTGTCTGGCATATAGAGATGCTTAATAAACAATTATTAAGTGAACGAAAAATTGAATGAATGAATGGGAAGACATGAAAGCCAGCATATAACAACCCTCAGTGATATGAACTGTGACAGAGATGACCAACCAAGGAAATGATCCATGAAGATAAGTAGCTATCTAATTGCTGGTTAGTTTTTATATACCTTGAAACTGTAAGCTTGTATTTTTATTATTCAGATCTTTTTTAAAATTTTTTTTTATTGAATGAAAGATTCAAGTTCTATAGTACTTTACAATTTTCAAAAGTTTCTCACACATGATTTTATATAATCCCATAATAACCCATTTTTTGAGTCCCCTACCCCTTTATTGCCCCTCCCCCTTCCATCTCCCCACTGGTAAACATCTAATTTGTTCTCTATATTTGTGAGTCTGCTTCTTTTTTGTTTTATTCATTAGTTTGTCGTATTTTTTAGATTTCACATATAAGTGATATATAGTATTTGTCTTTCTCTGTCTGACTTACTTCACTTAGTATAATTCCCTCCAAGTCCAGCCATGTTGCTGCAAATGGCAAAATTTCATTCTTCTTTATGGCTGGGTAGTATTCCAGTGTGTGTGTGTGTGTGTGTATCTCACATCTTCTTTATCCATTCACCTGTTGATGTACATTTAGGTTGCATCCATACCTTGGCAATTGTAAATAACACTGCTATGAACCTTGGGGTGCATGTATATTTTCAAATTTGTAATTCTGGGTTTCTTTCAGATATATACCCAGGAGTGTAATTGCTGGGTCATATGTTAGTTCTATTTTTAGTTTTTTGGGATATCTCCATACTGTTTTCTACAGTGGCTGCCCCACATTTACATTCCCACCAACAGTGTTCCCTTTCCTCCACATTCTCGCCAACATTTGTTATTTGTGTTCTTTTTGATGACAGCCATTCTGACTGGTGTGAGGTGATATTTCATTGTGGTTTTAATTTTCATTTCCCTAATGATTAGTGTTGCTGAGCATCTTTTCCTGTGCCTGTTGGCCATCTGTGTTTCCTCTTTGGAAAAATGTCTATTCAATCCTTCTGCTCATTTTAAAATAGGGTTGTTTGGTTTTTTTGATGTTGAGTTGTATGAACTGTTTATATATGTTGGATATTAACCCCCTACCAGTCATATCATTTGCAAATATCTTCTCCCATTCAGTAGGTTGCCTTTTTTGTGTGTGTGTGTGGTATGCGGGCCTCTCACTGTTGTGGGCTCTCCCATTGAGGAGCACAGGGTCCGGATGCACGGGCTCAGTGGCCATGGCTCACGGGCCCAGCCGCTCCGCAGCATGTGGGATCTTCCCGAACCGGGGCACGAACCCGTGTCCCCTGCATCGGCAGGCAGACTCTCAACCACTGCGCCACCAGAGAAGCCCTGCCTTTTTGTTTTATTGACGGTTTCCTTTGCTGTGCAAAAGCTTTTAAGTTTAATTAGGTCCCATTGTTTATTTTTGTTTTTGTTTCCTTTGCTTTAGGAGATGGATCAAAAAAAAATTGCTGCGATTATGTTGAAAAGTGTTCTGCCTATGTTTTCCTCTAGGAGTTTTATAGTATCTGGTCTTACATTTAGGTATTTAATTCACTTTGAGTTTATTTTTGTATATGGTGTTAGAGAATGTTGTAATTTCACTTTTTTACAAGTAGCTGTCCAGTTTTCCCAGCACCACTTATTGAAGAGACTGTCTTTTCTTCATTGTATATTCCGATCTTGAATATTTAAAGATAGTTAAACTAACACTTTTCATACAGGAAAGCACCCCTTTCCACTTTTCAGCTCCATTTGATTCTTCCAAATTTAGGCTCATATCTCATTTCTCACCTCCTTTTCAGGCTTATACAACATATTCACAAAAACAATAGCAAATGAATAGTTAGGATTATTTGTATCTTTGAGATGCTATAGTTAAATGATGTTTTGGACTTTAATTGCAGGACAGTTGCTTTCAAGATTTCTGTGAAATACTCTGATAGTCACCTCAAAATTAATAAATGTATTTTAAGTAAATTATCAAAGAGTGTCATATATTATGATCTTTAAGTCTTCCTTTATTTTTCAGTCAGGTTTACTGAGGAATAATTTATATATAGTAAAATCGCCCCCTTTTACATACACAGTTTTATGAATTTTGACAATGATATACTGTCAAGTAACCACCTCCACAATCAAGATATAGAACACTTCCATCATCTCAAACTTTCCTCATGCATCTTTGTAATCAATCACCTTCCCCCAACCCTTTGTTTTCTGTTCCTATAGTTTTGTCTTTTCCAAAATGGAATAATATAGTATATATCCCTTTGATTTTTTGATAATGTATCAGTAGTTTGTTCTTTTTATTGCTGAGTAGTATTTCACTATATGACTGCACTGTGTTTATTCATTTACATCTTTCTGTGCCAACTACATTTTGAGGTATTAAAGCCTGAAATATGATTTTCTGGAAGACATCTTGGGTTTATGAAATAAATGTTTATTGAGCCTCTCCTATGTGCCTGTGGATTCTAAGGTGAATAAGATGCAGTTCTCTTTTGAAGGGGAAATAACAGAGCAGGTAAAAGAACAGGATGTGAGCTTCCTCTTGTTGTTTTTAGAAAGGATCTAATAGAGGGCAAGTTTTGTTAGATTGAAAACTCTTTGAAACATAATCACATATAGTATTTAACTATGGAATGATTTCACAAATCTATTTTTTAGTTCTCTTTACACACTTTATTGTGTGTTCAATGTCCCAATTAAAATCTTAAGATATGATAATACAGTAATTGAGGACACAAACTTTAGACCCAGAGTAACATGAATTCAATTATTGTGTTCACTGCTTCTTAGGTGCTGTGGACATTTGTTGTTTTGTTTTTCCGTAACAGCAACCCCTATTCTCGTGGGAAATGCTCCCTCAAACTGTGATTCTTATGGAAGCTGCCAAACCTTAGGCATTGACTCCATGTGTCCTGGACCCTCTTGATTTCCTAGCTCAGCTCTCCCTTCTCTTTGCACCACATTTGTACTTGGTTACCAGACCCTTCAGTGTCTGTTTTTCGACTGATTCAGAAACAACAGAACATAATAATACTATGGGCCAGGAACTTTGCTAAACCTTTTAATACATTATCTTATTTAATTGTGACAGCCACAGTGTAGTCATAATGCAGTGACTGTTATTATCCACATTTTTCACACAAGGAAAAGAGTGAAAAGACTTTAGAGATGTTTATGAAAGTCACATGGCTGATATGTGGTAGGGCTAGCTCCCTTCAAAGCCTTTGCTCATAACCATAGGATTGTGGCTCAGAAGCCAAAACCCAACTCCTAATCAGGACATGTCCAGCAGGGTCTCAGGTCTCCTGCTCCATGGGTGGGGTGGTGGTGTCAGTGGTGGTATTCAATATCCTGTTTTATCTCCACTATGTTTTCGCTTTACTGGCATCATGGATTCTGTAAGTCTTGTTAAATACTGGATAGTTTTCACTATTATTTTTAGTTCATTCAGCATTTACCAGAGTGCCACAGCCTTGTTATCATAGCGTTTGAGAGCTTCAATATGACATTTATCTCTTTCAAAATAGACATGATCCATCTACTCTGTCTGTGGTTTGGAGGTGTCTTAATTTCCCCTGTTGTAGATATTTCCTCCGGGCTTTTATTGCTTTGTTACTTCTCTTTGGAGTTGCAAATTTTTTTCAATGACGTTGGGTTAATTTCTTTCATTTTGCTTAATCTTTTGGATGCTTCTCTTTTTGTAGCTTAAATTTTTGGGGGACAGATCTGCTGAACTAGTATCCTGCCTATTACACTACAATAGACGGAATGTTTATTTCCTCCTCCCAATTCATATGTTGAAATCCTAATCCCTAAAGTGATGGTATTAGGAGATGGGGTCTTTGGGAGGTCATGAGGGCAGAGCACTCATGAATGGGGTTAGTGCTCTTATAAGAATGACCCCTTTACCCTTCTGACATGTATGGGTACAGTGAAAAAGAGGACTGTCTATAGAAAGTGGCCCCCTCACCAGACACTGAATCTGCCAGTGCCTTGATCTTGGACTTCCCAGCCACCAAAACTGTGAGAAACAAATTTCTATTGTTTATAAGCCACCCAGTGTATGCTATTTTGTTACAGCAGCCCAAACAGACTAAGAAATATACTTAGAGCAGTGTTATTCAAACTCAAGGACATGACTCATTAGTGAGTTGTGAAATCAATTTGGTATGTTGTGACCAGCATTCTAAAAACACAAAAAAGAATCGAAAATATCAGGATATATCATATATATTAAGGATTAGTGTAGTTTTGTGAAACTTTTGTTTCAATTGTGTGTATCTGTTGCAATGTAAAATATATTTCTTACTGTAAGTAATGGTCAAAAAAGTTTGAAATGACCATCCTAATGGATCCTCCTCTTTGGAATGTCTTAAATTTTATCCCAAAACAGATTATTTTTTCATTCTTCCTTCTGTGGCTCAAGTAAACCACAAATAATTGCATTTACTATATCTCACCATTGAGCTAATTATCTAAAGAATTAAAGAATAGCCTATAAGTATCCTAGATCTATGTCACATTATGATATAAAAACAGCATTTCATCTCAGATGGAAAATTATTGATAGCTTCCGTAAAGTGCTTAGAACATTTCTTATCAATAGAGTCACAGATGTAGAAAACAAACTTATAGTTACCGGGGGGGAAGAGGGGGAGGGACAAATTGGAAGATTGGGATTGACATATACACACTACTATATATAAAATAGATAACTAATAAGGACCTACTGTATAGCACAGGGAACTCTACTCAATACTCTGTAATGACCTATATGGGAAAAGAATCTAAAAAAGAGCGGATATATGTATATGTATAACTTATTCACTTTGCTGTACAGCAGAAACTAACACAACATTGTAAATCTACTATACTCCAATTAAAAAAAAATTGCTTATACCCAAAGACAATGCACTCAATTTGTGCCCTGTCCTCAGAGATTTCCCTGCCACCAATTCCATATTCCAGGAAGAGGGAATCTGATGGGCCCAGCTTAGGGCAGTTGTTAACCTGGGTGCAATCAATAATGGCAGAGATGAAGTGAAAGTTAAGGGGTGGTGCAATCTAGTGCCTATAAGCAGGAGCTATGGACAGAGTGGCCATTTAAAACTATGCCTCCTATGAGGATGTGGAGAGAAGGGAACACTTGTTCACTGCTGGTGGGAATGTAAGTTGGTGCAGCCACTGTGGAAAACAGTACGGAGATTTCTCAAAAAACTAAAAGTAGAACTAACATATGACTCGGCAATTATGCTCCTGGGTGTATATTTTTAAAAACCCCCAGATACTAATTCAAAATCATACATACACCTCAATGTTCATAGCAGCATTATTTATAATTGCCAAGACATGGAAGTAACCTAAGTGTCCATCAACAGATGAATGGATGAAGAAGATGTGGTATATACATAAAATAGAATACTACTTGACTATAAAAAGGAATGAAATTTTGACATTTCCAGGAACATGGATGGACTTGGAGGGTATTATGCTTAGTGAAATAAGTCAGACAGAGAAAGACAAAGACTGTATGTTATCACTTATATATGGAATATAAAAAATATAACAAACTAGTGAATGTAACAAAAAAGAAGCAAACTTACAGATATAGAGAACTAGTGGTTACCAGTGGGCAGAGGGAAGAGAGGAGGGGCAAAATAAGTGGATTAAGAGTTAAAAACTGTTATGTATAAAATAAGCTACAACGGGGCTTCCCTGGTGGCGCAGTGGTTGGGAGTCCGCCTGCCGATGCAGGGGACACGGGTTCGTGCTGCGGTCCGGGAAGATCCAACATGCCGCGGAGCGGCTGGGCCCGTGAGCCATGGCCGCTGAGCCTGCGCGTCCGGAGCCTGTGCTCCGCAACGGGAGAGGCCACAACAGTGAGAGGCCCGCGTAGCAAAAAAAAAAAAAAAAAAAAAAAAAAGCTACAACGATATGTTGTACAACATGGGGAATATAGCCAATATTTTATAACTATAAATAGAGTATAACCTTTATCTAATTCTTCTCCTCGTTTTCTCTTTTAAACCTACTGTCATAAAGCTTTTCTCTACACTATCCCTCTGAGCCTGGTTTTCTCCTGGTCACCAGTAACTGATGTCTCCATTGTCGAATCCAGTGGTCAATCCTCAGTCCTCCTTTACTTGACCTACCAGCAGCATTTCACATAGTTGCTCACTCCCTGCTCCTTGAAATGTTTTCTTCACTTGGCTTCAGAGACATTACACCCTCTTGATTTTCTTTTCTAGATGCGGGAGGGGTGGCACCCCTCTGTCCCCTCCATTTCCTTAAGGAAATTATGCCAGATCAAAAAGGTACATGCAAACCACAGATTGAAGTGTTGGATGACTTTAAAAGGAAGTTATGGAATCATTCCTTTTATGCTTTCAGTGCTTTATTAAGGTATAATTTGTAAACAGGAAGATGCACAAATCTGACTTTTAACAGGCATATATACCAGTGTAACTAACACTCAGATCAAGATATATCACCTCAGAAAGTTCCTTTGTACCCCTTTCCAGTCACCCCAACCCAAAGGCAACCATTTTTCTACTTTCTATCATCAAAGTTGAGTTTTGCCTATTCTTGAATTTCATATAAAGGGAGTAAAACGGTGTATACTATTTTTGTCATGTGTTTATTTCACCCACATGGTTTTTAGATTTGTCCATGTTGTTGCATGTACCAGTAGTGTGTTCTTTTTTATTGCCGAGTGGTATTCCACTGTATGAACATACTGCAGTTGTCTCCTCACTCTGTTGATGGACAAGTAGGCTGTTTCCTGATTTGGGCTACTATAAATAAAGCTACTGTTAACATTTGCCTTTTTGCTGACACATGCTTTTCTTTTGGGTGTCTGTAAGTGGAATTGCTGGGTCATAAGGTAGGTGTATGTTTACCTTTATAAAAAACTGCCGAACAGTTTTCCAAAGCAGTTGAATCACTTTACACCCCCACCAGCATCGTGCAAGAGTTCCAGCCGTTCCACATTCTGGCCACAGCATATTAATGGAGCGGGCCAGGCCTCCCTCTGCTCCACCAGCTTGTCCCCTCAGTCTCCCTGTGAACTACTGCACTGAAGGACTGGGCAACTTTCAAAGGGAGTTATGGAGCCAGTCATTCACATATTAGTTATTCTGGTGGGTGTATAGTGGTATCTCATTGTGGTTTTAATTTGAATTTTTCTGGTGACAGGTGATGTTGAGCAAGACCATTTGAATATCTTTATGAAATAATGGTTTAAATTTTTTGCCTATATTTATAGTTCTGTTATACTTATTGTTGAGTTGTAGGACTATGAATGTGACTCCTTTGTAAGATATATGTACTATGAATATTTTCTCCTGGTTTATGGCTTCCTTTTTTACTTTCTTAATGACATATTTTAATGAGCTAAAATCTTAAATTTTGAGAAAGTAAAGCTTATCAGATTTTTCATTTATGGACAATTCCTAACGTGTCCTATCTAAGAAAGCTTTGTCTGTGCCAAGGCACTGTCGTTTTTCCCGTTTTCTCTTAGGACATTGGTTTTCATATTTAGCTTTACAATGCTGAGTCAAAAGACCATCATCAGTCCCTTGGATTACTGCAGCTGCCACTTAACTTGTCTCCTTGCTTCCATCCTTGCTCTCCCTATGGTCCCTTCTCAAGCCGGCAGCCACAGTGACCCTTTAAAAACAGAATTCAGCTCAGTCATTCCTCTGTTTGAAAATGCTGGCGACTCCCCATTTCATTCTCAGTAAAAGCCAAATTCTTCACAGTGGCCCACCAGGTCCTATGTGATCTCGCCCCTTTGTGACTTTTCTGATTATCTTCACTGCTCCCCTGCTGGTTCACCCTGCTTCAGTCTCACTGGCCTCCTTGCTGTTCGTAGAATGTGAACACCTCAGATGCGCTGGCACTTGTTTCCTCGGCCTCAAATGCTCTTTTCAGTTATACATATGAAAAATTCCCTCACATCCTTTAAGTCTTTTTTCAATTATCTCCTTCTCCATGATGCTGACCTCGGCCAACTTGTTTAAAATTATACTTGCTCTCCATCTTTGCACTCCCCATCTTCCTAATCCTGTTCTACTTTTCCATAGTACTTTGCTCCTCTTATTTATTTTCTTTATTATTTATTGTCTGTCTCCCTCTGCTATAGCGTAAGCTCCCTGAGGACAGTGATTTTGGTCTATTCTGTTTGCTGATGTTCACAAGCCCATAAGACAGAACCTAGAATATAGAAGACAGTTCATACATTTGAGGTTTATTTGTTTGTTTACTTTTTATTAGTATCTCAAGCATTAAAAAACAGAAAAGAGGGCTTCCCTGGTGGCGCAGTGGTTGAGAATCCGCCTGCCGATGCAGGGGACACGGGTTCGTGCCCCGGTCCGGGAAGATCCCACATGCCGCGGAGCGGCTGGGCCCGTGAGCCATGGCCGCTGAGCCTGCGCATCCGGAGCCTGTGCTCCACAATGGGAGAGGCCGTAACAGTGAGAGGCCTGCGTACCACCAAAAAAAACAGAAAAGACAGTATTATAAACCAACAATTATCAGTCTTTTGGATTTAACCATTATTAGTATTTATCCATATTTGTTTGTTCTACATTTTTTCCTAAGCACGTCAAGTAAATTATAGATATCATGAGGGCAAATCCTTAATACTTCAGTATACATCTGTAAAAAAAAATGACAGCCTTCTACCTAATTCCACTGCCATTCTATGCTTAATAAAATTGATGATAATTCTCTCTCTTACTTTCCACATCTAATTAGAAGCCAAATCTGTCTCCAATTTTTTTAGGCATCTTATTCACATCTGTATTATTCCTATTTCTATTATCACTTAGACTACTGTAATAATAATAACTATTATTTTGATTTATTATATTAATAGTAATTAATATAATAATCATTCTTTATTAACTCCTTTAATTCTAACTGGTCTTTGCTGCTGGGAAACTCAGAGCCCAATTTGTAGTTCACCTATGAAAAGTGAACATGCCTTGTGGTATGCATGTTAATATCCTAACCCTACACATTCCTGCTCCCAACATCCCCAACTTTATCTTATTTTTTTCTTCCTTTATTTTCCTTGTTAATCTGTTACATTATGGCCCCTACTGAATGGCATCTTTCAGTGTTCACACACCTGTATAGTCCTTGTCCCTTAAATCTGGACTAAGCCTGTGACTTGCTTCAACCGATAGTATGTAGCAAAATTGACACCATGCCAGTTCCAGGCCTCAGCTTTAAGGAGGCCTAGGAGCTTCCATTTCGTGTTATTGGAAGTCTTGAATCACCTTGTTAAGAAGTCTGGCTACTCTGCTGCAGAGACCACATTGAAAGAAGCCATATAAAGAGGCCATGTAGATATATTTAAATGAGACTTCCCCAACTGAATGATAAGCGTTTTAAAGTTTAAGAATCTGCTTAAGGGCTTTCTCTTGCTTATTTTCCACACTCTTATAAGCCTACCCTGCTTTCAAAAAGTCTACTGCTCTACTCTCAGGAGTTTGATCCTGCTTATTGTCCAAGTGCTGAACCAAAATTCTAGATGGAATAATTTCTCATTGTTGGTATTTTCCTTTCACCTACCCAACTCTGTTCTACCTGGTTCATTCATTCTGGATCCACCTTGTCTCCAGGAGATTTCCTGGTTTTGAGGTGCTTCTCATATTTCAGCAGAAGAAACTCATGCCTTTGACATCCTGAAGTCCTTGGCTGTGCAGACTAATTCTGATTCCCACCTTATTTCTCAGGCCATCCACATCAGCTCTTCTCATCCTTAAAAAAATCATAATGAGAGCTTTTAAAACTAGATATAGTTCAATTTGAGGGCAGAAAATTATATAACGGTCTTGCCAATTAGGAGTTGACATTGTTGAATTCAATGAGATCAGTTTGAGGGGTGTGCTGAAGGGAAAAGCCAGATTTTTCAGTATGTTGACAAATGGGAGCTGAAGGTTAAAGAAGATTTTTATCAAGATGGGAAAGACTGAGTATACTTACAGGTGGGGGGAAAAAAACAGTAAGGAAGGAAAAGTTTTAACAAAGTAACCTGTGTGAGAGAAGGTAGGATTATCCAGAAGGGATGAGAATGATTACAAAATAAGGTCCCAGAGGAAGAGGGAAGGTGTTACAGTTTTCTGTTGCTGTATAACAAATTATCCCAAACTTAGTAACTCTTTTATTATATCTCATGATTTTAGCATTAGCAATTTGGGCAGAGTTAAGGTGGGCAATTCTTCTGCCCCATGTGATGTCATATGAGGTCACTTGCCAGATCGGCTGCTGGATGGGTTAGTCTGGAAGGTACAAGATTGCTGCATCCATATGTTTGATGCCTTGGAAAGAGTGACTAGAAGGTTAGGCTGAGCTGAAAATGTCAACCAGAGCACCTACAGGTGGCCTTTCCCAGGGCAGTCTCAGGGTGATTGTCCTTCTTACATGATGGCTCAGGCTTCCAAAGGGAATATTCCAAATGTCCTGGACAGAAGCTGCAAGACCTAGCCTCTTATGTCCAAAATGTCACTTCTGATGACTTCTATTGGTCAAATAAATCACTGGCTTTAGTGACAGCCCAGATTCATGGGGAAGGTAATTAGACTCCACCTCTTGGTGAGAGAAGTACCAGAGAATTTACAGCCATTTTAAGTCTTTAGCTACAGAAGGGATGGGTTGGATAAAATCAGAGAACATATAAAAGACTTGCCTTGAACATGAAGAGAGACCACCTCTACAGGACTTCTAAATGTTGGAGTATCCAGAGCTCTGTCCTTAGCTCTCTGTATACTGTCTCCTTAGGTGATCTCCTCTAGTCCTGTTTCTTCAAAGACCTTTATATACTGATGATTTTCAAGTTTATATCTCTAGCCTCCAAATTCTCTCCTGCTTTCCAGACTTGTATATCCAACCCACTTCTCAACATATCCACTAAAATGTCTAATAAGAATCTCGAATTTAACATGGCCAAAACAAAGTCATTGATTTCTATCTTACCTCAAGTCTGCTTCCTCCAGCCTCCCCATCCTAGTAAATAATACATATAACACTAAATTGCTCAGGACACATACCTAAGAGCCCTACTTGGCTCTTTTCTTTTCCTCACATAGCACTTTCAACCCGTCAATAAGTTTCTACTTCAAATTCATCAATATTGGCTCCAACTTCCAAAATATATCCTGAACCCAACCACTTCTCTCCATCTCTATTCTTCTCATCTAAGTCAATGCCATCAACACCTCTTATTGGTCTCCCTGCTGCACTCTTGATCCCTCATTGCTCTTCCTCTATCCGTATAGCAACGAGAGTAATCTCTACAAAGTACAAATCAAATAATATAATTTTCCTGCTTGAAACCCTCTAAAAACTTCCTACTGCAATCAGAAAACCTACAAACTTCTTATCAGGGTCTGTAAGGCCCTCCAAATCTTGCTCTCATCTCCCTCCACTCTTCCCCTTGTTCACTGAATTCCAATCACTGATTTTCCTTCTGTCCAGTGAGGCCAGGAAGCTTCTTCCTGCCTCAGGCCATCCCACCCATCCCTCATTCTGCTTGGAGAGCTCCTCCAGATCTTCATGTGGTTCCTCCTTTCATTTAGATAGTAAAAAATGACTCAGATGTCACTTTCTCAGAGAGGCCATCCTTGACCATTGTAGCTAAAGTAGTACTACAACTGCCTAGTCACCTTCATCCCAGTATCCTATTATAGCTCCTTCATAACTTTTTTCGGTACCTGAAGTTCTCATTCATTTTTTTAATGTTTATTGCTTGTCCTCCCTCACTCGAACATAAACTCCTTGGGGGCACTATTACTGTCTTATTCACAGCTGATTTTTCAGTACTTAGAACAATATAGGCTGCAAAAGAAATACACAATAAATGATCATTTAAATTAGCTATTTCTTTATTCTGCAAGTAGGTTGAGAGAAGGTGGGGAGAGGAAGGGAAATCCTCTTTTCTCTGTGATATGGGACATAAAGTGTTTGGCTGATAGAAACAGGTGGGGCAGGAATTTCAGAATGGTAATGAATCATTCTAGATTCTTCTCTCACTGTTCAAATGGTGTGCTTCGGTGTGCTTTTTTTCTTAAAAAAATCATTTGTTGAGTTTTGTTGCTTTGATCCTGATTAATGTTTCCTAAAAAGTAATTTTATGGAAGAAAGAATTTGATTTTTTACCTTTTTAGATAGCATTGGCTTTCAAAAACACTAATCTGTCATCTTTTACAATTCTGGCCTAGAATTGATTTCCCTTAATTCATTGGTTTTGTTTTGCTCCCTCTGCCTCCTTTTTTAAAAAAGTATTTATTTATTTGGTTGCACCAGGTCTCAGTTGCGGCCCACGGGACCTTTGTTGCCGCGTGCGGGATCTTCCTTGTGGCATGCAGGATCTTTTCGTTGTGGCATGCAGGATCTTTTTGTTGTGGCATGCGGGATCTAGTTCCCTGACCTGGGATCAAACCCCGGGTCCCTGCATTGGGAGCACAGAGTCTTAGCCACTGGACCACTCCCTCTTTTTAAAGGATCTGTTGCATCTGGCCCTGACAATATAGGACCAACTTCAGGAAAGTATAAGTGTCAATGCTTTCTTTCCTCATGGCCTTTCATAACCTTAAGTGAATCGTTGCATGTGCCCACATCCATGCATCTATTTCTGTTTCCCATCAATAAAATCTAGGTGTTTCACAAGAATTAAATTCAGGCTTTGATATCCATGCTTCCCTCTCTCTTTCCTATCAGTAGTCTATGATTTTGCAAGAGTTACATAGGCATGTTTTTCTTATATGTGTTAGTCACTTTCTACATTTGAACAAAAAGTTCTATTCAGGGTATATCTGGACTGCGAAATTTATTTTCTTACTCAACTTTTTAACGATGTTTTCTTAAAATGACTCAACATTTTTTCATTAGTTCATTTTTATTGGCTCCTCCAGGTTGATGCTGTGAACTGAATGTGAATTTATGAAGGTGATAAAACGAGTAATTAAGCAAAGAACAACTTCTGACAGATGAAAGTACTGTTAATTATTTTTCCTTAGAGAAATGCACATATATACATAGCAACACAGATTTTGGAAGCCAGATCAACCTGCTGGACATGCTGAACCAGTTCTAGCCTATTCCGAAAGTAGAAAGCAACATGTGTGATTCATTTCCGAGGAATTTCAGAAAGCCAAACGTGTTTCCGTGTGATATCACATATTAAGAACTTAATGCGAGCTTTGGACGTGCCCTTTTGCAAAAACCTGTATGCTGTTTACAAGTGTGACTAAAGAACCAGAATGGACATGGACACACAACCATAAGTGATCAGCAGCCAGCTAAACTCCAGTAGGGCCCTTGCACCTAGCCCAAACAACGGCTTTTAAGAGCAAGCCTCTACTCACATGTGTGTCTACAGAGCAAAGGACTCTAAGAAATTAGATGTTGCTCAAACCTCTTTTAGCCTGCACCTGATCTGGAATCTTGATTAGGGAACTTACTTTTAGAGTCGTTCACACTGTGCAGGAGGAAAGGACACAATATCACTTTGAGTTGGGTCTGTGATTGTTCTCTTTTTTTGAACAGCTGTTGTGGGGCTGGGAGCTTCCCTGACCCATTTTCCCAGCTCTAAGCAGATCTGGATATAAACTATTGGTTTAATTAATTCTTGTGAATTTCCAAATAAGATTCCACAGCTTGCTTTAGGATGCAGGGAGGCTTACTCCAGCCCACCAGTTGTAAGCTTCATCTTCCCAGGCCACTGGGGGTTTTTTAATAAGTGGATGACAGCATCAGTGGTATCTGGCTCTAAGTTCCCACTCTGGTTTCCTTATAAGGCCATTCTACTTCCTAAGTTTTTCTTATTTTCATAGGCCCCAAGTGATCTCACGGCCTCTGGGAACTTTTTTTCTTCCTGCTCAGGATCAGCCTCCTGCCAGAGCTCCAGGTGGGACGCTGCACAGTCTTTCCCTACTCCTGCAGGGGTTCTGCCCAAAAGTGATGGAGGAGGGGGTAGGAATCCCCAAGCCCTTCCTTCTGGTGAATAATACAGAACTTTTAGATGTAAACCAGCCCTTGGGCTAATGGGCTAATGCAGTTTAAGGCTCAAAGTGTCAGCTTTTTCTGTTTTTTTTTTTTTTCAGCTTCACTGGTCTTTTTATTAAGAATTTAAAACAAATTTCCTCAGAGACTGGGACAGAGAAGCATTAATCTGTGTCATCCGTATATACACTTCCAAATGTAAAATAGATAGCTAGTGGGAAGCAGCCACATAGCACAGGGAGATCAGCTCGGTGCTTTGTGACCACCTAGAGGGGTAGGATAGGGAGGGAGGGAGGGAGACGCAAGAGGGAGGAGATATGGGGATATTCACTTTATCTTTAAAGTGAATATATAGTTTCTGCTTTATAACAAAGCTGATTCACTTTGTTATAAAGCGGAAACTAACACACCATTGTGAAAGGATTATACTCCAATAAAGATGTTAAAAAAAAAATCTGTGTCATAATAAGCAATTCCTCACAAGCAAACAGTCGCATCTCTAGGTTCTCCGCTAGCTTAACTCTCCTGCCCTCCCAGGCAGCCCCAGCCCCGCCGCCGCCGCCCCCACCCCCCGGCCGCCAGAACTGTTAGAAAAAGTCTCCTATTGTTTGGCTTAGGAATTATCATGGTATCCTAGGGGATTGACCGTCAGTCTCAAATTCTTACACCCTTTCCTCCAGGAGGTTTTGAGGCTTTGAGACCCTCATGGAAATGATATTCTCTTACTCTGCTATCTTAGATTTTCCCAAGTGAATTTGAAGATTATACACCTTTCTTTTCCCCTATTTGACCAAGGTGGGCCTTGTACATACAGCATCTTTAACACTTTCCCAAGCTTGATGGAATTCCCGGGGAGCTACAGTGAGTCTCAACTCACTCCAGTCTTTCCACCCTCCAACCAGCTGCTACACAACCATGATTACAAAGCAGCTCTGGGATATTAAAAACAGCCACCCCCACCCCAACCCCAACCCGTGTGCACACATACACACAAGTTTAGGGTCCTTGGATTCAAATTATTTAGCAAAGATGGAAAAATGTTTGCTTTGGAGGCAAAGTAAGCAACATTTTCAAATAAGCAGAATTACTTTCTTATTGTCTACTAGTTGCAAACGAAACAGGATTTTAGAGTTTGCCACCAGCGTAATCCGGCCCCATCATCTCTTGCCTGGACTCCTAGAACAACTTGCCTACTTCCAACACATTCTCCACACAATATCCAGTGTTCTTTGAAAATCATACCATGTCACTTCCTTGTTTAAGTCCTTTTGATGGCTGTGCACTGACACAGAATAGAATCTGAAATCCATATGCTGACCTCCAAGGCCCTCATCTTCCTACCTCTCCAAACTCATCTCATGTACTCTCCCCCTGCTCACTCAGCTCAGTCATGCCAGTCCTCTGTCTGCTAGGACCTGACAAGCTCTTTCCTGAATTAGGGCTTTTGTACTTTGCTGTTCCACTGCCTGAAAAGGCTGGCTCAGTCCATAGCTGGCTCCTCTTCATTCTTGAGGTTTCAGATTCAATGTCACCTTCTCAGATGGGCCTTTCTTGACAATGATAATGATAATTATTATATTGCTATTACCTCTACAGTAACATAGCAGTAGTATAATTAATAATAGATAGGAAGAATAGTAGGTTACCGCTATTATTCTCTATCACTGATCTTTGTTATTTCCTTCATAACTAAGTTATATCCTATCAATCTGTTTATTTGTTTATTATCTGTCTCCTCAGCTTGAATGTTAATTTCTCCACAGCATGAGCATTGCATGTCTTGTTCACTGCTGGGTCCCTATCTCCTGGTATAATGTCTGGCATACATACCAGGCAATTAGTAAATACTTGTTGAAGGAATAAGATCGTAGGATTAGAAAGTAATTTAGAAGTCACCTAATCCATCTAGTCCCTTACCCCAATCCACGGCTTTAATTTTCAGCCCTCTACAATGCAGAGGCTACTTGAATAGTGGTGTTTACGCTGGTGGAGAACAAAAAAGAACAATAGGAAGGAGCTATTCCCCTTTCCCTAACTGATTTTACTTTATTTATTCTGATATCAGCTTTGCTTTTTAATTTTATTTGTTTATTTTTTGGCCGTGTTGGCTCTTTGTTGCTGCGCGCGGGCTTTCTCTAGTTGAAGTGAGCAGGGGCTACTCTTCGTTGTGGTGCACGGGCTTCTCATTGCGGTGGCTTCTCTTGTTGTGGAGCACAGGCTCTAGGTGCGCAGGCTTCAGTTGTTGCGGCTCGCGGGCTAAGTAGTTGTGGCTCACGGGCTCTAGAGCGCAGGCTCAGTAGTTGTGGCGCGTGGGCTTAGTAGCTCTGCGGCATGTGGGATCGTCCCAGACCAGGGCTCAAACCTGTGTCCCCTGCATTGGCAGGCAGATTCTTATCCACTGTGCCACCAGGGAAGCCCAGTTTTGCTTTTTACAACATAGATAAATCTTCATATGAGTCATTTATTCTTAGCTAAGCAGCTAATAACATGGCCACTCCCTTGGAGGTGGTGATAGTTGAGTGTGTTCTAAATTAATGTTCATGTATTTGTTCATGAAATCTTAAAAATTTTGACATCACTCAATTTCCTTCTAATTAACATCTTTAATCATCCCTTAGTGAATTATTTTCCAGACTATGGGCTTTGACTCATTAGTGAGTAATGAAATCTATTTATTACATCACAACCAGCATTTGAAAAATAGATTAGAAAATATGCGTGCATTGCATTTTTTAAAGATAAGTACTGTCCAGTGAAACTTTGGTCTCAGTCATATATGTGAATGTGTGTATGTGTGTGTACTATGTCTTGATGTAAAATATATTTCTTATTGTAGGAAATAAACAACAACAACAAAAAGTCTGAAAGCCACTGGCTAAATGAACAAAATTCAGTGTCTTACAGTAGAAAGCAGACTATGTGGTAGTCTTTGGATGACATTTGAGTTAACCTCCTGGGCCCTGTTAGCCAGAGCTCCGAAGCTGTTCAGGATTGAGGTGGATAAGAGTAATAATTCTGCCGTACTTCAAATGAAAGCACTGTCTGCCTTGCGGCCTGCAAACACCGTTAGAAAAATCTCCTAGAAGCATGGGGACCATGTCAGCTATTTGAATATTTGAAATAAACTGCAAATACAAAAAATATAACATTATTTTCTTTATTATTTCTTCATTACTTTTCTTCTCTATTCCTATATCACAATAACTTTGGTCCAACAGATTAGGGCCAAAATGACCAGGAGTCTGGTAAGAGTTGAGGTGGAAGGGAAATGAGTGGAGAGTTTCAGGAAACAGGCCCCCCAAAAAACATTGTGGGTTCTCTTTGTGCCAGTTTTCTACTGATGGCTTCTCCTTTTACAGTGAAGTAGGAAGCAAGATCATCTGCTGAGAATGATGATGGGGAGGAGGTGTTGGAGGTTTGAGGAGAGGAGAAGGCATGCAGTAGTAGAAGAGTGAAAGGATTAAGGAAATGTAGTATGACCGTGGGCAGCACTACGGGAGTATTAAAGTGGGTTCAGTGAGTGTGCTACGTGTTCAGTTGGGGATGCAAGCATGCAATAGTCAGAGAGTTGAATTTAACCACAGATGAAAGGGAAGTTCTGTTTAGGGAGAGGGGACAATATAAACAGAGTTTGAGTGCTTGGAATTACATGGTGTGTAAATACACTAAAGAAATATTCTAGTAATCAGAAGCAATTCATTTGGCTCCAATGTCCACCCAGAAAGCTGAGAAACAGCCTGGCACTGGCCTCTTGCAAGTGAAATGCATAGCACACCACACTGCAATAAAGAGGCTTGTTGTCAGCTTCTCCCCAAGTCTTCCGACTCTGAGCTGTGGGAATCCCAACCACAGGAGGCAATTAGGTGTGTCTGATTCAGCCACATCTGTTCATGTATTCACAATACCAGGAGGGCCTTTTTATAGCAATGACCAGAAACAGGGTGAGTGCCTACTATGGAATGAGAATTATAAACCATTCACTAGACAATTAATTTCAGCACAATTCCAGAATATATCAATAAATCATAATTACTATTCGGTGAGGGTTTTGTATTTCTCCTCAATGAGAAGCCAGTACACCTAGGGACTTATTTCTAGTCTAGTCTAATATAATGCCTTCTTTTCTTGCCTTAATGAACCCCAGATTCAATTAATCCTCTTCTGTGTAGTCCACTCTGCATAATCCACTCTTTTTATCTTCAAGATGTTCCACTTTAAGATGTGTCCCTTGTTGAATCTGAGTTTTTCTAACCTTCTACCAAAAAGGCTCACTCTCTATTTTGTATTCATTTGCAATAACTTCTTCTTTCATTCAATATATCTTTATCTAATACCTTTATTTGACCAGCACCATGCCTGGCCCTAGAGATGCAAAGTAAACCAGATAAAAATAGTCCCTGCCCTTACAGAGCTTATTCTCTTAAATGAGCAGTCACAGTGAAATGTGGTAGGTGCTCAAAAAAGAAAAGATGAAATATAGGTAAAGTTGTCAGATAAAATGCAGGATGCCCAGTTAAATTTGAATTTCAGATAAATTATAATTTATAAGTGTGTCCATGTAATCTGCAACTCTGTGGGAGTTCAGAGCAGGAGATTTTGACCTAGTTTAAAGGGATGAGAAAAGGCTCCCTAAAAGAAGGGATATTTAAACTGAAACCTAAACTTTATGTACCAAGTCCTTATCAAGGGTATCGCTAGGTAGGATTCAATTCTCTCTGCAAAATGCCTTCTGCCAATTCTTGGAATATGGCCATTGTCTCTTTCTCCAAAGTATTTTTCTCATAGGATGAAGAGTGGAAGATCTTTTAAACTCTTCTCTTTTTATGTAAAACAGTAACTTTCTAATTAGAGTCTAAGTTGGAAATTCTTTTTTCCCATTTGACAGAAAATGGCCACCATGTAACTTCCTATGTAATACTGTATAGTATCCCTCTGGGTTATAGCAGCTCAATATTTTAAGGTTTTACCACTTACGGCCATACCCATTTAGGCCACACAATCTATTTATTGTTGGTATAATTTTCAGAATAAATTATTTATGTATCTCCTTTAAGTAGAGTACTTTTTGATTTTAAAAAAAGGACTTTTAAAAATATATATACTAGAAATGCTATCCCACCTTCTTCCCTGTGTGAGTCTCTTCTGTCCTTCTCTGTCTTTCTTCCAGTGCTATTTCTGACTAATGTGCATTGTAAGGATGCCAGCTGTTTCTGGGGAAAACAATAAAGAAACCAACCATTACTTCTTCTCAATAAGGAGTACTAAAAATACCAGAATATACTTCTATATTTTTTAGTAAATAGATTACTTCAATCAGCCCATTTGTAAGCAGTTTAAACTTGTTACCACCAAATCAGTTGGGCAAGATTTTAGGGTGGTAAAATCAATTCATTTGAACAGACTCCATCATTGTCATTTGTAGAGAAAGATAACTGCTTTGTAGGGAATGTTGTTACAGATTTAAAAAAAAATACCAATACCCCTCTTAATTCTCATTTAGTCTGACCTTCAAGGTCAAGAGATGCATCAAGAAGGTATGTCTGTGTAGCTGCAGACAGTCACATCGCTGGCTGCCCCTCAGCTCATTTGCTTTCCCCAAGGGAGGAAGATCATTCCTGCCAGGATCCACAGGATCTATAGCACTGTCCTTGCAGAGTGGATGTATTTTGGAATGTATTGGTGGCTCACAATGAACCTTTAACTTGTCCCTCACCTATGGCAGAATTGTGTACATTACCCACGCCCTGGTGGCAGAGACTGTACTGGGGATAGCTGCTCACTCAAGCTAAGCAGTGTTCTTTCCCAGAGAATTTGGAAGTGGGGATGGGAGGAGAGAGACAATGAGTTTTTCCATGTGGCTGGATCTGTAAAAGTAAGTTTGGGGGCTGTGGCTGCCATCTGCTTGCTGCCATATGGCTGGAATAACTGAGAAAGCCAGAAGCTGAGAAAACAATCAAGGGAGAAACAGTCAGTTCTCTGAGTTCTGCTGACGTTCCTGTTCCAATTTCAGTCCTTAGGATGCCTGGCTGCTTACATTCCTGCCCTTGGCTCAGTGAGACACCCCTAGCTTCTGATAACTTCCCATTTTCTACTTAAAATAGTTCAAGTTGGTTTCTATTACTTGTAAACATAAACATCCTGATGAATCTCGAGGGCTGGGCATTCCGTCCCCACAAACACCTCTGGTGAGAGTTTTACTGCAGCCATCCTGTGGTGCTCAAGCTGCTCTTTCCTTAGCTTCACTCATCAATCCTGCTGGGCAAGTTGTTGAGAACATACACGTGAAGCAGAGTGGGAAGAACTGGGCAGCACTGAATTTAAATCTAACCATATAATTTACTCATTGTTTTATTTTTATCCAGTTTTATGGTTATTTATTGTGGAAAGGTAAATCCATTAAGTTGACCCTTGAACAACACAGGTTTGAACTGTGTGGGTCCACTTACATGGGAATTTTTTTCAACAAACCTATTGGAAAATTTTTTGGAGATTTGTGACAACTTGAAAAACTCACAGATGAACTGTGTAGCCTTGAAATATCCAAAAACTTAAGAAAAAGTTAGGTATGTCCAGAATGCATAAAATATATGCAGATATTACTCTTTCCTTGCATAGGCTTATGGTGAGTGATATTTACTATAAAATTAATAATATGTTAGTTTTCTTACTGTTTTATATCTTTGCTTTTTAAAAAAAATTATTTATCTTATTTATTTATTTTTGGCTGCATCGGGTCTTTGTTGCTGTGCGTGGGCTTTCTCTAGTTGTGGCGAGCGGGGGTCACTCTTCGTTGCAGTGCGCGGGCCTCATTGCAGTGGCTCTTCTTGTTGCGGACCACGGGCTCTAGGCACGCGGGCTTCAGCCGTTGTGGCACACGGGCTCAGTAGTTGTGGCTCGCGGGCTTTAGAGTGCAGGCTCAGTAGCTGTGGCGCATGGCCTTAGCTGCTCCATGGCATGTGGGATCTTCCCAGAGGAGGGATCAAACCCATGTTCCCTGCATTGGCAGGCAGATTCTTAACCACTGCATCACCAGGGAAGCCCCACTTTGCTTTTTTTAAAGAATATATTCCCATACAGTATGTCTCTCTCTCTCTCATAATTAGAGAAACTGCATAGCAGCCTATCATCACAGGTGTTTTTTTTAAAAAAGTACCAATGTTTCCAATACTGTATTATGAATATGACTGTAATACTGTATGCCATAAAAATTTTATAAAGATTCCTTCATTGGTATATAGGCTAGGCTGCTGTGAAGCAATCGTGTCAATTACACTAGACTACCATAAAGCAATTTGTTGCTTCTTCGTTATCAATGCATGTGTTATTATACCTGTAAATAAATACAAATTTATTTTTCACATTATCTTTTCATTTTTGATGTCTAGTGTTAGTAATACATATAACATCTACAGTGTTTTGTATCATATAGGACAATACTGATGTAGGTACTGACAGACGATTCATTTTATAAACACATGACATAAACTTACCGTATTGATAAATATAGTACAATACTGTAAATGTATTTTCTCTTCTTTATGAATTACTTAATACATTTTCTTTTCTCTAGCTTACTTTATTGTAAGAATACAGTATATGGTACATATAACATACAAAATATATGTCAATTGATGGTATTATCGGTAAGGCTTCAGGTCAACAATAGGCTATTAGATTCTCTAAGAATCCTTTCAGCTTCATCTTCATTTCTACTACCAATTTACTAAATAGCCCTCTGTATCTCTTGTTGGAAGTCTTAAAGAGACAATCTGACTGCTACCCTCTCTCTGGCTGAAATTTTTGGGCCAAAGCTTTTTTCCTCGCTATGGCAGGGAAAGCAGGTGAAAGGGGGATGTGCGTTGGTCACTCGATGCAGAACATGGCTACCCACGGCTGCTCGTTCACCAGGTGGCATGGTCAGAGTTCTGCTGGAAGGAGCACTGGGTACGGCAGTCACTGAGACTGACCTATAGTGGTGATTTATTTATAAATCTATCTCTCCTTCTAAATGTGAGCTTTTGAGGGTAGGAGGCATGTTTTAGGTATTCTTTAATGCTTAAAGCTCTGCACGTTGCTTGGCATATACTTGGCATATTCTCGATCTATTTTATTGAACAAATAAATGAATTGATGAATGGCTATCTTGGCTCCTCAGCTAGATTGTTGGCTCCCTTGACTGGCCCCGAAGTTTAACACAGATCCTTAAAATTAACAAATTACAAGACTACCTTGGGGGTTGTTTTAAGAAATGCTGTTTTTTTAAAAAAAAAAAACAGTGGAAGTACTAATAGAAGTGTTTTGTAATTTTGCTTTAATGACTTTAATTAGTACCCATATCAATTTTTAATTTGTTACGTAACAGTTCTGGAGTGACCTGGGATAAAAATTTGTCTTCTCATGCATAGTAAATACTCCCCAAGTAGAATTTTAAAAATACTAACTTGGATTGATTTTCCTTATTTGTTTGAATAGTATTTTACAGCACTTCTCTGGGTAATGAAAATCACTCTGTGCAGATAGTAGGTATGCACTTAAGTATTTAGCGACTTTCCTGTGAGTCACTGACCCAGAAGCTGGAGTGGGTTGGTTTGTACCATGGAGAACTTAATTGTCCCCATGGTAACACTGAGCCTTCTTGCCTACTACTTCTTCCCACATCTTCATTATATTTAAAGGAGGAAATTATTATTTACTTCAGATTTTATATTCCAATATGTTGTTCAGGGCACAAATTCCTAACCTCAGCCATTCTTGTGTATAGAACACTGCCATAGGAACAATAAAAACTAGTGATTATAAGTGATACCTTAGAAATGAAAAACGATCTACCAATTCTATAGCATTTTAAGATTCAAAAAATTTTTTCTCAATTTTGCATCACGATTATCAAGATATTGAGATTTAAAACATTGTAACCAAATGGCTAACTGATGATTCTTACCTATTTTGAAAAGGCAACCACTAAGAAACATTACATATTTCATTTAAAAATATTTTTATCTACCAAAAAATAACTCTTGTTCATTGTAGCAAAATTTAAAAATAATGACAGGCAAAAGGAAGACCATTTAACAACCTAATAACCCCTCTTCCCCACAGTTTATTATATTTTCCCAAAACCTTTCCAGTAGTTGTGCATGTGGGTGTGGTTGTGGAGGCTAGGGAGACAGAGGGAGAGAGAGACAGAGAGGGAGGGAGAGGGAGAGAGAGGGGGAGGGAGAGAGAGAGGGAGAGACAGGGAGAGACAGAGAGAGAGAGGGAGAGACTGAGGGAGAGGGAGAGACAAGGAGGAAGAGAGGGAGAGACAGGGAGAGACAGGGAGAGAGAAGGGGAGAGAGAGACGGGGAGGGGGGGAGAGAGAGGGAGAGATGGAGACAGAGAGAGAGAGAGACAGAGGGGGAGAGAGAGGGAGAGAGGGAGGGAGGGAGGGAGGGAGAGAGAGAGACGGGGGGGAGAGAGACAGGAGACGCTTTCCCAGTACGTTTTGCTCTGTACCCCATTTTTTTAAACCTAATATATTGTGAATACTTTTCTAATATTTTACTGTGTTGCCATTTTTATTGGTTGAATAACAGATGTTTTATTGAATAAACTTACCATATTTTACTTAACCAGCCCCTTTTTGTTGGACATTTTAATTTTTTCAAATTTTCACCAATATCAAGCATGAAACAAAAAAGAAAAAAGAGATAGAGAGAGAGAAGGGGATGGGGCGGAAGGAGGGAGCAAGGAAGGAAACTGCAACAAATATCTTGTGACATACATCATTAATAATTTCCTTAGCATATATTTTCATATTATATGGGTGTGGAATTTCTACTTAAAAGGTATGTACTTTTCAGACACTTTACCAAAGAGCCATTGAGAACAGCTGTAGTACCTTCTCTAACACTGGATAGTCTTTTCAAGTAATCCTTATCAATTCTATAGGCAAAGAAGGCATTTTAATATTGTTTTAATTTGTATTTTTTATTGCTAACAAAAATTTTAAAAATTCATATTTATTGACCCTTTCTCTTCCTTCTTTTCTGACTTACCTGCAGAAGTCCTTTGCCCATTTTTCTATTTGGCTATTTATCTTTTTCTTACTGATTTGTAAGACTTCTTAACCCTTTGTCCCTTTTTCTCCCTTCCAGTTTTGGTGTCTGCCTTTTAATTTTTTGGTGGTTTTTTTCCCTTCCAGTTTGGTATTTGCCCTTTAAATTTTTGGTGATCTCCAAAACACTTTTTAGTTTTTTATGTATTTTAAAAATCAATCTTTGCTTTACATTTCATGTGCTATAATTCCCATTTCCAAGACTATATAAGTATTTTTCTATATTTTCTTTTAGTAATTTTATGGTTTGATTTTTACATTAAAATCTTTAATCCACCAGGAATTTAATTTGGCACACGGTGTACTTTTTTTCCTCTAAAAAATTGGCCAGTGGCTCCTTCACTTATTGTATAATTTATACTTTTCTTGCTGATTAGGAATGCCACTGTTATTATTTCTCTCCTTGGGTCTCAATAACTTTGAAATTTAATGTGAAACTATAAAGCTGCTTGACAGATCTAACCATTTTCCTTCTCAGTCAGCAACCATATGGAAGATGAAGAGACGTTGGTTCAAATGCCAGAAAGATACTGAATCTCTGGGTTTTTAAAAATAATCAAGAATGCTACAGGTATTTTATAACAATGTTATTGCTAATACAGACTTGTGGTATCAGATATTTTAAATCTTTTATTGCTCGGTATCTGGGCTGTAATGACATATATTTTATGATCATGTTTTTCTCAACAAGCCAATAATCAAGTATTATATGTGATACGTGCATAAATGTATATACTATCATTATTCAGAACGTAAATATTATTTATGAACTTATGAAATGCTCAACAAATTTCATATATATGGATAACTTTCTGTAACCAGTTCGTAAAGTTAAATGTATTGGCTCATGTTTTTCCAGTATAATCAACATAATTCCAGCACAGAAATTGAAATCAACTTTGCTATCCTTTAAATTGAAGCTGCAAACACATAGAAAAGCATCTGTGTAAATGACAGGTTTACCTTTGTGCTTTAGATGTCCTTGTCACCTAACTAAACAAAAAAAATCACAAAAATACATATTGCCAGTCCAAACAATAACCCTACTTTTAATTTTAGTGAAGATGAAAGATGTTCACAGATGGTGAACACTGTAAACTGGGGTTTACTTGGGAACTATGACTTTCTCAACCACTTTGCCTGTAATTTATCCACAAATTAAGCTACTTACCATTAGGTGCTCCTGAAAATACTATATATAATCAATGAATCCATTTCCTATCTCACTGTGATGAATGCTGGCCTGAAAATACTATATATAATCAATGAATCCATTTCCTATCTCACTGTGATGAATGCTGGCCTGAACCCTGACAATGATTTAGGTCAAATTATATAACCACGATCATAAGGGTAAATCTGCATAATTTTATATGAGGTCACTCCAAGGATATATATATAATTCACTTTTCTCCCCCCACATACTTCCTAAGACACTTTTAGAGCTGTTTTGGTACATTTGATAAATGTTAAAGATACTTTCCATCAAAAACCAAGATTAAATCCTGCCTGTGAGCCTGACTGAAAAAAGAGCTACATAGTTATTACCAAGAAAACAGTGTGTGAATTGCTTGGGCAGAATCTCTAAAGCCTGTTCTTTTCCCGGTGATCATTTACAGTTAAGAAAACAAACCAGGTAGCAAGGGAATTTAGCCTGAAAAAAGGCTTATTTTTTCCCCCCTTGAGAGACAAAGTTGACCTTATCTCTTGGCTCATATTACAAAGTATGGCTGTTCTCCAAATCAGGAGGATAATTTTTTTTTTTTTTTTTTTTTTTTTGCGGTACGCGGGCCTCTCACTGTTGTGGCCTCTCCCGTTGCGGAGCACAGGCTCCGGACGCGCAGGCTCAGTGGCCATGGCTCACGGGCCCAGCTGCTCCGTGGCATGTGGGATCTTCCCGGACCGGGGCACGAACCCGTGTCCCCTGCATCGGCAGGCGGACTCTCAACCACTGCACCACCAGGGAAGCCTGGATACTTTTTTTTTAAACGTTTCTCATTTTCTTCTCTTTAATCATGCTTTCTACAGTGTATAGTGAATATATACCACTCCATCTCCACAGGTCTCTCACTTACCATTTCAGCTACTCTAACTTCCTGTTCTATGACAAGAACTTCATGATCCATTCCCTTCCACTTCTCTTGTAAAATCCTGATTTACCAACTAGAAAACTAGGCGGGTACTCTTTCTCTTGGGAGTTTTCCTGATTTCACGCCTGATCCTTGTCTTGCTCCCTTTACTCTTGATTGTTCCAGGCTTGTTTTCTTTCCTGATCTGTCCTCTTCAGCTCCCAATCACCGTTATGTTCCCATATGTCAGTCTTGGTGTTCATAATGCAAGGCGAGGGAGGCAATTGTGTGGACCACACATTCCTGTTCTCATTTTATAGCTTGGTTCAGATCCTTTTAATTGGAAGATCTATGAGCACAGGAATTATGTCCATCCTGTGTTCCACTGTACATGCAGTGCCTACCACAGAATGCTCAATATATTTTTATTAACTTAATAATAGCCACCATTTAATAAATCTACTTAACAAATGACAGGTATGGTGCAATGCACAAAGGATATGTCCATTTTATAGATGAAAAGACTGAAACTTAGAAAACTTAAATAACTTGTTTTGGTCACAAGCCTAGTTAAAGCTGAAGAACCACAGCATGACTTAATCCCAGGTATGGAAGGCTCACCCCCCACATGCAATCTCCACACTAACAGTGCAGAAGCAGTATAACATAAATATGAGGAACGGTTGTTCTGGAGCCAGACAGCATGGGTTTAAATCTTAACTCTGTAGCTTAAGAGTTAATAAACTTTCTGTGCTTCGGTTTCATTATCTGTTAAGTAGAGACCATTTATTGAAAAAACATTCATTGGTTTCCAGTCATTCCACCTCAGAGTTTTTCTCCAATCCGCTACATTGCCTTTGTTTAGTTTGACACAATTGGCGCTGAAGATCACCAAAGGCTTAGACCTCTACAAATGAAGGCTTAAATTACCTAGTAGGCAAAGTTCTCAGTCAGCTGAGATATTAGCTACAAGCAAGGAAGCTTGTAATGGGCTGTCATACGTATCAGTTATGGCTTCAGTAGTAGCAGGAATATATTGCTGGAATATCTGAAGACTGAAAAATTACCCAATTTTTTCCCTCTTAAAATAACTATCATTGGGACTTCCTTGGTGGTGCAGTGGTTAAGAATCCGCCTGCCAATGCAGGGGACACGGATTCAAGCCTTGGTCCGGAAAGATCCCACATGCCACGGAACAACTGACCCCTGCGCCACAACTACTGAGCCTGTGTGCTACAACTACTGAAGCCCTCATGCCTAGAGCCCATGCTGTGCAACAAAGAGAAGCCACTGCAATGAGAAGCCTGCACACTGCAACGAACGGTAGCCCCTGCTAGCTGCAACTAGAGAAAGCCCGCGCTCAGCAACAAAGGCCCAACGCAGCCAAAACCAAATGATTAAAAATTTTAAAAAATTTTTTAAATAAATAAAATAACTGTCACTGTTTTATTCTCCTTCCTTTCTTTTTGTAGCAACCACTGAGACCCCTGGCCCCCAAAATATTTACAGAGTGTACTGGTAGTGATTAAACTTACCATTTAGTTCTTGGATTGCAAGACCATGAGGACCCACACCTAGATGAGACCTAGAAGAATGGGCACTTTACCTCCAGAGAGCAGGACTAAGAGAACAATAACTCTGAGATGTCCTTTCCACCAGTTGGATGTACTTTTGGGCATGGAAGAGGGCAAGAGCAGGGGCTGTTGGACTAGAATGGCTGGATCAAGTAGGCTGGAGGTGTTTTTGTCATTGTACGTGTGGGGAAAGGCAACTAAATGATAAAATACAATGGATATCTCTTAGGCCAGACACAGTTCACAGTGCCATCTCCCTCCCCAGCACAGGGACAGAACTGCAGCAATATCCACACATGTAACTTGTAGTCTAGTCATGGCTGAGTGACACGGGGGTAGATATCTGACCAAAAATGGCCAAACAGATTTGCTCTCCTGGGAAACTGGAATTTTGAACTGAGGTGCATAGAGATGGGGAGTTGTTTACAGCCCACGAGGAGGACAGTTTATGGATTCCTACTACTGAGTTTCCCTGATTATCCAACAATTACCAACATTCTGTGAGATATACCGGCATCCTTCTGGTAAAGTCAGCTTAACTGGCTAGAGTTGCTATTTCCAACTGGAAGAACCTTAAATACTACACTTCCCTGAATAGCTTTCTCTCATGCTACTCCTTCGTATGTTCCTTTCCCTACACCTTCCACCAAAGTATCACAGCTCACCAAGAATGCCGTGATGTTCTGTTTAACCGAGCTTTTGTTGTTCCCCTGCATGAAATTCCCTCCCCCTTCTTCCTGAAAACGTTTTCAATGATTACCTCCTCTATGACACTTTGATTTGCAAGATCCTCCACTATGCCCATAGGGCCGGTTATGCCACAATCACGGCATGTAACACACTGCACTGTAGTCCCTGGTTTATTTGCCCGTTAGATGTCAAGCTCCTTGATAGAAAGGGTAACTTTCTATTTTACTTTCGTTCTCCAGTTCCTTGTTACAGTGTCTGCCACATAGGAGACCCGTTGAGTAAATGTATAAATGAGTAGACAGTTTCTGCTCATGAGAACATGCTCAGGCTTACCTGCTGGAAGAATGTGAAAGACAATGGAACCTTTCTAGATCTGATGACAGCTGGTCCCCAAACACATGAGAGTCCAGCCAAAATTGGTAGAGCCATTTACCTCATTCACAGCTGACCCAGAAAATGGATAAACCCAGCCAATTCCAGAAGCTGTCCAACTAACATAGATATTCCTAAGAAATAATAACTGGTTAGTGTTTTAATCTACTGACCTTTGTGGCAGCATTTTTTGTGGGAATAAATAATTGGTACAATATTTGTGGGTTAGATTTCACCTGGGGATCACCAACTTAAGAGCTTTGCTAGCTAAACAAAAGAGTTAAAATCCAAGGACTGCTTTTTCAAGTCACATTGTGAATGTGAAGAACGGATACATTTATAAATCAATAGAAAAATAAATTTCTCACTACTTGCTAATATGACATTTAAAAAACTAGATTGATTTTTTTCAAACTTTAAAGGAAAAATCAAAAGTAAAATCACCAATAATTTCTCTATTCCAACACAAACTGTTAATTGTTGAATCTCTTCAGCTTTTATCCATTTACATACGTATTTTTATATAGTTCTAATAACAATAGTTATATTTTGCTTTAATATTCAAGGGAAAGTGCTAATTCATACATAATACTTTTAATAGCTACATAATAACTCTTCAAACATATATACTACATTATTTCTGTATTATTTTAGACTACCTTTTTTTTCCTATTATCAAGAAGATATCAGGGCTTTCCTTGTGGCACAGTGGTTGAGAGTCCGCCTGCCGATGCAGGGGACACGGGTTCGTGCCCCGGTCCGGGAAGACCCCACATGCCGCGGAGCGGCTGGGCCCGTGAGCCATGGCCGCTGAGCCTGCGCGTCCGGAGCCTGTGCTCCGCAACGGGAGAGGACACAACAGTGAGAGGCCCGTGTACCGCAAAAAAAAAAAAAAAAAAAAAGATATCAGAAGAGTAAAAAGAGAAGGGAAAGTGTCATCTATAATTTCACCTTCCAGAATCAAAGGAAAAGACTTTCTGATATTTGTCTTCATTTTTTTCTGTACATTAAAAAAAGTGGAGTCATAAACTTTTTTTCCCTACCTAACAATATCATAAGAATTTTCCCATAAAAAAAAAAGAAAAGAAGATGGCAAAATACAGCTTTTTTCTTTATTTGGTATTATTACTTTAGGTATGAAGGCCGGGATGGTGTCTTTCTTATGCAGTTATATCCCAAGTACCTAGCAAAGTGTATGGTAGACACCCAATAAACATTCATTGAATGAACGCAAGGCACGAATGAATAATGAGATTTACATAAGCAGGTTTCCTAGTTTCATGTGCTTCAAATGCTTTTAAAATTAGCACAATTGAATTGTATTCAAAAGTCATATCATTTGAAAGAAAAACTTATTTGCATCACATCTTAAATTTATCACCTATAGACAAAGGAATTTGTTATTCACCTTAAAAATTCTGAGTTAGTTACAAAGTTGACCCATAGAGTAGATAAAAGAAGGAATTCCAAGGTTTTTATTCATGAATTGCTTGTACAAATATCACTAGATGAACACCATCTATTCTCAGTTCTTATTCCCCTCTGCAACTCTTGACACTTTTGGCTACTTCTTTCTTAAACTCTGTCATGTATCAGTTTATGTGACAGTGAATAAACAACTTTCTTGCTATTTCTCTGACCCCTCTTTTGCCCTTGCCAGTGGTCATTCTCTAAAGATATCCTTTCTCCTTTGGTCATCTCCTTTTGCAATCACTGTCTATAATCACTCTTATAATTTTGCCTTCAGCCTCTCCTCTCTGTGAAACATGCCCAGATCTGTATATCTAATCCTGATCACTCTATTTGTGCCTCTTCAATCTCATCCACCTCCATTTCCTGAAGACCTTATTTTGCTTGTATTTTCAATCTACACCTCTTTTCCTTTGAATTACCCGTGTCTCCTAGCCTTTGCAATTTTTCCTTGACCCAGCTTTTCCCCCAAGCTGTCATCCCATGGTCCCTTTCCCTTTACCACCCAATTTTTGGAAAGTGTACTCTGTGCTCTTTGGCTCCAGTTCTTTCCCTCATTCCTCTCCGTAACTGTTTGCATGTTGACTTCTGCTTCTGCCTACTGACCTTTTACTTCAGTGATTGTTTGATCCCCTTCCAACAATGCCTCTGTGTGGCATCTCACGCCCTTCCACCTCTCCCCTCATGGTTTCCTTTGCACTATGCTTCTTTGGTTTCTATCAAGTCTTCCCTGACATACTTGCTTCTTTTTGTCTTTGGACTTCTTTTTTACTCTACTATCCTTAAAGTTCCTCTCATTCACTTCCAGAGTTAACAAATATTTACTGAGTGCCTATCATGTGCCAGGAACTGTGCAGCCCCAGGGATGCAGGGATGAACAAACCAGATGCTCACTGGCTCTGTAGTACTTACTTATCCTTCCTCACTTGCAGATGCAATTAGAAGCAAAATCCTATAATTTGTTTCCAAATGACTCTGATTTGTTCCCTCTATCTTATTATCACTAAACTCTCTTTGTTCAGGTCTACATCATTATTAACTTGTTTTTGCAGCAGCCTAATAAATAATAACTAGCATCCTCGTCTCTATTCCAGTCCATCCCACATATTATCCCAGACTAATCTTTTTAAACATTTATGTCATCCCCCTTAAAAAACGTTCACTCACTCTTTCCACTGCCTGCAGAAGAAACACTAGACTCCTTAAAATGATGTTGGAAAGACCTGAGGCTTTGGAGTCAGAAAGCTTGGGTTGTATTCTCAATCTGCCATTTATTCACTCTGTGACCTTAAATAACCTTGCTGCATTTTGATTTTCCCACCTATAAGATGGGATTAATGACTAGTAATAAGGACCAAATACACATGAAAGTGCTTTATATTTTTTAAGTGCTAAAATTTATATAACTCTTTTTTCTTAGTTTGTTTAGAGATAGTTACCATATTGATACTAGCCTAAGCTTCAGAGTTAAACAACAACCTGGTTTCAAGTTCAGCATTATCACTCATTATCTATAAGACTTTGAACAAATTAGTACACCTCTCTAAAACTCTCTTCCCACCTGTCAAAACACTCATTTTGTACAGCTGTCTGAAAATTAAATGAAATAGTGAATATGAAAACTTCTAGCAGTGTGTAATTTATAATAGGCACTGATTGATTCTCTTTTGGGCCTAATTTACTTTTCCTGCAGCATATCCCACTATACCTCTTCACAAATCCTACCACTCGAGGCTACTCGATTTTCTCAGTTCATATGATGTACTTTCGTGTTTCTTCTTCAGCTGCATACTCTTTCCTTCTCTATTAAAATTCTACTCAAGTCTTCAAGGCTCAGTTAAAATGTTGTATTCCCTAAAGCCCTGTGTATCTCACAACTGGTGTGTTAATCTCTCCTTCCTCTGTACACTCTTAGCTTGTATGTTGATTAGAGTACTTTTTTTTCAATCTGGTTTATATTCAGATTCTCCCAACAGACTGTAGGAAACAAGGAGGATGTTGTATGTTGTATGTTTATTTCTCTCACATTATACTTACAACAGTAGACAGTCAGTTATTGAATGAATGTAGAATCGGATGCTGTCTTTCTCCTTCTACTGCCTACAGGACATCACTTGCTTAAATGCCTACTGTTGCCTCAAACCCAAACATGTGCAAAAGCAAGCACATCTTCCCTAAACTGCTCCCTTTCAATTTTGCTGTTTTTGATACTACCCTAATCCCTAGTCTCAGTTTCTGAGGCTAAAAATCTTAGAATTGTATTTGACTGATCTGTTTCCTTGACCACCTAGGAGCCAAACTACCAGGTTCTTCCAACTCTTTCTGTGAAATAGTTCTTGGATTCATCTTTCTTTATTCCATTCCTAGGACTATCAATCATTATTTTTAACAACTATCACCATTTATTGAGCATTTAAGTTTTGGGCTACTTTGTATACATTATGTCATTAGATCTTTAACACCTCTGTGAAGTAGGTACTCTTACTCTTATTTTACAGATGAGGAAACTCAAGACACAGCTTACATACTTTGCCCAAGGTTACAGTTAATTAAGTGGCAGAGTGGTGATCAAACCCAGATGTGAAGCCAAAGCCTAGAGCTGGACTCTTTCAAGTTGTGTAGAACAAAAATAGGATTTTTAGAAGAGTATTATGAAGATATACAGGAAGTAAACAAGCACTGGAAACTGCTTCAGGGACGTGTACTGTCTTTTTCAAAAACAGAATACAGCCACACTCTAGCGATCTAGTTATTTTGGGGAGCTCTCTGACATCAGCATTTGAGGCCCTAAGCCTTCTCTCCTTGCTTCTGTTGCCTTTGTTACAACTGACTGACTTCTCTCCTCTCCCTCTACCTCTTGGCTTCTATTACTTCGTGACTTCTGCTGCCTTGTATGTTTGGCTATCTTACTTTTCTCTCACTATTGTGCAACACAAACGCTTTACTCCAATTACGGCTATCTCCCTACTGTTTCCAGAACAATTTCTGTCTCCACAACTTCACGTTGTTACTTTGAACACAAATACTTTGTTCTTTTCTACCTCAAAATATAGTCAAAAGCCTGTACTTCAAAGCTCCTTCATTACTTATTCTCAACAGTTCCAATGGATTTTTGAGTGGTTACTATGTGTTAAGTCTTCTTGCTGACCCACGATGAACCAGTAACATGAACAAGAAATAAACCTTTTGATATTTGGGGGTTATTTATTCTTGCAACATAATCTAGCCTGTCCTGACTGATCTACTGACTTCAGGGAAGTAATTTAGCTTTACCAAGTTTCACTTTCCTTATATGTAAAATAGAGATTAAAACAGTATCTATCAAATAAGGTTGCTCTGAGGATTAAATGAGGTAATACAGGTAAAAGTACATGGGTAAAATACAGGTAGAGGTACTTAGCACCATGCTAAGCACAAAAGAAGTATACAAATGTTATTTAAAATTTTTGAATTATCACCAGCTAGCAATTGGTGTGTTAGTAATAACAAATGAGCATAATGGAGAGTATTGTTTGCTTTTTCAAACGTTAACTTCAAATTACATATGGTATATTCTTGTCAGTAATTTTAGTTGAAAACCTAGGCATCTACAAATTAACATTTTAAGATAACGACTATAGCGTTAGCCTAACTCATCATAAGAAACAGCTTTTCTTCTTTTCATATCATGAATTTTTGGATACCATGAAAAAATGTTTCATATATATGCATTCTCTCTAAAACCTTTAAAACTTATTAAAGGGATGTTACCCTTGTTTTCAAAAGCCCAGTTATAATAGGGATATATTGTTCTATAAATAACTTTAAATTTGGGATCCAGATGAGCATATTTCATGATATATTGAAATGGAGCAGGACCCTATGGTCTATGCCCCGCCCTGTCCTCAGCCTGCCTTTAGTCTGTGGAAAAACTTTAGCCAAGTAATAACTTTAGTCAGAGAAGTGAGAAAATGCAGAAACAAAGGAAAACAGTCAAAGGAGACTAAATAATAATAGTTTAGTCATTGAGCATAGTCAAGGGCCTTTAGTTCCTTCTCAAGGGCTATAGATAATATTCTGAGCCGTATCCTGTGAGCTGTCTTCTAGATACTGAAACCCACACCAGGTGGAAGAAGTTAACTACATGATGACCAGACTGTAGCCATGACATAAGCTGCCACAATTCCAAGAACTGGCCTCAAGGAAATGGTAACGAACCGACCATGGAACTGAAGATTCACTGTACCTAAAAAAACCAAGATGATGCTGGTCAGACCACCGCATGGCCAATTTCAAGGTAACTGTCAGAGCTGACTGTACTGTTTCTGCATTTAGCCCTCTCCCTCAACCTATAAAAGCTCTTGCTCACTAGTTGTAGGAGGCGGGGAGTCGGTCTTTGGACAGGCGTTCGCCCTCCAACCTCCCCACCCCTCATTTGCCGGCATCCAAAATAAAGCAAACTTACCTGTCCACCAACCTTGCCTCTTTATTGGCTTTTCAGCGGCAAGCAGCCGGACGCCACTTTCGGTTACAATATCACCCTACTATTTATATTTAATTAAATTTTCTCTCAGCCATGTTATGTATGGTTTATTATTAGTTGAAGACTGCCCAGACCTGGTAAAAATGACAATCATAAACACATCTGTATAATAATTCATAATGTTAAAAGTGCTTTTGCATAGTCTCATTTGACTTTGAATCTTCTGAGTTATATATTATTTCTATTTCTAGTTGAAGAAAAGACGACTTGGACACTGGCCTGTCTAAAGTAATGAAAAACTGGGAGTGGAACCTAGGTTCCTTTACTACACATTTCTTGTTTATGCTACCACAGAACCCTGTAGTGATAAACCATTACTGGAATAACAACTTAACACATATGCTCTACTGATTTATGTATCATAACTCTATAAGCCTATGTAGCATAAATGTTACATGAACAAGCATAACTATCATTATTACTTTTTTCAGGAATAATAATATTTGGGCCAGTGATAATAATGTGATAATTTGGGGGACATTTTTTGCTAGCTAGCTTTTTCAGTCTGATAAACTTGGTAAGGCTGAGATAAATGTAGACACTATAACTCTTTAAATGAACAGTAAACTGACTTACAAAAACACTTAATAGAGTGCAAACATCTGCGCCAACACATTCCTATTTTGAAGAAAATTTTAAAAATATTGTTTTATCAAGAAATTTTATTTTGACTAAACTTAGGAACACTGAAAAACAAGTGTCTACACTTAAGAAATGAAAGAACCTGCAAGTGTACTGGAGAAAACGCTAAATGAAAAAAAAAAAAGTGTAAGTAAGGTCTCCTCAAGGTGTCACATCTAGGGTCTTACACCGAAATAAACTTTGAAACATTTCAAACAAGCCAGCTGCTGCCAATGTATGGAGAACAAAGTATCCCATTAACTGAAGTGCCTAAACTGATTTAAATGGTATCTTGGTAACCTTTTAGAAATTGCAACACGCTGCTATTTATAACACTGCCTCTTCAAAATGACAGTATGGCAAACTTAGTTTTTAAATATAATGCAATTTTTGTTATGAACTTGACACACGTTTGCTTCCCTGGAGAGAAACAAAAATCAGAGTTAAGATACTTTTTTTTTTTTTTTTTTTTTTTTGCCGGTACGTGGGCCTCTCACTGTTGTGGCCTCTCCCGTTGCGGAGCACAGGCTCCGGATGCGCAGGCTTAGCGGCCATGGCTCACAGGCCCAGCCGCTCCACGGCGTGTGGGATCTTCCCGGACCGGGGCACGAACCCGTGTGCCCTGCATGAGCAGGCGGATTCTCAACCACTGCGCCACCAGGGAAGCCCAGAGTTAAGATACTTTAACACACTTTTTTTTCCGCCTCATCAGAAGCCAACGTGCAATACAACATGAAAAATGTCTAAGTTGGAACTTTGTAATTTGGCTCATTGTACACTACGCCTTTCCACTACGTTGAATCTTATTTCTAGTTTCCAGCTCAGCTATTAGTAGTGGCTGGAAGGGCAAGTCACTTCTCTGAATGTTTCACTTCCCATAAAACCAGAAAATGGGTGGAGGACCATAGAGAGCTTTGAGCCGAATAACGTCTATTAGTTATCATCAAAAGCTTTTTCCTGCGGACGATGCAAAACCAGGCACACGGGGTTCTGCTTTGCTCGCATTCCACTACCGAGCCTAGGCTTCGTTCCTCTTCCTTTCAACCTCAATTCGGGCTCCTGAAGGTTAGCAAAGAGTTCGTTTAACGAAATCCAGCGCTCCTTTGTCTCCAAACTTGGCTAGGAAGGGATTCCGAGGCCTCAGCTGGCTGAGAGAAGGTAGTGGCGGCGATCCACCCTCGCCGGGCAACCCACGCACCCACCCCAACCCGAGTCTGGCGCCGAAACCCCGGCGCGTGCTTGGAGTTCCCCGGTACCGCGAGGCGCGCGCTCGCCCAGCCACTGTTCCTTGTAAAGGGCGGGATGCCAGGACGCGTGCCGGGACAGCGGCAAGCGGAAGCCGCTGGCGGAGAGGACGGGCGGTTCCCGCCAGCGCGGGTGGGGGAAGGGCGGCAGCCACACCCGGAAGTCGGTCTGGAAGGGAGGGGGGAACATGTGTGGGCGAGGCTTCCGGTAGCGCAAAGGGTATCGGGAGAGGCTTCCAGCAAACCTCTGGCCTCTGGAGCGGCGGACCACCGTTGCCGCGGCTTTGGCTTCTACGATCTGCGTTCGGGCTAAACGGTCACAGCGGCGCCACTGCCGCTCCCCTTGTGCCTGGTTCTGACCGTATTTGTTCCCCGGAGGCCGCCCCGGTTACAGCAGCGGCCGCGGCAGACATGTTGTGAGGCGGCGGCGCGAGTGTCTCAAGGATGGTTTGGCTGAGGCGGCAGCAGCGGCTGCTGGCGGCGGCGGCATTGGCAGCGGGGGCTCCGGCTCTGTAGAGCCCAGCCCGCTGGGTGTCCGCCCTGTACCGCGGCCAGACCAGTGGCCCTGGACCTTGCCTCTGCTCCGGCGCCGTTGGAGAACTGTTAGGCGACAGCGCACGCCCCTCAGAGGAGACACGAAGGGGGTTCTCCAGTGCTCAGATTTCCGGACCACCTAGCCTTCCTCTCTCCGACCTGGGCAGTGCTATCCCCAGAATCCTCAGCCCCCCTCCTCCCCCAAATTTGCTCCCAGCCTCGTCCTGAATCTTTCACACACGCGGGTGTTCTACGCCCTCTCGAGCCAACCCCTCGCCCCTTAATTTTCTGCACCCTCTTCTCAGAGCGCCGCCCGGATTGCTCTCCGAGGGCAGGCTTTTGAAAAAATCTTCGTGGAGCAGTGGACCAGAACTGGGGAGTTTTCAAAAGTCGGGGCGCGAGAGATAGGAAGGTACGATGGCTTCCTCATCTGGAAACGATGATGATCTCACTATACCCAGAGCTGCTATCAATAAGATGATCAAAGAGACTCTCCCCAATGTCCGGGTGGCCAACGATGCCCGGGAGCTGGTGGTGAACTGCTGCACTGAATTCATTCACCTTATATCTTCTGAAGCCAATGAGATTTGCAATAAATCGGAAAAGAAGACCATCTCTCCAGAGCACGTCATACAAGGTAAGTGGTATGTGTGGGATTTTGTTTCAAAGAGGGGCCGGGGACAAACTGCTAATCGCGTGACCCGTTCATGTCAAAGCCTTCAGTCCTGTCCCCTGGTTAGTACTGATAACTGAAAAAGCTGCGCGGGCATAGAGGCAGCCGGTGCCTTAAAATCCCTGTGTAATATTCTCGTGGTCCTTTTCAAACAGCGAATGCCGGTAAGGGTTGCAAACGATTAGGTCAGCTAACATCCCCCCAAATAAGGTAGTAGCAGCGATCTCAATTCACAGCCAGGTAAGTCCAAGCAACAAGAATATTGCCTACCTGAAGTGGAAGCTAGACGTGACAACTGAGAATGTGCCTGCCTAAAGTGGAACCTAGATCATGACAACTGAGAGAGGAACCCAGAAGTTTTGCCTTGGAGAATCAGAATTCAGACTGGAAGTTCAAGCATGAGTGGAAAGGGTACCCCTTCCCCACCCGGCCTTTTCACCAGTGTAGAAAAGATGAATTTTCAGAACACGAGTAAAAATATTCTTAACGTGCATGTTCAACGTTGTAAAGTTTATTAGTGTTGGATAGAGAGAGTATATTTTCTGCTTTAAAAATGGTTTCATGGTCCTAACGTTCATCAACAAGTTGCCAAAGCACTCCAGTTCTATTCTGTAAGAAAAGGGGCAGTGTTCTTTAATCTTCCTTCCCCTCCTTCCTTACTTTCTTCCTTTTTTCTGTAGCTTGCTTTGTTCCATGGAGATAGATTTTTAAAGCTTGGGTTGAAAGATTGTGAGAGATGTTTTTCATGGAGTATTTCCCACTTGTTTCCTGCTGTCATCCCCATTTAGATGTAAACGCTTCAGCTTTTATTGAACAGCAGTTCTGAAAGTTTAACAGTTTCTTCTCTCATCTTGGAAAGGATTTAGTTCAGTTAATAGGGATTTGGGGGACCGTATTCTGATGGTTTGTTTCAGGGATGGGGAGACATTTACTAGTCATAATGTTTTGGGAAGCACTTTCTGTGACTTGTACATATACTCTTATGAAAAGGTTGCATTCTATTTGAGGTGATAACTTGCTTTTTATAATAACCCAATTAAAATTCTAACAATATCTTGATTGCTTTTGAAGTCAGAAAAAAATCATGGTTAATTTAATTTTGGTAGGCAGGCGGTTGTCTACCATTTTATTTTTAAAATTTAACTTTTTAAAAGGTGACTTCCCTGTTATTCTGAAGTAGAGGACACGTCTGCTCATATTCACCATATGCAGTATTTTATGGTCAGTATTGACAAAAGGATTAAATGATTCATTTTTGATCCTTAATGATGTGTAGGAGGTAGATTTAAAACATACTCTGCCATTTCCATTTCATTACATAAGGAGAAAAAAAATCCCTAGGAAGAAGTATATTTGATTTTAAAGCTAGTGTTTTCTTCTACTTGTTTGGTGTACTCTGGCAAGTAAAATGAAAGCCAAGTTGTCTATGTTTCCTCTTGTGTTTTTATTTCACATTGTGCACTTGTCACAAGTCTTTCACAAGATTATCCAACACAAATAGCTGTAATTACCTTTTACAACTCATAAAAGAGAAAAAGGATCTTTTATCAACATTGTCTTTCTAATGAAAATTGCAAAAGATTTCAAAAGGATCTGCCAAAACATTGTTTACACCACAGAAGTGGGGATCATTCCAAAAATCTAAAAACACATTACAATCTGTCTTCTTGGGTAGAGTTTATTCTTTTCTAGGATATATTTAGATTTCTGATTGACATGATGGAAGAAAAGTGCAGCTGTAGTGAACAGTATGCTAAACAGCTCAACTTTGGAATATGCTAAATTCAGTTTAACATATGAGTCAAAAAGTTCCAGTGAAAGCATTTTCCTATGTACTGAGGATGATTTATTAATTTTTAAAAAAATCTCGCATTAACCTGCTACAGCCTTATGAATTTACCTTTTTTTTTTCTTTTAACATTGCCTTTGTTAAGTGGATAAGGACCTACATTTTATCCCCAAATTCTCCTCAGGGGAATAGATTTTATACATTTATAATCTCATATTGATATCATATTGCTTAATCATTTAAAGAAACTTTTGTCTTGAGTGATTAAAATTTTTTAAAAGAAATCCTTAAGGTGTGTATTTTTTTAGGTTTTTAAAGTGTGTGTTTATAGACTAACTCTAGAAAGCTGGGCATGATATTTTTTATGCTGTTCTGTCAATGTTGATTGTTTAAGAATGTAAGATATAGCCAAGTGGAATAATGTACGTTTTAAAGTGGTTTGATTTTCACATGTTGAAGTTTGGATTTTTTTAGTAATAAGTTTAATGAACTAAACTTTGCTTCAGAACATTTCACTTGTTCACTTGCCACTTTGCTTTACCTTGTCAGGGCAAATTAAGCATTTGAGGCAGTTCTGTAAAATGCATGCAGAATTTAAAATAATTTTATTGCCAGTAAATCTGAAATTATATAACCTAGTTAAAATTTAAAAAAATTATCTAAATATTTTGCTTATTTTTAGTTTAAGAACATGGACTTTGAAGATCACATACACACAACAGAGGGAGTTATAATATCTTTAAATGAATACTAACATGTTCTGTTGCATTATGGAAAGAATTGACATTGCGAGTTAGGAGCTGCAGGTTCTGTACTGGAAAGTCTGGCCTTAGGTAAATCTGTTAACTAAGGTTTCCCCATTTATGTATAAATAATACTTAATGGTTTCAGGTATAACTAGCAATTACTGAGAATCTGTCAGGATTGAGAAATTTACATGAAATATGCTACCATAAATAATAATTTTAAAACTTTATAGTGATACTGATTGAAATATAAAGCTGAAAGTCTGTTATGTTTTTTGTTTTTGTTTGGTTTTTTTTTTGCGGTACGTGGGCCTCGCACTGTTGTGGCCTCTCACGTTGCGGAGCACAGGCTCCGGGCGCGCAGGCTCAGCGGCCATGGCTCATGGGCCCAGCCGCTCCGCGGCATAGTGGGATCTTCCTGGACTGGGCCACGAACCCGTGTCCCCTGCATTGGCAGGCGGACTCTCAACTACTGCGCCACCAGGGAAGACCGTCTGTTATGTTTAACCGTACATCATGATGCCTTTTGTAAAGCCAAAGTGTAAATAAGAATATTTTAATTGATATGATTTTATTTCTGCATTTTAAATCTCTTGCTACATTTTTTTTTCCTCATGTTTTTGAGAATAGTAGGTGAAAGTAGTGAAAGTTTGAAAAAGTCTCCTAGGATTCACTTCTTCAGGAGTTGTGTTGCTCCAAGCTGTATGTTGAAGGACTTTTTAAAAAAAAAATTATAATCCCTCTCACACTGGTACTTTGGTAAAATACAAAAAAAATGGATCACTAGAAAAACAAAATGAAATTTTTTGATACTGCATTCAATAGAAATAAAATCACTTGGTCAAATTGCTATGAAGTTTCTTATTTTTCCCCAGCTTTTTGAAATATAATTGACATATAGCATTGTGTAAGTTTAAGGTTTACAATGTAATGATTTGATGTGTGTATATATTATGAAATAATTACCACAATAAAATTAGTTAACACAGCCATCACTTCGCATAGTTACAGTTTTGCTGTGAAGGTTCTTAAAATGCTTACTTTGAATTTCCATACTTAACTCATTGCAGACCATTACAGGCATTTCTGGCACAAGTCCATGGACCACACTTTGAGAATCTTGCTCTAAAGCCTAAACCACAGTCTGTTTTGGAAAGTGGATGTGGAGTAGTTTTGAAATCAGAGGATCTGAGTGATTGCAGAGAAGTTGTAGTAATAATAAGAATGATATTGTATTGCCTAAATAATCATCCATACTGAAATTTTTTTCTGAAGGGACATGTAATTTACATTGCACAATTTATCACATAATCAGATGCTTTTCAAGTTAGGATTTTACTGTTTTCTTTAAAATTGATATGTCTTGTTTTTGTTTTCCTTCTGCCACCCAGCAGTTACTTTTGAATACTACTGTGTACTTGGCACTGTACTAGATACTGCTAAGGATATAAAGATGAATGATATTTGATTCTTGTTCTGCCATCCATCTCTCATTGTTGTCCCAGATTCCCACGAGTGGTGATACCATAGAGGGCATGATTCTTAAGGGTCTTTTTCAGGCCAGTAAGCCAAGAAGTCACTTTGGCCTACATCCTCTTAATTTATTTTAAGTTAACTACATCACCTCCATACCTCCATCACCTAACATACAAACAAAAGAAAATAGAGAAATTAGAGAATGCTATTTTTTATATTTTAGTTTTGTCAAATGAAAAGCATGCATTATGCATTTGAAGTATAAAGTAATTCACACAAATTCATGTTATAACAAAACTTTTGAGGAGAACGTCATTTTTGGTAAAAGATACGACTATTAAAATTGTTGTTGGGTGGACATTTTTACCTTTTTTTTTTAAGTAGTTGTCTTAATATCTGTCTTTCAAATTGAAAAAAACATGCTAAATGTTTTTTATTTTTCCTTAATATGCCATGTACTTTTCTGGGTACAGTTTTAAGATAGATGGCAGAGGGTAGCAGACAGACCTCTGAGAAATAAGTGATATGTGCTTTATCCACAAATTTTAAAACATATATATTATTATTTATTTTTTTGGCTTTTACTCTGAGATCCTTAGAGTGAGGGCCATCAATAGTCCATAAAATCCCTTTGTACAAATTAGAAAAAGGCACTCCTTCCGTGTATTAATTTTGTATCCTGCAACTTTACTGAATTCATTGATTTGCTCTAGTAGTTTTCTGGTGGCATCTTTAGGATTGTCTATGTATAGTATCATGTCATCTGCAAACAGTGACAGTTTTACTTCTTCTTTTCCAATTTGTATTCCTTTTATTCCTTTTTGTTCTCTGATTGCCATGGCTAGGGCTTCCAAAACTATGTTGAATAATAGTGATGAGAGTGGACACCCTTGTCTTGTTCCTGATCTTAGAGGAAATGCTTTCAGTTTTTCGCCATTGAGAATGATGTTTGCTGTGGGTTTGTCATATACGGCCTTTACTATGTTGAGGTAGGTTCCCTCTGTGCCCACTTTCTGGAGAGTTTTTATCATAAATGGCTGTTGAGACACTCCTTCCTTAAAAACCTTTACTACCATCTGCCAGAAAAAGTGCTATAGTAAGCATACAAATCTATGATGTTTACAGTATGAATGGCTCTCCTCAGATATGCTGCTGTTGTGCACTGAACCACCTGCACAACTGTTAACTGATGGCGATGCTTAGGAGCCATTTTCCTTATCCTTTAAGATTCTCCTTTATGTAAAATGGGGATATTATTACTACATGATAACAGATGATGTAAAATACCCCCGTTTAGAAAATTCTGTCTCCAGTTACTCATATCCGTTAGCCAAAATGTGTTTAAAATTAGGATTAAAGTCAATGCAGTTTTGAAATTAAATTTATGGCTGGTCCTGTTGAACCATTTTATTGAGAGTACAGTGTTTGTACTCAGCATTGAGAGTATAGCTCTTTCAATAATATTAAATATTAACCTTGGATTTACTTGCAGTTTTTTTTTTTTGAAAACAGTGTTCTCAATCTTAGATGTTTTTAAAAGTGAGTTTTTTGTTTTTTAACCCAAGCCCTCCATGGTTTAAGGTAGATTGGATTGAAGTTTTTAATGTCTAGTCTAGTAATTCATGACATTTTGAAGAGTTCTCTCAAGTGTATTGATTTGTTAATTTTGTAAATTTGATATACTTGTTCAGCTTGAATTTAATGATGTGATAATGCATAGCTATACATTTATTTAGGCCCTGTATACTTACTAGCATACTCTTAAGTGTAAGAGAAAAGATAAAGATGAATTTAAAAAGTCCCTGCGCCTGCCGGCTTGTGACCTCGCGGGGCCGCCTCCGCAGGTCCGCTGCGATGCCCGTCGCGGTGGAGGACATCATGAGGCTCCTGTGCTCCGTCTCTGAGGAGAGGAAAATGTGGGTGGCCGTCAGGCACTCCGGGAGGGGCGGCCTGGTCACAGGGGCCGTGGCCTTCATTGGTGGTTTGGGACTAGCCGTTGGGGGGGCCGTCGGGGATTTGTTAGGCACTTGGATGACAAGTGGACAGTTTAAGCGAGTTCCTCAGATCATAATGGAGCTGCCACCTGCCGAGCAGCAGAAGCTCTTTAACGAAGCCACTGCCATCGTCAGGCGCCTGGAATGGACGGACGCCGTGCAGCTGACCATGCTGGTCATGGGCAGTGAGGCCCTGCAGCAGCAGCTGCTGGTGATGCTGGCCAACTATGTCACCAAGGAGCTCTGGGTGGAAGTGCAGTGCGACAACTAGGCCTCTGCTCCGGGAAGTGGGGTCCATTTAGATGATTCCCCCCAACTCATGGAAGGTGACTGGGGAGCTGCAGGAAGCCCCACATCATCAGAACATTACCCTAAACTGTAGCGAAGTCTCCTGCTGGAGAGGCTGGGGCTATGCTATATCATGTTCTGGAAATTATTTGAGAAGATGTCGTGTTTTGTGGCCGTGTGCACCTCTGTGCCCTGACAACCCTTCAACTGGGAAGCTGGTGAACAGTAAAGCCGGGACTGCTGCCACGTAGTGGCAGTTTTCTGAATCTACTCTGCTCACACCAGAGCTGGAAGGTCTTCACGTTCAGCCTTCTCATCTCATCATGTGAAGATGATGCCTGTCCAGGCAGCCGTTGCCCGACCAGCCCGACCTTGGGACCTTGGGGTTGTCCCCTGCTGGAATCAAGTTTACCTCTTGAACGCCCCTTCCCCACCCAGTGACTTCTGAGTGGCCTCAGGGAGGGGGCAGTTGGCCTGCTGAGTGAAGCCACAAGCGTCAGTGGCACCCAGCCCCTCCCCCAGTAGCTGCCCGACTGGGCTCTTGCCCTCCCAGGGGCTTGCTTTCCCCATCTGAAAAGTCATAGTAGTTCTTGAGTGATGTTTTTTAAATTAAATATTTTCAGTAAAATTATTGCTCTTTCTGACGTGGTAGAATTATAAACTATCTCTAAGAAATGTGTCCACCCTAAATTTCCCCTAATACTGTTTTTGCTTTGCTTTCAGAACCACAACTTGACTTCGTGTCATCATACTACAATAAATGTTTTCTGAACAACAACAAAAAGATGAATAAAAAAATAAAAGATGAAAAATATGTCCAAGTTAAGGGACGCTTACATGTTAGACACTGTGTTGTTAAATGCCTTAGGTTAATCTCTTGTTGATTCCTACAATCCTTAAAGTATTAAAAATATAATAGTGAATACTTAATTTTGCTCCTTCTATGGGCCAGCCTCTGTTCTTAGCTCTTTGTTTATATTCATTTATTCTTTACAGCAACCTGATCTGATGAGATGTAGGTTATTCTTGTTTTAGAGGAACAGAGGTGAAGGAACTTACCCTGACTCACACAGCTAATATGAGGCAGAGTTGGGCGTCAGTCCCTGTGGGGCTGCATGCTTAACCACTATAGTGCTTCTGGTTGTAGGAAGATATTATGAAATAGATGCTGTTTTCATTTTAGAGATGGGAAATTGAAGCTTAGAGATATTAAGCAGCATATCCAAGGTTACACAAATACAGTGACAACCAAGTTCCAAATTCTAAGTCTATCTTATTTCAAAAGGGGGAGATTACTTCTGTCTAGGAGGATCAGGCAAGCTTAATTTGAAGATATAGTTTGATCCAGGCCTTGAATGAATTACTGTCAGCATGAATGTGGGAAACTGGTGCCTGTTGGGAAACATTGAGTAGTCAGGTTTAGCAAAGTATGCAGGGATTTAATGGCAGAAGTAAAGCTGGAAAGGTAAGTGGGGCTAGATCCTGGAGAACCTTGTTGTAAGGCTAAGGAAATAAGACTCTTATTTAATTAATTAATTTATTTAAATTAAAATTTTTTAAAATTTTTGGCTGCATACGGTATTTGTTTTTCTCTTTTTGGCTGCGTTTGGTCTTCATTGCTGTGCTTGGGCTTTCTTTTAGTTGCAGCGAGCGGGGGCTACTCTTCGTTGCAGTGCATGGGCTTCTCATTGTGGTGGCTTCTCTTGTTGCAGAGCACGGGCTCTAGGCATGCAGGCTCAGTAGTTGTGGTGTGCAGGCTCAGTAGTTGTGGTACATGGGCTTCGTTGCTCCGCGGCATGTGGGATCTTCCTGGACCAGGGCTCGAACTCGTGTCTCCTGCATTGGCAGGCGGATGCTTAACCACTGTGCCACCAGGGAAGCCCAAGACTTTTCTTTAGAATAAGACTTTTCTTTAGAATGTGGTGGGAAACCTTAAATCATTTACTGATTTCTTTTGGTACTGTGTCCAGCCAGTATTATTGAAAATGCACTACTATGCTCGTGCCTTTAAAAAAGAGAAAAGAGGGACTTCCCTGGTGGCACAGTGGTTAAGAATCCGCCTGCCAATGCAGGGGACACAGGTTCGAGCCCTGGTCCTGAAAGATCCCACATGCTGCGGAGCAACTAAGCCCGTGTACCACAATTACTGAGCCTGCGCTCAAGAGCCCATGAGCCACAACTACTGAAGCCTGCGCGCCCAGAGCCTGTGCTCTGCAACAAGAGAAGCCACCGCAATAAAGAGTAGCCCCTGCTTGGGGCTTCCCTGGTGGCACAGTGGTTAAGAATCCGCCTGCCGATGCAGGAGACACGGGTTCGAGCCCTGGTCTGGGAAGGTCCCACGTACCGTGGAGCAGCTAAGCCCGTGCGCCACAACTACTGAGCCTGAGTGCCACAACTACTGAAGCTTGCGTGCCTAGAGCCCGTGCTCTGCAACAAGAGAAGCCACCCAATGAGAAGCTCGCGCACCTCCACGAAGAGTAACCCCCGCTCGCCGCAACTAGAGAAATGCCCACGCGCAACAACAAAGACCCAGACCGCGTGCAGCAACGAAGACCGAATGTAGCCAAAAATAAATAAATTTATTTTTTTAAAAAAGAGATAGAAAAGATAAAACTTTGGCTTCTAGCATTGACACTTAGAAAATAATGTCTGTCAATTCAAGTAAAAAATTCAGGCTGCCTAATTTTCACTTAATTTCCTACTATACTCCAAACTCCTCGAGGCCAGGGATTAGGTGGTGGTTAATTTGGTAAACAGAACTCAAAATAACAATAATGTCTTATTGAAATTTGGGGGGCACAAGGGGAGGGTCTGTAAGTTAATTAAAATTCAAGTAATAGCAGTCTGCTCTTTGGCATCACATTATTTCTAAAGACGGTTGATGAAAACAGCTTAATATATGAATAATTAAAGTTGTAAGTCATTCAAAATGCCTTAAAAACCACAGCTTATATGTGAATGTAGATTTTAAAGGTATATTTGGTATTCTCCTGGAAGAGCAAGTTCCTAAAGTTGGAACTTAGGGCATATTTACTGAGGGAGTCTGGCTCATCATAGTTGTTGAAAGACTGTAAGAACTGATGAACTAACAAGTTCATTTACTGTTTTTCACCACCATATTTCATCACTGGCTCAGAAAGCAAAACATGATTTTGGGGCCTTAGCATTTAGAAAACTATATAATTTTAAATACCGTGAGCCAAAAGGAAATTTTATGCTTTGTCTTTCTGGATTACAGAAGGCCTTTTTTTCTTACAAATTTTTCTTTCTAAATGTGAAAAAATAAAGGGAGAGAATTTTTTGTTAATGTTTCTTCTATCCTTATAGTCTTCCTTTATCCCAGTTTTTCTGCCATGTCACTTTAAATATTTTTATAGTGCTTCCTGTTAAGTTTTATTTTCAAGGGAAACTTTGGTTGAATATAAATGCTGAATTTCATAAGCTCTTTCCACCAGTATTTCTTAAACTTGGCAGTTTGAGTATCTTTGCTAAAAATACTAGTTTCCTGTTGGTATATTAGACAAAAGAACTTATCTATTCTTTGATCTTATCCTGCTGAAAATTAGAACATGTGTTACCAGCCTACTTTTTCTAAGCCAAATGGTACAAAATATGTTTTATTAACAAATATATTCCAAATATTTGCTTTTTTTGTATTCTTTGAGAAAGTGATGACTTAATGGTTGATTTACTATGAGTGGTATAGGAAAAATGTTTTCTTACTAAAACCACATGTTCTTACACTGGACTTTTTTTTTCCTCCAGGAAATGCTTTGGTTTTTAAAAAATTAGAAAGAAAAGGAAAAGTGAAGGCCAGTGCCTTGAAATGTTCCTTAAGTTTTAACTAATTTGCCATCTAATATTAAGAAAGTTTGATAAAATATTTTGTCTTAGCCATACTGATGATTGTTGTGCAGCTATAAAATAGGTAAAATTATTAGAAAGCAACAACCTTCCCCTCCAACCCCCAGCCCAAAACCCTCACCAAACTTAATGTTCCATAGGTGAGAGAAAAAGTTGTGTTTTACCACTTTTTCATATTTTCATATTTTCATTTCCCCAGCACTAGAAAGTTTAGGCTTTGGGTCTTATATCAGTGAAGTAAAAGAAGTCTTACAAGAATGCAAGACAGTAGCATTAAAAAGAAGAAAGGCCAGTTCTCGTTTGGAAAACCTTGGCATTCCTGAAGAAGAGTTATTGAGACAGCAACAGGAATTATTTGCAAAAGTAAGTAACACGTTTTAAATTATTTTCATCTGAATCTGACCCTTTTTGCTAACCAAAATCATAACTGGTTTCTAAAATCATTTCCTTAGTCAACATACGTACCCCCAAAATTTTCTTTCTGTGGCTGATTGTTAGATCATAGAGTCTGATGTTAGGTCTGGCTAGTTTTTTACTTTATATAAAAGCAAATATTTGCAGCAGCCTGTTTTCTGAGGAGAACAATTCCAAATAACTACTGAGATTTTATTTTGATGTTTTTTCAGGCAGAATGGCCATTTAAAAGCATGAAAAGTATACCTATTCTTAAGATTTAAAATGATAGACTGGTGAGAAAATATTGTATCAAATTTTTAGATGAATGGCATATAAGAAAGATCTGATTAACATCTACTTTGTAGTTAAATTAGGTCTTTAATACACCTTTAAAACATTCTAATCTTAAAAACTTTGAGGGGCCAGTGGAGCAGAGAAAGGGAGAAAACTTTTCTCCTTTCTTGATTGTCACAGTTCTAATGTCCAGTCTGTGAAGGATTAGCAACAAATACTAATATCCCTTTATTTTTTAAGAAAGGAGGGGACCACAGGGAGCTGGGACTGAATGGAATTTGTGGCTAGCCTCTTAGAATTTCACCAATGTTATCTCTGTACTATCTTCTGGGCCTGCCTTGGCCCATCCTTAGAATCCTGGGTGCCTTCTTCATTCCCTTCCAGGTCCCCTTGGTGGCAAAATAGAAGCAAGCTCTGTAACGCATTTCGGAGTCATCCTCTGTGGAAGATCATATTTTCAAAGATGACTGCTATAGTATATCTCACCCCTCGTGTTCTCCCCATGGTTCACTGTTCCTTGGTGTTACAGCAGAGGCAACAAAGGCTGGCAGCATTTATTACCTAATAAAAATACCTAGGGATGAGGAAAAGGGGATACAGAAGCCCACACAGCACAGCTTCCACATGGAGTGAATAGACACTACAACCAGTATGCACGCATACCCCATGCTGATGGCAAAGACCAACACAAAAAAGCTTTCCACTCAGGCATGGGATGCAACGCCTAGAATACCTACAGGTATGTAGGGCAAGAACAAGAGAAAGAAATTGAGAGAGAAAAATTGGCGTTTCCTTCTTCTCTACCAGGTTCCTTGAAGCTGGGGAGAAGGCAGTTACAGAGTACAGTGATTCTTGAATGTGACTGAATATTTACTCCACATAAGACTCAGAGCGTAATAGCCTGATTATTAAGAATGTAAATCACTGTTCAAGGCAAAATTTATCGGCTGGGGCTGAGGTACCTTAATGGTATTTTTACTTTCTCTTCTTTGTACCTCCTCCCCACCTACTCTGCAAAGGCAAGGGCAAGGAATTATGAACTTGAAAATTTATGATAACGCTTAAAAAATAATCCATTCAATTTTTGGGTACTACTAAAATGCTCAGCTTGCTCAAGCAAACTGTCTATATGTAAATACTTTTTTGAAATAAAGCATTTGACTTACTTTCCAGTGGGAAGATCTTGAAAGTTAGACCTAAATCGTTGGGCCAGAGGTTGTTCTATGGCAAAAAGGATGTAAAATATGGAGTGTTTCAGTTCCATAGAGATATTTATTTCATCATGGGAATAGAGCTGTGTGGTCATTTATAAATGTCTGTCCCTACCATTAGTCTGTAAGCTCCCTGAGGGCAGGACCCATTATTAGTTGTATCTCTAGCACCCACCTAACATGGTAGCTAGCACAGGGGGAGTATTCAATAACTATTTGTTGAATGGATGACTGAGTTGGGTTGGTAAGTCAAGGAAGCACAGAACTCTAGGGGTGGAAGAGACTTTTGAAAACCATTTACTTCAACCTTGATCTTCCAAATTACAATTCTGAGGTTCAAGGAGGTTAAAGAACCTATTTGCCATTATTTAAAAAAAAGAGGAGAGAAGGTGATGTTGTTTTTTTCCTACGAAGTTCTGGCTTCTCATTTGAAATTGAAAGACAGGTTTGGTTTGAATAGAAGAGGTAAGAATTGCTACCAGTTACTGTAATTACCATTAGAACTGGGAAATACCATTTTAGGTCATCTCTTCCAGATTAGTACCATAACTGATCTCTTTGCAGTCATAACAACCAGTTTGGTTTATATTTTAAAGCATTTGAATTTTAAGTGTTATCAAGCACTAGACAGCAGATACCGTTTAAACTAATAAGGAAATAAAAGCTTACCAACATTTGAGTTCTAAACATGTGTTAATCATGTTGCCAAGTAATTTACCAGTATTATTTCATTTAATCCTCACAACAACCTATGAAATAGGTGCTGAAGTGGAAAAGCCTTTGAGGCAGGCATGAGCACATGCAAACAGTGTTATAATCCATATGAATATGAGGTACCAAATGAGGAGTGATAATTTTTTTAAAAAGCTAATGGCAGACTTCCCAGGTGGTTCAGTGGTTAAGAATCTTCTTGCCAAAGCAGGGGACATGGGTTCTAGCCCTGGTCCAGGAAGATCCCACAAGCTGTGGAGCAACTAAGCCCGTGCACCACAACTACTGAGCCTGTGCTCTAGAGTCTGCGAGCCACAACTACTGAGCCCATGTGCGTAGAGCCTGTGCCCTGCAACAAGAGAAGTCACTGCAATGAGAAGCCCATGCCCTGCAGTAAAGAGTAGCCCCTGCTGTCCGCAACTAGAGAAAGCCCACGTGCAGCTAGACTAGAGAAAGCCCGCGTACAGCAACGAAGACCCAACACAGCCATAAATAAATAAATTTATTTATTAAAAAAAAAAAGAGGCATGAAATAGCAAGATGTCTTTAAAAAAAAAAGCTAATTGCTATTATTTATTGAGTCTCTGCTATTGCAGATCACCTACAGGGTGCCAAAGGAAATATTTGATAAAAGGAAAAAGATGCTCTGCTAAATACTTTATATACTTTGCAGAGTTCTTAATGAGTAATACAAATTTTACTATACCCATTTACACCTTAAGAAACAGACTCAGAGATAGAGAAGCTTGCATGAGATCAGATCATTTGTTCTACAGATATTTATTAAAGTCTTCACTATTTACCAGATATAGTGCTAGGTGCTAGGCTTCTAATAGTATAAAAAAGAGACATGGTTCCTATCATTGTGAAGCTTAGTACTGGGAAGGATTGACTTAAACAAATGAAAGGGTGAGTACCTTTCGACTCCAAAACCTGTTCTCTTTCTATAATACTGTGCTAATGCTCTAGCCACCATTTTGTTTGCTTAAATTTATTTTGGAACTTTTAAGTGAAATGAACATGCTTTATCATTTCTAGGGCAAAAAGTTGAATGAAAAATAACTGACTGACTGCCATATCTGTCTTCAGCTCTCTACCTTTGTCATCTGTTTTGTTTTGTTTTTTTTCCCCTTATCTCCCTTCCTTCTTGACCTGACCTATGGGTGAAAATACCCTAGTATTTCTTTGCTATTGTGAGAAAAATCAGAAGAGAAGTAAAATTATGGCAGCTGCTTAGTACTTTTTTTCCTAGAGCATAAAGTACTTTAGTCGTAAATATAAAAGGAACTGATAAATTATTATAACATCTTTTTCATAACTTTCATTTCACTTAATCATTTAGACTTTATATGCCAACACAATAGCAGCCTCATTTGAAGCTATCTTTCACTGTTAGCAGCAAATATTTGAAAAGGAGGTAATCTCTAATATGTTGAGATTAAAGTTAGCTGTAAATTATGAATGAGTTATTTTAGTGTGTCAAAGTAGGAAACTTAAAACACAGTGAAAATCTCCAGAAGAAGTGAATTAGGAAGTATATGCCTACTTACTTCTCTTTCACTCTTCCATTTTAGAAGGAAAATACTTGGGATGGATTGGATGAGAAGCAAAAGGGGAAAAAAGAAAGCAGAATAAATACACTGAAATTTTTAATTTGTGGAAATGAATACAAATAATATTTACCAATCAACATTCATTTTAAAGACACTGGAATGCTTTTATGTTCAGAGAGAAAAGTATGGGTGCTGATATGGGGTGATGATACCTAAAAGTCAGTTAAATTTTTAGTGTAACCAGTACATGTCTTTGTAGATCATTGAGCAAACTACAAGATAAAGCAACTTTGCAATAAGACCTGTGTAGAGACTTGAATTATTTGAATTATCTTTTCTGTGCCACAAAATGACATCTATTTATAGCTGATTAGGCCACAAAGTAGGTATTATTAAGTTGATTAAATCGATATATTTTGTTTGCCCTACCATTTTCAAGTATTTTCTGTGAAGCATTCTTACTCTATTTTGAACTCTGGGTATTCCTGTCATAAAAGTAAACATGCCTGTGTGTTATGGAAATATTTTCTATATTTCTTTATAAAAATGGGTAGAAGTAGTTACTAGAATACCTAGTCCTTAATTTCCTACACAAACGCAAAAAACCTTTTTGTCTTGTAGGGAAGGTATAATATAGGTATATTAACAGCTGTATTATGAGGTTGACTAGTCTCATGTGGAAGATATAAAGAGATCCCCAAGTACAGAGATATCACATTAGATTTTAATGATATAGGAGTGTGCCAGTTACTAAGCAGTTATCTCAGCATGAAACCCTCCTTTCTATGTTCTGCTTTGAGACTGGGCCCAGTACTCTGCAAACCACGTTTCTGTTTTCTAGATGACTTCCTTTAGACTGTGCTGCCAGTAGGGGGCTCTAGAGGGAGATTACAGGGCTGGATGGAAGAAGGCACATGTTCCTTTCTTTTTTTTACTTTCAGTTGGCTTCAAGTTCCTTTGAGCAGCCCAGCAATGCTTCACCCTGGCTGCATCATTTTTTTCCTGTAGTGGGAATTGAATCTGGTTTGCAGTTTCTCTAATACAGAAGCAGCCTGAACATGCATTCCCTTCCTCAAGGATTTGGATCTTAAACCTTGAGGCCCTCCTCTAAGCTCAGAGATGATAGTAGTACCAGCCAATTTATGCCTCTTCTTCAGAAGTCTGAGTTTCATTTCCATGGGTTGCTCCTCTAAGCTTCCAAGTTTTAAAGATCCCAGCCTCTTCCCTTGTTTCCCCCAGTTTTAGGGTTGGTGGCTGCTTCCTGTAGTTGCCACCCACATATCTTAGTGTTCATTTCTTGCCTTTTCAGTTACCTAGTTTCCACCTTTATAACTTGGTTAATAGTCTTTTATATGACATTCTTTCTATTTCCCTAACTAGTGTAACTTCTATCTCCTGATTAGACCCTGAATGATACTGGAAGGAATCAGGAACAAACTTAATGGAGAAACTAGTATTTCAGTTTGACTTGAAGGAAGAGTGGAATTTCAGTAGGTGAAAATCAGATTTCAAATAGAATGACTATCAGCATGAGTAAAGGTAGCAAAAATGGGAGGGTATGATGTGTAATATAGGAAACACTTTATGTTTATCTAGGGGTTTTTTATGGGTTTGTTTTTTTTTTTTGCGGTATGCGGGCCTCTCACTGTTGTGGCCTCTCCCGTTGCGGAGCACAGGCTCTGGACGTGCGGGTTCAGCGGCCATGGCTCACAGGCCTAGCCGCTCTGCGGCATGTGGGATCTTCCCGGACCGGATCACGAAGCCGTGTCCCCTGCATCGGCAGGCGGACTCTCAACCACTGCGCCACCAGGGAAGCCCTGGCTTATTTTCTTTGGAGCACAAGACAAATGTTTTGAAAGAATATTAGAGAAATACATTGGGGCAGACAGTAATTTGGAGGATCTTGAACTCTAGGCTGAGAAATTTGGACTTAATTGGTAACAATTAAATGATTTTTTAAAAAATTACAGATTAAACAAATTTATTTTATTTTATTTATTTATTTTTATTTATTTTGGGCTGCGTTGGGTCTTCGTTGCTGAGCGCAGCTTTCTCTAGTTGTGGCGAGCAAGGGTTCCTCTTCATTGCAGTACATGGGCTTCTCTTGTTGCAGAGCATGGGCTCTAGGCGCCCGGGCTTCAGTAGTTGTGGCATGCGGGCTCAGTAGTTGTGGCTCGCAGGCTCTAGAGCGCAGGCTCAGTAGTCGTGGCGCATGGGCTTAGTTGCTCCGAGACGTGGGATCTTCCAAGACCAGGGCTTGAACCCATGTCCCCTGCATTGGCAGGTGGTTTCTTAACCACTGCACCACCAGGGAAGTACCTTAATGATTTTTTTTAAGTGTAGTAATTCTCCCCTAGGAATGTTTGGATAATACATTCATGACAGATTATTGAGAAAAGTTAGGAATGTACATGGTAAAATCTTAAGGTTATGCTGAGCCTCATTGTTTTCTCACAGAACATTCATCCAGTCAGAAACTACTGGGGGCCTGTATGTTGGGAATGCAACAATGAATATGGAAACATTTTCTATTCTCCACTCTAGTGGAGAAAAAAGATGTATACTCACATAATTAGAGAACAAAATGGACAGGTATGGGAATGCATAGAGAATTACAGAATATGAAATAGAGCAGAAAATGTGACCTAGAAGGACCAAGAAAAACTGAAAACTGATGTGTGTTTTAAATGATAACTAGCAATTGGCCATTCATAAAGGAGTGTATGAGCCAGGCTTAAAGAATAATTCTGAGAAAAGACAAAAATGGAGAAACAACATTGTTTTGGTAAACTCTAATGGGAAATTATATGATCTTTTCAAAAGCAGATTCGTTTTTCCCTTCTTGGTGTGTTTTTTCTGCTAATGGATGAAATTAAATTGGGAAGGAGCCTTAGCTCATGCAATAGGGCATGTAATGCATACGTATGCATCTTGGTTTCTCAAATCCTGTGGTGGTTTTTATAGAGGGTATTTCAAATGAATGGATTTTAATTATCCCACTTAAATTCAGTACTGGATAAATAATTTTCACTAGTGTGTATGTGGGAAGGGTATGTTCTTTGTGTGTACACATGTGTGTATTTACAGAGACAGGGAGAGGGACAGAGGAAGAAAGAGATGTATCTATAGAGTAGGGAACTGTGATAGAAACTTAAAAGAAATATCAAGGTAGCTAGTGCACTCACGTACAGTACTGTTCCCTAACAGAGGTATTGTACTAGAGAACTTTTAAGCCACAGAAATAATTTTTAGATTGCAAATGTTTACGTCAAAATTATGAGTTTAGAGGACAGAAGAATCAAGTGAAACAAAAGAGAGGGAAACACAGGGAAAAGGAACCAAAGAGTGAATGTGTGATTTTTCTTTAAACTTTTTTAGGTTCTTCAGCTGAACCATTATGTAGCATAAAAGGAAACTTTTATTGAAAATTTTTATGGAAACTCTCCTTAAGAGAATAGAGAAGAAGCAATCTCTAATTATATTTTCTTATAGAGGTCATGTTGTCCTGATGTACAACAACTATATTGGTTGGAAAATATCCAAATTTGATGATGAATAAGTTTATGAAAGTGTGCATGTTGTAGGTTTTTAAAAAAATTACTATTTTTTAAAATGTTTTTTGTGTTTAGGCTAGACAGCAGCAAGCAGAATTAGCCCAACAGGAATGGCTTCAAATGCAGCAAGCTGCCCAGCAAGCACAGCTTGCTGCTGCTTCAGCAAGTGCATCCAACCAGGCAGGATCTTCTCAGGATGAAGAAGATGATGATGATATCTGAAATTCACCAGCTGAGTTTCTATTTCCTCTATACATGTTTTTCCCTGCACAAGAAAACAGTGAAAGAAATGCTTATCTGTAATTTTGTATGCATCTTGGTGGACTTACCATTGGTATTCTAGGGATGTCTGCCATTAAGTTTCATCTATTGTGTGCTATTCATGTAAAAACTGTCTCTTGGAACTATTGAAAATTTAAGGCTCAGTATAATATCAATTTTGAATTTTTAATGGTGTTTATGAAATTTTAGATAGCAGTGAGTCCTTTATTTGATCAATAAACAGTGTTACAGAAAACTTCAAGTTTATAAAAATTCAGTGACATTTATACAGAAGCTCTAAATCTTCAGTTGCATTTCCTCTGCCCTTTTAACTAAACTAAAAATTGGGAATTTTAAATTATTGGGGGGGAGGTGCTATGTGATGCAGTAGATATTAGATCAGGCTGGTGAAAAAACAAAGAGTTCAGTTCTGTAGTATTTGGATTTTTTGTCTTTTAAAATGAGTATATATAGAGGCACTAAATATATATGCTCAGATGAATATACTTGTTTTAAAAAAATCTCAAACAAGACATTCAAAAACTAGGATGAGTATGTTCAGTAGTAGTTGTAAAATTTGGTAGGTTATGTTTTGATTTTGTTTTTGTTTTATGTAGAGGTAAAAACTAAAGTTTTATTATAGCATAATTCATCTTGAGCTACACTATTACATTTCAAAGACTGCCCCGTTTTGAGGACTGTCATGATTCTTAGTATTTTACTCAAATGATTGTTAATAGTATTACTTGCTTAGTCCATCCATGTTTATTGGAACTTGTGAAACAATTGCTTAGGTTCCGTTGGTTTAACTAAGGTTCATGAATATTCAAACCTTTGCTGGGGGAAAGAAATGAAAGTTAATGAGCATGCTTGTTGTAAGACGGATTTTTTTGTAATTTAATTTGTAGTCATAGTTTACTTATTGTTTGTTTTTAGCATTACTTTTACAATTTCTTGACTAGATGGCCTAGAGTGTCCAATGCTTCCTTTTGAAATGGCATCATTGTCTCCATCATAATTGAGCTTTAAAAAATGATTGTTTTTGTTTTGTTTAAGAAAGTGTATCATAATTGATCAGACCTATATGAAACATAGTTTCAACCTGCTCATTACAAGGGAAAAGCTTTAATTTGGTTCCAATAAATAAACTATGGTAGTGATTTTTATAGGAATCCAGTGTGTTGAAGAACTGGCCTACTGTTTCTATTTTGAAAACAGAATGGAAAGCCACTTAAGATAGTATGAAGTAATCTAAATTCCTATGTCAGTTGCCAAATCATTTAAATTTGTATATTCACCAGGTCTAAAGACAGATTGCGGATGCCAGGATTCCAATTTTAATTGAAGAGCTAAATAAGTAAAGTTTACAAGTATTAGATTTCTTAATGATCATATTTTGCAGTTTTAGAAAAAGTGAAATATTGTCATACATTTATTAAATACACTTCTTCCATGCCACAACTAAGTGAATCTTGCTTAATGTTTTGAGTTGAAGTTGGTATTGAAATCCATGAAGTGCATTTGGACAAAATAGAAGGGATTGTTTTTTTAAAAGTTTAAGTACCAAAGGTAGTCTAGTCTAAGAAATAATAAGTTAATAAGTGTTGGCTTTTCTAACTTGTACTGTAACATCCTTATACTTTCTATTTTAAGTATATCTGTTTCTTATGTAAACAACTTAGATATTTTTCCATACTTTTTTTTGATGCAGAGTTCAGGTTAATATTTTACTGCATCTGATAATGTATTATATATTTGAATCCTAGTGACTTTTCATTTTGACATTCTTGTGATTTTCATATGCTATATTCTTCAAGCAATAAAATCTGATGTGTTTTATAAATTGTTTTTATATTTAATGATCTATATAGATTAACGGCATGAGATTTCTGTTATTACCATTTTTACTAGTTTCAAGAATCCTAGGCCCAAAAGACATTTTGATCATTTGGTATATAGTACTTGACTTTCTCCTCTGTTTGCTGTTATTTCAGAAAATGTGGTTTTACTTTTAATTTTGTAATTTACAGTCCTAGGGTGCAGGCATAACAGAGCTAATTAAGCAGTATTTTACTCTTAGCTTATTTTTTAGCAGTTAACTATTACATTCTGTCTGTTGAGATTTTTAAAATCCTTTGGAGAGAGAAACAAAATCTTTACGGTTGTTGAGAAATAAAGTTATTGCTTAGTAAGTATTTCCCCACCTCTTTGAATATATGTCTTTTTCAGCAGATTATCAGGTAAGTGTTGAAAAGGCATCAATTTTTAAACATATATACCATACATATAAGTACATAAATAAGGGTTTTCACAAATTAAACATTCTCATTTTGCCAGCCCTCAGATAAAGAAACAGTGTTATGAACATCCAGAATCCCTTCTTTTGCCCCTGTCTCAGCACTATCTTCTTCTTCCTCCCCAGAAATAACTACTATTCTGATTTCTAAAATAAGTTTTGCCTATCTTTTATGTAAATGCAGTCATACATAATACACTTTGTTTGCTCATCATTATATTTGTGAGTGATTGGTTTCCTGATGCCACTGTAACAAAATATCACAAACTTAGTGATTTAAAACAACACAATCGTATTCTCTTGCAGTCCTGAAGATCAGAAGTCCAAAATCAGTTTCATTAGGCCAAAGCTGAGGTTGATTCCTGAATCTGGAAATTAATTGTGAGTGGAAAATCTGTTTGCTTGTCTTTTTTTCAGTTTCCAATGTCTGCCTATAATCCTTGGCTTGTGGGCTCTTCCCACAAATATGGCAAACTCAAAATGGTCTGGTTATACAAGTATCTTCTAATAAGTTTCTTGCTCCTATTGAACCTATAAAAAATACCATTAACTTCATATTTATGTCATTAATAAACTTGTAGGGTGTGTAGTAGGGTGTAGTATTATATGGGTATAGTTGAGATAAAAAGAGACAAGAATGGTAGTTTTCTGAGAAGCATCTGCTTAATGTATTACATAGGATAGGGTTTTTCTTGTTTCTTGTTTGTTTGTTTGTTTTTGCGGTATGCGGGCCTCTCACTGCTGTGGCCTTTCCCGTTGGGGAGCACAGGCTCCGGACGCGCAGGCCCAGCGGCTGTGGCTCATGGGCCTAGCCGCTCCGCAGCTTGCGGGATCCTCCCGGACCAGGTCACAAACCCGTGTTCCCTGCATCGGCAGGCGGACTCTCAACCACTGGGCCACCAGGGAAGCCCCCATAGGGTATGTTTTATAAGCCTAATAGTGTTAGGTTTATATGTGCAGTTGAATCATACATATAATTGTAGCCCCTACGTAATTTGATCTGTTTTTATTATAAACATTTTATAAGTACAGAAACTAAGTAATACAATAACATCTAGCAAGTGAAGGCATCAGAACTTGAACCCCAGTCTAAGTAGTTCTGAGGATTATGTTTCTTCCACTGGATCATTCTGCTTTCCCCACAAAGGTGTTCTGGGAATACTGGGATGAATCTTTATACTTTTATTTGAAGGTCATTTTAAAACTTGTAAGTCTGACTGAAGATAGCAAAATTGTGTGCTATTGCAAGATAATTGTAGAGCTCACTCTAAGGAAGCCGAGGTAATGTCTGGTATTTTTAGCATCATTTTTCTGCTCACCGTTCAAATGATTCACTCAGTGTTATGCAGAATATGAAGTATTATTACAGAGCTATTTTATAAAGTTCATTTATGGTATAGGCTTTATACAGGACCCTTCTTTTTTTTTTTTTTTTTTTTTGGTGGTATGCAGGCTTCTCACTGTTGTGGCCTCTCCCATTGCGGAGCACAGGCTCCAGACGCGCAGGCTCAGCGGCCATGGCTCACGGGCCCAGCCGCTCTGCGGCATATGGGATCTTCCTCGACTGGGGCACGAACCTGTGTCCCCTGCATCGGCAGGAGGACTCTCAACCACTGCGCCACCAGGGAAGCCCCAGGACGCTTCTTTTGATCAAAATACTTGGAAGCCTATAGAAAAATGTGACCTGGTATCATCTTATCCAAATGTTGTAGAATTTTGAACTTTTTTTGCAGTAAGCTCTCAAAAACCAAATCCAAATTAAAAATTTTAATTGCAGGTCCCCTATTCTTATCCCAATAACAAGCTTACTATTGTACAAATAGGAAACAAGATCTGGTAGCTGTGGCCTATTAGAATTTTGAAACTAAGGATTGTGTTCTTAATGGTACTGATAAGTCAGCAGCTGTTAGTATATGAGTAAGTGCTTGGGAAAGTGCTGCCTCCACCTTCAAAGTAGTATTTATTTTTACAGTAGTCCAGTCATGGTGCCTTGGAGGTTGAACAAGTATAAATCTTCATTTCACACCCTGTCTATATTCTCACCTGAATCTTGCTGTAGCCTCCTACCTGGACTTGCTGCCAGTCTCTCCTTGTTCTGATCCATCCCTCACATTGCTACCTATGTTATTTTTCTAAAACACAAATGTGAATATGAGACTCCTCTGCTTCTTGGTGATCATAGTATAAAGTCCAAACTCCTACATAAAGTATCTTTCACAATTTGATTCAACTTTTTCTATACTTTCTCAATTATACTGAAATCTGAGCTGAATAATGCCATCTCTTTTCCACTTTCCTACATTTGATGTGCTTCTTCCCCCTCTGGAATGACGTTTTCTCTTCTTCACCTGGCAAATGTCTAACCACACAGCATGATCCAGCTTAAATTTTAGCTTCTAACAGTTTTCCCTGAAGCCTCCATTCATAGTCACCCTTTCTCTGACCATCTTTGCCTGTGGTAACATTTCTATTTTTGAATGCATAATATTATAATTTATTTGTTTACAAATCCATTACAGTGGCAGCTCCTGGAGGACAGACTATATCATCGTTGTCTCAGTATCCCTAGCAATGACATAGGATAGATTTTTCCAGTTGAAATTATAAATACCTGTTTGGTCAGTCCTCATTTCACCTGATGTTTCATACCATCTGCTCTTAGAGCTATGATACAATACACAACAGGTACTCAGTAAATATTTGATGGTGACGATAATGGAAAAGGAGAAAAATTATATTTCATGTGCTTTGTTTAAGAAGCAATGTTCATGTATAAATCATTTAGGAAAAATTTTCAGGAAAATCATATTTCAATACTAAAATGGTGGAAATTACCAGGAAACACCCCCCACCCCCACCCCGAGGCGTAGCACACTTCTTTGGTTCTAGGAATGTAAGATAACAAAATGTCATACCACATGATTAACCAGAAAAACAGAAGCCACTCAAGGCATTTCAAGCAAAGAGTGGTTTAATACAAGGAATTAGGTAATACAATTATTGGAAGAGCGAAAAAGGGGCAATATTACTCAATGATGAAGAACTGTGAGAACTCCTCTGGAGATTCTGGTCATCTGCTGACTTTTGCTCATGCAGGAGCCCTATTACTGCACGAGAAATCACTTAAAACTCAGCAGCTTAAAACGACAATCATATTATTTGTCAGAGTTCCGTGAATTGTCTGGGCTCAGCTGAGTAATTCTGCTTCACATGATGTTGTCTGAGGCTATAGTCATCTGGGGGCTGAACTAGAAAGAAATGTCCAGATGTCTCACGCACATGGCTGGTGGCTGGCACTGACTGTCAGGTGGGATCTCAGCCCGAGTGGTCAATTGCAGCTCCTTGATTCTACTCCATGTGGCTTGGACTTCTTAGAGCATAGTGGGATTCTAACGAGTATCTCAAGAGTGTACCCAAGGGAAGGAAGTGGAAACTGCTGGTCCTCTTAAGCCCTGGTCTCAGAAGACCCAGAACATCACTTCCACCACATTCTGTTGGTCAGAGCAATTTCAGGGCCAGCCCAGATTCAAAGGGAGAGGATATATAGCATACAGGAAAGGGATGAATTGTTGGGAGCTGTCTCTGGAGACTAGCTACCACATTTGTCTTTGCACATGCTGCTTCTCTGCTCTGGAATGCGTTTTTTTCCTTTTCCTGACAAACCTATTCATACTGCAAGATCCAGCTTATATTTCAGCCCACATCTAGGGCCTCCCCTGATGCCCCCAATACTTAATCAGTAACCTCTTCCTTTGTACAGTCTGTGCCTGTGATGCGTATTTTTATTTTTGTATCTATCATTCCTTATAATTAATTTTCTTACATATTTTTCTTTGAGAATGTCTTGGGTACAGGAATCATATCATCATCATCATCATCTGTCTCTTGTAACTGTCATAGTAAAGGTTTTTGCAATTGAACTTACAAGTATCTGCTTTTAGTCAGTACTAATTAGCCTGGTATTGCATACCATCTATTCCTGGAGCTTTAATGTAGGGCCTAAAACAAGGGAGATAGTAAGTATTCAATGGTGATAATAATAGAAAAGGAGAAAATACTGCATTTCAATTATCCCATTTTGGAAGAAAGGACCAGGTATGAATCACTTAATCAAAATTTTCAGGAAAATTGGTACGTTAGTCCTGAAACTATTAACTTACCTGGAAAAATAATTTTCCCAGAATAGCACATTCTCTGGTTCTAGGAATACCAGATAAAATGTTATACCACATAATTAATCAGAAAAATGGAAGCTACTTCAGGTAATGCAAGTAAGGAGGGATTTAATACAGGAAATTAGATAGCAAAATTGTTGCAAAGGCTGGAGGAGCAAAAGGAGGTGATGAGTAACTATAGGAAGCTGCTTCTTCCCCCTTCCCCCAGAGCCTACAGTTGTTTGTAGAATGCAACTCATCCAAGAACCCATACTACCCACAACTTCACGGAATTGTGCTCCTCTGCTTCAATGATGCTAATGCAGCCACTACAGGGAACCCATGCCTAGCTGCTACCCAGATGCCACAGGAGCCTACTGTTATGTGAAAGGGTACAACAATCTTCCAGTGCCACCACTGCCTGAGCTAGAAGTTTCTGTCTTCCTTTAGCTTTCCCATCTCTTGCATATGGCCACAGTTGACAGAACTCTAAACAAAAACCCTGCTGCCAAGAGGGTCTGAAGAAATTTCTAGGTTTCCCAGCCCCTGCGATAAAGGCGTGGGTGTGATGCTGCACACATCACAGTATCTGGAACATGACATTATAAACATAGCTTATAAAAGGAATATAGTGATTAAAGCTCTTGCCATAGTTCTGTCCAGACTGGAATTTTAGGGTGGAGGCATTTCTGTCTCATGCTTTAGATATTTGATACAATTAAAAAAAGAGCTCTTTTGAACCAGTATCTAGAGCTAGTTATGCTTTTGGAGAACTAAGTGATCTTAGGCAACTTTCAGCTTTAGTTTTCTTACTAGTAAATTAGAAAAGCTGTGTGACTTGGCAGTCTTTCAAAAATACAGAGGTGGAAGGATCTTTAAGGCTTATTAGGGAAAAAAATTATGTGTATTTATAAATATGTTTGTGTGTATAAATGTATTGATACACACATGCATAGTATATTGTGTGACAAAAAGAATACTGTATTTTGTGAAAATAAAAATTTTTTTTGCCACATGGTGACTGTATGATTTTGGTAGAATACTGGTCAAAAGTTGAAATACAGCTCTGCTAACATTTATTAGGCATAGGAACTGTGCCAGGAACTAGGAACACAAAGATGCATATTATACACCCCAGTTCAGTAAATATTTATTAAATATCCATCCACTAGGTACTAGGTCTACCAAGATGAATAAGGCCAGATGTTTTTCCTATGAGTGCCTCATAATCCATAGGGAAAGACTGGTAAGCAAATGATCACAAAATTTTGATTTGTGTTGATAAGAAATTGGAAGTTGGACCAAAAAATTGAAAGGTGAAATTTTAAATTTTGACAATGATAAACTTGGAATTTACTTAAAATTACTCAAGAAGATGCCTTTTCTAGGGGGAAAAATATTGGTTCTTGAATGAAAAACATCTCAGGCAGTTAGAATTGAGGGTTTTTTGGTTTTTTAATGTATGGAAAATACTCACTTTGGGAAATACTGAAAAGTATTTTGAAAAAGATATATAATCTCACCACAGAGACAGTCACTGATAACATTTTTATGTATTCCTTTCTAATCCAAGGACATACATATATATATTTTTTAAAATGGAAATAAAACCCCCAAAGGGAGGCCTTTGAAGTCACAACGCATGACAGATCGCATGTAAGTTAGAAGGAATTAAAAAAAGGAAAGAAGGATCCATTTGGGTGAGGTATTTCAAACTTCAAAATACACACCTGAATTCAGTATCATTTTCCTAATTCTCATTCCTCCACTTTTACTTGCCCTCTTTAGGAATGGCACCACCATCTTCCCATTCTCCCAATCAAAAACATCCAGCCACTGTCAGGAGTAATCCTAACAATCTAATTTGATCATTCCTTTGATCGAAATCCTTCAGTTGCTTCCGTTAGACTTTGAGATCAAGTGTCACTTCCCTATTTCAGTATATATGGGCCCTTCACTATCTAGCTCCCACCCACCTCATTAGCTTGACCTGACCTCCTTGCACCCACACAACTCTCCATTCTAGATTCATTAAAATGTTTGTAGTTCCACTTAGGTGTGGTGGTAGTCTCCAGTCATCAGTGTTTTTCTACATGCTCTTTATCTAAAACACCATTACCCACCTCCACATTTTCTCTGTTTAATTGCTTCTCAAAAACTCAAGGGTTGCCTTTCAAGATGCTGCAATCTATTCTATTCCCCCACTGCCCCGTGCATGTATCTCTAACATAGCATTTGTCATGCTGTCCTGGAATTATAAGTGTATTTTTATTCAGCTTATCCAAGAGCTCCTTGAGGACGTGGACTGTGTCTTGATGATCTTGAGGCTCCCACTTCTATCACAGTACCCAACATATAGTAGATGTTATAAATATTTATTGAAGGAAGCGGTGTAAATTGGTAGATAAAAGGACTGGTGAGTTTTTTTATTAGTGATCTTCAGGAAACACATTTAGGAATTGTAGCAAACATTGGTTAGTTGCTACCCAGCAGCCATCCCCTCTTCTTTTTTGTTATCAAAACTCAAGTTTCCATGTGGCAGTGCACCCCAGGGCATGTAACTTGATAGGTGGAAAGCAGTCATGGCATCCCATATTCCCCTCTGCCAATAATACCACTGGGTTGGACATGATGGGGCATAGAGGGAAGCTGTGGAAGTTTCAGAGAGAGGTCTTCTTCCTTAAAAGCAGAAACTCACTTTTTTTTTCTTTCTCTCTTCTCCCTTCCTGCTGTGTTTACTGTTCTGTAAGGGATGTGAAGCTTGGAGCTGGGGCAGCTGTCCTGTAACTATAAGGCAGCAAGCTTGAAAACAAAAATAACATGCTGAGAATTGTGGAGGGAGAACGATGGAGAGTCTAGGTCTTTGATGAGATCATTGAGCCACATCATTTCTAAACTGCCTGTTGCATACAGACTTCTTTTTATATAAGATAATTAAAATGGCTTCACTGTTTAAGCCACTATGTGGTTGATTGGTGGCCCTAATAAAAAGATATATCTATGTCCGAACCCCCAGAAACTGTGCATGTGACCTTCTTTGGAAAAAAGATCTTTGCAGATGTAATTAGTTAAGGATCTTAAGATGAGATCATCCTAGATTATCTGGGTGGGCCCTAGGTCCGATGACAAGTGTCCTGTAAGAGATACACAGAGGAGAGGAGAAAATGGATACAAAGAAGACAATGTGAAGACAGAAGCAGAGATTAGAATTATGCAATGACAAGCCAAGAACATCTGGAGCCACCAGAAGTTGGACGAGGCAAGGAGGGATTCTCTACAGCCTCCAGAGGGACAACGGCCCTGCTGACAACTTGCTTTTGAACATTTGACCACCAGAACTGTGAGAAAATTAATTTCTGTTGTTGTAAGCCACCCAGTTTTTGCTAATTTGTTATAGCACCCTCAGGAAGTAATACAAACCAAAAGTCAATTCTTCTGTTGGTTGCAGGCAAAGATATCTTAATTAATGTAAGGATTTTTAAAAAATTTCAAACTAACCATATGAAATAATTGGTAATAATTGGTATTGGTAATAATTCAGGAAAAGATCCTAGAGTCCCTGAAAATTCTTTCCATAGACTTAAAACTAAGATTGTTACAAACGTTCAGGTCAGGGGGTAAGAAGACACTGTTGCACCTTTATATAAAACCGTGGGGCATAACTATTAAAACCAAATAAAACATAGTAATTCCTCTGGGATTCCATTCCAAAGAAATAACCAAGTGCACAAGGATAGATAATAGATAGATGTAGATATAGTTACTGCAGTAACCATCTGTATAACAAAAATTTGGTGACTCTGCGCTAACTAATCATTTTTAACAGATTTTCTCTTTTCTGTTGGGTTGGCCAAAATGTTCGTACGGTTTTAAGTAAAAATAAAAGCTATTTTTCACTGTCACCCAGAATTTTATTGAACAATGTACTCATTAACCGAATGAACTTTTTGGCCAACCCAATAATTAACTATTAAGAGAGTGGATAAACAGTGATAACTCTGTGCCACAAAATACTATGTGATCTTTTATTTATTTTTTCCCAGGTTTATTGAGATATGATTGACATATAACATATGTAAGTTTAAGGTGTACAATGTGATTTGATCATGTATATATTACAAAATGATTACCACAATGAGGTTAGTTAACACCTTCATCCTCTCACATAATTACCTTTTGTGTGTGTGTGTGTGTGTGTGTGTGTGTGTGTGGTGCTAACTTCTAAGATCTACTTTCTTAACAACTTCCAAGTATATGATACAGTATTGTTAATTATAATCACCATGCTATACATTAGATCTCCAGAACATACTCATCTTGTACCTGGAAGTTTACCCATTGACCAACATGTCCCCATTTCTCCCACCTCTAGCCTCTGGCAACCATCATTCTACATTCTATTTCTTTGAGTTCAGCTTTTTTAGATTCCACATATGAGTGAGAACATACAGTACCTGTCTTTCTCTGTCTGACTTATTTCACTAGCATAACTCGCTCAAAATCCATCCATGTTGTTGCAAAAGGCAGGATTTCCTTCTCTTTTATGGCTGAATAATATTCTTGTATGTGTGTGTGTGTGTGTGTGTGTGTGTGTGTGTGTGTGTATCTCATATTTTTCTTTATACATTCATTCATCAGTGGACGCTTAGCTTGTTTCCATGTTTTATGCTATGTGATCTTTTAAAAGTGGAAAATCAGTGTGGAAGTTATCTATAATTTATTTTTGAGAGAGAAAAAGGAAGATGCAGAATAGACTGTATACCATGACCTCCTATGTGTAAACATAGACCTAAAATTCATATATGCACAGGATGAAAGGTCAAGAAGGCCTAAAATTGTTAACATTTCTAGGAAGTGGGAGTGCAAAGGAAGACACACACTTTTGTATTTGCATTTTGCTTTTTTTAAATAAATGTGCATTGCTTTTATGATTAAGTAAAACCATTGAATATCAACACCTAGAACATTGTGTGTTATCTCCAATTTAGGAAGGACACTGGAGAAAAGCTGTAGAATTAAAGCCTGGAGAAAAGCAATTAGGAGAACAATAGAGCAAGAAAAACAGCTTTACTATGAACCATCTAAGGGCCTTCTTCAGCCAGGACGGGTGTGAACCCAATCTCAAAGTTATGAACATTATGACGGTAAATATAAAATTTACTAAAGCCCAAAATATTGGAATAAGAGGAATACTTTTTGAAGGGAAAACACAGTATGGGTTCTGTTTGGGAAGTACTACTTGGCACAATGAAAAATTAACTTATATAATTAATTTAGATCTGGTTGCCAACAAGTAGACTTAACAAAGCGTTCAGCAAATTGACAGATGACAGATCCTTCAATAGCAACCAAGAAAGAATGCCATATGCCTAACATGTGATGATGATTGTAAGAGGTAACTATGTGCTGGACATTTATTTATTTGGGTATTTTATATATGTTATTTACGTAATCTTCATGATTCCCTTAAAGTAGATGTTATTGACACTTAAGGTAGTAGGAAACTGGTTAAGCTCACATTAAGTAACTTGTCCCAGGTGATATTGGTAGGAAGTGGCAGATCCGGGATTTAAGGATATCTCTGACTGACTTCACTTCACTTTCCCTTACACCACTCTCCCTCCCTCAGGGAGTAATGACTGATAGCAGGAATGAAAATTATGCCTTCCTTAAGACTATTTTTGATAACAATATCCAAGGTTAGATTTATTCCTGGTCAAGCTCAATATGGGAATTTTTTGTTCCTGTTTTTAAATATAGTCAAAAGAGATTGGGATTTGAGGTAGCTTCAAAAATACATATACTTTGAAACAAAAATAAATAAATAAACGTTTAAAAATCAGAAAAAGAATAAAAAGAAAATCAAGACCAGGAAGAATTTCAGAATGGAGATATGCAAACTATCAGATATTACATAATTAAAGTTGCAAAATTGAAATTATTAGGGGTCAAAGCAAAAAGAGTTAACAATTACATGATTCATGTTGTCCTTAAGAAGAAACACCTTAGTTTCAAGAATAAGGAAAGCTTTGCTTTTCCTGGCACGTATTCTCTAAGAAATTAACCATGTATGTTTCAGTTTAGAGGATCACTTCCTCTAAGAAGTCTTCCCTGATGACCTCCTCCCTCCAAATTTGGTACCACTACTATGGCTTGCCATTGTATCACTGGTAAGATCCCTACAAGACTGTAAGTTTTTTTGTTTGTTTTTTTTTTTTATTTTGGTACACGGGCCTCTCACTGCTGTGGCCTCTCCCGTTGCGAAGCACAGGCTCGGGACGCACAGGCTCAGCGGCCACGGCTGACGGGCCCAGCTGCTCTGCGGCATGTGGGATCTTCCCGGACCGGGGCACGAACCTGTGTCCCCTGCATCGGCAGGCAGACTCTCAACCACTGCGCCACCAGGGAAGACCCAAGACTGTAAGCTCTTTGAGGGCAAAGACTGTGATTAGCTTACCCTTGTATCCTTGGTACATATTCTGTTGCCTGGCACATGGCAGTATTCAGTATTTGTTGAATAACTGGATTCATGAGGTCTTGTGTTGTGGAGTAGGAGAGTCTAGTTCCCATTCTAACAGTGCCTTGAGTTAAGATCCAAGCTGCAAGTGGTACCAGAGTCCTTTTTTTAATTATTAAAAAGAAATACAATATTATATTAGTTTCAGGTGTACAACATAGAGATTCAATATTTTTATACATTATGAAATGATCACCACAATAAGTCTAGTTACTGTCTGTCACCATACAGAGTTATTATAATATTATTGACTACATTCCTTATGCTGTATATTATATCCCTATGACTTATTTATTTTAAAGCTGGAAGTTTGTACCTCTTAAATCCTTTCACCTATTTCTCTCCATTCCACCCCACCCGCAGCAATGACTGGTATGTTCTCTGTATCTATGAGTCTCTCTATTTTGTTTTGTTTGTTCATTTGTTTTGCTTTCTAGATTACACATGTAAGTGAAATCATGGTATTTCTCTTTCTCTGTCTGACTTATTTCACTGAGCATAATACTCTCTAGGTGGGACAGAGTTTTCCTTAGAAAATAGTTTGGGATTTGTTCTAGGACATGAAATTTCATGTCTTCATGACATCAACAGTTAAAGCCTGTTTAAAATTATTTTCCCCTACAAAATGTTCAAAATGAACGCAGTAGCTGCTCTCTGAAGTCATAGAAAATTCTCGGTCATGCACACATGGAACATGGCTTTTTTGTTTTTTGGCCAGCCCCACAGCATGTGGGATCGTAGTTCCCCGATTGAACCCGCATCCCCTGCATTGGGAGTGTGGAGTCTTAACCACTGGACCACCAGGTAAGTCCCAGAACATGGCTTCCTGTTGAACCCAGCTGAACCTACTTATCAATCTTAGTATTATTTAAAGCAGGACAACCAGGCAATCACAGGCCTTCTAATGTGATCCATATGAAAGTGACAGTACTACTAATGAGGTATTCTTGCTCCCCAAAAAGTTGAGTCTGAAAGTTTCTGAAGCTAATTTGCATTGTAGGAAATAGAGGAGATAATGGAACACAATGAGGAAGCAACAAATCCAGAATGTGGGAAATTCTACAGAACAACTGAGCTGGTCTCTGCAATCAAGTCAATGGCATGAAAAAAGAGAGGTGAGGGAGAAGAGACTGCTCTAGATTAAAAGAGGCTTAAGAACAACCAAATGCAAATCCTCCTCTACCACTTACTACTTTTCACATCCTTGGCAAATAATTAAATCTTTATTGACCTCATTGTCTCATTTGTAAATATCTGCCTCCAGTGTTTGATGTGAGATCAATAAGATTAAAATTATGGTACCGTGTTTGACAGGGTAGGCACTCAAAAATGGTAATTATTATTATTATTCTTTCTGAAATTACTGTTATTTGTACTGTTATTCTCAAGTACTGTTGGCTAATTGTTGTTAGTCTCCTACGTTTTCCCACTAAAATACAAACTCTATAAGAGTATGAAATCTGAGGTTTCTCCAGCCTAATGCTGTGTCTGGCACAGAATAGCTATTGAATAAGTATATTAAATAAATAAATAAATAAGAACACCACTGCTATTGACAATTAGTTAACTTAGTATTTTCAAAGAAATGAATTTTATATTTGTACTTATTTAAAATGACTTCAGAACATGGACTTAAACTTAAAAATGAAGGATAATTTGGGGGATTAAAATTTTCTAACTTTTTTTTTTTTTTTTTGCGGTATGCGGGCCTCTCACTGTTGTGGCCTCTCCCGTTGCGGAGCACAGGCTCCGGACGCACAGGCTTAGCGGCCATGGCTCACGGGCTTAGTTGCTCCGCGGCATGTGGGATCTTCCCGGACCAGGGCACGAACCCGTGTCTCCTGCATCGGCAGGCGGATTCTCAACCACTGCGCCACCAGGGAAGCCCCACAGTCTATTTTTAAAGGCAGTATTTACAATGCCATGGAAAATATGTCTTTTAAAATTATTTAAACTTATGATGAAAAATTTTACATCAATTTCAAAATGAGCAAGGACCAGTAACAATGAGCACTGCCAACACCCAGATCTTCATTTCTAAATGCCATTCTCCACTAAAAGGAATCTGGGCTCCTGAGAGAAATGGCTGACTCTGGGGTGGGGACAGGGAAACACGAGATGCCTGGAGCATCTCGTAGTACCAGAAAGTCTGGGAGTGCTAAAAAATAAATAAATAATAATTGGGCATGTTAAAGTGACACAAGAGTCAAACTGAAGGAACTCCCAATGACTGAAGCTGGAACAATTTGAGCAACAAAATAATGTGGCATTAGGTTATAACCCAATGTATAAAACACATGTCTATGAGTCCATAGTGGCATAGATAAAATTGAAATAAATAAATGGGGGAGAAGAGACAAATGTTCTTTAAAGAAGAATTCCAAATAATTTATACAGATACTGCCCCCTCCTAAGGTGGACCTTAGTCACTACCTCCCTTGCTTTGGAAATGAGCTGGACTTAGTAACTCATTTCCAAAGAATAGAGTGTAGAATGGGAAACGTGGTAACTTCACAGTGAGAAACCTGGCAGGTACCACCTTAACCAAGTGACTAAGGTTAACATTACCAGTGTTGTCATGTGGAGATCATGTACACTCTGATATGATATAATGAGAAAGGTGTTTTACTTCTGTGGCATTCTTTCCCAAAACCCATAACCTTAGTTTAATCATGAGAAAAACCTGAGACAAATACAAATTGAGAGACCTTCTACAGAAATATCTGACCTCAAAGTTGCCAAGGTCATCAAAAACAAGGAACATCTGAAAAACTGTCACAAACTAGAGAAGACTAAGAGGAAATGACTGCTAAATGCAATGTGGTATCCTGGATTGGATCTTGGAACAGAAAATAGTTATTAAAAAAAAAAACCTAGTGAAATCCAAATAAAGCATGTAGTATAGTTAATCGTAATGTACCAATGCTGGTTTCTTAGTTTTGACAAATGTACCACAATGATGTAACATTAAGTGAAACTGGGTATAAGAGAACTCTCTATTGTCTTTGAACTTTTCTTTAAATCTAAAATAACATCAAACAACTGTCTACTCTTTAAGATTTGTCTGGAAACCCTCTCCTCATTCTGTCCACCAATCCTAACCTATTATGTCATGAACTTGCCCACTCTGAATTAAGCTCCCACTCCCACATCAAATGACCAACCTTAAAACATAACTTCCCCAAACTGCATAAATAACCTGTCTTTACCGTCCCTCATCGGAGACGCACTTAAAACTTGGTCTTGGAAGTGGTGATTTTCCCTTACTATAGTAAGTAATAAATTCTGCTTTGCTTTCTTCATAGGTTCTTTTGGTAGCTCTTTGGTAGGAGCCATTGTTTTAAAGGAGCAAACATTAAAGACATTTCTTGAGGAAATTGTGAATATGAATCAGATATTAGATGATATCATAAAATTATTAACAATTTTCTTTTGTGTGGTAGTGAGATTATATATAAAAATATCCTGGACTTCCCTGGTGACACAGTGGTGTAGAATCTGCCTGTCAGTGCAGGGGACACAGGTTTGAGCCATGGTCCGGGAAGATCCCATATGCTGCAGAGCAACTAAGCCCATGCACCACAACTACCGAGCCTGTGCTCTAGAGCCCATGAGCCACAACTACTGAGCCCACGTGTCTCAACTACTGAAGCCTGTGCACTCTAGAGCCCATGCTCCTCAACAACAGAAGCCACTGCAATGAAAAGCCCACACACCGCAACATAGAGTAGCCCCCGCTAGCTGCAACTAGAGAAAGCCCACACGCAACAACGAAGACCCAATGCAGCCAAAAAATAAATTAATTTAAAAAAAGAAAAAAAACTGTTTTATATTGCTAACACACACACACACACACACACACACACACACACACAAATCCTTGCTCCTAGAACATGCTTGCTGAATTATTTAGGGGTAAAGTGTCTATTTAGAGGTAAACTATTTAGGGGTAAAGTGTCTTGACACTTGCAACTTATTTTTAAATGGTTCAGGAAAAAAAATACACCCAAAGTATGACAAAATGTTGGCATACATTAAGTCTAAGGGAGATCCTAATGGAAGGTGTTCAATTATTTGTTTTTTTCACTTTTCTATGTATGTGAAATTTTTACTAGTAAAATGTTAATAATAAAAAGTAAGTACTTATAACTTTCAAATTAAAGGCTATATAGATCTGTATGATAGTTTTATGCAGGTAAACAACACAATATTTATATAGAGATGTCACTGACTGTGGCAACTGCCTGCCGTTTGAATGGTAGATAGTTCCACTATGCATATTAAAATACCTAGATATCACATGTCTGGAATATAATAAACTCCAATCTATGTTTGTTGAGCTGGTACAATAATGGAAAGAAAGCTAGACTGAGGGTAAAGAGCATAGGGTTTCTTAATCCTGGGCCTGTTCCTATTTAGCAATGAGGCCTTGAAGAAATCACTTATCTTTTCTTGATCCTAGTTTCCTTATTATAAAAAAAGAGGATTAGATGAGATGGTCTTTATGGTCTCTTTAAGTGTCTAAGCACAAGAATATACACCTCCTTAAAACTCAGGAAAGTTTTCACTTCTATAAGAGGTTATAAATTTGAATTTTTTTTTCCTAAAAAGAAAGCTGGGCATTATGGAAAACTTGGAATAACATACCTTATAGTTAATCATAGCTGACCCTTACATAGTACTTCCCAGCTAACCAAATGCTTTCATACCCATTATCTCAGAATCTACCTGACAACACAGACACCGATAATAAATGTCTTGGTATTATACGTAATTTATGAATTTATATATTTTCCAGAATAAGATGAAGATCTGTAGCCAACTAGAGAAGAGGGGGGAAGGTATCATGTATGATAAAAATAATAGCCTGGATCTCACTCCAGTGTGTAGGGAAGCTTATTGTGAGTGTATTGATTAGTTAACAAAATAGCAGACTGCAAATGGAAACGTAAGTGAAAATAAAAATGATAAACCTAAAGGCTTTGATTCAGGAAGAAACTATAGGTCAAATAGCACTTGATGAGAAGACTTGCTGACAGGCAATACAAAGCAGTATTTAAGCCCTTGGATTCTGAAACCAAGCTTACCTATATCTAAATACCAGACTGTTATTTGTCGGCCAAGTGACTTTGGGAAACTTACTTGACTTCTATGTGACTCACTTTCCTCATGTGTAAAATGGGGATAAAAATAATACCTACCTCTTAGAGTTGTTATGCAGATTAAAATATTTAATATTTGTAGAGTGTCTGGAACAGTGATTACACAAAATGTAACTTGTGTTTGTTAAATAAAAATGTTAAGTGTAAGTCAGTCCTCATTCAGCGTCATATTAACAGGATTATCCACCATGACCAAGTGGGATTTATTCCAGGAATGCAAGGATGGTTCAACATATGAAGATTGATCAGTATGATATTATGCCACATTAACTAAATGAAGGCAAAAAAACCATAATTATCTCAACTGATGCAGAAAAAGCATTTGACAAAATTCAACATCCTTTCATGATAGAACTAGGAATAGCAGGAAATTACCTCAACATAATAAAAGTCATATATGAAAAGCCCACAGCTAACATCATACTCAATGATGAAAGATTGAAAGCTTTTCCTCTAAGATCAGGAACAAGGGAAGGATGCTCCATTTCACCACTTCTACTCAACACAGTACTGGAGGTTCTAGCCAGACCAATTAGGTGAGAAGCAGTAAAAAGCATCCAAATTGGAATGGAAGAAGTAAAATGATCTCTGTGTTAAGACGATATGATCTACAGGTAGAAATTCCTAAAGATTCTGCAAAAAAAAAAAACCTGTTAATACTAATAAATTCAGCAAAGTAGCAGGATACAAAGTCAACACACAAAACTCAACTGCATTTCTGTACACTAACAACAATCTGAAAAGGAAATTAAGAAAACAATTTCATTTACAATAACATCAATGAGAATAAAATACTTAGGAATTAAGTTAACAAGGAGTTGAAAGACTTGTACAATGAAAACTATAAATCATTGCTGAAAGAATTTAAAGGAGACTTAAATAAATGGAAAGACATCCCATGTTAATGGATTGGAAGACTTAACATTGTTAGGCTGTCAGTACTACCCAAAGTGATCTACAGAGTCAATGCAATCTCTACCAAAATCTCAATGACATTTTGTTAGAAATAGAAAACCTATCCTAAAATTCATATGGAATCACAAGGGACACAAAATAGCCAAAACAATCTTGAAAAAGAACAAAGGTGGATGACTCACACTCTCTGATTTCCAAACTTATTACAAAGCTATAGCAATCAAAACAATGTGGTAATAGCATAAAGACACACATATAGACCAATGGAATAGAATAGAGAGTCAAGAAATAAGCCCTTGCATATGTGGTCAAATGATTTTTTTATAAGAGTGCCAAGACTGTTCATGGGAGAAGGATAGTCTTTTCAAAAATGGTGCTGGGGGAACTTCCCTGGCAGTCCAGTGGTTAAGACTTCACCTTCCAATGCAGGAGGTGTGGGTTCAATCCCTGGTTGGGGAACTAAGATCCCACATGCCTCATGGCCAATAAACCAAAATACAAAACAGAAGCTATATTGTAACAAATTCAATAAAGACTTTAAAAATGGTCCACATCAAAAAAAAAAAAAAAAAAACTTAAAAAAAAGGTGCTAGGAAAACTGGTTATCCATATGCAAGGGAATGAATTGGACCATTACCTAATGCCATATAAAAAAATTAAGTCAAAATAGATGAAAGACTTAAATGTAAGACCTAAAATTATATAACTCTTAGAAGAAAATATAGGGTAAAACTTCACAAGTCTGGATTTTCACTGACTTCTTAAATATAACAACATAGGCAGAGGCAACAAAAGAAAAATTAGACAAATTAGATTTCATAAAAATTAAGAAATTTTTTGCATCAAAAGACACCATCAACAGGGTAAAAAGGCAACCCACAGAATGGGGGAAAAATATTTGTGAATCACATATCTGATGAGGGAGTAATATTCAGAATATATAGAGAACTCCTAAATCTCAACAATTAAGAACAAAACCCCCCAAAATGGAAAGATAACCCATGTTCTTGGATTGGAGGAATTAATATTGTTTAAATGGCCATACTACCCAAAGCAATCTACAGATTTAATGCAATCCCTAACAAATTACCCATGACATTTATCACAGAACTAGAGCAAATAATCCTAAAATTTATAGGGAACAATAGGAGACCCAGAATTGCCAATGCAATCCTGAGGAAAAAGAACAAAGCTGGAGGCACAGCCCTCCTAGACTTCAGACAATACTACAAAGCTACTGTAATCAAAACATCATGGTATTGGCACAAAAACAGATATATAGATCAATGGAACTGGATAGAGACCCCAGAAATAAGCCCACATACCTACAGTCAATAATCTTTGATAAAGGAGGCAAGACTATACAATGGAAAATAGATAGTCTCTTCAGCAAGTGGTCTCGGGAAAACTGGACAGCCGCATGTAAATCAATGAAGTAAGAATACTCCCTCACACCCTACACAAATATAAACTCAAAATGTCTTACAAATTTAAATATAAGACATGATGCCATAAAACTCCTAGAAGAGAACATAGGCAAAACCTTCTCTGACATAAATCATAGCAATATTTTCTCAGGTCAGCTTCCCAAGGCAAAAGAAATAAAAGCAAAAATAAACAAGTGGGACCTAATCAAACTTATAAGGTTTTGCACAGCAAAGGAAACCATAAACAAATGAAAAGACAACATATAAACTGGAAGAAAATATATGCCAATGATGCAGCTGACAAGGGATTAATTTCCAAAATATACAAACAGCTCATACAGCTCAATATAAAAAAAAGACAAACAACCCAATCAAAAAATGGGCAGAGGGCTTCCCTGGTGGCGCAGTGGTTGAGAATCCGCCTGCCGATGCAGGGGACGCGGGTTCGTGCCCCGGTCCGGGAAGATCCCACATGCTGCGGAGCAGCTGGGCCCGTGAGTCGTGGCCGCTGGGCCTGCGCGTCCAGAGCCTGTGCTCCGCAACGGGAGAGGCCACAGCAGTGAGAGGCCCGCGTACCACAAAAAAAAAAAAAAAAAAAAAAAATGGGCAGAACACCTAAATAGACATTTCTCCAAAGAAGACATGCAGATGGCCAAGAGGCACATGAAAAGATGCTCAATATTGCTAATTATTAGAGAAATGAAAATCAAAACTACAATGAGGTATCACCTCAAACTGGTCAGAATGGCCATCATCCAAAAGTCTACAAATAATAAATGCTGGAGATGGTGTGGAGAAAAGGGAACCCTTGTACACTGTTGGTAGGAAAGTAAGTTGGTACAGCCACTATGGAGAACAGTATGGAGGTTCCTTAAAGAACTAAAAATAGAACTACCATATGACCCAGCAATCACACTACTGGGCATATACCCAGAGAAAACCATAATTCAAAAAGACACACGCGAGCTTCCCTGGTGGCACAGTGGTTGAGAGTCCACCTGCCGATGCAGGGGACGCAGGTTCGTACCCCAGTCCGGGAAGATCCCACATGCTGCAGAGCGGCTAGGCCCATGAGCCATGGCCGCTGAGCCTGCACATCCAGAGCCTGTGCTCCGCAACGGGAGAGGCCACAACAGTGAGAGACCCGTGTACCACACACACACACACACACACACACACACACACACACAAAAGACACATGCACCCCAGTGTTCACTGCAGCACTATTTACAATAACCAAGACATGGAAGCAACCTAAATGTCCATCAACAGAAATATGAATGGATAAAGAAGATGTTGTGTGTATATATGTGTATATTCATATATACACACAATGGAATATTACTCAGCCATAAAAAAGAATGAAATAATGTCATTTGCAACAATATGGATGGACCTAGAGATTATTGTACTAAATGAAGTAAGCCAGACAAAGACAAATTTTGTATGTTATCATTTATATGTGGAATCTAAGAAACTGACACAAATGAATTTATTTACAAAACAGAAACAGACTCACAGACATAAAAAACAAATTTATGGTTACCAAAGGGGAAAAAAGGGGGAGGGATAAATTAGGAGTTTGGGATTAGCAGATACAAACTACCATATATAAAATAGATAGATAACAAGGTCCTACTGCATAGCACAGGGAACTATATTCAATATCTTGTAATAAACTGTAATGGAAAAGAATCTGGAAAAGAATATATATATATATATATATATATATATATATATATATATAGCCACTAAAAATGGGTAAAAGACTTGAATAGAGATTTCCCCAAAGAAGATATACAAAAGGGCAATAAGCACATGAAAAGATGTTTAATATCACTAATCATTAGGGAAGTGCAAATCAAAACTACAATGAGATACCACTTCATAACATTAGGATGGCTATCATCACAAAAACAGAAAATAACAACTGTTGGGGAGGATGTGGAGGAATTGGAACACTTGGTCACTGCTAATGGCATGTAAAATGGTCCAACTGCTGTGGAAAACAGTTATAGTGATTCCTCAAAAAATTAAACATATAATTACCATATGATCCAGCAATTCCACTTCTGGGTATGTACCCAAAAGAATTGAAATCAGGGACTTGATCAGCTATTTGTATACCCATGTTCATAGCAGCATTATTCACAATAGCTAAAATGTGGGTACAACCCAAGTGCCCATCTACAGATAAATGGAGAAATGAAATGTGGTTTATACATACAATGGAATGTTATTCAGCCTTAAAAAGGAAGGAAATTCTGACACATGCTGCAACATGGATGACCCTTCAGGACATTATGTTAAGTGAAATATGCCAGTCACAAAAAGGCAAATACCGTACAATTCCACTTATATGAGTTACTTGGAGTAATCAAAATCGTAGAGACAGAAAGCAGAATGGAATGGGAACTATTTAATGGGTATAGAATTTCAGTTTTCAGGATGAAGAGTTATAGAAATGGATTGTGATAATGGTTTCACAACATTATCAATGCATTTAATACTACTTAACTGTACACTTAAAGTCGTTAAGATGGTAAATTTATGTTACATTTATTTTACCAGAGTAAAAAAAAATTGGAAAAGAAAATCTTCCACAGAGGAACTCCAAGCTTAGAGAATATTTTCACATACTGACTCTGACCTATCCTGTATAGGATGAGAGGAGCTACTTCTTTTCCCCTAGGATGGGTAAAATATTGGCTTGCTTGAAGTGCAGGAAGACAAAACCTCAACTCAGGAACCAATATAAATGTTTTAATTATTATTCTTCGTGTTTGTCTTTAAACTTATCCCACAGATGTAACCAAAAATGCCTAATTCAAAAGCTTCAGGGACAGGAATGTTTGACTACATGATTGCTTTATACATTACAATTCTCTCTATCCATTATATGTGTATTTTAATACTTATATAGTAAAAGTGAGTATTCTGTTAGTTTCATACTCAGTTTTCTATTCTGCTTTTATATGTTTAGCTTTTTTTTGCTATCTTAGGATTTTTCCTTATATATTTACAGGCCCCTCAACTTTTATTTCAATTTATCAGATCTTTGAAGAAAAGTTTTATATTTACTCAATTTCTACCTGACTGGAATTGTTGTCTTGGATTAAAACAAAACACAAAAACAGATGGAACTGGCAGGGACTTTTGCTTCGTGCTAGGATGTGGTAAAGAGACTGGCTTCACACTGTCACCTTAAACACATAAAAAACTAGACAAAATGTCTGAAAAAAAGATGTATCCCTCTCCTTTTGGTACTATAACAAATTATCACCAACTTAGTGGCTTAAAATAACGCAAACTTATTATTTTACATTTCTGATGGTCAGAGTCTGAAATGGATCTCACTGGGCTAAAATTGAGGAGTTTCCTTATTTTTTCCAGCTTGTGAGGCTGGAAAATTGACTTATGCATTCATTGGCTTATAGCTCCCTTCCATCTTCAGGCAGCTCTGCTGCTGTCATCACATCTCCTTCTCTAATTCTCCTGCATCTTATTTCACTTGTAATGACACCTGTTATGACCTTGTTAAATTAATATTTGCTAGTTAGAGCACACGGTGCCCAATGGTGAGCTGCAGTTCAACAAAAGGCTACCAGGGAAATTGAAATAAAGAAGTTTATTACTTCTCTAGGAAGTACATGGCATGCCTTGAGGTGCCACGTGTAGAGGTCAAGGTAAAGTGTAGGCAGAGAGAGCTATAGGACCTGGGGCACATGCCTCTATTTTAGGGTCTGTGGGTAGAATGCTTTGGGCTTTCTGGACTAAGTCCAGATTGGTCAGTTCAAACCAAAAAAGCAGGGTTTTTGTAAACGCCACAGAAGTCTTACCTAAGGGACACACAAGGAGAAGACCATGACAGGTGGGGGAGAGGTTGGGGAAGTCATAACAAGGCCTCACATTTGCTTGTGACCCTGTGGGCTGTTATCTAGGGCATGCACTTGCATGAGGGGGGCTAGTGTCAGTTTAAGACCCCACAGGCCACTTGGTCAAATGAAATGGATGCCAAGTTAGCAATACCATGGAGTAACTTAACTAAACTTTTGGCAGCCCCTTTGAATACATTGGGTCCACTTGGATAATCCAGGATAATCACACCATGTCAAGATCCTTAATTTAATTACATATGCAAAGTCCCTTTTACCATGTAAGGTAACATAGTCACAGCCTCTGGAATTAGAATATATACACTTTGGAGGAGACCATTATTCTGCCTCCTACACAGGATCTTGAGACATCAGACAGTGGGCAGCATGAAAGGAAACAAAGGAGGTGAGGCCTACAATGGCTTCAGTTACAGACTGGAGAGTGTTTCCAGTCCGCAGCACAAGGAGAGGGAGTTCAAATAGATCCTGACAGTCTCCCTGAGTAGAGGAAACTGTTGAGAATTCAGGGAGGGCAAGGTATCTATATTTCACATGGTAGAGTACTGGTGAGGAGAGCACTTCACGGAAAAGAGAGTGCTATGTAGAGAGAGCTTCAGATATCTTCAGAGTTCCTCTTGGGTCTTTAGCTGAGTACTGATCAATGCATATGTGAAGAAGGTACTTAAGGTCAGGGAAAGAATCAACAGAATGGAGCTGGGAGAACAATCCCAGGAGTTCACACAGGGTTGGGAATATTTTTTATTTTTACCAGCCTGATTGAAAAAGTCTCATAATACATGGGACATAAAGTAGGATACTCAGAAGGGTATTGAATTAGTAATGGGGCAAAATTTGGTCTAAAGACTACTCTTGTTCCCTAAGAAAACTTGAAAAAAAAAAAAAACCCTCAAAAGGAGCAAACTATTTCCAAGTTACTTAACTGAACTCAAGAATACCAAAAGGGATACAGAACTATCCAGCACCAACCAAAGAGCATAAACTCACAATGTTTAGCATGCAATGAAAAATTACCAGGCATACAAGGAAGCAGAAAAATATGACTTATAACAAGCAGAAAAATTAATCAATACAAATGGATGCTGGATTGGCATAGATAATCATCTGTTATTTTCATTGTTATCTATCATCAATCTTTTATCTACTATCATCTGTATCATCATCTGACCTAGCAGATAAGCATGTTAAAAGTTATTATAGGGCTTCCCTGGTGGCGCAGTGGTTGAGAGTCCACCTACCGATGCAGGGGATACGGGTTCATGCCCCGGTCCAGGAAGATCCCACATGCCGCAGAGCGGCTGGCCCCGTGAGCCATGGCCGCTGAGCCTGCGCGTCTGGAGCCTGTGCTCCACAATAGGAGAGGCCACAACAGTGAGAGGCCCACGTACTGAAAAAAAAAAAAAGTTATTGTAACTATATATGTTCAAGAAGATAAAGGAGAGCATAAGCATGTTAAAGAGAAATTAGAAAATATAAAAAGAACTTCTAGAGAAGAAAAATACAATATCTGAGAAAAAAGGAAATTGGATGGGAATAACAGCAGATTATGCACTGTGGAAGAAATTATTAGTGAATATAAAAACATGTAATAGAAACTACCCAAAATGAAACACACATAAAAAAAGATTGAACTTTGAGACAAGTTCAAATGGCCTAATATGTGTATTACTGCAATCCCTGAAAAAGAGGGGGCTAGGACAGAAAAAAAATTGATGAAATAATGAATGAAAAGTTTCTAAATATGCTAAAAACTACAAATACACAGAACCAAGAAGCTTAATGAACCCCCACACACAAGAAACAAAAAGAAAACTACACCAAGGCACGTGATAATAAAGTTGTAATAAAGAGAAAATCATAAAAGTAGCCAGAGGAAAAGAGGTATGTTACATTGAGAAGAACAAAGATGTAAAAACCTAGGAGACTTCTTTTTTTTTTTATTCACATACATGTATTTTTAAAATCACTGTCATTCATCATAAACAATCAAATTCCTTTTCTGAATTCAGTCAAACATTATTTTTCTACCTAAGTGGGTATTTATATTCTGAGTTTTAAGATTTTTTTTTCCCAATCTGATAAGGTCAGTTGCTTCTTACATTTTTCTTCTAAAATAAATAACCAAGAAGAAAGATAGTCATTTAACATTTCCCCGTGATACCACAGATATGGCTGAATCATCAAATACTAAAGAGATTTGCCTCATGTCTCTTTTTTTTTTAATTTAATTTAATTTATTTTTTTTATACAGCAGGTTCTTTTTGTTACCCATTTTATACATATTAGTGTATATATGTCAATCACAATCTCCCAATTCATCATACCACCTCACCCTCCCACTTTCCCCCTTGGTGTACATATGTTTGTTCTCTATATCTGTGTCTCAATTTCTGCCATGCAAACCAGTTCATCTGTACCATTATTCTAGGTTCCACATATATGCGTTAATATACAATATTTTTTTTCTCTTTCTGACTTACTTCATTCCGTATGACAGTCTCTAGATCCATCCACATCTCTACAAATGACCCAATTTCATTCCTTTTTATGGCTGAGTAATATTACATTGTATATATGTACCACATTGTCTTTATCCATTCATCTGTCCATGGGCATTTAGGTTGCTTCCATCTCCTGGCTATTGTAAATAGTGCTGCAATGAACATTGGGGTGCATGTATCTTTTTGAATTATGGTTTTCTCTGGTTATATGCCCAGTAGTGGCATTGCTGGGTTGTATGGTAGTTCTATTTTTAGTTTTTTAAGGAACCTCCATACTGTTTTCCATAGTGGCTGTATCAGTTTACATTCCCACCAACAGTTCAAAGGGGTTCCCTTTTCTCCACACCCTCTCCAGCATTTGTTGTTTGTAGATTTTCTGATGATGCCCATTCTAACTGGTGTGAGGTGATAACTCATTGTAGTTTTGATTTGCATTTCCCGAATGAAGAGTGATGTTGAGCAGCGTTTCATGTGCTTGCTGGCCATCTGTATGTCTTCTTTGGAGAAATGTCTATTTAGGTCTTCTGCCCATTTTTGGATTGGATTGCTTGTTTTTCTAATATTGAGCTACATGAGCTGTTTATATATTTTGGAGATTAATCCTTTGTCTGTTGATTCATTTGCAAGTATTTTCTCCCATTCTGAGTGTTGTCTTTTCGTGTTGTTTGTAGTTTCCTTTGCTGTGCAAAAGCTTTTAAGTTTCATTAGGTCCCATTTGTTTACTTTTGTTTTTATTTCCATTACTCTAGGAGGTGGATCAAAAAAGATTTTGCTGTGATTTACATCAAAGAGTGTTCTTCCTATGTTTTCCTCTAAGAGTTTTATAGTGTCCGGTTTTATATTTAGGTCCCAAATCCATTTTGAGTTTATTTTTGCATATGGTGTTAAGGAGTGTTCTAATTTCATTCTTTTACATGTAGTTGTTCAGTTTTCCCAGCACTGCTTATTGAAGAGATTGTCTTTTCTCCATTGTATATCCTTACCTCCTTTGTCATAGATTAGTTGACCATATTTGCGTGGGTTTATTTCTGGGCTTTCTATCCTGTTCCATTGATCTATATTTCTGTTTTTCTGCCAGTACCATAATGTCTTGATTACTGTAGCTTTGTAGTATAGTCTGAAGTGAGGGAGTCTGATTCCTCCACCTCCGATTTTTCCCTCAAGACTGCTTTGGCTATTCAGGGTCTTTTGTGTCTCCATACCAATTTTTAAGATTTTTGTTCAGGTTCTGTAAAAAATGCCATTGGAAATTTGATAGGGATTGCATTGAACCTACAAATTGCTTTGGGTAGCATAGTCATTTTCACAATATTGATTCTTCCAATCCAAGAACATGGTATATCTCTCTATCTGTTGGTATCATCTTTAATTTCTTTCATCAGTGTCTTATAGTTATCTGCATACAGGTCTTTTGTCTCCCTAGATAGGTTTACTCCTAGGTATTTTATTCTTTTTGCTACAGTGGTAAATGGGAATGTTTCCTTAATTTCTCTTTCAGATTTTTCATCATTAGTATATAGGAATGGAAGAGATTTCTGTGCATTAATTTTGTATCCTGCAACTTTACCAAATTCATTGATTAGCTCTAGTAGTTTTTTGGTGGCATTTTTAGGATTGTCTATGTATAGTATCATGTCATCTGCAAACAGTGACAGTTTTACTTCTTTTCCAATTTGTATTCCTTTTATTTCTTTTTCCTCTCTGATTGCCATAGCTAGGACTTCCAAAACTATGTTGAATAATAGTGGTGACAGTGGACATCCTTGTCTTGTTCCTGATCTTAGAGGAAATGCTTTCAGTTTTTCACCATTGAGAATGATGTTTGCTGTGGGTTTGTTGTATATGGCCTTTATTATGTTGAGGTAGGTTCCCTCTATGCCCACATTCTGGAGAATTTTTATCATAAATGGTGTTGAATTTTGTCCAAAGCTTTTTCTGCATCTATGGAGGTGATCATATGGTTTTTCTTCTTCAGTTTGTTAATATGGTGTATCACATTGACTGATTTGCATATATTGAAGAATCCTTGCATCCCTGGGATAAATCCCACCTGATCATGGTGTGTGATACTTTTAATGTGTTGTTGGATTGTTTGCTCGTATTTTATTGAGGATTTTTGCATCTATATTCATCAGTGATATTGGTCTGTAATTTTCTTTTTTTGTAGTATCTTTGTCTGGTTTTGGTATCCGGGTGATGTTGGCCTCATAGAATGAGTTTGGGAGTGTTCCTTCCTCTGCAAATTTTTGGAAGAGTTTGAGAAGGATGGGTGTTAGCTCTTCTGTAAATATTTGATAGAATTCCCCTGTGAAGCCATCTGGTCCTGGACTTTTGTTTGTTGGAAGATTTTTAATCACAGTTTCAATTTCAGTGCTTGCGATTGGTCTGTTCATATTTTCTATTTCTTCCTGGTTCAATCTTGGAAGGTTATACCTTTCTAAGGATTTGTCCATTTCTTCCAGGTTGTCCAGTGTATTGGCATAGAGTTGCTTGCAGTAGTCTCTTAGGATGCTTTGTATTTCTCCGGTGTCTGTTGTAACTTCTCCTTTTTCATTTCTAATTTTATTGATTTGAGTCCTCTCCCTCTTTTTCTTGAAGAGTCTGGCTAATGGTTTATCAATTTTGTTTATCTTCTCAAAGGATCAGCTTTTAGTTTTATTGATATTTGTTATTGTTTTCTTTGTTTCTATTTCATTTATTTCTGCTCTGATCTCTATGATTTCTTTCCTTCTGCTAACTTTGGGTTTGTTTGTTTTTCTTTCTCTAGTTCCTTTAGGTGTAAGGTTAGATTGTTTATTTGAGATTTTTCTTGTTTCTTGAGGTCGGCTTGTATAGCTATAAACTTCCCTCTTAGAACTGCTTTTGCTGCATCCCATAGGTTTTGGATCATTGTGTTTTCATTGTCATTTGTCTGTAAGTATTTTTTGATTTCTTCAGTGATGTCTTGGTTATTTAGTTACGTATTGTTTACCCTCCATGTGTTTGTGTGTTTTACGTTTTTTTCCCTGTAATTCATTTTTAATCTCATAGCGTTGTGGTCAGAAAAGATGCTTGATATGATTTCAATTTTCTTAAATTTACTGAAGCTTGATCTGTGACCCAAGATGTGATCTTTGCTGGAGAATGTTCTGTGCGCACTTGAGAAGAAAGTGTAATCTGCTGTTTTTGGATGGAATGTCCTATAGAAATATCAATTAAATCTATCTGGTCTACTGTGTCATTTAAAGCTTCTGTTTCCTTATTTATTTTCATTTTGGATGATCTGTCCATTGGTGTAAGTGAAGTGTTAAAGTTCCCCACTATTATTGTGTTACTGTCGATTTCCTCTTTTATTGCTGTTAGCCGTTGCCTTATGTATTGAGGTGCTCCTATGTTGGGTGCATATATATTTATAATTGTTATACCTTCTTCTTGGATTTATCCCTTGATCATTATATAGTGTCCTTCATTGTCTCTTGTAACATTCTTTATTTCCAAGTCTATTTATCTGATATGAGTATTGCTACTCTAGCTTTCTTTTGATTTCCATTTGCATGGAATATCTTTTTCCATCCCCTCAATTTCAGTCTGTATGTGTCCCTAGGTCTGAAATGGGTCTCTTGTAGACAGCATATAGATGGGTCTTGTTTTTGCATCCATTCAGCCAGTCTGTGTCTTTTGGTGGGAGCATTTAATCCATTTACATTTAAGGTAATTATCGATATGTATGTTCCTATTCCCATTTTCTTAATTGTTTGCATTTGTTCTTATAGGTCTTTTCCTTCTCCTGTGTTTCTTGCCTAGAGAAGTTCCTTTAGCATTTGTTGTAAAGCTGGTTTAGTGGTGCTGAACTCTCTCAGCTTTTGCTTGTCTGTAAATGTTTTAATTTCTCCATCAAATCTGAATGAGATCCTTGCTGGGTAGAGTAATCTTGATTGTAGGTTCTTCCCTTTTGTCACTTTAAGTATGTCATGCCACTCCCTTCTAGCTTGTAGAGTTTCTGCTGAGAAATCAGCTGTTAACCTTATGGGAGTTCCCTTGTATGTTATTTGTCATTTTTCCCTTGCTGCTTTCAATAATTTTTCTTTGTCTTTAATTTTTGCCAGTTTCATTACTATGTGTCTCGGCATGTTTCTCCTTGGGTTTATCCTGTATGGGACTCTCTGAGCTTCCTGGACATGGGCGGCTATTCCCTTTCCGATGTTAGGGAAGTTTTCGACTATAATCTCTTCAAATATTTTCTCGGGTCCTTTCTCTCTCTCTTCTCCTTCTGTGACCCCTATAATGTGAATGTTGTTGTGTTTAATGTTGTCGCAGAGGTCTCTTAGGCTGTCTTCACTTCTTTTCATTCTTTTTTCTTTATTCTGTTCAGCAGCAGTGAATTCCACCATTCTGTCTTTCAGGTCATTTATCCGTTCTTCTGCCTCAGTTATTCTGCTATTGATTCCTTCTAGTGTAGTTTTCATTTCAGTTATTGTATTGTTCATCTCTGTTTGTTTGTTCGTTAATTCCTCTAGGTCTTTGTTAAACATTTCTTGCATCTTCTCAATCTTTGCCTCCATTCTTTTTCCGAGGTCCTGGATCATCTTCACTATCATTATTCTGAATTGTTTTTCTGGAAGGTTGCCTATCTCCACTTCATTTAGTTATTTTTCTGGGTTTTTATCTTGTTGTTTCATCTGGTACATAGCCCTTTGTCTTTTCATCTTGTCTATCTTTCTGTGAATGTGGTTTTTGTTCCACAGGCTGCAGGATTGTAGTTCTTCTTGCTTCTGCTGTCTGCCCTGTGGTGGATGAAGCTATCTAAGAGGATTGTGTACGTTTCCTGATGGGAGGGACTGGTGGTGGACTGCTGTAAAATTCTTATACTATACACAAAATGGTATAATATTTCTTTAATTTATTGTAATAAAATAAATATATATAGTTTCACATCAAGGAAATGTAAGTCAAAACCACAGTGAGATACTACCTTATACCCACTAGGATGGCTATAATCAGAAATACAATAATAAGTGTTGGTGAGGCTTTGGAGAAATTAGAACACTCATACATTGCTGATAGGAATGTAAAATGTTGCAGCATCTTTGGAAAATGGTCTTGAAGTTTCTCAAATGGTTAAACTTAGAGTTAGAGTTAACATATGACCTAGCAATTCCACTTCTTGATTTATAGCCAAGAGAAATGAAAACATATGTCCACACAAAAACTTGTATATGAATATTCATAGCAGCACTATTCATACTAGCCCCAAAGTGGAAACAACTTATGATGAATAGATAAATAAAATGTGGTATACCCATATAATGGACTATTATTTGGCAATAAAAAATATTTGCAGTACTGATATATGCTACAGCATGGATGAACCTTGAAAACATTATGTTAATTGAAAAAAATCCAGTCAAAAATAAATACATATTGTATGATTCCATTTATGTAAAATGTTCAGAATAGTCAAATTTATAGAGACAGATATTAGTTTAGTGTTTGCCTTGGGCTGGGGGTGGAGGTGGGAGAATTGGAGGGCTAAGTGGTATGGGATTTTCTTTGGGAGGTAATGAAAATGTTTTAAAGTTGATTATATTATGGCTTCAAAATTCTGTGACTATGCTAAAAGCCATTAAATTGTACACTTTAAATGGATGAATGTATGGTATGTAAATTATATCTCAATAGAATTGCTTAAAAATAAAATTAAAAAGATGTACAAATCCTAAAGCAACCACTAAAATACAAAACAGAATTATATTTAATAGACCAAAGACTAGAGGTAAAATGGAATCATAAAAAATACTCAATCCAAAAAAGTTTAAAAAAAGAAAAAGAGGGAACAGAAAACAAATAGGACAGATAGAAAACAAAAAATAAGATGGTAGATTTAAACCTTACCATGTCATTAATTACATTAAATGTAAATGTCTTAAAAACCCCAAGAGATTGTGGAGTTGGATTGAAAAAAACTGCCTACAAGAAGTACGTTTAAAAATCAAAGATACAAATAGCTTAAAATTAAGTAAAAGAATGGAAAAAAATATACCAGGCTAACACTAATCAAAAGAATGATAAAGTGACTGTTAATTTTGGACTAGATAGATTTTTGGGCAAAGATATTTCTAGAATTAAAGAGGGTCACTTAATAATAACAAAGGGCTCAACTAATCAAGAAGATACGAATTCTAATGCTAATGCACCTAATAACCAAGCTTCAGACACATGAAGCAAAACCAACAGAAATGCAAGGAAAAATATACAAATCTACAATCAAAGTCAGAGATCAACATCTTTCTCTCGCTAATTAATAGAAAATGTAGACAGAAAAGTAGTAAGGATGTGGAAGACTTGAACACTATGAACCAACTTGACCTAATTGACATTTATCAAACACACCACCCAATAGCAATAGAATATACATTCTTTTCAAGTATCCACAAATCATTTACCAAGGTTAGTTATATTTTGACCAAAAAAACAAGTCTTAATAAATTGAAAAGAATTAAAATGATACAAAGTATGACCACAAGGAAATAAAATGGAAATTATTAACAGAACGCTATCTGAAAAATCCCCATTTATTTATTTATTTTTTTTTTCTGTCTTTGAATTTAATGAGTTTACATCAAAAAATTAGGTAGTCACTTTACATTTATGGAATAAAAATCTTTTTTAAAAAAAAGCAATACAAAGAGTGAGAGGATTTTAACCAAGTTTACATTTCTTTTTGCTATAGTTTTTAACAATTCATCTCATCATATTACAATGTGCAGATGCATTTGCAGCACCCATTACAATCATGACACTAAATTTAAGGAAGTACATGGTTACTAATGGTCCTAAGAGGAAACTGATTTACCTTCTATTAAAAACTCTACAATATATAAGCATTACATAATAATGCTACTTCACCACCATTTGTCACAAGAACCATCACCAAAGTTTTCTGGAAATGAGTTCACACACAAATTAAATATTTAAAAGATGAAATGTTCCTTATTTTAACTTCAGCAAGATCTTTCTTTTTCATTGTTAAGAAACACTTTAATAGTTTTAAAGTAAAAGCTGTTAAGAGTAGAGTGCAGATAGCTAAAACTGTGTTCCTGAGTTCGAAAACTTACAGATAAGTCTTTTGTAAAGAGTTCTCAATAAAATATCCTCCCTCCCCAACTCCTTGTCCCAAATCTTGAATTTTTTCTTACAAAACTTTAGTCAAGAGTAGAAATATACCAGGCAGATATGTATGCCATATGATAGCAAGAACAGTAGAGCCCAACTAATGACTTTGGGTTTTAGAAATAGAAGGCAATTAAAATGTACTCAAAGTTACATTAAGAAAAGCTTTCACTGGGTAATATTGAAACAGTCACAAAGGTTAAGAAAATACTGATATCAAAGTACAAATGACTACAATGTTAAAATAGACAAAAACTACTATACAAGAGCCTCTTTTAAAATTAAAAATAAAGAACACAACACATGAGTCAGGATTGTTTTCCTGTTTTACTCATAAATTTTAGTCTTTATATTCAGATGGTTGGTTATGTTGACATCTAATAGAGTTTCTTATGACATCTGATGAAGTCTTGTTCCAAATTCAGACAGTGGCTCTTCCCTAAAGAACTTCTTGATTTCAGTCACATCTTGGTCACTGTACAATTTCAAAGTAGTGCAGTATCGCCATGGTGTGCTAAGGCATGAAGACATATCCTGTGTACAGTGCCATCCCCATGATGGAAGCCAACATGGATTTGAACACAGTCCACTCCCAGGGCTCCAGCATGTAGAGTGCTGTGACCAGCAGGTACTGGTAGTAGAACCAGGACGTCTGTTTCCAGGCCCGCGCCAGCGCCATCCCTGCCATGCGCCTCTGGCGTTGCAGCCAAATGTCAGTCTCCCCATATATTTAGATATTAAATAACACACTTTTAAATAATCCATAAGTGAAAGAAAGCAATCAAAAGGACATTAGAAATTATTTTGAATTGAGTTAAAAGAAAAATATGTGAATGATCATCAAGCAGTGCTTAGGAGGAAATATACAGCATTAAACTCATATACTAAAAAAGCATTGTTTCAAATCTTGACCAATATTCTATCTTAAGAAATTGTATGTGTGTAAAGCAATTATACTCCAATAAAGATGTTTAAAAAAAAGAAAAAGAAACTGTAAAAGGAAGAGCAAATTAAGTCCAAATAAGCCAAAGAAAGGAAATAATAAATTAAGAGTAGAAATCAATGAAATGGAAAACAAAAAATCCCCAAAAGAATGAAGAAGGAGAGGAGCTGGGAAGATGGTGGAAGAGTAAGATGTGGAGATCACCTTCCTCCCCACAGATACATCAGAAGTACATCTACACGTGGAACTGCTCCTACAGAACACCCACTGAATGATGGCAGAAGACCTCAGACCTCCCAAAAGGCAAGAAACTCCCCGCATACCTGGGTAGGGCAAAAGAAAAAAGAAAAAACAGAGACAAAAGAATAGGGACGGGACCTGCACCAGTGGGAGGGAGCTGTGAAGGAGGAAAGGTTCCCACACGCTAGAAGCCCCTTCGCGGGCGGAGACTGCGGGTGGCGGAGGGGGAAGCTCCGGAGCCGCGGAGGAGAGTGCAGCAACAGGGTGTGGAGGGCAAAGCAGAGATATTCCCACACAGAGGATCAGTGCCGACCAGAACTCACCAGCCTGAGAGGCTTGTCTGCTGACCCGCCGGGGCAGGCAGGGGCTGGGAGCTGAGGCTCGGGCTTCCGTCGGATATCAGGGAGATGACTGGAGGCGTGAACACAGCCTGAAGGGGTTAGTGCACCACAGCTAGCCGGAAGGGAGTCCGGGAAAAAGTATGGACCTGCCGAAGAGGCAAGAGACTTTTTCTTGCCTCTTTGTTTCCTGGTGCTCGAGGAGACGGGATTAAGAGTGCTGCTTAAAGGAGCTCCAGAGACGGGCGTGAGTCACGGCTATCAGCGCAGACCCCAGAGACAGGCATGAGACGCTAAGGCTGCTGCTGCCGCCACCAAGAAGCCTGTGTGCAAGCATAGGTCACTCTCCACAACTCCCCTCCCAGGAGCCTGTGCAGCCCACCACTTCCAGGGTCCCGGGATCCAGGGACAACGTCCCCGGGAGAACGCACGGCGCGCCTCAGGCTGGTGCAACGTCACGCTGGCCTCTGCTGCCGCAGGCTCACCCCACATTATGTACCCCTCCCTCCCCTCAGCCTGAGTGAGCCAGAGCCCCCGAATCAGCTGCTCCTTTAACCCCGTCCTGTCTGAGCGAAGAACAGACGCCCTCCTGCGACCTATATGCAGAGGTGGGGCCAAATCCAAAGCTGAACCCTGGGAGCGGTGTGAACAAAGAAGAGAAAGGGAAATTTCTCCCAGCAGCCTCAGGAGCAGTGGATTAAAGCTCCACAATCAACTTGATGTACCCTGCATCAGTGGAAAACCTGAATAGACAACGAATCATCCCAAATTGAGGAGGTGGACTTTGAGAGCAACATATATTATTTTTTCCCCTTTTCCTCTTTTTGTGAGTGTGTATGTGTGTGCTTCTGTGTGAGATTTTGTCTGTATAGCTTTGCTTTCACCATTTGTCCTAGGGTTCTGTCTATCCGTTTTTTTTTAACTTAAAACAATTTATTTTCTTTTTTTTTTTTTTTTTTTTTTTGCGGTATGCGGGCCTCTCACTGTTGTGGCCTCTCCCATTGCGGAGCACAGGCTCCGGACGCGCAGGCCCAGCGGCCATGGCTCACGGGCTTAGTTGCTCCGCGGCATGTGGGATCTTCCCGGACCAGGGCACGAACCCGTGTCTCCTGCATCGGCAGGCGGATTCTCAACCACTGCGCCACCAGGGAAGCCCTATTTTCTTAATAATTATTTTTTATCTTAACTTTATTTTATTTTATCTTATTTTATTTTATCTTCTTTCTTTCTTTCTTTCTTTCTTTCTTGCTTTCTTGCTTTCCCTTTCTTTCTTCTTTCTTTCTTGCTTTCTACATTTCCTCTCTTTTATTCTGAGCTTTGTGGATGAAAGGCTCTTAGGGCTCCAGCCAGGAGTCAGTGCTATGCCTCTGAGGTGGGAGAGCCAACTTCAGGACACTGGTCCACAAGAGACCTCCCAGCTCCACATAATATCAAACAGCGAAAATCTCCCAGAGATCTCCATCTCAACACCAACACCCAGCTTCACTCAACAACCAGCAAGCTACAGTGCTGGACACCCTATGCCAAACAACTAGCAAGACAGGAACAAAACCCCACCCATTAGCTGAGAGGCTGCCTAAAAACATAATAAGGCCACAGACACCCCAAATACACCACCAGATGTGGACCTGTCCACCAGAAATACAAGATCCAGCCTCATCCACCAGAACACAGGCACTAGTCCCCGCCACCAGGAAGCCTACACAACCCACTGAACCAACTTTAGCCACTGGGGACAGACACCAAAAACAATGGGAACTACGAAACTGCAGCCTGCAAAAAAGAAACCCCAAACACAGTAAGATAAGCAAAATGAGAAGACAGAAAAACACACAGCAGATGTAGGATCAAGATAAAAACCCACCTGACCTAACAAATGAAGAGGAAATAGACAGTCTACCTGATAAAGAATTCAGAATAATGATAGTAAAGATGATCCAAAATCTTGGGAATAGAATAGAGAAAATGAAAGAAGCATTTAACAAGGACCTAGAAGAACTAAAGAGGAAACAAGCAACGATGAACAACACAATAAATGAAATTAAAAATACTCTAGATGGGATCAATAGCAGAATAACTGAGGCAGAAGAACGGATAAGTGACCTGGAAGATAAAATAGTGGAAATAACTACTGCAGAACAGAATAAACAAAAAAGAATGAAAAGAACTGAGGACAGTCTCAGAGACCTCTGGAACAACATTAAACACACCAACATTCGAATTATAGGGGTCCTGGAAGAAGAAGAGAAAAAGAAAGGGACTGAGAAAATATTTGAAGAGATTATAGTTGAAAACTTCCCTATATGGGAAAGGAAATAGTTAATCAAGTCCAGGAAGCACAGAGAGTCCCATATAGGATAAATCCAAGGAGAAACATGCAAAGACACATATTAATCAAACAGTCAAAAATTAAATACAAAGAAAATATATTAAAAGCAGCAAGGGAAAAACAACAAATAACACACAAGGGAATCCCCATAAGATCTTTCAGCAGAAACTCTGGAAGCCAGAAGGGAGTGGCAGGACATATTTAAAGTGATGAAGGAGAAAAACCTACAACCAAGATTACTCTACCCAGCAAGGATCTCATTCAGATTTGATGGAGAAATTAAAACATTTACAGACAAGCAAAAGCTGAGAGAGTTCAGCACCACCAAACCAGCTTTACAACAAATGCTAAAGGAACTTCTCTAGGCAAGAAACACAGGAGAAGGAAAAGACCTACAAGAACAAATGCAAACAATTAAGAAAATGGGAATAGGAACATACATATCGATAATTACCTTACATGTAAATGGATTAAATGCTCCCACCAAAAGACACAGACTGGCTGAATGGATGCAAAAACAAGACCCATATATATGCCATCTACAAGAGATCCACTTCAGACCTAGGGACACATACAGACTGAAATTGAGGGGATGGAAAAAGATATTCCATGCAAATGGAAATCAGAAGAAAGCTGGAGTAGCAATTCTCATATCAGACAAAATAGACTTTAAAATAAAGACTATTACAAGAGACAAAGAAGGACACTACATAATGATCAAGAGATCGATCCAAGAAGAGATAACAATTGTAAATATTTATGCACCCAACATAGGAGCACCTCAATACATAAGGCAAATACTAACAGCCATAAAAGGGGAAATCAACAGTAACACATTCATAGTAGGGGACTTTAACACCCCATTGTCACCAATGGACAGATCATCCAAAATTAAAATAAATAAGGAAACACAAGCTTTAAATGATACATTAAACAAGATGGAGTTAATTGATATTTATAGGACATTCCATCCAAAAACAACAGAATACACATTTTTCTCAAGTGCTCATGGAACATTCTCCAGGATAGATCATATCTTCGGTAAAAAATCAAGCCTTGGTAAATTTAAGAAAATTGAAATTGTATCAAGTATCTTTTCTGACCACAACGCTAGAAGACTAGATATCAATTACAGGAAAAGATCTGTAAAAAAATACAAACACATGGAGGCTAAACAATACACTACTTAATAATGAAGTGATCACTGAAGAAATCAAAGAAGAAATCAAAAAATACTTAGAAACAAATGGCAATGGAGACATGACGACCCAAAACCTATGGGATGCAGCAAAAGCAGTTCTAAGAGGGAATTTTATAGTAATACAATCATACCTTAAGAACAGGAAACATCTCTAATAAACAACCTAACTTTGCACCTAAAGCAATTAGAGAAAGAAGAACAAAAAACCCCCAAATTTAGCAGAAGGAAAGAAATCATAAATCAGGTCAGAAATGAAGGAAATGATAGCAAAGATCAATAAAACTAAAAGCTGGTTCTTTGAGAAGATAAACAAAATTGATAAACCATTAGCCAGACTCATCAAGAAAAAAAGGGAGAAGACTCAAATCAATAGAATTAGAAATGAAAAAGGAGAGGTAACAACGGACACTGCAGAAATACAAAAGATTATTAGAGATTACTACAAGCAACTCTATGCCAATAAAATGGACAACTTGGAAGAAATGGACAAATTCTTAGAAATGCACAAGCTGCCAAGACTGAACCAGGAAGAAATAGAAAATATGAACAGACCAATCACAAGCACTGAAATTGAAACTGTGATTAAAAATCTTCCAACAAACAAAAGCCCAGGACAAGATGGCTTCACAGGCGAATTCTATCAAACATTTAGAGAAGAGTTAACACCTATCCTTCTCAAACTCTTCCAAAAGATAGCAGAGGGAGGAACACTCCCAAACTCATTCTATGAGGCCACCATCACCCTGATACCAAAACCAGAGAAAGATATCACAAAGAAAGAAAACTACAGGCCAATATCACTGATGAACATAGATGCAAAAATCCTCAACAAAACACTAGCAAACAGAATCCAACAGCACATTAAAAGGATCATACACCATGATCAAGTGGGGTTTATTCCAGGAATGCAAGGATTCTTCAATATATGCAAATCAATCAACGTGATACACCATATCAACAAACTGAAGGAGAAAAACCATATGATCATCTCAATAGATGCAGAGAAAGCTTTTGACAAAAATTCAACACCCATTTATGATAAAAACCCTGCAGAAAGTAGGCATAGAGGGAACTTTCCTCAACATAATAAAGGCCGTATACGACAAACCCACAGCCAGCATTGTTCTCAATGGTGAAAACTGAAACCATTTCCACTAAGATCAGGAAGAAGACAAGGTTGCCCACTCTCACCACTCTTATTCAACCTAGTTTTGGAAGTTCTAGCCACAGCAATCAGAGAACAAAAAGAAATAAAAGGAATCCAAATCAGAAATGAAGAAGTAAAGCTGTCACTGTTTGCAGATGACATGATACTATACATAGAGAATCCTAAGGATGCTACCAGAAAACTACTAGAGCTAATCAATGAATTTGGTAAAGTAGCAGGATACAAAATTAATGCACAGAAATCTCTGGCATTCTTATACACTACTGATGAAAAATCTGAGAGTAAAATTAAGAAAACACTCCCATTTACCATTGCAACAAAATGAATAAAATATCTAGGAATAAACCTACCTAAGGAGACAAAAGACCTGTATGCAGAATATTATAAGACATTGATGAAAGAAATTAAAGATGATACAAAGATGGAGAGATATACCATGTTCTTGGATTGGAAGAATCAACATTGTGAAAATGACTCTACCACCCAAAGCAATCTACAGATTCAATGCAATCCCTATCAAACTACCACTGGCATTTTTTACAGAAGTAGGACAAAAAATTTCACAATTTGTATGGAAACACAAAAGACCCTGAATAGCCAAAGCAATCTTGAGAACGAAAAATGGAGCTGGAGGAATCAGGCTCCCTGACTTCAGACTATACTACAAGCTACAGTAATCAAGACAGTATGGTACTGGCACAAAAACAGAAATATAGATCAACGGAACAGGATAGAAAGCCCAGAGATAAACCCACACACATATGGTCAACTTATCTTTGATAAAGGAGGCAAGGATATCCAGTGGAGAAAAGACAGCCTCTTCAATAAGTGGTGCTGAGAAAACTGGACTGGTACATGTAAAAGTATGAGATTAGAACACTCCCTAACACCATACACAAAAATAAGCTCAAAATGGATTAAAGACCTAAATGTAAGGCCAGGAACTATCAAACTCTTAGAGGAAAACATGGGCAGAACACTCTATGACATAAAACACAGCAAGATCCTTTTTGACCCACCTCCTAGAGAAATGGAAATAAAAACAAAAATAAACAAATGAGATCTAATGAAACTTAAAAGCTTTTGCACAGCAAAGGAAACCATAAACAAGACCAAAAGACAACCCTCAGAATGGGAGAAAATATTTGCAAATGAAGCGACTGACAAAGGATTAATCTCCAAAATTCACAAGCAGTACATGCAGCTCAACATCAAAAAAACAAACAACCCAATCCAAAAATGGACACAAGATCTAAATATACATTTCTCCAAAGAAGATATACAGATTGCCAACAAACACATGAAAGAATGCTCAACATCATTAATCATTAGATAAATGCAAATCAAAACTACAATGAGATATCATCTCACACCATCAGAATGGCCATCATGAAAAAATCTACAAACAATAAATGCTGGAGACGGTGTGGAGAAAAGGGAACACTCTTGCACTGCTGGTGGGAATGTAAATTGATACAGCCACTATGGAGAACAGTATGGAAGTTCCTTAAAAAACTACAAAAAGAACTACCATATGACCCAGCAATCCCACTACTGGGTATATACCCTGAGAAAACCATAATTCAAAAAGAGTCATGTACCAAAATGTCCATTGCAGCTCTATTTACAATAGCCAGGACATGGAAGCAACCTAAGTGTCCATCATCGGATGAATGGATAAAGAAGATGTGGCACATATATATATAATGGAATATTACTCAGCCATAAAAAGAAACGAAATTGAGTTATTTGTAGTGAGGTGGATGGACCTAGAGTTTGTCATACCGAGTGAAGTAAGTCAGAAAGAGAGAAACAAATACCGTATGCTAACACATATATATGAAATCTAAGGGGGGAAAAAAAGGTCATGAAGAACCTAGGGGTAAGATGGGAATGAAGATGCTGACCTACTAGAGAATGGACTTGAGGATGTGGGGAGGGGCATGGGTAGGCTGTGACAAAGTGAGAGAGTGGCATGGACATATATACACTACCAAATATAAAATAGATAGTGAGAAGCAGCCACATAGCACAGGGAGATCACCTCTGTGCTTTGTGACCACCTAGAGGGGTGGGATAGGGAGGGTTGGAGGGAGGGAGATGCAAGAGGGAAGAGATATGGGAACATGTGTATATGTATAACTGATTCACATTGTTATGAAGCAGAAACTAACACATCATTGTAAAGCAATTATACTCCAATAAAGATGTTTAAAAAAATGAAGAAAATCAGTGAAGCCGAAAACAGGTTCTTTTAGAAAAATCAATAAAATTTATAAGCCACTAGACTGATTGAGGAGGTACAAAAAAAAAAGAAGACACAAATCATCAATATCAAGGTAAGAGGGACATCACTACTGAGTCTCCAAACACTAAAAAATAGTAAAGAAGTATTATGAACAACTTTATACCAATTAATTCAGAAACCTGGATGAAATATACAAACCACCAAAGCTTTTTCATGAAGAAATAGATAATATGAAAAGCTTTACATCTATTAAAGAAATAAATTTTTTAGGTAAAAACTTTCCCATAAAGAAAATTCCAGGCCCAGTTTACTTCACTGTTGAAGACTACCAAAAGATAAAAGAGAAATAATAAAAATTGTATGAAAATTCTTCCAGAAAATTGAAGAGGAAGGAATATTTCTTAATTCATTGGATGAGCCGGCATTAAACAAGTACAAAAACCAGACAAAAACAATAAAATAAAACCACATGTCAGTATTCCTCATTAATATAAAGGTAAATTTTCTTAACAAAGTTTTAGCAAAATAAATCCAATAATGTATACAAAAGATAATACATTATGACTAAAGTAGTTTATCCTAGGAATGCAAGACTGGTGTAACATTTGAAAATCAATCAATGTAATTAACCACATTCACATGCACATGCACACACACACACACACACACACACACAACACACTCAATAGATGCAGGGAAAACATTTGACAAATCTTGCATTCATTCCCAATGAAAACTTTCAACAAAGTAGGACAAAGGCTGTATCTGAAAATTTTACAGCTAAACGTGTAGTTAATCCTAAAAGACTGAATGCTTTCTTCTCTTAGATTCCAAACAAGGCAAAAATGTCTATGTTCACCTCTTTTATTCAACATTGTATTAAGGCTGTAAAAAGACATTAAAAACATAGATTGTAGAAGAAGAAAGAAAACTTTTTTTACTTATAGAGAGCATAAACATCTATGTAGAAAATCCTAAGAAACTATATTTAAAAAGCTACTATAGCTAGGAAGTGAGTTATCTTTGTTGAAGTATACAAGGTCAATATAGAAAATATATAATGATACTAGCCACAGTAAAGAATCAAAATTTAGAAATCTATACTGTTTTTAATAGCATTGAAAATATGAACTATTGAGGAATAAATTTGACAAAATATGTTGAAAACCTGTATACTGATAAAGACAAAACATTACTAAGAGAAATTAAGGAAGATCTAAATAAATGGAAGATATATTCATGGATCAGAAGACTCAATATTGTTAAGATGTCAATTCTCCCCCTATAGATTCAATACAATCCCAATTATTTAAAAAGGTCAGCAGAATTTTGTGTAGAAATTGACAAGTTGATTCCAAAATGTATATGAAAATGAAAAGAATCTAAAACAGTCAAGACAACTTTGGAAAAGAATAAAGTTGTAGGACTTACACTATCTGATTTTAAGACTTATAGAGTTACAGACATCAAAGTGATATGGTGATCAAAGTGATTTGTGTAAAGATAGATAATAGAACAGAGTAGAGAGTTTGGAATTAGAGCCACACATATATGGTGAATTGATTTTTCATAAATGAGTAATGCAAATCAATGGGGAAAGGACACTATTTTCAACAAATGCTAGAACAATTGGATAGAGCCATATGTAACAGAAGAATCTCACACTATACACACCCTATATACTCTTACCTCACATTATATACAAAAATTAACTCAAAATTAATCATAGACTTAAATGTAAGAGCTAACACTTTAAAATTTCTAGGAGAAAACATATGAGAAAATCTATATAGCCTTGGGTTTGGCAAAGATTTCTCGAATAGGACGCAAAAAGCATGAAAGAAAAAAATCCATTGTGTTCATTATCTACTGTTCTGTAACAAGTTACCTCAGATCTTAGTGGCTTAAAACAACATATATTATAATCTTTGTGGGTCAGGAATCCAGGCATAACATAGCTGGGCCCTCTGCTCAGTCTTTCACAAGGCTACAATCAAATTGTTATTGGACCTGTGGTCTCATCTGAAGTCTCAACTGGGTAGGGGTCTACTTTCAAGCTCACTCATGTGATTGTTGGCAGGATTCAGTTTCACAAGGGTTGTTGAGAGAGCCTTAGTTTCCTGCTGACTATTGGCCAGAGGTCACCCTTGATTTTGCCAGGTGGGCCTTTTAATAGAGCAGCTCACAACAGGACAGCTTGCTTCATCAGATGAAGGATGAAAGAAGAGCCAGAGAGAGAATATAAGCGAGAAGTCACAGACTTTAGTGGCATAATCTTGGAAGTGACATTTCACCACTTTTGCCACAGGATTTTCATGGAAACAAATCACTAGGTCCAGCTCACACTCAAGGGGGGAAGATTACACAAGGGCATAAATACCAGAAGGTGGGATCATTAGATGCCATTTCAGAAGCTGCTTACCATAAACAACAAATTGGACTTCATAAAAATTAAACCTTTTATTCTTTAAAAGACACTGTTATGGGGTGGAAAAAGATGTTTGCAAGACATATATCCAAAAAAGAACTGGTATCTAGTATATATATAAAGAACTCATATAACCCAATAATAATAAGAAAAATGATCCAGTTCTTTTTTTAATGGCAAAAGATTTAAGTGGTTACTTCACCAAAGAAGATATATTAGTGGCAAATAAATACATGACATGATGCTCAACATTGTTATTCACCAGGGAAATGAAAATTAAAACTCCAATGAGATACCACCGTATATCCACTAGAATGTTCAAATTAAAAAGACTGATTATTCTAAGTATTGGTGATCATTTGATGCAACTGGACCTCTCATACACTGCTAGTGGAAACAATATGGGACAATCTCTTTTTAAAACAGTATGGAAGTTGTTAAAAAGTTAACTGTAAACCTACTATATAACCTAGCCATTACATTCTATTACATAATTTTTATATTGCTGCTGTAACACATTACCACAACCTTAGTGACTGAAAGCAACATAAGTTTATTATCTTGCAGTTTTGGAGGTCAGAAGTCCAAAATCCATTTCACTGGGCTAAAGTCAAGGTGTTGGCAGAGCTGGTTTGTTCTGGAGGCTCTAGGGGGGAATCAGTTTCCTTGCCTTCCAGCTTCTAGAGGCTGCCTGCATTCCTCGGCTCATAGCCCCATCCTCCATCTTCAAAGCCAGGAGCACAGCATTTTCCAATCTCTCTCTCTCTGTCCCTCTACTCCATTGTCACTTCACCTTCTGTCTGACTCTCTCTCTACCACCTCCCTCTCGTAAGAATGCTTGTGATTACGTTGGGCCAACTTGGATAATCAGGATAATCTCCCATCTCAAAATTCTTAATCACATTTGCAAAGTACCTTTTGCCATATAAGGTAACATATTCACAGGTTCTGAGTATTAGGACATGGACATCTTTGGTGGGTCATTATTCAGCCTAGCAAACGCTACTAAAATAATCATTCCCCTAAAATTAAAGCATATATTCACACATATACTTTTGTACAATTGTTCATAGTATCTTTATTTGTAATATTTACAAATAGTTAATTTGTAAAACAAAAAATAACCTAAATGTCCATCCAAGTGAATGGATAAAACAATTGTGCTATGCCCATACAATGGAACACTACTCAACAATAAAAAGGAATTAACTATTTATACAGCAATAACATAGATGAATTCAAAATAATTACACCGAGCAGAAGGAGCCAGACAAGAAAGAGTACATATATCATGATTCCATTCATATAAAATTCTAGGAAACACAAATTTATCTATGATGAACAGAAGCAAACCAATGACTGCCTAGGGACAGAGCTGGATTGGGGGAAGAAGATTTGGATTACAAAGGGTCACATAGGCACTTTTGGGGATGATGGATATATTCATTATGTTGATTGTTATGATTATTTAATGACCATATATATATATATATATACATGCCCCTTTACAAATGTACACTGTTATATGTCAGTTATACCTCAATAAAGCTTTTAATACAAACAAACAAAAAGTGATTAGTTCTATTTGGATTAAATATAACATAAGGCATTGGGGCATTGCTGGAAGATGAAACTATTCATCTTGACTACTCAGGAATAAAACTGAATTTGATAAAGAGAGGGGTGATAGAATAAATGTAGCCAAAAATTCCTCTTTTTCACTTTCTGTTTTTCCATATAAGTTGTTGAAATCTACCGGAAAGATTGCTTAAAGATTCTTTCAGAGGGCTCTGTCTAGGGAAAAGCTTCTTTGCTTTCAAAAATTTCTAGTTAATACTTGAGGCTCAAAAATGCTTATTCTCACCTAGAATTCTTGCTTTAGAATTCTCTTCTTTTTTTTAGTTGTAGAGTTCAACATAGTGCATATTTCTCTGTTTGGATCTTCATGGCAACAGGACTATATATTTTGTTGCTACCTGTTATTTGCCATACCAAGTGGGCTGTAGTCTGTAAAGACTCTAAAGTACGGCCAAGAGAAAGAATAAAAATTAGAGTCGTTAACTTCTTACACAAAGAAATGGAAAATTCTGTTATATTTCAGATTTAACACTTCTAAATGAATGTCATATTTACATCACGTCCTAATGTTTACATGTCCTAATATTATACTTAATATTTACATCAAATCCAAATGTTATCTAATATTTGCAGATGATAAATTCAACAGAAGAGCAGTCCTGCAAATTGTAGCCAAAGTCAAGTTTCTTTTGCTCACCACAGGGACAGGTGGTTTGCTTCTGTGTAGTGCAGCATTCTTGCCATTAGGTGGCAGGCAAAACCAAGGTAATGATTAAACTCTCCTACCTATGTTTAATGATTTGCAATTTGTTATTCAGTGGACATGTTTCTCAAAAGTTCTGTGAAAATTGAAAGACATTGTAAATGATCCAACATTTTTTGAAACCAGAGTTATTTTACAAGGCAAATAAGTGTCCCTAAGAGATCAGTTTTTTTAAAAAATAAACTTTCTAAATATTGAAGTATCACATATACAAAATGCCCAGATCTAAGTACTGCCAGTTTGAAGTATCACTACAAAGTGAAAACACCTGTATAAGCATCACCCAGATAAAATGAAAGAACATTACCAGCATCTCAGAAGACCCCCTTGTGTTCCCTCCCAATCATTACCCTCTTCCTTCTTCCCAGAGATAAACATTATCCAGACTTCCAACATTATAATTTAGATTTTCCTGTTTTGAGAAATTATACAAATGTAATTGTGTATTTTATATTCTTTGTGTCTGGCTTCTTTCATTCAATTTTTTTTGTTACTTTTACTTGTTGATATATTTCATTCTTTTTCTTTGTGGTAATATATTTTATTATATGAATGTAGCTCTATTTATCCATTCTACTACAGAAGGAAATTTGGGTTGTTTCCTGTATTTAGCTATTACAAATAATTGCTGCTATGTGCATACTTGTACATGCCTTTTGTTGCACATATGAATGTATTACTTTTGAGTATATATCTAGAAGTAGAACTATTGGGTCATATAGTATGTGATATCCAATTGTTCCACATTTTCACTAACACTTGGTATTATCAATCTTTTTAATTCTAGCCATTCTGATAGATATATAGCAATCTTTCATTGGGGGGTTTAATATGCATATCTCTGATATCTAATAAGGATAAACACTTTTTAGTATATTTATAGACTACTTGAATATTTTCTTATGTGAAGTGCTGATTCAAGTATTTTGCCAATTTTCTATCATGTGGTCTATTTATTGTTTTGTAGTTCTTTACATAGTCTAGATATGAGTCTTTTGTTGGGCATATGTGTTGCTAAATATTCCCTCATTCTAGGCTTTTCATTGTCTTAAAAGAACTTTTTGATAAGTTTTAATGTACCCTAATTTATCATTTTTTCCTTTATGGTTAGTACATTTTGTATCCTGTTTAAAAAATTTCCACCTATACCAGATCATGAAGATGATCTCATATGGTATGTTCTAGAAGCTTCATTATATTAATTTTCACAGAGCTAAAGTCTACCTGGAAATGAATTTTGTGTATATCATATTAGGTAGGGGTCAGATTTATTTTTTCCATGTGGGTATTTTGTTGATGCAGCACCATTTGTGAAAGAGGCTGTAGCTTTTCTACTCTGCATTGCCAACATGGATGCTTTATGTTCAGATTTTTATTTTTATTTTTTTGCGGTATGCGGGCCTCTCACTGTTGTGGCCTCTCCTGTTGCGGAACACAGTCTCTGGACGCGCAGGTCAGCGGCGATGGCTGACGGGCCCAGCCGCTCCGCAGCATGTGGGATCTTCCCGGACCGGGGCACGAACCCGTGTCCCCTGCATTGCCAGGCGGACTCTCAACCACTGCGCCACCAGGGAAGCCCTATGTTCAGATTTTTTTAAGCTGTATCAGGTTTGTGTAAGGTAGAGTACGTCCATATTTAACAAAGTTAATCATTTGGTAGAGCTTTTCTGGGGAAAAATGCCATTAAAATCCTTTAATATGAAGACAGTTGCACGGCTTTGACAACACCTGAACACATTTGATTACAATAGGGTATAGTTTCATCATTATCCAAAATGTATCACACTTTCTGGGAAGTTTAAAACTCTCCTTTCTTAGGGTAATTTAAAGTAAAGGATAAACAATTTTCTTGAAGTGAAGCAGATTATATAGGCTTAAAGATGATCCTGTTGGCACTTTAAAATAAATTAATCAACCTCAAAGCTTGTATTAAACTTCCTTATTACTGACCTGATGCAAACCTTTGAAGATGTTACCATCAAGTTGAGGAAATAACAGATTCAACCATTAGAAAACAAACAGAATAAAATAAATAATATAAAAACAATAATATAAAATCAAGTGTTTTCATTCCTACCTCTTCATAGTAGGCTTGGTAAAGAAGAAGAAAACAAACCAACCATGAACCCTGTCCCCAAATGTTTAAAAAACAAGACTGTGTGGTTTTAAACAAGAGGTATTATATCCTAAAATTATTTCTGTACTTTATAATTTTTTTCTTGAATGTAGATTAACTCATTTACTTTTTTTGAAGTTTATGATTGTATATTTTCACAGATGGCCTTATCTGGCTGTCTTTCTATTTAAGCCTTGTCAAATTATCTCTTGTACTTAAATACGTTTAAATGTATTATTTTAATTCAGTATATATCTGCACATATACTTCCTCAGGAAAGCAACAATAGAAAAAGATAACATGTTTAGATTAGAAATTTGGGAGTCATAGCTGAATTGACTTTCTCCATACTTAAATATAATCAGCCTTAAGCTGGCCTCATTTTTTTGTTTTTGTTTTTGTTTTTGGGGTTAATAAGCACTTAACTCACCTCAGCTGATCTTTTGCCAGGAATGTGGAAGTCATGGTTGCTTTCATGGTCTTTCTGAATTCCCTTCATTAATTTTTAAACAGTTTCTTTTAATCTGGATTTCTGAACAAGTTTTTTTTTTTTTTTAAGAAGATGTTGGGGGTAGGAGTTTATTAATTAATTAATTTATTTTTGCTGTGTTGGGTCTTCGTTTCTGTGCAAGGGCTTTCTCTAGTTGTGGCAAGCGGGGGCCTCTCACTATCGCGGCCTCTCTTGTTGCAGAGCACAGGCTCCAGGCGCGCAGGCTCAGTAATTGTGGCTCACGGGCCTAGCTGCTCCGCGGTATGTGGGATCCTCCCAGACCAGGGCTCGAACCCGTGTCCCCTGCATTAGCAGGCATATTCTCAACCACTGCGCCACCGGGGAAGGGAAGCCCCTGAACAAGTTTTAAACCGGTAACAAACTGATGCCATTTTTACATGCAATTTCAAAAAACACTTAAGTTTGAGTGAATTTATTCATTTTTTAAGATCTACAAAAATTTCTGTGAGTTTTACAAATCTAAAATAATTAGCTCTTGCCAATTCTTTTCCCGTACAAACACGAGTACAATTAAGAACTTTATTTTATAAGTAATTTTCACTTTAAGATTTCATTTAAATCATATTTTAATTCTAATTTATTGGTAATTTGAAAGCAAATAAATTAAGAATGAGATAACAGGTATTCGACATAAAAGAATCTAAAAATCAATGCTGGAAATGTGACTTACCTTTATCTATAGTCAACTTTAAAGCTATGTAGAACATGGATTTTTATTTATTTCTGGGAAACTTTGATATTTATTTATTAATGTTAATTGAGAACCTATTCTGTGCCAAGAATAGATCTGTCCTCAAAAGAGACAGACAAGTAATAAGATTATTTGAATTGTAATCTGCTTAGAGGACAATAAGAACATACAAAGAAGCATCAATTTCAAAGTCAGAAGAGTAAAGAAAAAGGAAAAGAAGATTCATAGAAGACTTCTCAGAGTTTATCACATGTGAGGTTTGCCCTTTAGAACTTGTAAGAGTTAACCAGATGGAGAGGGACACGCACAGAGGCATGAGAGAGTACCCATACAGTTGTGGAACTAACGGCATTTGGGTACGACTGGAGTTTAGGAACAAGGGCAGGGGAAAGTAGGAGATGGGTGGAGGGTTAGTTAGAGGCCACATGTATCATGTAGGTTCTTGAATGTTATCATTCTAGAGAAAATACAAAATTCACAGTTCTGTAATGTTTCTTTTTCTTAAAAATGCCAATTTAAAGATTTTACCATCCTGGGCTCCTTTAACCAACGAAATATTTAGGATCCATCAAGGGAAAATTTGGACCACTGTCTTCCAAAGAATCAATGAAATATTACCAATATGACCTCAGAAATTAAATTTGGAGGCTGAAGAAGGATTTCTAAGAATGCCCAGGACTACTGTCAATAGAAGAATACCAGACACTATTTTCTATGACACAGGTTCATAATAACATCCAGAGTTGTTTTTGTAAATGAACCAAATGTATTGCATACATTGTGGTGCAGTCATGTAATTTGTGGCCTTCATTTCCTCTGGATACAATGGACCTGAAATAGAACACTAAGAAAAGGGAATAAAAATTATTTTTTTCTCAGATTTTATGTTTGCCAATTTTGCTGAAATGGAGAGAAGCATGGGTAAAGGAGAGACACCATTTCTTTAGGCTGATTTCAGGAGAATGACCCAAGTACTGCTCTAGCACACTCAGGTGGGAGTAGTTTTCTCTTTGCAGATTTAATCCTGAAAACTGTAGTCATTCCCTGAACATTGAAGGACATCTGCCGAGTAGTTGGTAGGATGAGGTTGTCAAAGTTCAGAAATAGCCAAAGTAAAACCAATGAATCACTGAAGTAGTAATTAGTAAAAGTTTATTGTGCACACACCAAAAAAACAGCCTGCAAACCAGGAGCACTCAAAGCAAAACATGGAATGAGGCTCAGCAGTATATTATTATAAAGCAGCTTATATAGTGAGAAAACAGTACTATTTGTTCTTTGCAGTGGTTGGTTATAATATTAAAATTTTCAGTGATTACATCATATCAACCTTGGGAAACAGTTCAAGTTTTGCTTATGATTTCCAGAGGCATAAGCAAGAAATGACCCAGGTCAGCTTAGTCTCCCCAAACAAGCTAAATTAAGCTTAATTTCTATGCCAAACTGATTTTGTCTGCTAGGAATTTCCAAGGCTGGTCTCCTTTTGTTTTTAACAAGGTAAATTGTGAACAGGTGGGGCTGTCTCCTGACCCAGGCTGGGAGAATTCCTATGATTCCTGAACACTAGGAAGAGTTTCCAGGAGTGGCAGATTCTTGCTAAGCCTGGCACCACCCACTGGAAGTGCAGAAAAGGCAGGTTACTTAATAGAGGGGTAAGCAACTGCTCAATTACTCCATGGTGTACTCCAGTGGCCCAAAACATTAATCTGGAGTCTGCTCTCTGGAGCCTTCAACTTAAACATCGAGCTTTTTCCTGTCTCACCACCCCAGAGTGTGGACGGGTTTGACTCACCCCCTGTCAGTTCTACACAGATACCCTCCAGCATAGCTAAAGTGAGTCATTCATGTTCTGGGTCTTTCTTGGGAAATACAGGGAATGGTATGTGTGTGAGTGTGGAGTGTGTATATTTGCATTTTTTTTTTTTTTGGCAAATGCCATAGAACAGTGTGTGTGTGATTTCGATGTATAATCAAAATACTTTGGGGAGTTAAAAAAAGAAAAAAAGAACCACAGACATACACAAACGTTATGGCCCAACCACTGGAAATTTAGAAATTCTGACTTAATAGGCCTAGAGGCCTAGGCACTGTTGTTATTTTTGTAGTTTTAAATAGACAAAATGTGGGCAATATAATAATATTAAATGGTACAAAAAGTAATAATGAAAAGTAAGACATCTTCTCACCCCAGTCTCCAAATTCCCCTCTCCAGAGGGAACCACTACCTTCAGTTTCTTGTGTGTCCTTCCAGAGGTATTCTCTGCATATTTATGCATATTTAAAAATTCCTCCCTTTAAACAAAAATGATAGCATCCTCTAACCACTGTTCTCAACCTTGTCAGGCACAAAATTTTTAATTAACTCTCCAAGAGATTTTGAAGCAAATTCTTCATTAAGAGCAACTGAAAAAAGCTATGCCTTTGTTCCTCAAAAAAAGCTATAGACACATTTATTTAAAATCTTTTATATCCAATTTCAAGTGTTTACTGACTTCCTCAAACCCAGGGTCTAAATTCATCTGGTTAAAAGTCCCTGGCCTAGGGTGTTCAAGATCAGCCTGAGTACTTAGCATTGATAGATAAAGTATAGGATGTCCAGTTAACTCTGAATTTCAGATAGAAAACAAATAAGTTTTTACTATAAGTATGTCCCATGTAATATTTGCAATATCTGAAACAAATTTAACTGGGAGTCCTGTATTTTTATTTGCTAAATAAGGCAACTCCACAGAAAATTTTGATCTACTGGAAGCTATTCCAACTAATTCTGTCTAGAATGTCCTGTATTCGAGATGACCTAGATTATAATTATAAGACCAGGTTCTTCAGTCTAAAGCCAAATACTCAGAGTTTAACCAGAAATTGGATAGCTGTTGGCTCATTTCGAAATACATGGCTTTAACTTGCTATTTTATCTAATAAGATAGAACTGTATTATACAATAAAGTGATCACTGAAATAAAAATACCTTGAATTTACATATAGTAGATTATTTTACTTTCAAAAAACTTAAAATATCTAAGGTCTGAGCTATTTTGATCCTTAAAATGAGCATTAAAATCTTAGCTAAATGGGTTTGGATAAGGATGAAGAGAACCAGCCTAGAGGTAAGTTTTTGTTGTTGTTGTTGTTGTTTTTAAGTGTAACTGACATACAACATTATATTAGTTTCATGTGTACAACATAATTTGACATTTGTATACATTGTGAAATGATCACCACAATGTCTCATTAGAGGTAACTTTTCCTTATTAATTATTTAAATCATTTTTATTATCAACAAAAGTAATATTAAGCATCAACTTAATATTACTTGATTAAGCATAGGTAGTATAAAATCCTGACAGGAAGGATGCAAAATTGTGATTTATGACTTTTAAAGTATATCAATAACATATTAATAAAAATAATAAATATCAAATGACAAAGACTTACAAATGTTAGAATCCTAATATGAAGACAGTAGAAACAAGGGTTACCATAATGGGTATGATTCTGTTACATAGGAAACGAAGAAAAAATTATAATCTGGTTAGATCCTGAGTATTCCAAATACATCTGAATGGACTCAGTAAAATTAAATTTTATTATTCCATTTTGGAATTGTTCTCACTTAGTAGTTAATGGTATATTTTCATTTCCTTCACTGTTAATCTGCATAGGATTTCGACAGTGGTGTGCTGATGTTTAGCAATTAGTTCTCCAAGGGAAAAACCAACCCTGATTTATAATATTTGCCAATTTCCATGGGGTAAACACTCTCACCATGACAGATGCTAATCTAACACTTTTAACAACCTGTTTGCAAAATTCCTGAAAACTTAACAGTGGCTCTTATGAGCCTGTAAAAGCTGGTTGTATTTCTATACATGCACGTGATACACCTGATTGGATTTCATAAAAAGAAAATAGAGAACTAGGTGTTCTTGTTAACTGATGTGCATATCTTGAAATTTTGTCAACAAGCCCCCCACCCAAAAGAACCCTACAACAACAACAGCAAAAAAAGGAACAGTTTAAGAATTTAATCAGTGGAAATTTTGGATGGGTTTGCGAAGGTTTAATAAACACCTGAAGAAATCTGCTACTTTTGTTCTACCAGGTCTCCTGGCTCTAAGGAGAACTTAACTAAATGCTCTTAGAGTTACAAAGTTCCATAATGACCAGTTGGAAAAAACCAATCATCATAGAAAACTGGAAATGAGTTACCCCTTTAAGCAAATCTATTCCGTTTGATTTATGTGGAATTTTCTTTTACTTTTACTTTTTGCCAAGTCTCATTAGACCAGTTATATAAAATACTTTAACTGGATTCAATAATGGAGAGCAGAATCCCCAAAGACAAAACAGTAGGTGGTTTTCTTTCTTTCTTTCTCTTCAGTGAGCCACCTTTTAAGGTATGCTCTTGACGTTTTGAATTTCTTCCTATTCTTGGTTAGGAAAACGGTTAGTGCAGAAAGTAGTGATAACTGTTAACTAGCCAGTACCATTCTTCATTTGGCTGTGTGGATCAGTATTCTAGTATGATCCCATTTCTGGTGTGGTGCTCCATTTGAAGTATTAAAACAGAGGTGCCAAGTATACTGCCTTGATATTCTTCCTAAAGGTAATTTTAGCTTGATTGTTCTGGCCATCCTATGTAGGTAATAATTCTATTTGTGGACACTGCCTCCATAGTTTTACTTTTAAGACATAGTTTTAAGATATTTAAATGACAAGAAAGGAACTGCCATTGTTTATGCCGGAGATTGTTTCCTTTCAATGGTGGCAATTATGTATGATTGGTAACCATTTGTGGATGGGACATTGATGCACATATGCATAGGAATGTTCTCTATGCTCCAAATATTAAGTTGATCTAAAGCTTTATTTTTTCTTTGGAAACACTTTTCAAAAAAGTGTTTAAGACATTACTAACTTTATACATGGAATCAACTTTTGCAAAAATTTAATTTTGACAAGAGATTGATTTATGGTTGGAGGTTGATACATTTGGACAAGTAAATTATTCTATATTCCAGAATGTAGCAGTGAACAACTGTGTTTCACAATTTGACTTAGTAAGGAATTTTTTTATTGAGGTATAGTTGATGTGCAATATTATATAAGTTTCAGGTGTACAATATTGTGATTCACAATTTTTAAAGGTTACATTCCATTTATAATTATTATAAATATTGGTTATATTTTCTGTGCTGTACTATATAGCCTTGTAGCTTATTTATTTTATACATAGTAGTTTTTACCTCTTAATCCCCTACCCCTACCTTGCTCCTCCCCCTTTCCCTCTCTCCACTGGTAACCACTACTTTTCTATACCTATAAGTCTGTTTCTTTTTTTGTAATATTCACTAGTTTGTTTTATTTTTCAGATTCCACATATAAGTGATAAACAGAATTTGTCTCTCTCTGTCTGACTTACTTCACTTAGCACAGTACCCTCCAAGGCCATCCATGCAGTTGCAAATGGCAAAATTTCAGTCTTTTTTTTATGGCTGAGTAGTATTACATTGTGACATATATATGTGTATATATATATGTTTATCTATATCTATATCTGTATCTGCTATGAACATTGGAGTGCATGTATCTTTTCAAATTAGTGTTTTTGTTTTTTTTGGATATTTGCCCAGGAGTGGAATTGCTGGGTCATCTGTTAGTTCTATTTTTAGTTTTTTTAAAAAAAATTTATTTATTTTTGGCTGTGTTGGGTCTTTGTTGCTGTGCACGGGCTTTCTCTAGTTGTGGAGAGCAGGGGCTACTCTTTGCTGCGGTGCGCAGCCTTCTCATTGCAGTGGCTTCTCTTGTTGTGGAGCACAGCCTCTAGGCACGCAGCCTTCAGTAGTTGTGGCACGTGGCTCAGTAGTTGTGGCTCGTGGGCTTTAGAGCGCAGGCTCAGTTGCTGTGGTGCATGGGCTTAGTTGCTCCACGGCATATGGGATCTTCCTGGACCAGTGCTTGAACCTGTGTCCCCTGCATTGGAAGATTCCCAACCACTGCGCCACCAGGGAAGCCCCACTTTTAATAAGTTTTGCTTAAAGACTTTGTTGAAGTAAATAGTGAATTTCAGTATCATGAAAGAATTTTGTAAGTTAAATAATTATTTGGGGATTATCAATTTAAGTTGCTTATATTAATTATATTTAAATTTATGAAAATGTAGACTAACAGAATTTTTTTCTGAATTTGATGCCCCCAAATCTAACTTTTTGAAGAGAAATTAATTGTTCTAAGTGTGGAGTTTTGTTCAGAAATTTTGTAAGAAGAAAAATGCTCATCTAGGAGATAAGACTTTATGTTCAGTTGGGGAATTGTGTAAACAGTATGGTTGAGGATAATCTTTATTGTGAATGGTAGATTATTTTACTTTGAAATGGAAAGCACAATTTTTTTTAAAGGGATAGGAGAGGTAGATAGTAGTGTTAGGTGACATAAATAACCTTGAAGGAAATAGAAAAATGTTGGAAAGAGAAAGTGTTTAGTCAATGCTTAACAACCTTTTCACTGCATGGCACACGAGCATTTAAATATTGGTGACAACCCATTTGGAAAGGTATTTGTATGCTGGAGCTGGACTCAGAACTGCAGCAAACAATTTAGCAAGAGTGGTGGCTGGAAGGTCAGGAGGGCTCAGGATATTTGCCTCAAGGCCAAGAGGAAGTACAGCTAGGCACGGACAAGGATGAAAGCGGAAGAGATTGGGGCACCTGAGCAGGCCCTATAATGGGGGGGGGAGTTTCGAATGCTGACTAGCCGGTCGGGAGAACTTAAGACACAGCTGTAAGACACACTGAGGAGTACTTTACTACTAGTGACTGGACTGAACTGTGTGTGTGTGTATGTGTGTGTGGTGTTTCGGAGACAAGCAATTAATGCTCAAGCATAAATTAGGGAGTTGCTAAGCGTACTTGATGTTTTATAGCAACAAGTCAAACTTGCCGACTGCAGTTAATGATTACTCAGAGAGACCGGGAAGTAACTCCACAGAGAAAAAAGGAAATGGTGGACCTACATACAAGGTTCCGATATTCTGAGTGAGAGATATCTGAAGTTCGGAAGAGGCTCTTTGCACTACCGGTTAGGAATATGCCTCCCATCCAACACCTCCACGCACGAGGTGCCCATTCCAGAGAGGGGGCAAGCTCAGTTCTCCTTTCCTGCAGGTGACAGCTCGGGTGACATTTGTGCATGTCTTTCATGTCCTGTCATGGCAACATTCCCAAATGAATGCCGAAAGATCTGCCTCTTTTTATTTCCTGACAGAACTTATAAAATTAAAATGTTTGTTAAAAACAGAATCAGGGGCAAGTTGCCTTCTCCTTTGACGCTCTACACGTTTCAGTGATTCTCAAGATCACTTTAACCATTAAGACGTTTTTTCTTATAAATAGACTACAACTCTTCACAATCTAAACCCAAGGATTTGAATGAGGTTTCCTTGCGGGGGTTTCTCCCAAGTGGAGGAGGCAAGAGCCCGAAAGGAGTTGCCTCATTTAAGGGGGCTCAGGGTAGAGAAGGGCTGTGGGCGACTTTTCCTTCTCTCCTTTTCCTTCTTGGAGACAGATATTCGAATGACGGCGGCGGTGGGATAGTCCGAGCAAGGAGGTATGGGAAGCAAGAGACTGGACGCGCGGGAAGAACCGAGAATGGGTAAACCCTTTGGCGAGGGGATCCCGCCAGATTCCGCCAGGCGAGCGCTGGTCCGCCCCAATCCCAGGGTGCATCGCGCCCCGCCCCCTCCCCTCTCCGCGTCCCGCCTCCTCTCAGCCAGGGCCCCCTCCTCGCAGGCTTCGGGAGGCGGGGACGCGGCGTCGGCGGCTTCTCCAGTCGCGTCTTTCTCCCTCACTGGGGAAACTGGCGGTGGCGGCACCTTCGGAGGGTGAGCAGCTGAGCCGCGAGCCCGCCAGTGGGAGGTCGGACAGACTGACTGCAGAGCCGACAGACGGACGGACAGACAGCGGGGCAGCCAGACGGCTCGAGTCGCCTCAAGTTCCGCCATGAGCTGGGGCACGGAGCTTTGGGTGAGTCCGGGAGAGGGGCGCCCAGCGCGAACGCCGGCCCCGGAGGGGGCTCGGGCTGGGCAGGCGCCGCTGGCCGTCGGCGGCCAGAGCGCGTCGGGCCATCCCCGGCGCTGGTGTTGGCGGAGGGTGGGGGTCCCGCTCCTCTTTGTGTGCAGACCCCTCTTCTCTTTCAGCCGGGACTTGAGAAGCTGCTGGTCCACGCTCCCGCCCTTGCCGCGGCGGTGGGGCTGAGGGCAGAGGCTTGGACGACTGGGGGAGCGGCCCGCGGGCTGCCGCCATCCTCTCCTGTCCCCTCTCCCTCCTCCGCCTTCACTTTCCGGACGCCTGGCTCTGTGCCGGGCCGCGCTTCTCTGCCTTTGTATCTCTCCTCCCGTAGGCGGGGGAGGGGGCCCATTGTCCCGAAGGGGCGCTGTTAGCGGGCGGGGAGGGGGTTCGCCGCGGTCCCTAGCCCTGGTAAGGGTCCCCGGGGCGAGGGCGTCGCCGGGCTGGGGCGACGTGGGGAGCCGCGAGGCACCGCCCGCCGCCCTCGCCCCAGGTAGGGGGAGCCGGGAGGCTTTGTTCCGAGCCCGGCCTCCGGCCAGCCAGGCCCAGCCCACACGCCCATTTGCCTCTCCTTGTCTCCGTTCTCTGACCGGAGTAGCTTCGGGGACTCCGGCTGGGCCACCCCTGGCTGCTACCTTGGGTCGGGGGGTTGGCTTTTGGGATCTAAATTAAATTGAGTGATCGATGGGGAAGCCAGTTTTGCCAAAAGGAGCGTACGGCTTCCCGTTTGCTTTACTTCCCCTTGCGTTGTCCATTATTCTCACTCCTTCTCCCGCTTTTCTTTCTCTTTCCTCCTTGCTTGTCTTGGGCGCTGAAGGCTGCAGACAATGCCCGGTCTCTGGCCAGGTGCGGGTGGACTGTAATAGGTCGGAGAATTCTCTCGCGACGCCTCCACAGAAGGGTGGAGGTGTGGAGGGTTGTGATTTCTCAGGTGCTGCCGGGGAGCTGGGGGCGCTGTCCCGAGAGCCGCCTCATTTCAGCCACTCCTCTTTTTATCCCACCTGTGCATGTTTTACGTGCCTTTTGTTAACCAGGATCTCGTGAAATCACTGCAGAGAAAAGAGGAGAAAGAACTTTTTCGTCTCCAGGCATACAGTTAGGGTGGCAGTGAAGGCAGATCGGTTAATTGATCAGCCTTCATTGGGCATAGTGTTTTATGTTATTTTTCACATTTTATTCACAGATTGGGAATCTTAGAATTGAAAGAGACTCTAGAGTTCGTCTAGTTGAACACCTCCTTAGCATGCCCAGGAATCTGCAGCATTCTGGACAAGTGTTTGCCCAGTCTGTAAACAGACCACCCAAGAGAAAATACCTAGGAGCCTCTCCATTAAGTTCTTAGATAGCATTAATTGTTCTTGTATTGGGGGGGATTGTATAGTAAATTATGTGAGCTTTAATCTTTTACTTTGGTTAGATTCTCAGGCATTATTGATCTCCCGTTTAGTACATTCTCTAATTGATTATAGTATTTCCTAATTAAAGGAGATGGATATATTTCATTTTCCATTTTTATAATTAGAAAATATTTTTATTTGTTTATTTATTTTTTGTGGTATGCGGGCCTCTCACCGCTGCGGCCTCCCCCGTTGCGGAGCACAGGCTCCGGACGCGCAGGCTCAGCGGCCACGGCTCACGGGCCCAGCCGCTCCACGGCATGTGGGATCCTCCCGGACCGGGGCACGAACCCGTGTCCCCTGCATCGGCAGGCGGACTCTCAACCACTGCACCACCAGGGAAGCCCCAATATTTTTATTTTTACATACTTGTATGATCCATGTTTCAGAGGGAGCAAAAATATAAGCAGAATACTTTTTAAAAGTACAAGTAATAAAACAGTGGAGGAATATTATTTAGATGTAACTCTTAATTTAGATTGGAAAAAATTGCTTTCTATCACACTGTAGAAAAGCAGTTTTAAGGAGGAACAAAATATTTTAGTGAAGACTAAATTGTGATTTTTAAAGCTTTAAAAAATTTTAATTTAAGAATATAATACAATCAGAAGTAGTTACCCATCTCCTGTAGTTTGGTTATTTACGTTCAGCATTTGAGTAGTTTTTCAGCAATTTAAAAAGGTAAACCATAGAAGAGATGGGAATTTCTGTTCTAACTAAAAATTGTTTCGTATCCTTTTGGAAATTATGAAAAATTTTAAAATTAATTTTTCTTGTAAAAAATATATCTCCATGTTTTAAATTTTTTTTAGTGGTTTGAGGATTTGAGGGAAACATTTATTAGGAATTAAATAAAGTGGAATAAACTAGTATCAGTTGGATGCTTAACACCTTACATAAGTAGAAGTTGGTGTAGAGGACTATTGTTGGGACCAGAAGAGACCTTAGAAAAATTTGACTAGATTTCTTATTTTTTACTAATCTCAGTTTTGAAAAAGGATATTGTGTTTCCAGTATATTGTAACAAACACTTGAACTGTGCTCTTGTCTTTGAGGAATTTGAGGTTGGGAAAATTATCTTGAAAATTTGAATTTAGAAACCAGTTCTTATATTATTTTCATGTGTAGGATCACCTTACTGTCCCAGAGTTAAACGTTGAGAACATGTTACAAAAAAAATTGTGATAAAATGCAGTTATGCACTCAAACTTAAGTTTATTTCTTATATAGTCAGTAGCATTTATTGCTATATGTCTTATGTTAAACTTGAGAATAAAGTAAAAAAATTAAAACCACTCTAATAGTGACTCTGGGGGACAGAACTGATAGTGATAGGCTAAACTGGTTGTGTCAGATTTTTGTTTGTGTAGTTGTGAGGGGATATGAATTAACTGGTAATAAATTTGAACTGTGCTTTAAGGGATTTCTTGTGTTCCAAGTGAGCATTTAAGCAAGTTAGTGAATATATGCTAGAGACTCATTTCTGGGTAATATAACGCAAAGAGATGACAGCGTCTTCATTTCTTCAGGATGCATTGTTTATTGTGTTGATTTCTTTGTTACTATAGGAAGAATGGTTGGATTAAGAAGTCTAAATATGAATTAATGGTTTTGCAAAGCATAGATTTTGTAATTATTAGCTCTTTTTACAAATAAGGAAATTAGAGATTGGAGAAGTCCTATGTTTAGTCAGTAAGTTTTATTAATTAGGAGATACACTTTTAGTTTTTTGAGGAGCCAGTTAAAGTTCAGTGGAAAAAAAAATCAGTGTATGTATGGACTGCTGGTGTATAGATAGGAAAGAAAATGGCTGAGCACATCACATTCAAATCATGATTTATTAAAAAATTCCCCTCTGCCCCGCCGGGAAATGAGGGGACTAGTCTGGAAATTAGGAAGTAGGTTCAAATGTCTGGCTTAATTTATAGGGAACATATAAACCTTTTTTATGCCTTAGTTTCCTGGTCTATGATTTTTGGTCCTTAGCTTTCAGAGTGTATAATTTAAAAGCCATTGTTTTTTTTGTTGTTGTTGTTTTTTTTTTTTGTGGTACGCGGGCCTCTCACTGTTGTGGCCTCTCCCGTTGCGGAGCACAGGCTCCCGATGCGCAGGCTCAGAGGCCATGGCTCACGGGCCCAGCCGCTCCGCGGCACGTGGGATCTTCCCGGACCCGGGCACGAACCCGTGTCTCCTGCATCGGCAGGCGGATTCTCAACCACTGCGCCACCAGGGAAGCCCCAAGCCATTGTTATTTTCATCATAGTTTTTAGCTAGGTGCATTTGACAAAGCTCATGATATCTTTTTGGAAGAAACTGAAAAGTGTGCATTGCATGATAGATTCAGTGGATTCTTTATTTTACACTCCTAGTCTTAACCCTTTAATTTAATGCTTCTGTATCTTTTTTCTCTATATAGGACTTCTGTTTTAACACTTATATTATAAACGTACTAGACTTTTTGAGTCCTTTAGTGTAGGGACTGGGTTAATCTTTTTGTTTTCTCTAATACAATGCGTGTTGCTGATCATACATGTTTCGCCCAATTGAATTAGTAGTTCATTGCATTACTCAGAGTATTGATTACTGATTAATAATTGCATCCTTGAGGAAGTTTTTATGGTTCTGAAGGCCTTCGTAGGTGATGATAAATTAATGGTCTAGTTAACAATTCAAGAAGGTCATAACAATCTGAAGCCAAAATGATGAAGTTAAGTTTTAGTATTTCGGTTAACAATTTTTACAGATTGGGGAAGAACTGACCTCTAAAGATAGTTGTTGTGAGTTTCCCTGATAGGCTGATGATGTGACTGCCACAATAGCCGATGAAATGGTAACTCAACTTGCCGTGGTGATCATTTTGAAATGTTTAGAAATATCGAATCACTATGTTGTGTAACAGGAAATAACAGTGTTGTAGGTCAGTTATACTTCAAAAACAAGCACATGGCGAGATTTAGTTTGTCGTGGGGGGAGTGTTGGGAGGAGGGGGAAATGGATGAAGGCAGCCCAAAGGTATAAACTTCCAGTTATAAGTAGGTACTGGGGATGTAATGTACAAGGTGGTAAATACAGTTAACACTGCTGTATGTTATATATGAAAGTTGTTAAGAGAGTGAATCTAAGAATTCTCATCCCAAAGGAAAAAAATTTTTTTTTAGTTTTTTAATTTTGTATCTGTATGAGATGATGGATATTCACTGAACTTATTGTGGTAATCATTTTATGATGCATGTAAGTCAAATCATTGTGCTGTACCTTAAACTTTTACAGTGCTGCATGCCAATTATATCTAAATAAAACTGAAGGGGGAAAAAACCCCAAGTAGCTGATGAAATCTTAGGCCACATGTAGATTTTTCTAGAATAAAGGAATTTGGTCCCATTGTAGTCTGTAGTGGTCAGACCAAATCTTAGTTTTACTTAAGATTCTTTTAGAAGGTGCTTATCTAGAGGAGGTTGACAAAGAGAACTCCTTATCATGTGAGCTGTATTGTTTTTTCAAAGGCCATGAAACTAGTGTAGGAATTTGGTTTAAAAAATGAAATAATTATTAAGTGTCTATTATGGGGAAGCACTGTGTGATGTATGGTAAGATTTATTAAGGCTTGTAATGTCAGACCTGCTGTGAAAAAACTTAGAGTCATTTTGAGGTGATATTACTTTCCTAACTCTAGAATATTCCCCTACATTGATATCACTGTTCAGAATATCCTTTGTTGACCAGTTCCTTCCCATCCCTTCCCTCCAGAGTACACGTTCTGGATATTATCTTTCTTATGGGACTACCACCTTATATTTATTTCTTATATATTAAAATCTTTGGAAAATAGTAATGGTATAAATATTTATATCTTACATCCCTTTTTTTTTTGGTAGAAATTGTTGTGTTCAACACTGTATTACAGATATTGTTGTTACTAGTTAAGGAGGGTGACAGGCAATCAAGACACCCATTTATGCCACCATTCTGCCCCGACAGTAATAAGGTGGAAGCTGGAGAGCTGCCTGTAACCAGTATCTCCTCTTCATTGTGAATTCTTTAAACCACTCATTTCTCCCCCCCCTTCCCTGCCTTTTATCTTAAAAAATGCACTCTCTTCTTCCCCCATCTATAAAATACAGGTTTGGCTAGAAACTTAAAAGCCTGTTCTGCCAACTTTTCCTTATCAGCTCCTGTTTGCAGGTAGGAAATAGGACAAGAGAATAATAATGGTTTGTAATTATGGAACATCTACTATGTGTACGTACAAGTGGTATCTTATTTAATAATCTTCAACTTTAAGCATTTTCATCTCAATAGCAAAAAACAAAAAATTCTTTTTTGGGGAACATAGTCATGTGCGTATTAAAAACTAGTAGGAAAATACTATGTAAAGGTTTTGTTTTATAGGAAGCAAAACCTTTTTCCATATATTAGCAATTTTTCCTTAAGTTCTTGATCGAGAACTAATCATCAGACTCTTAACAATACCTTGTGAAATATGTGAAATATTAGTATATATTTGTTACATGTTGGAAAAAGCATAAATGTATAGAATCAGATTTTCCTGTTTTTGGCACAGCATTTTGTTGTTTCTAGAGCGTAGTCATCTGTTTTATTCCTTTTGTATCCTTTTATTCCTTTTGTATCCCTGTTGTATTCCTAATTTGTAGAAAAGGAATAGGCATATAATAAGCAGTGAAATATTTGTTGAATGAGGGAATCAATGAATTGTTAGAACTCTATCATCAAACTATGTTTTGAAAACTAAGGTTATTTTAATGTTTTTTTCCCCAACATGTGTATGTCTCATACCTTTGTTTAATCTTAGGGATCCTTTTTATAAGGTTAGGGTTGTCATGTGTGAATGATAGAAATGTAAATGGTCTGAGACTTAATGAATTGGGAAAACATAAAAGATTGATTTTTCAGAGAGTACAAAAATTACGGTGATTCTGAGAGATTTTTGAAAAATGTTACAGATGAACTGGTTTGCAGGGCAGAAGTTGAGACACAGATATAGAGAACAAAAGTATGGACACCAAGGGGGGAAAACAGCGGTGGGGTGGGGATGGTGGTGTGATGAATTGGGCGATTGGGATTGACATGTATGCACTGATGTGTATAAAATTGATGACTAATAAGAACCTGCAGTATAAACAAACAAACAAAACAACTAATGCTAAACTTTCTTTGGGTTATTTGTATGGAAATATGTTAATATAAATGTTTCAGACGTTCCATGAAATTTCTAAAAATCTTACATGTTCTGGTATAATGTTATAAGTCATAATTCTAGTTATTACTTTAAAATGTATATCTCAGAAATAACAAAAAAGATAAATAAAAAAATGTTAATGGTGGCTAGTTGAGATTTTTTTCCATTATAAATTATAAAAATCAAAATCATTGAAACTGCTATGGTAAATAGCAACCATTACTTTTGAATCATCTTCTAGACTTAGACCATGAACTAAATTAACATCCTTTACTATTTGCGAAAGCTGAATATAATTAATATTTGTTAACTTTTTTAATTTGAAAATTTTCTTAATTCATCACATTTTAAATAAAAGCTTCATTAAATTATAACATTCATACATTAAAGTGTACAGTTTTTATATGTACGTTAAGATTTGAAAAAATAAAACAAATGCACTCATTCATGTCACTCCCAACCAAGAGCAAGATACAGAAGTCTCACTTATGCCATCCCCAGTAAATATCCCCCAAAGGCAATCAGTCAGTATTCTGACTTGCATTGCCATTGATTAGTTTTGTAGGTTTTTTTAACCTCACAAAAATGACAATGTGGTTTGTACTTCATCTGATTTCTTCCATTTAATATGATCTCTTTGAGAATCATCCTTCTGTGGTTAGTTTGTAGTGTTTCATTGTATATGTAGGATTTGTATTTTCTTCTGCCATGTGCCTGGGGTCACTCCTAATCTGGGACCACCTTAAACCAAGTTCAGTGTGGTTGTTGGATTTTGTTTTTGTCCCCGTAGCTCTTGCAATGTTATCAAAACAAAAAATCCAAAATATCCTCAGGGCAGAAATAGGTGGTATGTGCTTTTTTCCCTTTCTGGATTCTCATTTTTACTTCACTTGTGACTTTGTAATTCCTTATTGTCTTGGCATGTTTTTTGGTGCTTTAAAATTTTTGGAATATATTTTATCCATATTTTAAAGTTCTTATCCAGTGGAATAGTGATAGTTGATCCAAATAACCTAGCCCGACACTACTGGAAACTGTAAATTCTTACATTGAGATTTTTGTTTTTGCTATTATATTTTTAATTTCTAAGAGCTGCTTTTTGTTTGTTTTCTGAACATACTTTTTTTTTTTTTTTTTTTTGGTCCATGCTTTGCAGCTTGTGGGATCTCAGTTCCCTGACCAGGGATTGAACCTGGGCCATGGCAGTGAAAGCACTGAATCCTAGCCACTAGACCACCAGGGAACGCCCCTGAATGTACTTTTTAAAAAATCATTAAATTATTATATAATTTAGACAGTAAATATGGTCTATTTCTGCTTCTTTCCAATAGAATACATTTGATCATTTTTGTTTTTATACACCAGGTTCTTATTAGTCATCAGTTTTATACACATCAGTGTATACATGTCAATCCCAATCGCCCAATTCATCACATCCCCACCCCCACCCCCCTGCGGCTTTCCCCACTTGGTGTCCATACGTTTGTTCTCTACATCTGTGTCTCAATTTCTGCCCTGCAAACTGGTTCATCTGTACCATTTTTCTAGGTTCCACATATATGCGTTAATATACAATATTTGTTGTTCTCTTTCTGACTTACTTCACTCTGTATGACAGTCTCTAGATCCATCCACGTCTCAACAAATGACCCAATTTCGTTCCTTTTTATGGCTGAGTAATATTCCACTGTATACATGTACCACATCTTCATCCATTCATCTGTCCATGGGAATTTAGGTTGCCTCCATGATCTGGCTGTTGTAAATAGTGCTGCAGTGAACATTGGGGTGCATGTGTCTTTCTGAATTGTAGTTTTCTCTGGGTATATGCCCAGTAGTGGGATTGCTGGGTCATATGGTAATTCTGTTTTTAGTTTTTAAAGGAATCTTCATATGATTCTCCATAGTGGCTGTATAATTTTACATTCCCACCAACAGTGCAAGAGGGTTCCCTTTTCTCCACACCCTCTCCAGAATTTGTTGTTTGTAGATTTTCTGATGAAGACCATTCTAACTGGTGTGAGGTGATAACTCATTGTAGTTTAGATTTGCATTTCTCAAATAATTAGTGATGTTGAGCAGCTTTTCATGTGCTTCTTGGCCATCTGTATGTCTTCTTTGGAGAAATGTCTATTTAGGTCTTCTGCCCATTTTTGGATTGGCTTATTTGTTTTTTTAATATTGAGCTGCGTGAGCTCTTTATATATTTTGGAGATTAATCCTTTGTCCATTGATTTGTTTGCAAATATTTTGTTCCATTCTGAGTGTTGTCTTTTCATCTTGTTTATGGTTTCCTTTGCTGAGCAGAAGCTTTTAAGTTTCATTAGGTCCCATTTCTTTATTTTTGTTTTTATTTCCGTTTCTCTAGGAAGTGGGTGAAAAAGGATCTTGCTGTGATTTATGTCAGAGTGTTCTTCATATGTTTTCCTCTAAGAGTTTTATAGTGTCCGATCTTACATTTAGGCCTCTAATCCATTTTGAGTTTATTTTTGTGTATGGTGTTAGGGAGTGTTCTAATTTCATTCTTCATGTAGCTGTCCAGTTTTCCCAGCACCACTTATTGAAGAGGCTGTCTTTTCTCCACTGGATATCCTTGCCTCCTTTATCAAAGATAAGTTGACCATATGTGTGTGGGTTTATCTCTGGGCTTTCTATCCTGTTCCGTTGATCTATATTTCTGTTTTTGTGCCAGTACCATACTGTCTTGATTACTGTAGCCTTGTAGTATAGTCTGAAGTCAGGGAGCCTGATTCCTCCAGCTCCATTTTTTGTTCTCAAGATTGCTTTGGCTATTCAGGGTCTTTTGTGTTTCCATACAAATTGTAAAATTTTTTGTCCTACTTCTGTAAAAAATGCCAGTGGTAGTTTGATAGGGATTGCATTGAATCTGTAGATTGCTTTGGGTGGTAGAGTCATTTTCACAATGTTGATTCTTCCAATCCAAGAACATGGTATATCTCTCCATCTTTGTATCATCTTTAATTTCTTTCATCAATGTCTTATAATATTCTGCATACAGGTCTTTTGTCTCCTTAGGTAGGTTTATTCCTAGATATTTTATTCTTTTTGTTGCAGTGGTAAATGGGAGTGTTTCCTTAATTTCTCTTTCAGATTTTTCATCATTAGTGTATAGGACTGCAAGAGATTTCTGTGCATTAATTTTGTATCCTGCTACTTTACCAAATTCATTGATTAGCTCTGATAGTTTTTTGGTGGCATCTTTAGGAGTCTATGTATAGTATCATGTCATCTGCAAACAGTGACAGCTTTACTTCTTCTTTTTCAATTTGTATTCCTTTCTTTTTCTTCTCTGATTGCTGTGGCTAGGACTTCCAAAACTATGTTGAATAAAAGTGGTGAGAGTGGACATCCTTGTCTTGTTCCTGATCTTAGAGGAGATGCTTTTGGTTTTTCACCATTGAGAATGATGTTTGCTGTGGGTTTGTCTTATATGGCCTTTATTATGTTCAGGTAGTTTCCCTCTGTGCCCACTTTCTGGAGAGTTTTTATCATAAATGGGTGTTGAATTTTGTTGAAAGCTTTTTCTGCATCTGTTGAGACGATCATATGGTTTTTATTCTTCAATTTGTTAATACACTGTATCACATTGATAATTGATTTGCATTTATTGAAGAATCCTTGCATCCCTGGGATAAATCCCACCTGATCATGGAGTATGATCCTTTTAATGTGTTGTTGGATTCTGTTTGCTAGTATTCTGCTGAGGATTTTTGCATCTATATTCATCAGTGATATTGGTCTGTAATTTTCTTTTTTTGTAGTATCTTTGTCTGGTTTTGGTATCAGGGTGATGTTGGCCTCATAGAATGAGTTTGGGAGTGTTCCTTCCTCTGCATTTTTTTGGAAGAGTTTGAGAATGATGGGTGTTAGCTCCTTTCTAAATATTTGATAGAATTCACCTGTGAAGCTAACTAGTCCTGGACTTTTGTTTGTTGGAAGATTTTTCATCAGTTTCAATTTCATTACTTGTGAATGGTCTTCATTCTTCCTGGTTCAATGTTGGAAGGTTTTACCTTTCTAAGAATTTGTCCATTTCTTCCAGGTTGTCCGTTTTATTGGCATAGAGTTGCTTGTAGCAGTATCTTAGGATGCTTTGTATTTCTGCAGTGTCTGTTGTAACTTCTCCTTTTTCATTTTTAATTTTATTGATTTGACTCCTCTCCCTCTTTTTCTTGAAGAGTCTGGCTAATGATTTATCAATTTCGTTTATCTTCTCAAAGAGTCAGCTTTTAGTTTTATTGATCTTTGCTATTGTTTTCTTTGTTTCTATTTCATTTATTTCTGCTCTGATCTTTATGATTTCTTTCCTTCTACTAACTTCGGGTTTTGTTTGTTCTTCTTTCTCTGGTTCCTTCAGGTGTAAGGTTAGATTATTTATTTGAGGTGTTTGTTGTTTCTTGAGGTATGCTTGTATAGCTATAAACTTCCCTCTTAGAACTACTTTTGCTGCATCCCATAGGTTTTTGGATCGTCGTGTTTTCTTTGTCATTTGTCTCTAGGTATTTTTTGATTTCCTCTTTGATTTCTTCAGTGATCTCTTGGTTATTTAGTAATGTAGTGTTTAGTCTCCATGTGTTTGTGTTTTTTACATTTTTTCCTCTGTAATTCATTTCTAATCTCCTAGCATTGTGGTCAATGATATGATTTCAGTTTTCTTAAATTTACTGAGGCTTGATTTGTGACCCAAAATGTGATGTATCCTGGAGAACATTCCATGCACACTTGAGAAGAAAGTGTAATCTGTTCTTTTTGGGTGGATTGTCCTATAAGTATCAATTAAATCTATCTGGTCTATTGTGTCATTTAGAGCTGTGTTTCCTTACTAATTTTCTATCTGGATGATCTCTCCATTGGTGTAAGTGAAGTGCTTAAGTCTGCTACTATTATTGTGTTACTTTTGATTTCGTCTTTTATAGCTGTTAGCAGTTGCCTTATGTATTGAGGTGCTGCTATGTTGAGTGCATATATATTTATAATTGTTATATCTTCTTGGCTTGATCCCTTGATCATTATGTACTGTCCTTGTCTCTTGTAATATTGTTTATTTTAAAGTCTTTTTTATCTGATATGAGTATTGCTACTCCAGCTTTCCTTTGATTTCCATTTGCATGAAATATCTTTTTCCATCCCCTCACTTTCAGTCTGTATGTGTCCCTAGGTCTGAAGTGGGTCACTTGTGGACGGCGTATATATGGGTCTTGTTTTTGTATCCATTCAGCGAGCCTGTTGTGTCTTTTGGATGGAGCATTTAATCCATTCACATTTTAGGTAATTGTCGATATGTATGATCCTATAACCATTTTCTTAATTGCTTTGTTTTTATAGGTCCTTTTCTTCTCTTGTGTTTCCCACTTAGAGAAGTTTCTTTAGCATTTGTTGTAGAGCTGGTTTAGTGGTGCTGAATTCTTTTAGCTTTTGCTTTTCTGTAAAGGTTTTGATTTCTCCATCAAATCTGAATGAGATCCTGGCTAGGTAGAGTAATCTTGGTTGTAGGTTCTTCCCTTTCATCACTTCAGATAACGTCATTCCACTCCCTTCTGGCTTGTAGAGTGTCTGCAGAGAAATCAGCTGTTAACCTTGTGGGCGTTCACTTGTATACTATTTGTCATTTTTCCCTTGTTGGTTTCAGTAATTTTTTTTTTGTCTTTAATTTTTGTCAATTTGATTACTATGTGTCTTGGCGTGTTTCTCCTTGCATTTATCATGCCTGGGACTCTCTGTGCTTCCTGGACTTGGACGGCTGTTTCCTTTCCTGTGTTAGGGAAGTTTTAGACTCTAATCTCTTCAAATATTTTCTCGAGTCCTTTCTCCCTTTCTTCTCCTTCTTGGACCCCTATAATGCTAATGTTGGTACATTTAATGTTGTCCCAGAGGTCTCTTAGGCTGTCTTCATTTCTTTTCATACTTTTTTCTTTATTCTGTTCCGTGGCAGTGAGTTCCTCCATTCTGTCTTCCAGGTCACTTATCCGTTTTTCTGTCAGTTATTCTGCTGTTGATTACTTCTAGTATATTTTTCATTTCAGTTATTGTATTGTTCATCTCTGTTTGTTCTTTAATTCTTCTAGGTCTTTGTTAAACATTTCTTGCATCTTCTCGATCTTTGCCTCCATTGTTTTTCCAAGGTCCTAGATCATCTTCACTATCATTATTCTGAATTCTTTTTCTGGAAGGTTGCCTATCTCCACTTCATTTACTTGTTTTTCTGCCTTTTATCTTGTTCCTGCATCTGGTACAAAGTCCTCTGCCTTTTCATTTTGCCTGTAGTTCTGTGAATGTGGTTTTCCTTCACAGGCTGCAAAATTATAGTTCTTCTTGCTTCTGGTGTCTGCCGTCTGGTGGATGAGGCTATCTAAGAGGCTTGTGCAAGCTCCCTAATAGGAGGGACTGGTGGTGGGTATAGCTGGGTGTTGCTCTGGTTGGCAGAGCTCAGTAATACTTTAATCCACTGGTCTACTGATGGGTGGGGCCTGGGTCCCTCCCTGTTGGTTGTTTGGCCTGAGGCAACCCAACACTGGAGCCTACCTGGCTCTTTGGTGTGGCTAATGGTGACTCTGGGAGGGCTCATGCCAAGCAGTACCTACCAGAACTTCTGCTGCCAGTGTCCTTGTCCCCATGGTGAGCCACAGCCACCCCCCCGCCTCTGCAGGAGACTGTCCAACACTAGCTGGTAAGTCTGGTTCAATCTCCTGTGGGGTCACTGCTCCTTCCCCTGGGTCACGATGTGCACACTACTTTGTGTGTGCCCTCCAAGAGCGGAGTCTTGTTTCCTCCAGTCCTGTCAAAGTTCTTCAATCAAATCCCACTAGGCTTCAAAATCTGCTTCTCTAGGAATTCCTCCTCCTGTTGCCGGACCCCCAGGTTGGGAAGGCTGACGTGGGGCTCAGAACCTTCACTCCAGTGGGGGGACTTCTGTGGTATAAGTGTTCTCCAGTTTGTGAGTCACCCACCCAGCCGTTACGGGATTCGATTTTCCTGTGATTGCGCCCCTCCTACCGTCTCATTATGGGTTGTCCTCTGTCTTTGGATGTGGGGTATCCTTTTTGGTGCGTTCCAGTGTCTTCCTTTTGATAATTGTTCAGCAGTTAATTGTGATTCTGGTGCTCTCGCGGGAGGGAGTGAGCGCACGTCCTTCTACTCTGCCATCTTGAACCAGTCTCCCCATGCATGAGTTTTTATTTTATTTTTTAAATTTAATTTGTTTTTAATTTTTAATGGAGGTATAGTTGACGTACAATATTACATAGGTCATAGGTGTACAATAAAATGATTCACGACTTTTAATGATTATATTCCATTTATAGTTATAAAGTATTGGCTGTATTTCCTGTGTTGTACAATATATCTTTTTCTTAAATTTATTTTTCTATTTTTAAAAATTAATTAATTTATTTATTTTTGGCCTCATTGGGTCTTCGTTGCAGCATACGGGGTTTCTCTAGTTGCAGCGAGTGGGGAATACTCTTCATTGTGGTGAGCAGGCTTCTCATTGTAGTGGCTTCTCTTGTTGCGGAGCATGGGCTCTAGGTGCACGGGCTTCAGCAATTGTGGCAACACAGGCTCAGTAATTGTGGCTCACGGGCTCTAGAGTGCAGGCTCAGTAGTTGTGGCACACGGGCTTAGCTGCTCCGTGGCATATGGGATCTTCCCAGACCAGGGCTTGAACCCCTGTCTCCTGCATTGGCAGGCGGATTCTTAACCACTGCGCTAACAGGGAAAGTCCTCTTTTTTTTTTTTGAACATCTTTATTGGAGTGTAATTGCTTTACAATGGTGTGTTAGTTTCAGCTTTATAACAATGTGAATCAGTTATGCATATACATATGTCCCCATGTCTCTTCCCTCATGCCTCTCCCTCCCTCCCACCCTCGCTATCCCACCCCTCTAAGTGGTCACAAAGCACAGAGCTGATCTCCATGTACTATGCGGCTGCTTTCCACTAGCTATCTATTTTACATTTGGTAGTGCATATATGTCCATGCCAGTCTCTCAGTTTGTCACAGCTTACCCTTCCCCCTCCCCATATCCTCAAGTCCATTCTCTAGTAGGTCTGTGTCTTTATTCCCATCTTGCTCCTAGGTTCTTCATGACCATTTTTGTTTTTATTTTTTTTTAAGATTCTGTATATATGTGTTAGCATACAGTATTTGTTTTTTCCTTTCTGACTGACTTCACTCTGTGTGACAGACTCTAGGTCCATTCTTCTCACTACAGATAACTCAATTTCGTTTCTTTTTATGGCAGAGTAGTATTCCATTGTATATATATGCCACATCTTCTTTATGCATTCATCTGTTGATGGACACTTAGGTTGCTTCCATATTCTGGCTGTTGTAAATAGAGCTGCAATGAATATTGTGGTATATGACTCTTTGTGAATTATGGTTTTCTCAGGGTATATGCCCAGTAGTGGGATTGGTGGGTTGTATGGTAGCTCTATTTTTAGTTTTTTAAGGAACCTCCATACTGTTCTCCATAGTGGCTGTATTAATTTACATTCTCACCAACAGTGTAAGAGGGTTCCCTTTTTTGCACACCCTCTCCAGCATTTAACGTTTGTAGATTTTTTGATGATGGCCATTCTGACTGGTGTGAGATGATATCTCATTGTAGTTTTGATTTGCATTTCTCTAATGATTAATGATGTTGAGCATTCTTTCATGTGTTTGTTGGCAATCTGTGTATCTTCTTTGGAGAAATGTCTATTTCGATCTTGTGCCCATTCTTGGATTGGGTTGTTTGTTTTTTTGATGTTGAGCTGCATGAGCTGCTTGTAAATTTTGGAGATTAATCCTTTGTCAGTTGCTTCATTTGCAAATATTTTCTCCCATTCTGAGGGGTGTCTTTTCGTCCTGTTTATGGTTTCCTTTGTTGTGCAAAAGATCTTAAGTTTCATTAGGTCTCATTTGTTTATTTTTGTTTTTATTTCCATTTCTCTAGGAAGTGGGTCAAAAAGGATCTTGCTGGGCTTTATGTCATAGAGTGTTCTGCCCATGTTTTCCTCTAAGAGTTTGATAGTTCCTGGCCTTACATTTAGGTCTTTAATCCATTTTGAGTTTCTTTGTGTGTATGGTGTTAGGGAGTGTTCTAATTTCATTCTTTTACGTGTAGCTGTCCAGTTTTCCCTGCACCACTTACTGAATAGGCTGTCTTTTCTCCACTGTATATTCTTGCCTCCTTTATCAAAGATAAGGTGACTGTATGTGTGTGGGTTTATCTCTGGGCTTTCTATCCTGTTCTGTTGATCTGTATGTCTGTATGTATGTCTGTATGTGCCAGTACCATACTGTCTTGATTACTGTAGCTTTGTAGTATAGTTTGAAGTTAGAGAGCCTGATTTCTCCAGGTCTGTTTTTCTTTCTCTAGATTGTTTTGGGTATTCGGGGTGTTTGTGTTTCCATACAAATTGTAAAATTTTTTGTTTTAAGTTCTGTGAAAAATGCTAGTGGTAGTTTGATAGGGATTGCATTGAATCTGTAGATTGCTTTGGGTAGTAGAATTATTTTCACAATGTTGATTCTTCCAATCCAAGAACATGGTATGTCTCTCCATCTATTTGTATCATCTTTAATTTCTTTCATCAGTGTCTTATAATTATCTGTATACAGGTCTTTTGTCTCCTTAGGTAGGTTTATTCCTAGATTTTTTTATTCTTTTTGTTGCAGTGGTAAACGGGTGTGTTTTCTTGATTTCACTTTCAGATTTTTCTTCATTAGTGTATAGGATTGCAAGAGATTGCTGTGCATTAATTTTGTATCCTGCTACTTTACCAAATTCATTGATTAACCTTAGTAGTTTTCTGGTAGCATCTTTAGGATTCTGTATGTATCGTGTCATGTTATCTGCAGATAGTGACAGCTTTACTTCTTTTTCAATTTGGATTCTTTTTATTTCTTTTTCTTCTCTGATTGCTGTGGCTAGAACTTCGAAAACTATGTTGAATAAGAGTGGTGAGAGTGGGCAACCTTGTCTTCTTCCTGATCTTAGTGGAAATGGTTTCAGTTTTTCACCATTGAGGATGATGTTGGCTGTGGGTTTGTCATATATGGCCTTTATTATGTTGAGGAAAGTTCCCTCTATGCTTTCTGGAGGGTTTTTATCATAAATGGGTGTTGAATTTTGTCAAAAGCTTTCTCTGCATCTGTTGAGATGATCATATGGTTTTTCTCCTTTAGTTTGCTAATATGGTGTATCACATTGATTGATTTGCGTGTATTGAAGAATCCTTGCATTCCTGGAATAAACCCCACTTGATCATGGTGTATGATCCTTTTAATGTGCTGTTGGATTCTGTTTGCTAGTATTTTGTTGAGAATTTTTGCATCTACGTTCATCAGTGATATTGGCCTGTTGTTTTCTTTCTTTTTGACGTCTTTGGTTTCGTTGTCAGGGTTATGGTGGCCTCATAGAATGAGTTTGGGAGTGTTCCTCACTCTGCTATATTTTGGAAGAGTTTGAGAAGGATAGGTGTTAGCTCTTCTCTCAGTGTTTGATAGAATTCACCTGTGAATCCATCTGGTCCAGGCTTTTGTTTATTGGAAGATTTTTCATCACAGTTTCAATTTAATTGCTTGTGATTGGTCTGCTCATATTTTCTATTTCTTCCTGGTTCTGTCTCATAAGGTTGTGCATTTCTAAGAATTTGTCCATTTCTTCCAGGTTGTCCATTTTATTGGCATAGAGTTGCTTGTAGTAATCTCTCATGATCCTTTGTATTTCTGCCTTGTCAGTTGTTACTTCTCCTTTTTCATTTTTAATTCTGTTGATTTGAGTGTTCTCACTTTTCTTTCTTGATGAGTCTGGCTAATGGTTTATCAATTTTCTTTATCTTTTCAAAGAACCACCTTTTAGTTTTATTGATCTTTGCTATCGTTTCCTTAATTTCTTTTTCATTTATTTCTGATCGGATCTTTATGATTTCTTTCCTTCTGCTAACTTTGGGTTTTTTTGTCCTTCTTTCTCTAATTGCTTTAGGTGTAAGTTTAGGTTGTTTATTTGAGATGTTTCTTGTTTCTTAAGGTAAGATTGTATTGCTATAAAGTTCCCTCTTAGAATTGCTTTTGCTGCATCCCATAGGTTTTGGGTTGTCGTGTTTTCATTGTCATTTGTTTCTAGGCATTTTTTGATATCCTTTTTGATTTCTTATGTGATCTCTTAGTTATTAAGTAGTGTATTGTTTAGCCTCCATGTGTTTGTATTTTTTACAGATTTTTTCCTGTAATTGATATCTAGTCTCATAGCATTGTAGGAAAAGAAACTTGATACAATTTCAATTTTCTTAAATTTACCAAGGCTTGATTTGTGACCCAAGATATGATCTCTCTTGGAGAATGTTCCCATAGCACTTGAGAAGAATGTGTGTTCTGTTGTTTTTGGATGGAATGTCCTATAAATATCAATTTAGCCCATCTTGTTTAATGTATCATTTAAAGCATGTGTCTCCTTATTTGTTTTTATTTTGGATGAGCTGTCCATTGGTGAAACTGGGGTGTTAAAGTCCCCTACTATGAATGTGTTACTGTTGATTTCCCCTTTTATGGCTGTTAGTATTTGCCTTATGTATTGAGGTGCTCCTATGTTGGGTGCATAAATATTTACAACTGTTATATCTTCTTCTTGGATTGATCCCTTTATTATTATATAATGTCCTTCTTTGTCTCTTGTTATAGTCTTTTTTTTTAAAGTCTGTTTTAGCTGATATGAGAATTGCTACTCCAGCTTTCTTTTGATTTCCGTTTGCATGGAATATCTTTTTCCATCCCCTCACTTTCAGTCTGTATGTGTCCCTAGGTCTGTGGTGGGTCTCTGGTAGACAGCATATATATGGGTCTTGTTTTTTTTATCCTTTCAGCCAGTCTGTGTCTTTTGGTGCCAGCATTTAATCCGTTTATGTTTAAGGTAATTACTGATATGTATGTTCCTATTACCATTTTCTTAATTGTTTTGGGTTTGTTATTGTAGGTCTTTTCCTTCTCTTGTTGTTCTTGCCTAGAGAAGTTCCTATAGCGTTTGTTGTAAAACTGGTTTGGTGGTGCTGAACTCTCTCAGCTTTTGCTTGTCTGTAAATATTTTAATTTCTCCATCAAATCTGAATGAGATCCTTGCTGTGTAATCTTGGTAGAGTAATCTTGGTTGTAAGTATTCTCCTTTATCACTTTAAATATATTCTGCCTCTCTCTTCTGGCTTGCAGAGTTTCTGCTGAACGATCAGCTGTTAACCTTATGGGGATTCCCTTGTGTGTTATTTGTTGTTTTTCCCTTGCTGCTTTAATATTTTTTATTTGTTTTTAATTTTTGATAGTTTGAGTAATATGTGTCTTGATGTGTTTCTCCTTGGATTTATCCTGTATGGGACTCTCTGTGCTTCCTGGACTTGATTAACTATTTCCTTTCCCATATTAGGGAAGTTTTCAACTATAATCTCTTCAAATATTTTCTCAGTCCCTTTCTTTTTCTCTTCTTCTTCTGGGACCCCTATAATTCGAATGTTGGTGCATTTAATGTTGTCCCAGAGGCCTCTGAGACTGTCCCTAATTCTTTTCATTCATTTTTCTTTATTCTGCTTTGCAGTAGTTATTTCCACTATTTTATCTTCCAGGTCACTTATCCGTTCTTCTGCCTCAGTTATTCTGTTACTTATCCCTTCTAGAGGATTTTAAATTTCATTTGTTGTGTTGTTCATCACTGTTTGTTTGCTCTTTACTTCTCCTTGGTCCTTGTTAAACGTTTCTTGTATTTTCTCTGTTCTATCTGCAAGATTTTGGATCATCTTTACTCTCATTATACTGAATTCTTTTTCAGGTAGACTGCCTATTTTCCTATTCATTTGTTAGCTCTGGTGGGTTTTTGCCTTGCTCCTTCATCTGCTGTGTGTTTCTCTGTCTTCTCATTTTGCCTAACTTACTGTGTTTGGGGTCTCCTTTTCGCAGGCTGCAGGTTCGTAGTTCCTGTTGTTTTTGGTGTCTGTCCCTAGGGGCTACGGTTGGTTTATTGGGTTGTGTAGGCTTCCTGGTGGAGGGTAGTAGTGCCTGTGTTCTGGTGGATGAAGCTGGATCTTGTCTGTCTGGTGGGCAGGTCCTGGACTGGTGGTGTGTTTGGGGGTGTGTGTGGCCTTATTTTGATTTTAGGCAGCCTGTCTGTTAATGGATGGGGCTGTGTTCCTGTCTTGCCCGTTGTTTGTTATAGGGTGTCCAGCACTGTAGCTTGCTGGTCGTTGAGTGGAGCTGTGTCTTGGCGTTGAGATGGAGATTGCTGGGAGATTTTCGCTGTTTGATATTACGTGGAGCTGTGAGGTCTCTTGTGGACCAGTGTCCTGAACTTGGCTCTCCCGCCTCAGAGGCACAGCCATGACGCCTGGCTGGAGCACACCCAGAGCCTGTCATCCACACGGCTCAGAATAAAAAGTAGAAAAAAAAAGAAAAAAGATAAGATAAGATAAAATAATTAAAAAGTTATTAAAATAAAAAATAACTTAAAACTTTTTTAAAAAAGTAATTAAAAAAAGAAAGAAAGAAGAGAGCAAGCAAACCAAAAAACAAAACCACCAATGATAACAAGTGCTAAAAACTATACTAAAAAAACAAAACAAAACAAAATGGACAGACAGAACGGTAGGGCAAATGGTAAAAGCAAAGCTATCCAGACAAAATCACACACAGAAGCATACACATAAAAAGAGAAAAAGGGAAAAAAAAATATATTGTTGTTCCGAAAGTCTACCTCCTCAAGTTGGAATTATTCGTTGTCTGTTCAGGTATTGCACAGATGCTGTGTACATCAAGTTGATTGTGGAGATTTAACCCGCTGCTTCTGAGGCTGCTGGGAGAAATTTTCCTTTCTCTTCTTCGCACAGCTCCTGGGGTTCAGCTTTGGATTTGGACCCGCCTCTGCATGTAGGTCACCTGAGGGCGTGTGTTCTTGGCTCAGACAGTGCCGGGATAAAGGAGCAGGTGATTCGGAGGCTCTGGCTCACTCAGGCTTGGGGGAGGGAGGGGTATGGATGTGGGGCGAGCCTGTAGCGGCAGAGGCTGGTGTGAAGTTGCACCAGCCTGAGGCGTGCCGTGCGTTCTCCCGGGGAAGTTGTCCCTGGATCACGGGACCCTGGCAGTGGCGGGCTGCACAGGCTCCCGGGAGGGGAGTTGTGGATAGTGACCTGTGCTTGCACACAGGCTTCTTGGTGGCTGTAGCTGCTGCCTTAGCATCTCATACCCATCTCTGGGGTCCGCACTGATAGCCATGGGTTGCACCCGTCTCTGGAGCTCCTTTAAGCAGCGCTCTTAAACTCCTCTCCTTGGGCACCAAGAAAAAGTCTCTTGCCTCTGGCAGCTCTAGACTATTTTCCAGATTCCCTCCCTGTTAGCTCTGGCACACTAGCCCCCTTCAGGCTGTGCTCACACAGCCAACCCCAGTCCTCTCCCTGGGATCCGATTGAAGCCCGAGCCTCAGCTCCCAGGTCCCCCCCACCCCCCAGCGGGTGAGCAGACAAGCCTCTCAGGCTGGTGAGTGCTGGTCAGCACTGATCCTTTCTGCGGGAATCTCTCCACTTTGCCCTCCGCACCCCTATTTCTGCACTCTCCTCCGTGGCTCCGAAGCTTCCCCCCTCTGCCACCTGCAGTCTTGGCCCGTGAAGGGGCTTCCTAATGTGTGGGAACTTTTCCTCCTTCACAGCTCCCTACCACTGGTGCAGGTCCCGTCCCTATTCTTTTTTTTTTTTGCAGTATTCAGGCCTCTCACTGTTGTTGCCTCTCCTGTTCCGGAGCACAGGCTCCAGACGCACAGGCTCAGTGGCCATGGCTCTGCTCTGCGGCATGTGGGATCTTCGTGGACCAGGGCTCGAACCCGTGTCCCCTGCATCGGCAGGCGGACTCTCAACCACTGCACCACCAGGGAAGCCCCATCCCTATTCTTTTGTCTCTGTTTTTTCTTTTTTCTTTTGCCCTACCCAGGTATGTGGGGAGTTTCTTGCTTTTTTTGAGGTCTGAGGTCTTCTGCCAGCGTTCAGTAGGTGTTCTGTAGGAGTTGTTCCACATGTAGATGTATTTCTGATGTATTTGTGGGGAGGAAGGTGATCTCCATGTCTTACCCTTCTGCCATCTTGAAGCTCCCTACCATGCATGACTTTCTGAATTCTGAATTTTATTATAGAATTTAGTTAATGTCCATAACTAAGACATTTTGGTTTTTCTACAGTTCTGTTCGAAGAACAGTAATGGCAATATTCTTTTTTAGTGATGCAAGGCTACAAATGTTGCACTGGTCCTTATTTACTCATTGTATTGTAGATAGACTGTTAGTTGTTCTGTTAGTGAAAGTCATATCTGTGTTTTCTATTTCTTAGTATTTTGACTCTATTCCAGATGGAGAACCTAGTTTTTTCTTATCTTTCCTAATTGTTTCCGGGTTAAGTTGATCTCTTTCTACATTGAACTTCTGATAATCCAGAGGTTATTGATTTATTTTGTGGATTTTATATGCTGTATTGAACAACAGCAACAATGATTCTTATTTTGGCCAGTTTGGCTTGGAGATTCTGATTCATTAAGTTCTGGGGTTGATGCATGGTCAGCCATCTGGAGTTCTCTAAGACTTTGTTGGTGATTGTGGTTCTTACCCAGGGCTGAGAAACAGTGCTGTTAACTAGCAGTCCTTAAATCTGGATGATCATTAGGAGCTTCTTGGGAATTTAAAGGTAGTAAGGAAAACAAACTTCCAAGCCCTACTCTAACCTCCTGTATCAGAATCGGGAATGAAGTCCAGGAGTTTGTATTTTTGAAAAACACCCTAGGTAATTCTGATAATACCAGGATTTGAGAACCATGGCTTTACATGCTCTATAATCTATGTTTATATTAAGCCAGGACATTAGGAGACTCCTTTTACTTGGATTGCATCATATTCCCTTACTACTCGAGTACCATTATATTGCTTTTAGCAGTATTACTATGAATAATTGAATGATTATTCAATATTTAGTATATTTGAGGCAGTGTATCTTACTTTTGGGGGCTCAGAGAGGTTAAGTGTCCTGTCTAAAACTACTTCATAGTAAGTGGCAGAACTAGGATATGAATTCTGGTGTTTGTATTCAGAACCTTCATTCTTTACCATGAATATTACACTCACTACCTTTATCGAATTGCTTGGTTGAGAAACCAGCCATCAGTATATGTGCAAAGAGGTTATTTTTTGAAGGGCCTAATAATTTGCCAGTGTACCATAAGGACTTTGTTTAGAATATTGTCCACTGTGTTGTAATGTGTCCTCTGTGAGGCTCATGGGAGAAATTTCTCTCAAGCTTTTTTATTGTATAGAAACTGTTTCCTATGACTGTTTCACATTTCCCATTTTGAACTTGCTGCTAGAAAACTTACATTCAGATTTCTGGTTCACTGTCAGCAAGTGTATAGGGTTTTTTGTCTGTTTACAAGTTCATTCTTGTTATCATCTTAAATTTCTGTCTCCTTCATTTTTTTCATCTCTATTAAAATTATTTTATCTTGCTGTGTTATTTTTATAAGTCATTTTAAAGGAAAGTGTTAAGAAGTAATAAATTAATAAGTGATTTCAAGCCATTTTATATAATTCTGGCCAAATGTCTTTTTGAAAGAGTTGAATTTGGGGAAGGGAGGAACTTAGAATTTGGAACATATCTGTGTGCCAGGCATTCTGGTAGATATGCTTTTATTTTCATGCCAGCTCTATGAAGTAAGTGGTGGTATTCCCATTTTATAGAAGTTGAAACTAATGAGAAAGGTTAACCTTTGTCATGCAAAGCTAAAGGTTTGTGTGACTCCAAAACCCTTTTTTTTTTTTAAGTGCTTCTAATGGATCTAATTTACCCAACAACTTCAAAATACTGAGGGTCATTCATACATTCAACAAACATTTGTTGATGGCTTACAGTGTAAGTCATCTTCAGCTTAGCATATCTTTGAATGGACATTGTATCAGGGCCCTGGTAGGAAATAGCGCACTAGAAAGGGTTACATGGGAGAGTTTAATAAAGATATTAGTATTTATAAAGGTGTAAGCCTGGTCGGTGGAATCACGGTGGATGGTGCATTACCCTGGAATTAGTAACAGTTGGGAGCTGTTATTACTTAGGTCTTAATGGGCAAGGAGAAGGAATAGTTACTAGATGCTTAACAGGAGCTATAAGTTAAGGCTGCCTGATAGGATCTCTGGCCTTCAGTAGAGGAACATAGGAAATTTGTACTTACCTGGCACGAAGAGAGTTGGAGGAATAAAAACCTTAACCTTATTTTCATCCTGCTTGTGCTTCCTGTTGACTGAACCCAGGGTGCAGTTAGAGGGCAAGGGAACCCATTGATGCAGTCAACTGGGTCCATAGAAATATGAAAGGTAGAGTGTGGTTCTGGAGCGGGAAATAGTAAGGAGCACAGACAGGGTCACTGCTCTGAAGGAGTGTATACCATCCAGCAGGGAAGATAGGTATTGAGCAAATTGTTACAAGTGTCATGAGTGCTAAGTACAAGAGTACTATGGAAATGTATAATAGATGTACCTAGTCTGAAGAGTCAGAGGGCTTCTCTGTGGAATGTTCTTCACACATCCTGGTTCTTTTAAAACAATTCAAAAACCAAACAGATTCCTGGTACCCTCTTCCAGAGATTCTGATTTACTAGGTCTGCGGTGGGGTTGTGCAGTATATTTTTTAAAAAAAATCTTACCCAGGTGATTCTGTCAGTTATTTTTTAGAGTTACTGAGAGACCATCTTGCCTGGGACTTAGAGGTTTGAGAAGAGAGTGGTGTGAGACGAAGGTCGAAGGGTGATGGGCAGAGCCTTGAAGGCAATTCTTAAAAATTTTGGACCTTATTCTTAGATAGTAGGTAGACATTGGGGATTCTTTTTCCCCAAGCTACCTTGCTAACTCTGTGTCTAGCTTCTTCTTCCTCTCTCCACAGCACTCTCATTCCCATACTTGGCTTTTTAAATTTGATACCTGAACCTCTAATTCCTCAGTAGGAAATAGATATTAAGGAGACTGAAGAAATAAAGTTAAAAGTAGTGAGAACAGTAGCACTGCTCTCTTTTGAGCCCTAGAATAGTAATTGCGTTCTAAAGCTTGTTAATTTCCAGTGGAAGCTAGAGCTGCGGCCATTTTGGGTTTTCTCAAGTGAGCAGAATGTGAAGTGACCTCTACCTATTTAAAGTTTTTCTTGGTATCTAGAATCACGATACATATTAAAACCAAAAAACTATAACATTTGCAAAATAATACCTGCCATCAGGTGAGATTAAATGAAATGTATAAAGCACTCAGGGACTTCCCTGGTGGCGCAGTGGTTAAGAACTTGCCTGCCAATGCAGGGGAAATGGATTCGAGCCCTGGTCCGGGAAGATCCCACATGCCACGGAGCAACTAAGCCCATGCACTATAACTACTGAGCCTGTGCTCTAGAGCCCATGAGTCACAATTACTGAGCCCGTGTGCCACAACTACTGAAGCCCACGTGCCTAGAACCTGTGATCCACAACAAGAGAAGCCACCTCAATGAAAAGCCTGCATACCACAACAAAGAGTAGCCCCCGCTAGCCACAACTAGAGAAAAGCCTGCGCACAGCAACGAAGAACCAACACAGTCAAAAAATTTTTTTTAAAAAGCCTGGCACAGGTGTCAGTTATTACTCATTTGTTTAATTGAACAAATGATTTAGTTGAGCTAAGCACATAATGTGAGCAAAAACAGGCATGGTGGAAAGGATAGCTGTTAGGCAAATAGTCACCCAAAGCAGTAAGTACTGTGACTGAAAGGAGCAACATTCTTTAAGGTGATAGTGACATAAAAACCTAACCTAGCACTAGGGAGGGTCTCCCTGTGGAAGAGATGTTGACAGAGATCTGAAGAATGCTTTGGATCTAATAGGCAACAAGTGTATGTGAGAGAGCAGAAGGGTGAGTTCAGATGTTGGCTGTAGCTGTGCAAAGGCCCTCAAACATCAGGGCGTGTGGCCCTTTTCTCAAATGGGAAAAACACAACAAAACAAAAACCTTCCGGAATGGCTAGAACAATAAAATACAGATAATGATGTGGTTGAGGTTGATAAGGTAGACTGCCATTCACAGAGCACTTACATTATTAGTTCATTTAATCCTTATAATCATTTAAGAATCACATGTTGTCCATTCTACAGATGAGGAAACTGAGGCAGAGAGGTTAGGTGGTTTGTCAAAGGTGACACATAATAAATGGCAGAGTCTAGATTTGAATCCAGGTAGCTTGGCTCCAGAATCAGTGCTCTTAACAATTGTACGGTATTGTCTGACGTGATAACTTTTTGCATTTTGAAAAGATCACTGTAGCTACAATTGAGAAATGAATTAGAGGATGACTAGAAACTTGAAGAGACCAGTTAAGAAACGACTAAAGTATTCCAAGAAAGGTAGTTGTAGCTTGGTGTAGCTTGATGATAGGGAAAGTGCAGAGAAGTAGGTGGTTTACTATTATACAAAGTGAGTGTGTCCTGGCTGAATAAGTGAAAAATTAGCAGAACAGTGAGTCTGAAACACATGTATAAATATGGCAATATGCTGCCTTACTGTATGTTTTTTATAAGCAATAATTGCTGAATTATCTGTTGGAATAAAAATTGTGAGGCGGATAAAACCTGTTTAGATTTACTTATGTTACTACCAACCAAGATTTGTATCTTGAAAACGTGAAAAGATGTTAATCTACAAAATAATAGATTGTATGTATTCATTCTGTAAACTTCTTGGTGTACTTGAAGCTATAAAGCTCTTCTCGTTCTTATTAGACCTTTAAGTACTCTTTTTTTAAAAAAAATTTACTAGTTTGGCTGCGTTGGGTCTTAGTTGATGTGTGTGCAGGCTTTCTCTAGTTGCAGCGAGTGGGGGCTGCTCTTCGTTGTGGTGTTCAGGCTTCTGGCTTCTCTTGTTGTGGAGCATGGACTCTAGGTGCGTAGGCTTTAGTAGTTGTGGCTTGCGGGCTCTAGAGCACAGGCTCAGTAGTTGTGGCGCACGGGCTTAGTTGTTCCGCGGCATGTGGGATCTTCCCGGCCCAGGGCTCGAACCTGTGTCCCTAGCATTGGCAGGTGGATTCTTAACCACTGCGCTGCCAGGGAATGTAAATGTAAATATAAGTGAATTTAAAGGAAGAGATAACTCATTGTAAAGTTGAGAATCATAGGCTTCCTGAGCAATAAAGGCAGATCGGCAGAAAAGAAATACTTTGGTCTGGTTTGAAAAATCCATATATCTGTTTCAGACATCCATATGTACCCATATCCTGCATTAATGCATTTTGTGGTTAAAACATTTTTATCCTAGAAAGCCAGAAGGTGTAATAAGACATTAACATCTATTTTTAATATTCTACTTTTTGTTTCTTTAATCCTTTCTATAATTCTAAGTGCCATGTAGACACAGACTTCCTAATTATTTAATTGTGAGAAACTTTATTTTTTAAAATGCCTATCTGTAACACACTCAAATTCACTTTGGTTCTAGAATAAGCAAACTATATGAATTAAGAATCCTTTCATTTAGGGATAAGCAGGGAAGTGATAGATGGGGGATATAAAATAAAATCTGAGGGAAGGGGACAGTGGCATCAGTCTAACAAGGATGTGAAGGCTGAGTACAGTTAGGAAGATATCTAGGTGGGGCGTAGTGGCAGTAACAAAGGGAGATTGGTTACATATTAGGGATTATTTAAATGAGTAAATAAATATATTAAGGATAAAGGGAGCCAGGTTTTTCACTTTGCAGAAGGGAATTACAAATATTGAAAGGGTGTTGGTGGTGTTAGATTGGAATTGGAGGTAATTGGTGTGAACTCAAGGTTTTCAATATACTAGATAGATAAAGAGGTAAATGTGTGTATATGTCTGTCTGTATCTGTCTACCTATGTGTATATATGTGTATGTGTATTCAAGGTCTGTTCATTGAGAGGGCCTTGGAGTAGTGATACACCATAGCAATCAATGAAATTCAACTCTTGGCTTCTGAATATCTTTCTCCACTAAAAGGAACCAGAGTTCCTTGGAGAAATAGCTCTTTCCAGGGCTGGGGCAGGGAAGGTAAAAGACGAGCCTGAAGTATCTTGTGTTAGAAAGTGAGGAAGTGTTCAAAGAATGATGAGGATATGTCAGAAACAGATGTCAGCTTAAAGGGGGTCCCACTGACCAAATATGGGACAATTTGAACATCAAAATAAATAATGATGGTTATGAATGATAGTCCATGGAGTAAAATAGGAACCCATGAGTTCATGCTGATATAAATAAATAAATGAATAAATTGAAAGTTTGATGAGGAAAAAATATTTCATAGTTTCAAAGTTAAATGCAAAGGTAAAAAGTAACTTTATACAGGAAAGGCCTGGCATTTATCCCCTTAATCAAGTGATCAGTTAGCATCACAAGTAATGGGACTAATTAAAGTCATTTGCCACCTGATTGGATGCAATGAGAAGGATACTCCATCATTTCCAGGCAAAGATGCATAATTTGAATCATAGGGAAAGATTAGAAAAACTCAAATCAATGGTCATTCAGTAAAATAACTGGCTCAGAACCTTCAAAAGTGTCAAAGTCATGAAAGATAAGGGAAGACTGAGGAACTGTTGTACATAGAAGGAGACTAAAGGAACGTGACAATAATTGTAACATCATTCTAGACTTGATCCTATTGTTGTAAAGGACATGGTTGGACCAGTTGAGAAAACTTGAATAGGGTCTGAGAGTTAGGTGGTAGTATTGTATCAGTGTTAATTTTCTGATTTTGATGGTTACATTTTTGTTATGTAGGAGAATGTTCTTGTTTGTAGAAAATACACAATAAAGCATTTGGGGGTGAGAAGAAGTAAGTGGGAAGTGTGAGAAGTAGAAACAGCAAGTACACAAAACAACTATTTGGAAGAATTGCTAAGAAAGGAAGCAGAGTAATGGAGCTATATGAGGGCATGGCATAAGGGATGTTCTTGTTTTTTTTTTTTTTTTTTTTAACGTGGATGATGTTACAGGATATATTATGTTTGGGAATGAGAAAGATGTAGAGGAAAGAGAAAATGATGATACAGGAGAGGGTATAATTTCAGAAGCAATGTACTTAAGAAATGGCATGGGATCAGTGCACAAATGAAAGAATTGATCTTAGGAGCAGGGACCAGTGGAACAGAGAAGGCAGAGTACAGGCTGATAGTTTAATGATGCAAAGATGAGGTAATTATCTATAGTTATCTATAATTATATACCTATAATTATAGGTAATTATCAATTTTCCCAGTGAAAAAATGGAATCTAGATTAACAGCTGAGAATGAGGAAAGGAAAGATGGTACTGGAGGTTTCATGAGAAAGAAGTGGCAAATAGTCATTGTGAAGAGTAGGAGAGTGAACAGACCAGGAAAATGTAATGGGATTGAAAGGTAACCTGAAGGCCCTCATGAGGTTTGTGATCAAAAATTTAAAGGTGACACCAAGCAGTACGAATGGCTATTTTTCCTCCAGCCACATTTAGCTGACTGGATATGGTCATATGGAGGAGCTAGACAATTGGATATTGTCTAGTTCCCAGGGTTGGGGTTTTATCAAAAGTGCATCAGTGAGAGAAGGACAAAAGAGTTAAGGGTACTTGCAAGGGAGTGATTATTATAAATGACTAAATGAGACTACTCACTACTGACCCTCTCCTCCTTGATGTTATATCAGAATGGGGACTTATTTCTCAATGACGCACTTATTCTAAGACTCATGAAAAGAGGTAAGTAGTTTGGCTCTCCTCAGCAGTTACTAACTAATCAGACTTCCTACAAAGTGCTAATAACTGTATTAAGGTTACTTTTATTTGATTCATTATAGATTGCCTGGGAATCCAAATAATTCTTTCCTCTGTTAAAAAACTGAGTAAAATTTAAAGATGTTGCTGGCTTTATTCAACGGTTCATGAATCAGGCAGCATTCAGCCTAGAAGATAGAAAGGAGCTCCAAGGAGCTGTACAAAATGAGACTTTTATAGGTAAAAGGGAACGGGAAAAAGTAAGTTATAGTAGGCAAAAAAGTGGATTGGTTATTGCAAAGTTACTTTCCTTAGGTGATGTCAGGGGTCTATCAAGCAGATTATATAACTCGTGCTGATCAGGCAGTTCCTGATTGACTGGTTTAAGATTCCATTTCTGGGATAGTCTGAAACTGTAAGTGAAGTCTTGGTTTGGTGACTTGGGGCCTAGCATAAGGAACTCCGTTTTGAGCTTGTTGTCTTGTTTTTAACACCCTCCTCTCTCATCTCTTTTATCTTGAGGCAGAAACATTAAATAGTACCTCTGGATATCTTACAGTTTTGAAATTCTTTAATTCTAAGATTCTGTTTGCTTTTAACAAAAATATTCATCACGGAGGTCAAGTGTCTCCCTCACTAATGGTTCTCAACATTCAGTGCTCATTTCCAGTTCCAAGTTTTGGCTGTTGTCATTCCTCATTAGCATCTTACTCAGAATCTCATCACCCCCATTTTCATCCTTTAAAAAGTCTAACTTAAAACTCTTGGCTTCGTCTTGATTATATGTATGTGTCTTTTACATCTGTGAGGGCTCATAGAAGGCACAACTGCTTCTCTCACCTCTTGTCACACAGGTCAGTTTTTCAGAGCATTCCTGTTCTTTTAAGTAGTTTAAAATAATGTCTGGGCTTCTAGAAGAAGGGTAGATTAGGGTTTTCCCACCATGGCTCCATAGACATTTGGGTTGGCTATTTCTTTGTTGAGGCGGAGGGGGAGCTGTGTATTCTAAGAGGTTTAGCAGCATCTCTGGCCTCTGTCCACTAGATACTAATAACAGTTCCCCCTCTCTCCTCTCCCGGTTGTGACATCCAAAAATGTCTCCAGACATTGCCAAATGTCCCTTGGGTGGGTAGGGGTCAAAAATGACCCCGGTTGAGAATTGTACTGTAGATCGATTGTTTTTTAACTAGTAAAAATAGTGTATCTGTCAAGTCTGGCATATATCTACCTGTATATAAACAGATTGGTCTTTAAATCTTAATGAAAATTTGGATATAAGCTTAATTTTTATGAATTTAAGTCATTTTTAAGTGAACTGGATGAATATACCTCTAATACGATAGCAGGCCCAGATAGATTTTTACTGACTTGAAATGAGTGAAGACAGTGTATTCTCAAGGAAATCTGCTAGGAGTTCCTTCTTAAAGCATTAAACCTGTCCATTTAGTTTTTGTAATTTAAAAAAATCTGAATTTCTTCAAAGAAAAGTGTATACATACACATATGTAATGACTGAGCAACAGTCTTTCTTTTTTTTTTTTGCGGTACACGGGCCTCTCACTGTTGTGGCCTCTCCCGTTGCGGAGCACAGGCTCCGGACGAGCAGGCTCAGCGGCCACGGCCCACGGGCGCAGCCGCTCTGCGGCATGTGGGATCCTCCGAGACTGGGGCGTGAACCCGCGTCCCCTGCATCGGCAGGTGGACTCTCAACCACTGCGCCACCAGGGAAGCCCCAACAGTCTTTCTTAACTACCCTGAATGAATCTTATTCTGTGCTCAGTTAAAGCCACAAGATTGGTCAGCATCTAATACTAACATATTTGCTATTAGGAGATGAAGTTTCTCTGTAGTTTTTGTACTTTTATAGCTTCTATATTATACCTTGACATTAGCAAAAACAGAAGTAGGAGTCAGAAAAATGTAACTTGATTTGCTTATAATTAAAAATTTTGACAATATTTTTTCAAATATTTGACAATATTCAAATACTAGTCTGAAAATAGAAACTATTCTGGTTTTACAAAGAGATGAAAATAAAAAAATCTGATATTTAGCCACAAAAAATGAAAATCACTGGATGATTTAATTTATAATCTGTATCTGTAGTCTCAGGGAAGGACAGTCATTCTTCCTAAAAAATCTATACTGTGGAACAACACAAAGCTCCTTTGGAAAGTTGAAAGTCAAAAGGTTCTCATATTAGTCAATGCTTTGCATTTTGGCATATCTAGTAAGAACTCGTACAGATTCAAAGCCATGGCAGCTTGCATTTCCTACTGTTAATTTTGTCTGGTAGCAAGTTTAAGCTGACTTAGAGTGCGGGTACATGCCATCTTTTAAAAAAAGAATCTTTCAAAGTTTGTTTAAAATAAGATCAGGATTTTTGATGTATTGAAAGTTTGACACAACTTGTTGGTTACATCATTGAATATGTTATATGTTCATGAGAATTAAAAAAATTCTTATTCAGGTAAAAAAAAAAAAAGTAAAGGTTCTGTAAAACTGCAGTCAGTATTGATCGTTCCAAATTAGTGAACGTAACTAACATATTGAACACATATACATATATGGTTTACACATATTCATTTACTTTTCATAAAAAAACCCTACAAGGTAGGTTATTATTATTATCATCCCTTACTCTACAGATGAGTAAAGTTAGCCACAGAGATTAAGTAGTTTGAGAAAGATCCAAGAGTCAGTAAGAGGTGGGATTGGAATTCAAATTCAGATGGTCTGGCTTCAGGATCTGAACTCTAGACTACTCTGCTATTCTGTCTCCTGCAGACACTGCTGGTGGCAAATGTTCAATCCTGGATTAACCTTCATCTGCAAGCCAGATCTCCCCAAAAAAACATATATATATATATAACCTGAAAAAATACACATTACTGTAGATACCAGCTGAACAAAATATTTGGAAAGTAAATTTGCTATAAAAACTTAATGTTAACTGTGTTCCACAGTCAAATATTAGGGACTTTAAAAAAATCATAAACAATACTGTTTTCTTCTACAACTTTTGATAACTGAGAAAGAGCTGTATTACTTTTTGTTCTGAATGTTTCTTTCAACAAGGGCAAGGTTCCTATGCGAAATCATGAGTGTGATATATTAAACCTATCACCCTATCCTATTTTTAATTGTGTACATTTCCCAGAACCTCAAAATCATTTCTAGGCGTGGAAGAAAAATAGATTTTTAAAAAAGGTTTAAAAGTAAAAATTGACTTTATTCAATACAGTTTTATTGAGCATTTACTATGCACAAACACTGTGTCAGACACTTTCTTAGCTAATCCTTATAGAGCTTTAAAATCACAGGGCTTAAAATAAATCACATTCTCCAAACCTGGGACTTACTGCAATAGTTAGTAACTCATATAAGTAACAACACTCTATGTATCATGGTGGTTCCAGTTAAAAACCTAGGTTTTTACCTTAGTTTATTCCCAATATCTTGCTTGTGTTTAGTATTTTAATCCCCCTGGAAAACTGGCCTTACTACCCTTTCCTAGTCCCTGCCAACATTCAAGCTCCTGGCATCCTGCTGTTCTTAGTAGACCTCACTCCTTGAAGTGAGATGTACTTTTCTTAGTAAATCTGCCAGATTAACAGGTGCCTGAGCCCCAAGCACCACTCCACTTGATTTCTCAAAAGGATTTCTGTCTGGAACTTTTGTTGCCCAGATGGGCTAGATTGGACATTCCTGTTACCAAGAATACCTAAATCATACTTAAGTTTATATATACTGTGGACCAAAGTCCCCAAACCCAACTGTAGCTCAAAATTCCTGGACACCTTGCCCCGGAGATTGATTCAGTAGGTCTGGAATGAGACCCAAATTTCATTACCTTTAAAGCACCCTAGGTACTTCTTATTTGAGGATCAGTGTTAGGGAATCTTTGCTTTGTACTGTTGATTCTTAAATGCTGGTCCCATAACACATGTTTCACTAATATTGCAAAAAATGAGAAAAATAAGTACTACATGGTGATTAAAAAAGTAAGCTATTAATCATACTAATTTAAAGAACTGTCTTATTGTGAGATTATATCTTCTCTTGGGGGGTATTGTTTCTTTTATAAAATGATGGTGAGTAGAGGCACTAACTTATATATTTTATTTGTTAAAGTAAACATGTTAAAACAGACACAAGGTTGACAATCTTTTGTCAGTCTCCAAAATCTAATATGAAATTATACTGGTCCATTCAATTCAAAAGTTCAGGAACCCCTTGCCTTAGACTACTCAACTGCCTGGTCAAGTAAGACACCCAGGCAGTTTCCCCAAGGACCAATTTCGCCAGTTTCACTTGGCTGTTCACTCTTCCTGCTTTCCACCCCAGATAGCCTCAGAATTATGCCTTCTACTTTGTGACCTGGACATTTGGTTAAGTGTCTACTTTGGGGCATTCAAGTCTTCCAACTGTGGGAACGTCATGTTAAAAAATTAATGTATACAGGTCATTAGTTTTTTATTGATAATAATGATAAACATTAGACTAAGTCAAATGAATATTTGGTAAGTTTAAAAAGCAGTAATAGGTAACCAACAAGGTCCTACTGTAAAAACAAACAAACAAAAAAACACCAAAAACAACAATAACATAAAATAGTAAGAAGGCAATCAACTATTTTCATAGAAAAGTGAGAGCCCCTCAATACTTTTCATAGGTTTAACTGTTATCAAGAATTACCGCATTATGTTTAGGGCCCAAATCCCTGCTGCGATTTAGATATTGCATCTTTCAGCTTTTATTTTAGCAATTTTATGAAAGAGAATATGCTCTTTCCAAGCCAAGTAGACACAAATATTACACAGAATTTAGCCATTCAGAAGTTCCTGGGGAGTGCTGAGATTTAGGTAGCTATTACCAAAAATCTCAGAAGTAATATTTCTTCTAATGGGGAGTTTAATTTTGGCTCAGGTTTTGTTTAATTCATGCAGACACGATGACAGGAAAGATGCTTGGTGATTCAGATAAATCCTGAGGTTTGCTTTCCAAAAGACAGCCGTTGATTCCATACATCAAAATTTGTAACTTTCCTAAATCTTATTTTCCCTCCAGAGCACTGCAGTTCTTCACAGTTTATGATTTTACTGAACTCAGGACAGTTTAGCAAGGAGAAATGAGTAAACCTCTAGTAGCCACTTGCTCTATGCACTAGCCTGCGTTTAAATACCTTAGACAAATCAGTAACGCTTTTGTCTTTTTCCTGAAATGTCAAATGGAAAGACACTGTGTACCCCTTATAAATCACTTAATCTCTGAGAACTCATTTCTCTCTCTATAAAATAAGGATAATACCACCAATGTCACAGAATTGTGGGTGGAAGATTAAATGAGATAATGCATATAAGATTCCTCCACACTTTGGGCACTGGAGTGTACTTCCCTTCAGGTGTCTTTATACTTTCTTACTGACGACCCTAGGGGCACTTTACAAGTTGGGTCTCTCAGGGTCTTTAAATTCTAAAACCTGCTAATTTAAGGAAGCAGCTTATTAAATCTCTTCAACAAGTTTCCACATAATAAAGTTTCCAGACTGTATTTCAAATCTTCCAATTAGCACAAGAGCAAATAATGCTTGTGAAAAAAAAATCTTTTTTTAAAAAAAATCCATAATCTTGATTACTTCTTCCAATGCATGATATTATTAATCTTACTTGTGTTGCCATGGAAACCCTTCAGGTAAATGCTGCAGTGGAAGAGGTGCATAACTAACAAACAGCTGAAACTTCCCTCCTTTTGTTGTAGGTGTCCCACTATATTGTGAAACAGACTTCTTAATTCCTTTATAAGCAGTTAGGCCTCAGAGGTCAGTGTTGCCCTTTTTTTTTTCTTTTAGCTAAAATATTTCAGGGAGCCATTTGTCGGGTACTACTCCCTGAATATTTTACTGAAATCATACTTCAGACCCAGTCTATTACTACTACCAGCCTATTAATAGTCATTTGGCATTAATGCCATCAGAAAGGAAAACAGTATTGATACTTGAAATGTTTAAGAATATTTAAGAGGGAAAATTAAGGAAACTAGTAGTCCATTAATTGGGGGATAAAATAACAGTAGTCCAAAATTTTAACCAATTTATGAGTCACACTTATACACATGTAATTAATTTAATTCCTATGCTAAAATGAAGGCATAGTAAAATTCAAGAGAAATTGAGGTTCAAAGTAGACAGTTTTTAAAAATTTTTATTGAGGCAGCATTGATTTATAACATGTTTCACGTGTATAACACTATATTTCTACTTTTGTATACCATGCATTGTGCTCACCACCCAAACCTTATTTTCCATTGCCACCATTCAGTTGACCCACTTTATCTTTTTCACCCTCCCCCCATCCCCTCTGGTAACCACTACTCTGTTCTCTGTATCTACATTTTTTTTTTTTTTTTTTTTTTTTTTGCGGTATGCGGGTCTCTCACTGCCGTGGCCTCTCCCATTGCGGAGCACAGGCTGCGGACGCGCAGGCTCAGCGGCCATGGCTCACGGGTCCAGCCGCTCCGCGGCACGTGGGATCCTCCCGGACCAGGGCACGAACCTACATATGTTTTTTTAAATATTTATTTTATTTTTTATTTTTTGGCTGTGTCGGGTCTTAGTTGCAGTACATGGGATCTTTGTTGCAGCATGTGGGCTTCTCTCTAGTTGTGGTGTGCTGGTTTTCTCTCTCTAGTTGTGGCACGTGGGCTCCAGAGCACGTGGGCTCTGTAGTTTGTGGCACGCAGGCTCTCTAGATGAGGTGCGCAGGCTCAGTAGTTATGGCTCATGGGCTTAGTTGCCCTGCAGCATGTGGAACCTTAGTTCCCTGACCAGGGATTGAACGAATGTCGCTTGCATTGGAAGGCAGATTCTTTACTACTGGACCACCAGGAAAGTCCCTCTACATATTTAATTTGTTTGGTTTGTTCCTTTATTTTGTTTTTGTTTGTTTATTAGTTTTTTATATTTCACAGATGAGTGAAATCTTATAGTATTTGTCTTTCTCTGTCTGACTTATTTCATTTAGCGTAGTACCTCAAGATCCATCCATGTTGTTCCAAATGGCAAGATTTCATCTTTTTTTAATGGTTGAGTAGTATTCCATTGCATGTATATACCACATCTTCTTTATTTGTTCATCCATTGATGGGCAGTTAGGTTGTTTCCATATCTTGGCTGTTGTAAATAATGCTGCAGTGAATAACAATGGGGGTGCAGATATCTTTTTGGATTAGTGTTTTTATATTCTTTGGATAAATACCCAGAGTGGGATAGCTGGAACATATGGTAGCTCTGTTTTTAATTTGTTTTTTTCTGTGTAGTTCTGACTCTAGAACATATTTCATTTTTAAGCAGCTTTTTTTAAAAAACATCTTTATTGGAGTATAATTGCTTTACAGTGTTGTGTTAGTTTCTCTCTTAATTTTTTGAGACATCTCCATACTGTGTCTTCCATAGTGGCTACACCAGTTTACATTCATGAGTGTTGTCTTTTCTCTGTATCCTCACCAACACCTGTTATTCCTTGTCTTTTTGTTAATAGCCATTGTGACAGGGCTGAGATGATATTTCATAGTGGGTTTTTTTTCTCATTGTGGTTTTTATTTGCATTTCCCTAATAATAGTGATGTTGAACATCTTTTTATGTGCCTGTTGGCCATCTGTATGTCTTCTTTGGAAAAATGTCTATTTAGCTCCTCTGCCCATTTTTTAATCAGGTTGTGTGTTTTTTTGTTGTTTAGTGTATGAGGTCTTTGTATATTTGGATATTAACCCCTTAATTGGATATATCATTTGCAAATATCTTCTCCCATTCTGTAGGTTTTTTCCTTTTATTGGTGGTTTCCTTTGCTGTGCAGAAACTTTTTAGTTTGATATAATCCCATTTGTTTATTTTTGCTTTTGTTTCTGTTGCCTGAGGAGACATATATAGAAAGATATTGCTTAGACTGATGTCAAAGAGCATATTGCGTATGCTTTCTTCTAGAAATTTTATGGTTTCAGGTCTTAGGTTCAAGTCTTTAATCCATTTTGAGTTAATTTTTGTGTCTGGTGTGAGATAGTGGTCTAGTTTCATTTTTTTGCATGTGGTTGTTCAGCTTTCCCAACACCATTTATTGAAGAGACTATCCTTTCTTCATTGTATGTTCTTTCCTCTTTTGTCATACATTTATTGCTGTCATACGTGTGGGTTTATTGCTGGGCTGTCAGTTCTATTCCATTGATCTATGTATTTGTTTTTCTGCCAGTACCATGCTGTTTTGATTACCATGGCTTTGTAGTATAGTTTGAAAGCAGGGCGTGTGATACCTCCAGCTTTGTTCTTTTTTCTTAGGATTGCTTTTGCTATTCAGGGTCTTTTGTGGTTTCACATAAATTTTAGAATGTTTTGTTCTTTTTCTGTGAAAAAATACCTTGAGATTTTGATAGGGATTGCACTGAATCTGTATACTTGCTTTAGATAATAACATTTGACAATATTAATTCTTCCAGCCCAGGAGCACAGACTGTTTTTCCATTTATTTGTGTTTTATTCAATTTCTTTTAGCAGTGTCTTATAGTTTTTTAGTGTACAGGTTTTTCACCTACTTTGTTAAATTTATTCCTATGTATTTTATTCTTTTTGTTGAGGATTGTATTCTTAATTTCTCTTTCTGGTGGCTTATTGTTAGCATATAGAAATATAACACATTTTTGTATATTGATTTTGTATCTTGCAAGTTTATTGTATTCATTTATTATTTCTAATAGTTTTTTTGGTGGAGTTTTTAGGGTTTTCTATATGTAAAACCATGTTATCTGCACATAGTAATACTTTTACTTCTTCCTTTCCAATTGAAGACCTTTTATTTATTTTATCTTACCTAATTGCTCTGGCTAGGACTTCCAATACTGTGTTGAATAGGAGTGGTGAGAGTGGGCATCCTTGTCTTGTTCCTGTTCTTAGAGGGATAACTTTTTTTTTTTTTTTTAACCATTGCATATGATGTTACTTGTACATTTGTCATATATGGCCTTTATTATGTTGAGGTACATCCCTTCTTACCCTCTTTTTTTAAAATAAGTTTTACAAAAATTATTTATTTATGGCTGCATTGGGTCTTCATTGCTACGTGCGGGCTTTCTCTAGTTGCGGTGAGTGGGTGCTACTCTTCGTTGTGGTGCACAGGCTTCTCATTGCGGTGGCTTCTTTTGTTGCAGAGCATGGGCTCTGGGCACGTGAGCTTCAGTAGTTGTGGCTTGCGGGCTCTAGAGTGCAGGCTGAGTACTTGTGGAGCATAGGCTTAGTTGCTCCGTGGCATGTGGGATCTTCCCGGAGCGGGGCTTGAACCCGTGTCCCCTGAATTGGCAGGTGGATTCTTAACCACTGCACCACCAAGGAAGTCCCCCTTCTTACCCACTTTATTGAGAGTTTTTATCATAAATGGGTGTTGCATCTTGTCAGATGCCTTTTCTGCATCTATTGAGATGCTCATATGACTTTTGTCTTTCTTTTCTTTTCTTTTCTTTTTTTGTGGTATGCGGGCCTCTCACTGTTGTGGCCTCTCCCGTTGCGGAGCACAGGCTCTGGACGCGCAGGCTCAGCGGCCATGGCTCCTGGGCCCAGCCGCTCTGCAGCATGTGGGATCTTCCCGGACTGGGGCACGAACCCGTGTCCCCTGCGTCGGCAGGCGGATTCTCAACCACTGCGCCACCAGGGAAGCCCTGTCTTTCATTTTTTTAATGTGGCATACATATCATGTTGATTGATTTGTGCATATTGAGGCATCCTTGTGTCCCTGGAATAAATCCCACTTGGTCATGGTGTATGGGCCTTTTAACATATTGTTGAATTCAGTTTGCTAATATTTTATTCAGGATTTTTGCATTCATGTTCGTAGGGATATTGGCCTGTAATTTTCTGGTAGCATCCTTATCTAATTTTGGTATCATGGTAATGCTAGACTCATTAAATGAGTTTAGAAGTGTTTCCTTCTCTTTAATTTTTTGGAATATTTTGAGATGATTGAGTATTAGATCTTCTTAGAATGTTTGAAGAATTCATCTGTGAAGCTGTTTTTTGGTCCTGGACTGTTTTTTTGGGGGGGAGCTTTTTGATTACTGTTTCAACCTCTGTACTAGTCATTGGTCTATTCAGATTTTCTCTTCCTGTCACTCTTGGAAGGTTGTATGATTCTAAGGATTTGTTCATTTCTTCTAGATTGTCTAACTTGTTGGCGTCAGATTTTACTTCTGAGCTGTGAATATAGCAAAAAGTAACAGACTGCTGTCCATTTATAATAATACCTTTGTATTACATTTTTACAAATAATACCTTTGTAATACATTTTTATATTTTCTTGCCATCTGTGAATAAACAGTCTAATTCTGTATAAATGTTGGTCATTCTCCTCAATCCTTTTTGGAAGTAGACAGGGAAATAAATTTAAGAAAGACAAGAAAAGAAAAGTGTTGGTCTATATGTAAAATTTCAGTCTATCCCATTTCACTCCAAGTCTACTAGAAAAACACAGTGCTAACCTGAAAATTTTTTGCCTTATTTGTGTCTCTTAGTTGCTAAACTTTCTCCATGTGTTTACTTTTCTCCTAGTTTATCTTTTAATTGTTATTCTAAATATATGATTTATTTCAGTATTATCATAATATTATGATATATTTCACTTTAGCAAATAGAAGCCATTCTTTTTCTATTGACAGTCATTTTGCTGTAGACATTAAAGTTCTAGTAAGAATTCTAATAGTCTCCTTTAAAACTTACTTCATAGTTATAATATTTGTAAGTAATCTTTATGCAGTACAAGGTTTACTCCAGTGCTGTTTTAGGAGTGAAAAAGAATCAGTCTTAACGATCATGCGAAGTACTATGCACAGTATTGGAAATGAAAGCTAGTAACAGCTACCTTACCTGCTCACAAGCTAGTTTTTGAGGTTGAAATAAAAATCACATAGAATTGATAGGAAAAGGACAAAGTTTGCCATGTAAAATTAAAATAGTGTTATTAATAGTGCCTAATTTATGTTAATGTGCAAGCGAATTCACTTACTTGACCATTTCCCTCTACTCAGTGCCTCTCATCAATGTTATAATTACATTACATATAAGAAAGAATAAAGAACAGCTGTTATGTACATATTTTCTGTATATCCTTGCTTTTACAGCTTAGATACTCTTCTGATTAGATTAATGTGGAATATTTTCCTATCATATAAAAATCTACTTTAATACTAACATTAGCTATTATATAACTTCTTAATTCTAAATATTAAGATTTTCCAGTACTACTTATGAAAATAAACTATAAAATTTCTTTCTGGGCCAGTTCAGCTTCTTCCAAAATATAATAGAGCATATATAGGTATAACTATATTATGTCAGTATTTAGACCATAGTTATGCTAAGAGTAGCATGAGGTCACTCTTTGGAGTTATTGCCATGAATATGCCAACAACTAAGTATCTCTTTAGGTTAGATTAAAGCCAGGAAGTCCATTTCCTCTGTAAATAATAAATACATTCTGAGAGCATTTACTTAACTAAGTGTACTTATTTGAAGGAGCAAAACAGGAAAAAGTAATTAAGACATTTGGATTTTTGATTCAGCTCTGTTACCTTGGGCAAATAGTTTAATCTCTAGGCTTCAGTTTCCTCATCTGTAAATAAAGAGGCTGATCTTTGAAGTCCCTTCTGGCCAGAAGGGCCTATGATTAGATTTCACACTTACATTGCATTCCTGGGGTAGATTAAGAGTCTCAAACAGAGGACAGGGAGAGAGACTAGAGTTAAAAAGGAAAATGAGCCTGAGGGAAAGAAAGCCAAGAAATCAAAGAGAGAAAATGCAAAGGGATGGTTAGCACTGTTCTAGAGATTTTCATGTTAAAAATATGAATGCATGTACTTTCTCTACTCTTTTTTTTTCAAATTGGGTTCTGATTTTTATTTTTACTTTTTAAAATTTTATTGAAGTATATAGCTAATTTACAATGTTGTGTTAATTTCTGTTGTATAGCAAAGTGATATATATATATTTTTTTCTTTTCTATTATGGTTTATCACAGGATATTGAATATAGTTCCATGTGCTGTACAGTAGGACCTTGTTTATCCATCCTGTATATTGGATATTATAATTTGCAACACTGTGTCTGCTCTTGACTCTCCGTTTTGCTAATCATATTCTCTGGTCTCAGTACAAAGGCTAATATGTCAGCTGCATTATTGGTGTGAGGGCAGAGGAAAAGTGGCAGAAAGTGTTCCAGGATAGTAGGTAGCAAGGACAACAATGAAAGTAGATGACCAGAGAACCCGAGCCAGGTCAAAAGAGTATAACATAAAGACAACTAGATTTAAAGTTGCTTATCCCAAACTGTAGTCCCTGCTTTACTCTTAAGTAACCACTGAATTACCCTGGGCTCAAGTTTGAGATTTGGGAAGGTAGTACTGGACATAGAGAGACTAACGTGAAACAGAAATGAAAATCTGTAGGATACCCAAATTACAAAGAACTGTGAAATGAGAGGGACAGGTAGGAAGATGGATCATCAATATGGATGCCACTGTGTTATCAGAAATTATATAATTAAACAATGAAGATGTTAGATAACATACAGGTGTAAAGCTTGCTTCGCACAACAGATATGTTCTGATAGTATGTAAATTTATTTTGGATCAGTAAAATCAGTTTAGTTGTGCTAAGAATGCATACTATTTTAAAGGACTCCTTACAGAGAACAATTACACTGTAATCTAATTTTTTTATAAACCCAGCATTCTTTATTCAGTTTGCTTGAAGACATAAAACCTGTATGTTTGTCCAGGTTCAGACGTACAAATCTGACCACATTTGTTAACATCACTACTGTATTTAATATTATTCTGGGAGTACCGGCCAATGAAATCAAAGAGAAATTGTAATTATTTGATTAATAACTCTTCTTCGCACTAAGTATATTTTTACTCACATTGTAGCCCTAGTGCCAAGCTCAACACTCATTCAGTTGTTGAATTAAATGAATGAATAATAATAGCCACCCCTTCTAAGCACTGTGTTGAATGCTTTATTTACATTTCATTTAATGTTCTCACGTTAGAGTCATATAATTACTCCGGTTTTACAGCTTTGGCTCAGAGATCAAGAGCTAGTAGATGATACTGGGCTAGGTGGGAGATACAGAGAATTATAAAAAGATCCTGCATATAGAACTTACAGTCTACTAAAAGCTGAATAAATGCTTTAAGTGAACATAGAAAACATTAACATACTATTTGTGCATAGTTATTGCAGTATTGATATTTGGTCTGATATACCATGTGCTTTTTAAAAAAAAATTTTTGGCTGCGCTGGGTCTTTGTTGTGGTGTGTGGGCTCTTCATTGTGGCATGCGAGCTTCTCTAGTTGCGGTGCTTGGGCTCTCTAGTTTTGACGCGGGCTTAGTTGCCTTGTGGCATGTGGGATCTTAGTTCCCTGACCAGGGATCGAACCCATGTCCCCTGCATTGGAAGGTGGATTCTTAACCACCAGACCACCAGGGAAGTCCCCCATGTGCTATTTTAACACACTGATGTAGCACTATTTTTGCTGGTATTAATGTAGGTTTCTTGCAATCATTTGCATCTTGAGATGTTCCCAGCTAGTTACATACTCTACATTAGAATTTCAAATTGAGCAAGGGTCAACTCCACAGTTTTCAAGAGGAAGAAGAAAATAATTGATAAAGCATAGCTCTGTGGCAAGAATATTTATAATTTAATTCAAAGACTTTCTGAATAAGTAGAATATAAACATGAAAGCACTGAAAATGATATAGTAGCTGCTGGAACCTCCCATCTCTACATGATGAAATTAAGGAAATAAAAACCAAACCAAAAATGCTTTTTTGAAGTAAAAGCTGTGGCTCCCTGTCAGTAAAAAAGATTTTAGTCCCTTTAAAAAAAAAAAAAAAGACCGTTAAAAAGATTTTCCTAAAAGTTATGCAGCTGAGATTATTTGAAGAATAGGGCTTCCCTGGTGGTGCACTGGTTGAGAATCCGCCTGCCGATGCAGGGGACATGGTTTCGTGCCCCGGTCCGGGAAGATCCCACATGCTGCAGAACGGCTGGGCCCGTGAGCCATGGCCGCTGAGCCTGCGCGTCCGGAGCCTGTGCTGCGCAATGGGAGAGGCCACAACAGCGAGAGGCCCGCGTACCACAAAAAAAAAAAAAAAAAAGAAAAAGAATAAAGCATCAGAGGAAAATATGTAGTGTTAGCTTGTAGCTTTCTCCTCACTGCTCTCTTCACATAGAAAATGTATCAGCAGCTAGAAAACTTTGCATAAGAATATGCACAATAAAAATGATGCTGTTGGATCTTTTACTGAAAGGTTATGTAAAAAAAAAAAGGTCAAATGAAATTTCATTTTTATGTTTTATAATTAATGGTCAGCAGTGTATATACTGTTTAGTTCACTTTAGAATATTTTATTATTTATGCTAGTTTATGTTAAAATAACCATGTATGTTTCACATTTTATAAATTTATGTTTGTAGTTGCCATTTTCTAATATATTTAATTTTATATTTACAGAAATGTATTTATAATCTATATTTTAAATGCTTTAGTTTCACTTTTTTTTTTTTTTAAAGGAGTTACTGGATTCCAAACACTTTAAAATACTGGGATTAAAAACTGATGTTTTAATATTAAATGAAGTAAATACCAAAATAAAGAAATACTGGTATTAATATTAAATGAAATAAATACTGAAAATAAATACTTTTGTAGTAGAAACTACATATTCATTGCATACACTCTTTGCATGTATTGTATATTTTGCAATAAAAAAAGAAAAATATATAATTGAAAAACGTACACTGCATAAACTATGCTTTATATTTGAGTATTCATAGAAAAGAGAACTCTAGTGAATTCAGTTATTTTAGAAGATATGGAATAAAAATTTTAAAATTCTGTCACCTTTCTGAAAATATTGTATATCAAACTTTATTTGCGACCTGTATTTTAGAAATTTGCAGCTTAAAAATAAAAACCGTTCAAATGCGACTTATCCAAGAACCACATCACTTGCTTTCTATGTGCTCACAGTAAAATGAATTCAGAAATTAACCAGATTTTTTTTGTTCTAATGAGGTGGTTACTTTTAAAAAAAGATGTTCTCTATATTTAACTTAGAAGAGCATTTGCTAAGAGCAAGAAGACTTCATGCCGTTGCATCTCACAGGGTTGTTGGGGTTTTTTTTGTTTTGTTTTTAGCACTAGTTACTAATCCATCTTGTTCAGTAGAATTTGTAGATTGGCAACACAGGATTTCTGTATCATATAATTTGGTTAACAAGGATATAGAGAATTTGGACAATAGCATACCTATTTTTGGTAGCCACTTCTGTTATTTCTTGGAAAATGAACAGTATAGACCTAGGTGATACTTTCCATTTTGATCGTGGCTTATTTTAACAGAAGTTTTGAAAATTACTTTTTCTTTTTTTCTACTTTTGAATATAGTTCCTTCTTCCTGGAATGCCTTCTTTTCCTGTTTCTAGGTGTCCATATCCTACCTGTTTTTCAGGACCCAGTTTAAAATTTATCTGTTTGCCCATAGCTAACATCATACTCAGTGGTGAAAGATTGAAAGTTTTCCCTCTAAGAACAGGAACAACACAAGGATACCTGCTTTCATTACTTCTATTCAGCGTAGTATTGGGAGTTTGAGTGAGAGCAGTTACTCAAGAAAGGAAATAAAAGATATCCAGATCTGATCAGAATAAGTAAAATCATCTCTGTTCATAGATGACATGATCTTATATGTAAGAATCACTAAGTATTGCACAAAAAACTTTTAGAACTAATATAAACAAATTCAGCAAAATTATAGGGTACAGAATCAGCATTCCCAAAGCAGTTGGGTTTCTACACACTAACAATGAACAATTTGAAAGGAAATTAAGAAAACAATTCCATTTATAATGGCTTCAAGAAGAATAAAATACCTAGGAATAAATAACCAAGGAGGTGGAAGAGTTATCCACCAAAAACAATAAAACATTGCTGAAAGAAATTAAACAAGATACAAATAAATAAAAGATTTCCCTGTATATAGACTGGAACACTTAATATTGTTAAGATGTCCATACTATCCAAAGCATTTTACAGATTCAATGCAATCTCTGTGAAAATCCCCATGAAATTTTTTGCAGAATAGAAAAATCAATTCTAAAATTCATATGAGTTCTCAAGGGACACCAAATAGCCAAAATAATCTTGAAAAAGAACATAGTTGAAGACTACACGTTTACTGATTTTAAGGCTTATTACAAAGCTACAGTATGGCACTGGAATACAGATATAAAGACTGATGGAATGGAAAGAAAGTCCAGAATAAACCCTCACATGCATGATGAAATTATTTTCAACAAAGGTGCCAACTCCATTCAGTGGGACCTCTTCAGCCGGGAAAACTGGATATCCACATACAAAAGAATACAGCATGTACAGAAATTAACTCAAGAATGAACATGAATCCAGATCGAAATGTAATAGAAGCTAAAATTATAAAAAGTCTTAGAAGAAAACATGGGAAAGTTTCATGACATTAGATTTGGCAGTGATTTCTTGGATGTGATACCAAAAGCACAGATAACAAAAGAGAAAATAGATAAATTGGACTTCATAAAACTTTTGTGCATTAAAGAACACTATCAACATAGTGAAAAGGCAACCAACAGAATGGGAGAAAATATTTGCAAATCATATATATGAATAGGGATTAATATCCAGAATATATAAGTAACTCTTTCAAGTTAATCACAACAGAAAAACCTAAACAACCCTATAAGAAGTGGGCAAAGCACTTGAATAGACATTTGTTCAAAGAAGATATACAATTGGCCAATAAGCACATGACAGGATATTCAGAATTACTAATCACTAGGGAAATGAAAATCGAAACCACAGTGAGACATCACTTTACACCCATTCAGATGGCTGTATTAAAACAGAAAACGATTGTTGGCAAGAATGTGGAGAAATTGGAACCTTTGTGCACTGTGGATGGGAATGTAAAATGTTCCAGCCACTGGGGAAAAAACAATATGGTGGTTCCTCAAAAATTAACCATAGAATTACTGTATGATTCAGCAATTTCATTTGGTATAGACCCAAAAGAATTGAAAGCAGGGTCTTGAAGAGATATTTGTACATCTTTGTTCATAGCAACATTATTCATAATAGCTGGAAGGTAGAAGCAACACAAGTGTCTATTGACAGATGAAAAGATAAGCAAAATGCTACTATATACTTACAATAGAATATGTTAGTCAGCCTTAGAGAGGACATTCTGATTCGTGCTACCATTTGGAAGAAACTTGAGGACATTATGCTAAGTGAAATAACCCAGTCACAAAAGACAAATATCTGTATGACTTCACTTATATGAGGGGCCCAGAGTAGTCAGAATCATAGGGACAGAAAGTATAGAATGATGGTTGCCAGGAGCTGAAGGGAGGGGAGAAGGGGGAGTTATTGTTTAATAGGTACAGAGTTTCAGTTTTGCAAGATGAAAAGAGTTCTGGAGATTGATAGTGGTGATGGTTGTACAACAGTGTGAATGTACTTAATGCCACTGCACTGCACACCTGAAATAGTTAAGGTGATAAATTTTATGTTATGTATATGTAATTACAATTTAAAAATGATACTGAAGGGAATCAGTAAAACATCTTCAGTTTAAAATTTTTTTAAAAAAGACGAGAATGTTTTTGGCATTTGTTGACCTAAGCTACCTAACTAATCAAATGGAGTAACTGTATAACAACACTGTGTTTAGAAATGTCTTTTTTCTTTGTAGCTTCATATTTGGAATTATATGTCCACTTAGTAACTATTTCTACTTTATAAAAGAGCAGATAACTTTGAATAGCAAGTTTAAGTTTTTTGATTTCAGAGCTTTAGCTTATTTTTAATGAATTAAAAGATAACTTTACACACATGCAAATAGAACTCTAGCCTTGACATTAAATTCTTTTTTTTAAAGCATATTCAATAAAACCCTGCCATAATGTGACAAGTGAGATCCAAAAATTTCAATCACATAAAAAGTAGTGTAAGGTTTGTGAAAATGTACTGAACTAGTGAAAAATTGTACTGAACTGACTTTTCACTGAAGTGAGAAGGTTACAAATGATCTTGTGTTCAGTCACTTTGTACCTTACTCTGAAGGACTTTAGCTTGCTGTTTCTTGAGAACAAGAGCAGGGCAGAGGACAGAAAACACATTATATTCAAATTTGTATAACCTCTCTCTAGAGGCTTTGCTTTTATTCAGTGATTTTTATGTTTGTTAGTCTTACTAGAAACATGATGTAAAAGTACCCTTTTGATTTTCAGAGACAAGGGTTTTTTGTTCCCAAAGATTTAAATTTGTTGCATTTAAAGAAATTTCAGCTGTATTAATTTGGGTTCTCTGAGAAGCAACCTCCCAAATGGGATTTAACCTGCAAGAAATGCACGTGAGAGGAAATGGAGAGGGAGCCAAGTGAGACTGAGAGAGCCATAAGACCAGGATTGCACATCTGACCCTAAAGGAGGAAGAGGTGGGGGAAGGAAGGAAGATTGAGTAGAAGTATCTTAGGCTGCAGTGAAGTTCTAAGGAGAGTTTGACAAAGTTGTCAAGGAGTTCTTGAGCCAAATTCATCTGTTGGAAGAGTCCTTGGTCTCCCTCAACCAGATTTTTCTTTGTATCCCTGCCTTCTTCATTTTGTGGGAACAGCTGGTGGTGGGAAGCCTGGCAGCTGGGGCCCTGGTCAGCTAGCTCCCTGTGGTTAGAAATCTGAGAGTAATATTCTCATAACCACAGCACCATCTTTTATAAGTTGTTTTTTATTCTTTGTGTGGGATCTATTATGACCTGCTAAATCATTGCCTTTAAAAGACATGGCTCTATTAATTAAGGACATTTGGTATTCATTTATAAACCATACTTGGAGGAGAAGTTGAAGAATTGTAATATTTTTTGTGTTGTCATATATATATATTTATTTATTTATATTTATATATATTTGATGCTTATTGATTTAAATTATGAATGCAAAAGAGGGAGAGGTGCTCTTTTTTTCCCTTCAAATCTCTAAAACCTACTATATCCTTATTCTCAAGTAATGACCTTGCCTCCTATTTTACTGAAAAGGATAGAACTGATCACAAGAGAATTTTCCACAAGCAACTGCCACCAAGCTGCCTAAACCTGAGTCCATTTACTCTGCCTTCTCTCCTATTTCTATAACTGCTCATGCTTTTAGCAAAGGTTAGTCCCTTCACTTATGCATACATCTACCCTTACCTACTCAGTGCTCATTGCTCCAGTTCTTCTCTCTCTTCTATATTATCAGTTTTCCTTTCTTTGTATTATTTCCATTAGCATATAATCATATTGTTTCTTCCATCTAAAATCCACCCACACTTCTTTCTTTTTTTTTTTTTTTCAGTATGCGGGCCTCACACTGTTTGTGGCCTCTCCCATTGCGGAGCACAGGCTCCGGACGCGCAGGCTCAGCGGCCATGGCTCACGGGCCCAGCCGCTCCGTGGCATGTGGGATCTTCCCGGACCGGGGCAGGAACCCGTGTCCCCTGCATTGGCAGGCGGATTCTCAACCACTGCACCACCAGGCAAGCCCCACACTTCTTTCTTTAGCTGTCATCCCATATCTCTTCTCTCCTTAAAAGCAGAATTCCTTGAAAGTGGTGTCTGTATTCACTCTCTCTAATTTCTTTCTTCCTAATCTTTTAAAACCTATTTTAGTCAGACATCTACCCTCACTACTTCAATAAAACTGCTCTTGGTATGGTTGTCAGTGATCTGCATATTGCTAAATCCTGATGGTCAGTTTTCAGTCCTCATCTGACTTTGAGTAGCACTTGACAAAGTAGATCACTTCCTCCTCCTTGAAATAATACATTATTCATTTGGCTTCCAAGATACCAAACTTTTCTGGTTTTACTCTTAGCTCACTGGTCATTCATTCCTTCTCAGTGTCCTTTGCTGGTTCCTCCTCAATTCCTTGACTTCTGATTGTTGGTGTGCAACAGAGCTTAATTGAGATTGCATCCAGGATCATGTTTTACTATATATCTTTGGGAAGACCACTTCTGTTGAATTCCAGGCATGTATTTAACCACCTACTCAACATATCCACCTGGATGCCTAAGGATATCTCAAACATAACTGTTTGAAACCAAAATATTTGTCTTCCCTTTGACCAAACTTGTTCACTTAAATTGCCCCAGTTTAGTTCAAAGCACTGTATCCTTCTAGTTCATGGTGCTCAGTACTGATGTCTCTCTTTCACAGCCCACACTCAGAACATCAGAAAATTTTGTTGACACTGCCTTCAGAATATATCCAAAATCTTACCATTTCACACCACTCTGCTTCTTCCACCCTGGACTAAGCCAGCCTGATCTCTGGTCTGGATTATTGCAGTATCTTTCCCCAAAAGTCTCCCTTGCTTTGAAGCATTTTTTATCAGCAGAAGCCAGAGTGATCTGCTAAAACACCTGTCAGGCTTATGCTCAGGACCATGCAGTGTGTTTTCATCTTACTCCAGCTTAAAGCCAAGTCCTTATGGTGGAAGATAAGGCATGTGTGATCTGCATTCTGACCCCTCACACCTCCACATTTCAACTCCTCTTCCTCCTGCTCATTCAGCATAGCTTGCTTATTCAGCTTCTAGCTCTTCCTGGAATACATCAGCATATGCAGGCTCAAGGTCTTAAACATTTTAACAACTAAACCTGAAACTGTATTAGTTCTTTAGGTAAGCAGAAGCAGTAAGGGTATGACTGTTATCCAAAGTAATATAGATAGGCAGGAAGGCAGAATAAAAACACATAAGTGTTTGTGGTAAAAATAGAGTTGGAGAATGAGGAAATATGTTCTGAGTGCTTCTCTTTAGTGAGGTAAGAAGCAAGATTATTAGCTGAGAATGAGATGGATAGGTGATGGTCTAAGTTTAAAGTGAAGGAACAAGGGTCAAGATAGTTGGCTAGGGTAATGGCATAGTGAATTACTTCAGACTAGGTAGCATTAAAGCCTATTAAGTTAATAGGCACAGATTTAAAAGTATGACCAGTCAGCAAGGTTTTCTTTTTTTCACGTTTCTTCAGTGGGGTGTGAAAGGGTTGATGAAGAGTTGCATATAAAAATAGGGTTGAGGGCTTCCCTGGTGGCGCAGTGATTGAGAATCCGCCTGCCGATGCAGGGGACCGCGGGCTCGTGCCCCGGTCCGAGAAGATCCCACATGCCGCGGAGCGGCTGGGCCCGTGACCCATGGCCACTGAGCCTGCGCGTCCGGAGCCTGTGCTCCGCAACGGGAAAGGCCACAACAGTGAGAGGCCCGCATACCACCAAAAAAAAAAAAAAATAGGGTTGAAATTTGACAAAGTGAGAGAGGGCAAGGACAGTGAGACTCTTTGCAAGGAGTGATTATAATGATGGCTTATGGAATCCAAGCTGTGAAGATGGAAATGAAGACAGGAGTGGGGTGAGGAATAGTAATAATGTGTCAGGATCAATAGATTGAGGTCTTTAGCGGGGAGTGAAAATTATAGGCCTTGGGGTACTAGAGATACTGAGTTGACAGGGCCAGCTGAGAATGAGATTCTTGAAATTTATTGGGAGTAGAGGGGTGTGTCTAATGACAATGGAGATGACTATTGGAGTTTCTGAGGTAGCAGAGGAGAAAGTTTGTGGAGAAAAGTAAATAATATTTAGAGGGATGTTGGAAGGATCACCTGGATAGATTTGAAGTCACTAAGAGCTTAATTTAAAATTTAGTTTAAAAATTTAAGTAAAAATTGAAAGATATCATGTGACTTTCTCAAATATATAAGTTTGCATCTATCTTTTTTTTTTTTTTCGGTTCGCGGGCCTCTCACCTTTGTGGCCTCTCCCGTTGCGGAGCACAGGCTCCAGACGCGCAGGCTCAGCGGCCATGGCTCATGGGCCCAGCCGCTCTGCGATATGTGGGGTCCTCCCGGACCGGGGCACGAACCTGCGTCCCCTGCATCGGCAGGTGGACTCTCAACCACTGTGCCACCAGGGAAGCCCTGCATCTATCTTTTAAAAAACAAAAGAAAACCACAAAATAAATCCAAATAAGTTGATTTTTAAAAACTAAGAATATTCGTCAATTTACTTTGGGGGTAGATGTTGTTGACCCTCAGTTGTAGATTGACTTGTCAGCGCCATGAGACTTAAACAAAAAGAAGAAATTTCCACAGTCCCTTATGAATCAAAGAATGAGAAAAGTCAGTTGTGTTAGATCTTAAAAATGTTTTTGGTAGTACTTTGGTATTCAGAAGTGCTGGAGAAACTTTGGCAGAAAATTGGAGCCATAGAGTAAGCCCAAACTAGGACAGCAAAGTCATTATTCTGCTTTTTAGTGAAGAAAGTTGTTTTAAACAGTTGTGACCCTTGGTGCTTTACTGAAAGCACTTTACTGGGACTTCATTTGAATGCAAGGCTGTGTCAAAGTAATTAGAGAAACAAGGATTGAATATTTAGTAGTGACTTCTAAAAAAATTACAATATTTTGTGATACATAAAATAGTTCTTTTTATTTAAACTACATTAAATATATCATTATATAGGTAAAAGTAAGAAAAGGGAGTAAATATAGAATTTATTATCACCCTTATTACTATTCAATAGAATCTTAGAGCAACATATAATTCATTTGATTTATGCTGAATGGTGTGGACATTTAAGTTGGTGTTGATGCCAGCTTTAATTTAGTGTTTTCATTTTGTTCCCAAATGAGTAAGGTAAAATAACTTTAACCATTTTACAAAATTAAAAGACAATGCCTGAAGGAAACAAGAGCTTTCTTGAGTTTAAATATGAAATGGTAACATTTAATCCCAGCGCACCTCTGATGGAGAGATACATTTCACAGAAGCTGTGGAAAGAATGAATGTTTTGGAAAAGCAAGTAAGGGGATGATTAAGGCAAGGAAATGGAAGAAGTTGGACTTGGCTGTAGTAATCCAGAACAAATCCTAGAAATAAGAGCAGTGCTGAAAGTGGAAAGAATAGCGAAGTGAGGATAAGTTGCCTATTTTGATGACTTAATATTCTTACTTATTTCTAATCCATAGGTGGTTTCAGAATAATGCTTAATTCTTTAGTTCATCTTTCCCCAACATTTTCCATAGTCCAAAATATTTGCTGGCATGGAGCAGGGAGATGTACAAAGGGATTGGAAGGTATTACCTTTGAAGGCCTAAAGACTTAGGATTCTGATTCTTATTTTTTTATTTAAGAGCTTTGTACTTTATTTCTTGGTAGTAAAGTCATTCCTCCATCTCCAGCCATCTTCTGTCATGCTTCCAAGTTGTTTTACTCACTCATGGTAAGACCACTAAAGAAAGGCTGAACGACTTCTTATCAGGAATGTTGTAAAGAGTGGTTATGGCATTCAGTGTGTGTTTGTATTAGACAGTTTCTAACTTTGAGATTTTTAATTTGTTCCTTTTATCAAAAAGGAAAGATCAGAAAGTTTTTTTCAGTCTTATATTTTGCTCCTGGTGAAAGTAATGCATCATTTTAAATAACACTATTTTTAACGGTTATTCATTTGGATACTAAGAATATAAAACTGGTAGTGATTTAAAAAGATAATCTATATAGTGCCATCCCATTTTGGTTGGTAGTCATCTATGAGCAAATCAGGTAAGCATTCTGGGCATCAGCTTCCATATTTATAAAATAAAGAGTCTGGGACCATTATTTACTAATAAACATTAATTACTATATACTTATTTATCAAATAATAGCATGTTGTAGTAGAAAGAAAATGAGATTGGGGTCAAAGGTTGATGTCCTTAATTTCAGAAACTTGGTTTTCTCATTTGTAAAATGCATTATCAATAGAATTTTGTAGGTGATATGTGGTAATATATGTGAAAACACTTTGTAAATTCAAAAGTATATATAAATAGAATGGTTATTCAATCAGGGAGTAAGTGCCTTGTATGTGCTGGGCTGTGTGATGAAGTTCACTTTGTTATCTTTTCTGGTTTTAACATTTATTAAGTCATTGAATTCCATAAAAATACTAAAATCATTATGAACAAATGAAGCTATTTGTTTTTTGTTTGTTTCTCTGCTTTTTTATTTTTAATTCTTTAAAATTTTATTGAAGTATAGTTGATTTACAATGTTGTGTTTAATTTCTGCTGTACAGCAAAGTGGCTCAGTTATGCATATATATTTTTTTATATTCTTTTCCATTATGGTTTATCATAGGGTATTGAATATAGTTCCCTATACTATACAGTAGGACCTTGTTGTTTATCCGTCCTATATATAGGATATATGTATAGTTTGCATCTGCTAATTCCAGACTCTCCACCCTTCCCTCCTCCACCACTCTCTCCCTTGGCAACCACAAGTCTGTTCTCTATATTTGTGAGTCTGTATCTGTCTCATAGATATGTTCATTTGTGTCACATTTTAGATTCCACATATAAGTGATATCACATGGTATTTGTCTCTCTCTTTCTGACTTACTTCACTAGTATGATAATCTCTGGGTCCATCCATGTTGCTGCAAATGGCATTATTTCTTTCTTTCTTTTTTTTTTTTTTTTTGTGGTATGCGGGCCTCTCACTGTTGTGGCTTCTCCTGTTGCGGAGCACAGGCTCTGGACATGCAGGCTTACAGGATTAGCCACTCCGTGGCACATGGGATCTTCCCGGACCAGGGCACGAACCCATGTCCCCTGCATTGGCAGGCGGACTCTCAACCACTGCGCCACCAGGGAAGCCCTATTTCATTCTTTTTAATGGCTGAGTAGTATTCCATTGTGTATATATACCACATCTTCTTATCCATTCACCTGTTGATGGATATTTAGTTTACTTCCATGTCTTAGCTAATGTGAATAGTGCTGCTATGAACATAGGGGTGCATGAATCTTTTTGATTATAGTTTTGTCTGGATATATGCCCAGGAGTGGGATTGCTGGAGCATATGGTAACTCTATTTTTAGTTTTTTGAGGAACTTCTGTACTGTTTTCCGTAGTGGCTGCACCAATTTACATTCCCACTAGTAGTGTAGGAGGGTTCCCTTTTCTCCACACCCTCTCCAGCATTTATTTGTAGACTTTTTAATGAAGGCCATTCCAACTGGTGTGAGGTGGTACCTCATTGTAGTTTTGATTTGCATTTCTCTAATAATTAACGATGTTGAGCTAATTTTCATGTGCCTATTGGCCATCTGTATGTCTTCGGAGAAATGTCTGTTTGGGTCTTCTGCCCATTTTTCGATTGGGTTGTTTGTTTTTTGTTATTGAACTGTAGGAGCTGTATAGAGGGAACATATCTCAATGTAATAAAAACTATTTATGACAAACCCACAGCCAATATAATACTCAATGGTGAAAAGCTGTGAAAGCCTTCCTACTAAAATCTAGAACAAGATAAGGTTGCCCACTTTCACCGCTTCTCTTAAACATAGTATTGGAAGTCCTAGCCACAGCAGTCAGACAAGAAAAGGAAATAAAAGGTATTCAAATTGGTAGGGAAGAGGTAAAATTGTCATTATACGAAGATGACATGACACTGTATATAGAAAACCCTAAAGACTCCACACAAAAACTCCTAGAACTGATAAATGAATTCAGCAAGGTAGCAGGATACAAGGTTAACATACAGAAATCGGTTGCATTTCTTCACACTAACAATGAAATATCAGAAAAGGAATGTAAACAAACAATCCCTTTTAAAATCACATTAAAAAAAATAAAATTCTTAGGAATAAACTTCACCAAGGAGGTGAAAGACTTATATGCTGAGAACTACAAAACATTCATAAAGGAAACTGAAGATGACTCAAAGAAATGGAAAGATATACCATGCTCTTGGATTGGAAGAATTAATATTGTTCAAATGGCTGTACTACCCAAAGCAATCTACAGATTTAATGCAATACCTATCAAAATACCCATGACAGCTGTCACAGAACTAGAACAAATAATCCTAAATTTTATATGGAACCATAAAAGACCCAGAATTGCCAAAGCAATCCTGAAGAAAAAGAACAAAGCTGGAAGCATAATCCTCCCAGACTCAATACTACAAAGCTACAGTAATCAGAACAGGAGGGATGGATTGGGAGTTTGGGATTGACATATTCACACTGCTATATTTAAAATAGATAACCAACAAAGACCTATTGTATAGCACAGGGAACTCTGCTCAATATCTGTAATAACCTGAATGGGAAAAGAATTTGAAAAAGAATAGATACATGTATATGTATAACTGAGTGACTTTGCTGTACCCCTGAAACTAACACAACATTGTTAATCAACTATACTTCAATATAAAATAAAAAGTAAAAAACAAACAAAAAGTGTGGTATTGGTACAAAAACAGACATTTGGATCAGTGGAACAGAATAGAGAGCCCAGAAATTACAATGGGGAAAAGACAGTCTCTTCAGCAAATTGGACAGCCACGTGTAAATCAGTGAAGCTAGAACACACCCTCACACCATACACAAAAGTAAACTCAAAAACATTGCTACCATGTATGTCTTAAAACAAGATACCGTAGAAAGGACAGCCTACAAACTGGGAGAAAATATTTGCAAATGATGCAACCGACAAGGGCTTAATTTCCAAAATAAACAAATGATGCTATTTGAATGATTGTTTGGAAACTGGTATATAAAAATGAAAAGCAAACTTACTTTGTTATCGAACATTGTGCCTTGGATTCAGAATAATGAGACCAACTTTAGAGTGTTTTTTTCCCCCCCTTGGAATTTCAAAATTGGTCTGCTTTGAGTCCTGCTTAGAAAAATGTAAAATATCTAGTAAAGTTATAGAATTTAAAATGGACGTTTGTTTGCTGAATATTTTAACATTTCAAGCATGAATCTTGTTTGGATCTCTTACTATTTACTTTGCCTTTTTATTATTTACATGAATAGTGCTAAGTTAGTTTCTCTCCTCACTTCCTTTTAAGATATTAATCACGCACTTTTGAATGTTTAGGGGTTGTCACACTTATATTGTTTCTTAATGTATTCTAATTAAAACATCTAATTGAAAACCCAGATATGTTCAATGGATTAAATAAAATTTATCTTAAAATAAAAAATGTTTCTTCTGTATTGAATGGTATGACATTAAATCTATATTTGACATAAAGTCTTATTTACAGTTTGTGGATTTACAATTTGAGCCAAAAAGTAATTTATAACAGGGCTGTATAGTACGATAATATTTAAAATTTTCTATTTCAAGACTTCCGTTTTTTAGAGGCACTTTTTTTTCAAGTCACATTCCCCTCCCCAAGTGTTTATAAAGCAGAGAACTTTGTTTCACTTGTATTCAAACATGTATATCTAGCTTTTATGCTGCCTTTTATTTATTTATTTATTTTTAATTAATTTATTTATTTTTGGCTGTGTTGGGTCTTCGTTGCTACACGTGGGCTTTTGCTAGTTGCGGTGAGTGGGAGTGTCTCATTGTGGTGGCTTCTCTTGTTGCAGAGCATGGGCTCTAGATGCACGGGCTTCAGTAGTTGTGGCTCACGGGCTCTAGAGCGAAGGCTCAGTAGTTGTGGCATGCGGGCTTAATTGCTCCGCAGCGTGTGGGATCTTCCCGGACCAGAGGTCAAACCCATGTCCCCTGCATTGGCAGGTGGATTCTTAACCACTGCGCCACCAGGGAAGTCCTATGCTACCTTTAAATGCTTATTGCTATGCTTTTAGTTGGCTTTTATTGGGGATCTATTCACTTAAAAATATGTAAAGCTTAGTCAAATATAATTAACTTAATTATTGGGCTTCTCTAATATCTTCTGTTTGTAAAGTGATATTTTTGAACATTTTCAAAATCAACATTAAAAATTAAGAATTGTATCCAAAGAGATTTTATAGCTTGTAACTTAACCTTCACTAACTGAAAAATAAAATTTGACTGTACTTTCTCAGTATTCTGAGTAGTTTAGTTTAGTTTTTCTTTTTTTTTTTTTTGCGGTATGCAGGCCTCTCACTGTTGTGGCCTCTCCCGTTGTGGAGCGCAGGCTCCGGACGCGCAGGCTCAGCAGCCATGGCTCACGGGCCTAGCTGCTCCGCGGCATGTGGGATCTTCCCGGACCAGGGCACGAACCCGTGTCCCCTGCATCAGCAGGCGGACTCTCAACCACTGCGCCACCAGGGAAGCCCAATAGTTTAGTTTTTATATGTTTGTTATGGTGAGTAACTCTAAAGATACCTTTTAGGGAATTAATATATAGATATAGCCCATGGTTCTGTCCAGTTGAATTATAGTATGAGTGTTTTCAGTATGGGAGAAAGTAGGAATGACATTAAAACTTTTTAAATAGTCTGACAAATATCTCAAATACCAAATTCTTTTTTTTTCTGTGGCATGTAGGATCTGAGTTTGCCTGACCAGGTATGGAACCTGTGCCCGCTGCAGTGGAAGTAGAGTCTTAACCACTGGACCACCAGGGAAGTCCCCCAAATCCTTTAGATGATTTAATTTTTCCTTGGGAAACCTGAAAGAGCTCGAAATAGACTTAGGGGAATATGTAAATTTGGCACACTGTATTCTAAATTTAATTTGGAAGGTGATTAACTTAAATAGAAAACTGGAATTCTATGTGGATACAAGAGAAGGTAAAGATAACAGAAAAACAGTAAGACCATATCAGTAGGGTAAGGAGGACTTGATAAAGATCAGATGTTAATGCATACTTTAAAGCAGGAGTCTTCAAAGTAGAGCACAAGATGATCCACTGAGATAGGGAGAAGAGAGCTTCGAGCTTCTATTTATATACGTTATCTAAAATATAAGAAACAGCACTTTACTTGTATTTTAAGTATGAATTGACACTGCAGTCTTGTCTGCTGACAACATTTTATACAAACAAACCATGGATTAAATATAATGTGATCATAGGCAAACGGTAAGAAATGGCAAAACTGATGTTTCTCATGTTAATGTGTTTGAGAAAAAATATAAACAATGTTTCTTAGAAAAGAAAATACAATTGTTACCAAGTCCAAGCTCATGCTGTTCACCTCACAACAGGCGACAGGCCCGTCAATCAAGAGGTGAATGAATTTTTGGGGCAAAGAATAGTGACTTCATTCAGGAAACCAGCAGACCGAGAAGATGGTGGACTAGTGTCCCAAAGAACCATCTTACCACAGTTAGAATTCAGGCTTCTTTTATACTAAAAGGTGAGGGACAGTGATTGGTTGCTTCAAACTTCTTGGTGCCGGATCCTTTGTTCTTGCAGCTATGTATGTAGGTCCAGTCATGATGTTCCTATAAACCTCCAACAAGATAAATGTTATTCTCTGTTCTGCAACTTTTTATCTCTACATGAATAGAAAAGTGTCATACCTTGAAAGGTCAGACTGGCCTTGAGAATGGGCTATCCTGTATAATTCAGGTTATAAGCAACATTCTTAATTTGCAGTAAAAGCAATCGATAGAATACAAAGGTTAAAGTAAAAGAAACAGATCCAAAATGGAGTCATCTTTGTTTTTCCATATTACACAGTGGTTATATAATCATGTGGACTAGAGGTGGCATCCCTCCCAGAGATTATTGAGAAGATTATTTGAAGTATGGCCACTAATCTGTTCGTGTTCATCATGAAACTTGCCCTGAATGTATTTTGTATCTTTTGATATCAGATAACGATAATGTGAAGCCATCATAATTATTGAGTTTGAAAAATAAGAATCCAGATTATGATGTCTGCATTTTTTTCCAGTTTTTATTGAGATATAATTGATATGCAGTGCTGTATAAGTTTAAGATATACAGCATATTGATTTGACTTGTGATAATCATTTAATGATGTATGTAAGTCAAATCATTATCACAACAAGTTTAGTGAACATCCATCATCTCATACAGGTATGAAATGAAAGAAATATAAAACATTTTCTTCTTTGGGATGAGAACTCTTAGGATTTGTTCTTTTGACAATTTTCATATGTAATACACAGCAGTGTTAATTATATTTGTCATGTTGTACATTACATTCCTTAGTAATTATCTTACAAAGGAATTTTGTACCTTTTGACTGCCTTCATTCAATTCCCCCAACTCCCCCTCCAGTAACCACAAATGTGATCTCTTTTTCTTTTCACTTTTTTTTTCTTTTTTTCTTTTTGCGGTACACGGGCCTCTCATTGTTGTGGCCTCTCCGGTTGCGGGGTACAGGCTCCGGACGCGCAGGCTCAGTGGCCATGGCTCACGGGCCCAGCCGCTCCGCAGCATGTGGGATCTTCCCGGACCGGGGCATGAACCTGTGTCCCCTGCATTGGCAGGCAGACTCTCAACCACTGCACCACCAGGGAAGCCCCTGATCTCTTTTTCTATGAATTTGTTTTGTTTTGAAGTATTACTGACCTGCATCTCTATGTTCGTTCCTGTTGCACAACATAGTAATTTGATATTTCCCTACCTTTCAAAATGATCACAGTAAGTCTAGTTACAACATGTTACCACACAATGATATCACATAGTTATTGACGATATTCCTGACACTGTACATTTCATCCCCATGACTCATGTATTTTGCAACTGAAAGTTTGTACCTCTTAATCTCCCTCACCTGTTTCTTTCCTTTCCCCATCCCTCTCCCCTCTGGCAACCACCTGTTCTCTGTATCTTTGAGTCTCTTTCTGTTTTGTTATGCTTGTTCATTGTTTTGTTTTAGATTCCACACATAAGTGAAATCATACAGTATTTGTCTTTGTCTGACTTATTTCACTTAGCATAATACTATTTAGGTCTATCCATGTTGTCACAAATTGCAAAATTTCATTCATTTTTTAATGGCTGAGTAATATTCCATTGTGTATGTATGCCAAATCTTCTTTATCCATTCATCTATTGATGGGCACTTAGGTTGCTTCCACATCTTGGCTATTGTAAATAATGGTGCAGTGAACATAGTGGTGCGTATATCTTTCCTAATCAGTGTTTTTTTTTCTTCAGGTAAATACCCAGGAGTGGAATTCCTATATCATATGGTAGTTCTATTTTTAGTTTTTTGAGAAATTTCCATACTGTTTTCTACAGTGGCTGAACCAGTTTACATCTCCACTAGTACTGCACAATGAATCCTTTTACATCCTCAGCAGCACTTGTTATTTGTAGTCTTTTTGATAATAGCCATTCTGACAAGTGTGAGGTGATATCTCATTGTGATTTTGATATGCATTTCCCTGATGATTAGTGATGTTGAGCATCTTTTTGTGTGCCTGTTGGCCATCTGTATGTCTTCTTTGGAAAAATGTTTATTCAGATCCTCTGCCCTTTTCGTAAAACTGGGTTGTTTGTTTTTTTGATCTTAGGTTGTATGAGTTCTTTCTATATGTTGGATATTAATCCCTTATTTAATATATTGTTTGCAAATACCTTCTCCCAATCAGTAGGTGGCTCTTTCATTTTGTTGATAGTTTACTTTGCTGTGCAAAAGCTTTTTAGTTTGATGTAGTCCCAGTTGTTTTATTTTTGCTTTTGTTTCCCTTCCCTGAGGAGACACATCCAAAAAAAAAATAATCACTAAGACTGATGTAAAAGAGCTTACTGCTTATGTTTTCCTCTGGAAGCTTTATGGTTTCAGGTCTTACATTTAAGTCTTTTATCCATTTTGAACTAATTTTTGTGCATGGTATGAGAGAGTAGTCCGGTTTGACTTTTTGCGTATAGCTGTGTAGTTTTCCCAGCACCATTTATCAAAGAGACTGTCTTTTCTTCATTGTTTGTTCTTGCCGTCTTTATCAAAGATTAATTGACCATTAAAGGGTGGGTTTCTTTCTGGACTGTCCTGTTTCATTGATCTGTGTCTGTTTTTGTGCCAGAACCATACTGTTTAAAAAAAAAAATTATCTATTTATTTATTTATTTATGGCTGTGTTGGGTCTTCGTTGCTGTGCGCAGGCTTTCTCTAGTTGAGGCAAGTGGGGCTACTCTTTTTTTGTGGTGTGTGGGCTTCTCATTGTGGTGGCTTCTCTTGTGGAGCATGGGCTCTAGGCACGTGGGCTTCAGTAGTTGTGGCACACAGACTCAAGAGTGCAGGCTCAGTAGTTGTGGTACACAGGCTTAGTTGCTCCGCAGCATGTGGGATCTTCCTGGACCAGGGCTCGAACCCATGTCCCCTACATTGGCAGGCGGATTCTTAACCACTTTGCCACCAGGGACGTCTCTACCATACTGTTTTGATTACTATAGTTCCATAGTATACTTTGAAGCCAGGGAGCATGATACCTCTAGCGTTTTTCTTTCTCAAGATTGTTTTGGCTATATGGGAGTTTTTATGTTTCCATACAAATTTTAGAATTGTTTGTTATAGTTCTGTGGAAAAAAAAAGCCATTGGTATTTTGATAGGCCTGGCATTGAATCTGTAGATTTCCTTGTGTAGTATGGGCATTTGAACAGTATTAATTCTTCCTATCAATGAGCACAGTATATCTTCCCCATTTGTTTGTGTTGTCTTCAGTTTCTTTCATCAGTGTCTTATACTTTTATGAGTTAAAGGTCTTTTACCTCCTTAGTTAGAGTTATTCCTAGGTATTTTCTTTCTGGTGCAATTGTAAATGGATTGTTTTCTTAATTACTCTCTCTGATAGTTTGTTGTTGGTGTATAGAATTACAATAGATTCCTGTGTATTAATGTTGTATTCTGCATCTTTACCGAATTCATTAGTTAGTTCTAGTGGTTTTTTGGTGCTGTCTTTAGGATTTTCTATGCATAGTATCATGTCATGTGAAGACAGTGTTAGTTTTACATCTTCCTTCCAGTTTGGATTCCTTTTATTTCTTTCTCTTGTCGGATTGTGTCTAGGACTTCCCATACTATGTTGAATAAAAGTGATGAGAGTAGGCATCCTTGTCTTGTTCCTCATCTTAGAGGAACACCATTGAGTGTGTGTTACCTGTGGACTTGTCATATATGGCCTTTATTAGGTTGAGATGTTTTTTGCTCTATACCACTTTGTTGAGAGTTTATCATAAATGGATGATGAATTTTGTCAGAAACTTTTTCTGTATCGAGATGATCATGTGATTTTTTTTATTCTTGAGATTGTGAATATGGTGTATCACATGGATTGATTTGTGGATATTGAACCATCTTTGCATCTCTGGGATAAATCTCACTTGTTCATGGTGTATGATACTTTTAATGTCTTGTTGAATTCGGTTTGATAATATATTTTTAAGCATTTTTGCATCTGTGTTCATTTGTGATATTGGCCTCTAATATTCTTCTTCTGTGATATTTTTGTCTGGGGGTTTGGTATCGGCGTGATGGTGGCCTCATGGAATGAGTTCAGAAGTGTTCCTTCTCTGCAGTTTTTTGAACAGTTTGAGGAGGATAGGTGTTAAGTCTTCTCTAAATGTTTGGTAGAATTTGTCTGTGATGCCATCTGGTCCTGGAGTTTTGTTTGCTGGGATTTTTTTGTTTACCGATTCAATTTCATTACTGGTAATTGGTCTGTTGATAGTTCTATTTCTTCCTTGTTCAGTCTTGGGAGATTGTACATACCTAGAAATCTGTTCATCATTTCTGATTTTGTTGATTTGGGCCCTCTCATTCTCTCTCTTTTTTCTTCATAGGTCTGGTTAGTGGCTTATTTTTCATTTTAAAGAATCAGCTCTTAGTTTCGTTGATTTTTTTTTTTTAAGTCTGTTTTATTTATTTCTGTTCTGGTCTTCATGATTTCTTTCTTTCTACTAACTTTGAGTTGTATTTGTTCTTATTTTTCTAGTTCCTTTAGGTGTAAGGTTAGATTATTTATTTGAGATTTTTCTTGTTTCCTGAGGTTGGCTTGTATTGCTATAAACTTCCCTCTTAGAACTGCTTTTGCTGTGTCATGTGTATTTTGGGTTGTTGTGTTTTCATTTTCACTTGTCTACAGGTATTTTTAAAAATTTCTTTTTGTTATTTCTTCAGTGATCCATTGGTTGTTCGGTAGCATATTGTTTAGCCTCCACGTGTTTGTTGTTTTTGCAGTGTTTTTCTTATAGTTGATTTCTAGTCTCATAGTGTTGTAGTTGGAAAAGATTTTTGATAGGATTTTGATCTTCTTAAATTTATTGAGTTGTTCTGAAGCCTAGCATGTGATCTATTCTGGAGAATATTCCATGTACACTTGAAAAGAATGTGTATTCTGCTGCTTTCAGATGGAATGTTCTCTATATATCAATTAAATCCATCTGGTCTAATGTATCATTTAAGTCCAGTGTTTCCTTATTGATTTTCTGTCTCAGTATTTGTCCTTTGATGTAATTGGGGTGTCAAAGTCCCCTACTATTATTGTTACTGTCAATTTCTCCCTTTATGCCTGTGAATATTTACTTTATGTACTTAGATGCTCTTATGTTGGGTGCGTATATATTTACAATTGTTATGTCTTCTTGGATTGATCCCTTGGTCATTAAGTAATATCCTTGTCTCTTATAGTTTTTGTTTTAATGTCTATTATGTCTGATGTAATACTGCTTCCCTGGTTTTCTTTTGATTTCCATTTACGTGCAATACCTTTTTCCATCGTCTCACTTTTGATCTGTGTGTGTGTTTAGATCTGAAGTGAGTCTCTTGTTGGCAGCATGTATATGGATCTTGTTTTTGTATCCATTCAGCCACTCTGAGTCTTTTAATTGAAGCAGTTAGTCCATTTATATTTAAAGTAATTATTGATAGGTATGTACTTACTGTCATTTTGTTGGTTGTTTTTGTAGTTCTTTCTTTGTTCCTCTCCTTCTTTTGCTCTCTTCCCTTCTGATTTAAAGACTGTCTTTAATATTATATTTGGATTCCTTTTTCTTTTTTGTGTATCTATTGTAGATTTTTGGTTTATGTTTACTGAGAGGTTTATATGTAGAAGTCTGTGTGTGTATATATATATATATATGTATGTATGATTATTTTATGTTGCTGATCTCTTAAGTTTGAATGCATTTTAACAACTCTGCATTTTTATTCCCCCTACCCCCCCAATGTTTACTGTTTTGACATCATATATTACATCTTTTTGTTTTGTGTACTCCTTAATTACTTATTGTGGATATAGATGATTTTACTTCTTTGTCTTTTAACCTTCTTATTAGCACATATGTGGCTGATTTAATATCCTTTATTTATTTATTTGTACTCTTTATATTTGTCTTTGTCAATGATATTTTTCTTCTCATAATTTTTATATTTCTTGTTGTGGCCTTTTCTTTTTCACTTAGAGAAGTCCCATTCACATTTCTTGTAAAGCTGGTTTGGTGGTGCTAAACTCCTTTAGCTTTTGCTTATCTGTAAAACTTTTTATTTCCCAACAAATCTGAATGAAAGTCTTGCTGGGTAGAGTATTCTTGGTTGTAGGTTTTTTCCTTTCATCACTTTAAGTATATTGTGCCACTTCCTTCTGGCCTGCAGAGCGTTTCCTGAAAAGTCAGCTGATAGCCTTATGGGAGTTCCCTTGTACATAACTTGTTGCTTTTTCCTCGTTGCTTTTAATATTCTCTATTTATCTTTATGTTTTGTTGTTTTAATTATAGTGTGTCTTGGAGTGGTCCTCTTTGGGTTAATCCTCTTGTGCTTCCTGGACCTGGATGTCTGTTTCCTTTCCCAGGTTAGGGATGTTTTTAGCTATTGTGTCTTCAAATGTGTTCTCTGCCACTTTCTCTCTTTTGTTTCTCCTTCTGGGACTCCTTTAATGCAAATGTTAGTGTGTTTGATGTTGTTCCAGAGGTCTTTTAAACTGTCCTCATTTGTTTTTATTCTTTTTTGTTTGTTTTTCTCTTCAGCTTCAGTGATTTCCACTGCTTTGTCCTCTAGCTCGCTGATCAATTCCTCTGTATCATCTAATCTACTGTTGTTTCCTTGTATATTTTTTAGTTAGTGTATTCTTTATCTCTGATTCTTCTTTATGTTTTCTAAGTGTTTGTTAGAAATTCTAACTTCTCATTTTCTTTGTCCATTATTATTCCAATTTCTTTGAACATCTCTGTGATAATTACCTTGAACTCTATTTGCATATCTCAACTTCAGTTAGTTCTTCTTCTGGGGTTTTATCTCGTTCTTTCATTTGGAACATACTCCTCTCTTGCCTCATTTTGACTAACTTACTGTTTCTATTTCTATGTGTTTGGTAAGTTGGTTACACTTCCTGACCTTGGAGAAGTGGCCTTTTGTAGGATACATTCAATACATCCCAGCAGCACACTTTCCTCTGGTCACCAGAGCTGTATGCTCCAGTGGTAGCCACTATATGGGCTGTGTGCGTCCCTCTGTTTTGGTGGGCTGACGACTATGGGTGGTCTGGTTGGTTGCCAGGCCCTGCCTTGTGCAGAGGCTGCCGACCACTGGTGGGTGGAGCTGGATAATGAGGCTTCTGGCTGCAGAGCCCTGGGTGGTCCTGGGGCTAGTGTTGGCCCACTGGTGGGTGGAGCTAGGTTCTCACATGGGTGGTTGTGGGGCTGGGGTTCTGGATCTATTGTCTGCCTGCTGGTGTGTGGGGACTGTTCCTGACATGGCTGGCTGCAGGATCTGGAGTGTTGCAAAGTTGGGGCTGGCCTGCTTGTGTTTGGGGCTGGGTCCAAGGTTTCTTGGGGCTGGTGTCATCCTGCTGTTAGGTGGGACTGTATCCCTGCCTGGCTGGCTGCTTGACGTGAAGCATCCCAGTTCTGGTGCTGAGAGGGTGCTGGGCAGGGTCAGGTCCCTGCTAATAAGCTAGAGGGAGGATTCAAAATGTCACTTGCCAGCACCAATGTCTTCATGGTAGAACGAGCTCCCCTAAATTGCCTCTGCCATTGTCTGTGTCCCTAGGGTGAGCTCCAGTTGCCTCCTACCCCTCTAGGAGTCTTTCCAACATTAACAGTAGGTTCTGACCTGGGCTCCTTTCAAATTACTGCTTCTGCCTTGGGTCCCGGAATGTGTGAGATTTTGTGTGCATCCTTTAAGAGTGGATGTTTCTCTATTTCCCTCAGCTCTCTGGCTCTCTGAAAGTAAGCCCCACTGGCCTTCAAAGCCAAACATTCTTGATCCTTGTCCTTCTGGTGCAGGACACCTGGGCTGGGGATCCCAATGTGAGGCTCCTTGGCCAGAACTTATGCAGTTGTAATTATCCTCCTATATATACAAGTGGGTCCACTTGGGGCTATGGGTCTTGACTGTACTGCATCTCTGCTCCTCCTACCTGTCTCATTATGGCTCCTTCTTTCTATCTTTAGTGGTAGATCTTTTCTGCTAGTCTTTTGGTCTTTCTCATCAATAGTTGCTCTGTAAATAGTTGTAATTTTGGTGTGCCCTTGGGAGGAGGTGAGCTCAGGGCCTTCCTACTCTGGCACCTTGGCCACCCTGACCTCTGCTCTTTTTTAAAAGTGATGCTTAAAATCATGTGATAACCAATGAAGACTGTACTAAATTTCATTGAATTTATTGACAAATATTTTTCATTGTAGTAAAATATAGGTAACATTACGTTTACCATTTCAAGTGTACAGTTCGTTGGCTTTAAGTATATTCCTAGTGTTGTGCAGTCATCACCACCATTCGTCTCCAGAACTTTTTTCATCTTCCCAAATAGAAAGTACCCATTAAACAGTAACTCCCCATTCTTCCCTACCCTTAGCCCCTGGGAACCAACCACCTTCTACTTTCTGTCTGTATGCATTTGACTGCTTTAGGTACTTCACATAAATGAGGTCATTTCAGTAGTTGTCCTTTTGTGTCTAGATTATTTCACTTAGCATAATATCTTCAAGATAGCATAAAATCTTCAAGATTCATCCATTTTGTAGCATGTGTCAATATCCTTTTAAGGCTGAGTAATATTCCAATGTATGTATACATTTTGTTTATCCATTCATCTGTTGATGGACATGTGGTTTCCAACTTTTGGTTATTATGAATAATGCTGCAGTGAACCTGACTGACTGGAATCCTCTTGAAATTTCAAAGTTAATGGTAAAAGACAGCATGCTGGGAATTCCCTGGTGTCCAGTGATTAGGATTAGCACTTTCACTCCCAGGGTGCAGGTTCAGTGCCTGGTCGGGGCACTAAGATCCTGCAACATTGTGGTGTGGGGAAAAAAAAAAAAAAGCATGCTATTAGAAATGTCCTTACTTTTCCTTTTGTGGTAAAAGTGGTGATATGTGTAAAACAACATGGTGACTAACTTATGATCTCAACAAATACTGTTTGTTGAGTAAAGAAATATGTTTTAGGAAAAATTATATGCTGAAAATTTGCTATGCAGTTTATTATAGTACACATATTTCTAATATCTCAGCTTACAGTGTTCGCTAGATTTTGATAATGAATTATATTTTGAAGTACTGTTTTTGTGAACCACTAAAGGAAAGATGTGTTGAGGATTTATTCTCAACAGGAAGTGACTTGAACAGTGTTTTATGAAAAAAACATGTAATAACCACTGATAAAGCAGTGCATTAATAATTACCTTTAAAAAGGAAATTGGGATATGGTTGCAATTTATTCATTTCATCATTTATAGGTAAGCAAAGGAAATTAAAGTGAGAAGTGCACAGAATATTACAGCATATTTTTATTGTTAATTTTGTAAAAATAATACCTTTGAAATAGAGTAGACTTTTTACAGTATTTCCAAATGAAATGGGGAGGGACTATTGAAAAACTTAGTTTCATACAGGTCTGCTGTTCATCTCCTATTGTTTCTAATTTGTTGATGTTTAATAAGTGGCTGTTAGTAACATGCTTTCCTAGCAGGTACTTTTGAGAAAATCTGGTTTTTCAAGATAAAAGGGAGACTTTAATAGTGAATGTATAGTTGCTTTTCCAAAGAAACTTGAGCTATGGATAAAGAATTTTGATGATGAATGTTTGGAAACATTGTAGAACATCATTGTAGAATTTTGTTGCTGAAAATGATGTTTGTCACCTGCAGCTACTGTATGTGCAGACTTAAAACATTAAAAGAAATTTATTGCTTGTTTTAAAGTCAGTGTGAACCAAGGATGTGTGTGTGGGGGGGTGGGGAGACAGAGACAGAGACAGAGACAGAGACAGAGAGAGAGAGAGAGAGAGAGAGAGAGGGAGGGAGGGAGAGATTGATTTATAAGTAATTGGGTCACATGATTTTGGAGGCTTGACAAATCCAAACTCTGCAAGGTAGGCCCAGGGAAGAGTTGCAGTTCTAGCCCAAAGGCAGTCTCTTGGCAGCCTACTGGCAGCATTTTTCTTGAAGGGGGTAGGTCAGTTTTTGTTCTAGTAAGTCCTTTAACTGATTGAATGAGGCCTACCCGCATTATGAAGGGTAGTGTGCTTTACATATTCCAAATTAAACAATTTAAATATTATCTCATCCAAAAACACCTTCACAGAAACATCCCATAATATTTGACCAAATATCTGGGCAGTGTGGCCCAGCCAAATTGACACATAAAATCATATTACTGTCAGTTTCAGCAGAGTTCAAAACTCCACTGAAATTATTGTTAAAATATAAAGATGCATTGTTTTCTGATTAAGCCAAATTTTTGCATAAAAAGGAATTGGAAGGTATAGTCAACAGTGGACTTTTTCCATTTAGACTTTTTAATCTTTATATCTTTGTGAGGTGTCATTTGTTTCCCCAGCTGTGACAACCACTAAATCTCTAAATGTTCCAGTTTAGAACCAAGGCTTTCAGATTGCTTAAACCAAGATTTTAGAAGTAATGAAGCATGCTGAATTCATTGCTCTCACTAAAATTGTTGTTAATATTTTAAAAAGTTATGGCCCCAGGGCTTTTGTTTGTTTGTTAAATAAGTTTTTAAAAGCTATTTAAAATAATGTTTATTTCATTTTCATTTCTTTTTAAAATTTCTATTTTTGTGGATTTCATACTAATAGAATAGTATATATATAATTTATAGATAAATATACATATAGGGGTATTTGTTCAGAATTTTTACTGATTAGGGTATATAATAAAAATTTTTGGAGATTTCATCTAGAAGATAAAGGAAGTTTAATATAAAATTTGATGAAGAGGATGATGGGAAGAAGCCTTTGAAGCATTTTAGAAAATGAAGGATGATTGTTTCAGCTTCAGACTATTCTTTTTCTGGAATGTTTTGTTGTTGTTGTTGTTGAGAGTTTTTCAATTTGAAATAGACTTCCAGTTTATAATGGGAAATATTACTAATACACCAATTAAGTTTACTGAGCAGTGCAGTCTCTTGCTGTTTTCAAATCTACTTTGGTAGCCAAATAATAATGAAAAAGTTTCATGAAAGAATAGAATTAGAGTAGTAATACCAAACTGTGATAGCTAGATGAATTCTATCTCTGCTGTTTAGATAGACTTTACCTTTATGGGTAGAATTTTATAATGATTGAAGGTAGGGAAAGAGATAAAAGGCAAAGATTTTGAGATGATTCATTTGTAAATAACACATGTGATTAAACCATGGGTGATTTGGAAAGATAAAACAACTAGAGATATAGAAAGGGATGATATCTGAATATTTTGCCAGAATTACAGATTTTTGATATGGGAGATTTAGAGAGCACCAAGTTATTAGCCAATATGGAGATTATTCTTGAAGAATAGGAAATGATGGTTTTTCAGGCAACAGGTAGAAGAGAATATCTTTTGAAGGCAAAGAGCCTTTCAGGACAGTGATCTTCATGTGTCAGTATCATGTTAACTGCACTGCATAACACTTTATGACATCAGTATAATCCTACTGAGGTGGGTGATGGGACTCCCATTTTAAGATGGAAAGAGTATAAAGAGGCTTGGTAACTTGCCCAAGGTCAAAACATATGGTAAACATGTAGAGCCCAGAATTTGAACCCAAGTTTATTTGATTCTGTTCAAATTATTCTTCACTGAGAGCCTGCTGTGGTGCCGGGCATAGTGCTTGTGACTTAGGAGTTCAGAGTAGAAGAATACATGGCTCCTGCTCTCAATATAGTATTGCAAGTGAATTGACAGTAATTTATAGGGAGCCTTGGGGAGCTAGAGAAAGACCGCTTAGCCCAGTCTGAGATTTTAGGGCCATTTTCTGTAGGACATAGTGCCTGAACTGAATCTCAAAGGAGGAATAAAGAGTTAATTGAGAGGAGATGATCTGTGGAGAGTGTTGCATCCAGGGGGAACCACATGTGTAAAGATATTCAGGCATAAAAATAGCATGATTTATGCTGAAGAACCTATTTCTGTCTAGGCCTTAAAGTATGAGATTGGTGGGGACCAGCAGAGGAGCCTAAGTTTCTCTTTTCATACCTTATCGCCTGGACAGATATCAGAAGCTGGTTAAAATACTTGTGGATAAAATTTTAGACTTTTCAGTGTGGTTTTACCTTCCTTTTCTAGGATCAGTTCGACAGCTTAGACAAGCATACACAATGGGGAATTGACTTCTTGGAAAGATACGCCAAATTTGTTAAAGAGAGGATAGAAATTGAACAGAACTATGCAAAACAATTGAGGTAAGTTACATTTTTTTTTAAATTCTCATAAATGAAATTACATGTTTAAATAGTTGGATATTAGATAAATGTGATATACCAGAGGTTAAATTCTGTGTTTTTCATCAGAGTTAGATTGAACTAGGTAACTGGTTTGTTTTAATGACTCATTTAATTCAGTCATTGCCTAGTATTAGAAGGAATATTGGCTAGCTAGATCATAGTAGCTTTCATTCCAGAAAGATACTTAAAGTCATAAAATCAGGAAGCAAAATTCCAGGAAAAAGAAATACCTGGGTATTAATTCTGTGCTTTACAGTTTTATTCCCCTGTAACTTTTTGCTTTAGTAATCTTTGCAAAGTGTTGAAGAGTTCTGCAGTTTCTCATTTCTTTAGAGTTTCGAAGACTTAGAAAGTGAGTGTGATGAGCTGAGTTTCTGTCAAAAACTAGATATATAGGGACTTCCTGGTAGTGCAGTGGTTAAGAATCAGCCTGCCAGTGCAGGGGACACTGGTTCGATCCCTGGTCCAGGAAGATCCCACATGCTGTGGAGCAACTCACAACTACTGAGCCTGTGCTCTAGAGCTCGCGAGCCACAGCGACTGATGCCTGCATACCTAGAGCCTGTGCTCTGCAACAAGAGAAGCCACCGCAATGAGAAGCCCGTGAACCACAACGAAGAGTAGCCCCCGCTCTCTGCAACTAGAGAAAATCCACACGCAGTAACGAAGACCCAACGCGGCCATAAATAAAGAGATAGATAGATATTACTGATGAAAGTGACTTTGGAATATGTGTTAGGAGATAAAAGTTTTAAAGGGAAAATTTTAATCTTAAATGGAATTTATCTTAAGATTTTGTTCAAGCAGAAAATCGTTGTTAGACCACAACCTGACATGTAGTTTTGCTGCAACTTTTTCAATAAAAATGGTGTTTGAAGCTTGAAGACTAGACAACAATATAAGGTTCTAGCTTTAGGGGTTAGGATTCTTTAAATTGCATAGTGACAGAAAAATCCAACTCACAAGGCACACATGAGTAAAAAGTCTAGGCATATTTTGACTAATGGGTCAAATGTGTTTAGGCTCCATTTCTTGGCTCTGCTTCCCCTTGTTGCTTTTATCCTCAGATTTCATTCAGTACCATCCTTTTTACCCCCATAGCTCTAGATTTCATATCTTCATACCCCCACATTCCTGGGGAAGAATGATGGTCTTCTCTTTTGTGCATTTGGGGGAGGAGAGAGGCAAGGGAAGGAAAGGGTGAAAGAAGGGAGAGGAAGAAGATGGAAGGAAAGCAGAGTACAAGCATGTATCAGCGTCTTTTCTCAAGAAATCCCAGCAAAAGTCTCCTTTTGTCTTGCTGACCCTGGTTAGATTATATGCTTATCCTGAACAGTTCACTGAAATGAGAATATTAGATTGATTTATAGCTAATGGTGGGGGGTGGGATAGGTGCCCAAAAGAAATTTAAGGTAGTGGATCACAGAAGGAAGGGGGATATTTGAGTGATAAACCACATATGTCCACCATTTGTAGCAGTTTATGCAAGGAGCTGACTGGTTGTAGGGATGAAATAGACTAGTATGATGAATAGGTTATTTATGTTTGTAGTGATATACATACTACTATTATGACATCTATTGAAATTGTAGCATCATGCTAATTTCATGATCCATTTGCTTCCTATGTTTTTTTTAAACAAAGGAATTTCCGTATGAAAATATAAATAGGGAACCTAGTATATTAATAATAATTGTGGTGATATTTTACCTGTCCAAAAGTTTTGACTTGGGAACTTTACCGTTCAGGAATCTGGAAGCGTTAAGGACCTCTGAAAAGTTAAAATAACAATTAAAAATGTATTCATGTGTAAACAATGAAAAATTTCCCTCATTTACTTTATAATTTGATCTCAACTCTAGCACATTCAGTTTTCTGGTTTCTAAGTATTCCAATAGAAGTGAAGAAAGGAAATGCTACAGACAATACAGTGATGTGATGGCAATGTGAAGTGCTAAATAATAAAGAAAAGATTAAAAGATTGCAAACAACAGATGAAAAAATTGTTTCCAGCCTAAAGGTACCTGTCAGTAAGGGAATGATGAAAAATACTGTGGAATATGTAATTTGAAAAAGTTAGGTGTAACAGCATATTTAAAAGGCTACTCAGTCTGTCAGTGTAAAAAGCAAGTTGCAGAACTGAATGTACAGCAAGACCTCCTTGCTTACTTGAGCTTGAGTATATAGCTATGTGTAAAATTTGTATGTATTCTGAAGAGGTCTAAAAGGGTACACCCCAAATTGTTTTACACTGGTTACCTCTGAGGAATGAGAGTGGGGGGATGAGAAGGGAAGGAACTTATACTTTTTACTTGTATTTTTAAATTATTGAAGTCTTTTCAACAATTGTATAATCTTAAGCAAGGAAGATGGTATATTTCAGAAGAATCCTATCACAAATTATAGAATAAAAATTGGTAATTTATAAGGTAAACCTTCAGCAATCTGCAGTGTTTAATTGTCCAGAATAACTTGGGCCTCAAGGGTTCCAGGATGGCCAAGGTTTTACCAGAGTAACAGGACTGTAATCAAATGGCAAACTTGTTTGCCTTTCTGTTTTGTGACTGATAATAACGGTTATAATTTTCACTTAACTTGCAAGAAGAGATTTTAACACCACTTCTTTGAAGCAGGAGTGGCTAGAACCCACAATTCCATGATATGAAAATATAATTTTGTAGTGAGAAAGTAGTTTTTGTCATGTACAGATGCTCAGGTTAAATGATTTCCATCTTTTTTCTGTCCCAGCAGACTAAAGAAATTTAGTACGTGTTCATCCTAACAGTGGCTCTCACTTGCAGTGATTCTCAGCAAGAGCAGGATTATTGGAAGGTGTTGAGGAATTCCAATAAGGAAGGGTTGGGAGGAGGCTTGTGTAACTTGAAAACCATCAACTCCCTTCCCTTTCTCTACATTGAGATTTGCTGCTTTGGATGAATGCTTAGTAAATGACTGGATTATCAGCTACTCTTTATAGTATCTGTTTTGTCCAAAGGGTAGAAGTGTGCCTTGTTTATTTCCTCTTCTTTAATGGGAAAAATTCTTTTGGTTGACTCCCTCCTGTTTTGGCTACTGCAGAGGACAGTTTCTTTTCATAGTGAGGCAGCCCTTTTGTCCCCTGAATAACAACTATATTCAGAATGTTAAACATTTACATTTCAAATATATTGCAGGATTAAATTTTGCAATCTATTTTTTGTAAATATATATTTTTTATTTGCATAAATTTAATTTGCAGTATAATTTTGGCACTCCCAGTTTATTCTCTGTCTTCTTTTTGTCTGTTTTGATGGCTTTCATTTAACTTTATTTTAGTTTGGTATTGCTTCATTTTTGGTAGTGGTTTGAGGACAGGAATAAAAAAAAATAAAGCATCTAATAATGTTTGGCGACATAGTTATAAACAGTTGAGCCCATTGACAGACGAATGGATGAAGAAGATGTGGTATATATATATATATATAAAATGGATTATTACTCAGCCATAAAAAGGAACGAAATTGGGTCATTTGTAGAGACGTGGCTGGATCTAGATAGAGACTCATACAGAGTGAAGTAAGTCAGAAAGAGAAAAACAAATATCATACATCAACGCATATATGTGGAACCTAGAAAAATGGTACATATGAACCGGTTTGCAGGGCAGAAATGGAGACACAGATGTAGAGAACAAATGTATGGACACCAAGGGGGGAAAGTGGCGGGGGGTGGGGTGTTGGTGGTGTGATGAATTGGGAGATTGGGATTGACATATATACACTAATATGCATAAAACGGATAACTAATAAGAACCTGCTGTATATATTAAAAAAAAAAAACCCAGAAAACAATTTAACCCTGTCCATTTTGATGGATAATAAGTGTGACTTTGAATCACTTGGTAGAATGTTTTTTGTTTGCGGACATAAAAAACTGAAATCAGTCATTCTTCTAATAAATTTATAATATTGTATTTATATGACAGAGATTGACTAAATTTTCTTAAGTGAAAAAAAGAAGTTCTATATACATGATAGTATGTATCTTTTTCTAGTAAAAATAATTACAGCATTAAATTCTATCATAGACATTGCTGCATGAAATGATATTCCCCTACTTCCACCCCAGATCATTCCTTTTTGGCTCAAACGTGACAGCGTGGTACTGGAAGAGAAATAGATTGGACAACAGGAAGCCTAAAACTTACTCTTACCTTAACCAGAACAGAAATCTCTCCAAATTTCTTGGATCTTATTTTTATTCTGTACCTTGCCAACCCTGGCAACATAGCTGATACCTCTAGAGCTGAGTGAATGTAAGTTGAATGCATAAATAATTGAATGATCTGTGTTTCAGTTTAGTTTAGAAATTAGGATCTCTAACTATATGGTGAACCTTAGACCGTGTACTACTGCTTTCTATCCATACTAGAGTTTATGTCATATACATCAGTGTGAAGAGATTGCTCTACTAAGAGCTGTCCTGAATATTTAGAATAGGCTTAGATATAGAATAATGCAAATAAAACCAGTTTGTATTTTCTATTTAGTCTTTATTTTCTCATGTCTCTTTATCAGAATTTTCTATTCCTATGTCACTGTTTAGTCTCTGAAGAACTTAGGGAGCTCATCTTTGTACTGACTTGTGAAAGTAGAGATTACTTTTATTCTTTGGTTGGCCATTGTTTAACTTGTGACTCTTTGGCCTCCCCTGAATTTTTGATCAAACTGCTTAATGTAGTAAACCCTAAGACTGGCATATGGATACAAGCAGCAGAAACTATTCCCTATATTAATTTTCTTTATAGAATTAGATCTTGTGGGAACTCTTTCATTCTTGTCAGTCTCTGGTAGTTCCTGAGCCTGCCTGGTACATATCTAGGTGCCTGTATCCAGATGACTTACTGGCTGAATAATTTTTGCCTCTTAATTCTAGAAAATAGTCTCCCTAATAAAAGATAAACTCCACAAAGGAAAAAGATTCTTGTTTGTTCTGTGCAGTGCTTATTCCTAATTTTTAGAATAGTCCCTGGCACAGAACAAGCACTTTTTGGTATTTACTTAACACTTAACATAGCATTTAATGTGCCAGCACTATTCTCAGTGCTTTTACACATCTTATAATATATTTCATTTTCCTAAAAACCCAATGAGATGTTGGTATTACTTTATACATTAAGAAACTGAGTTACAGAGAGGTGAAGAAAGAGCTAGCTGGCTCAAATCTGGCTGCAGAGTCTGAGTACTTGGTGCTGCCTCTCAGCATAGGGAGAATGACTAATTCTCACTGAAGAGGATTTTTTTCTATCACCAGTACATAGTGCCATTGAAACATCTTTGGGTTTCTAAGGTATTTTTCTAGGGACAATAATAAATTATCTAAAAACTACATAACATACTCTTTCCAACTAACACATCTGTTTATAATGTAACAATTATAAACAATTAAGTTATAGAAATTAAAGTATAAATTATGTACTTCATAAATTTAGGGCTAGTTGTATCTTTTTCCATAAAGATAAGAACAGGTTAAAATAAAAGGTTAACATTTTAGAAGTCCTTCCTTTTAAGAAAATGTACTTGTCATTGAGGAAGTTTAAAAATTTAATTATGAGAATTTAAGATAAATACTTTTTACTTTTATTATTCCTATAACCTATTATAAGTTGGAACTAGGGATAGCATAACGTTAGTTCTGTCTGCTTCTTGCCTTTAATATTCTCCTTAACTCTATTAACTATTTTCTTCTGGTGGTTTATCAGGAGAGGAAATAGCATGACAATTAGAGAACCTTTTTTTAATGTAATATAGCTATATTTTCTTGATATGTTTGATTTGGACTTCATATACTTATCGTTACAATATTTTAGCTGTTTTGGTTTTTTTAAATTAAAAAAAAATTATTTTTGTTTTCAGTTTTCTAGCTGTTTGTTTTTTGATCATTGGCATTTTTTCTGCTCCTATCCTTGTACTTTTTGTGTGCCATGGAGCTCTAATTTTATCTCAATCCATTCTGTTATACCTAAAAGATGCCCCCAACCCCCAACTTAATTATCCAGCAGACTACTAACCTACATTTGCAGCAATAGGGTTGTTTGTCATTTTCAGTTTATGTAGGCTGCGATCTCATTTAATCTTCACAAGAGTTTGTTGATCTTTGTCGTTGTATTTCTAAGACCTGTAGAGTACTTGCCCTGTAGTAAGCATACAACAGTTGTGGAATGATTCAATCAATGAACTCTGTTGCTTTACTAGTCAAGAAATTCAAGCTCATCACCTTAATAAGAATGAAGCCTATTCCTGATTTTTATATTAAACTGTTTTCTTAAAAAATGAAGCAGAACCTAACAAGTAAAACATAAAACTCTTAAGAAAGAAAGTTCAACCCAGTTGTGGTAAACATTTTGATAGTGAGCTTTCCAGTGAAAAGGATTTAAAGATCTTGTTTAAACAACTATAAAGAAATAAGAAGGTTGTCAATGATGTTGGCTATATAGATCACTTAATCTCTTAGCTCTTTCATAATGCCTTTAATAGTTTTATTTCTAAGTTTAGCCATTTGAATTTTGTAAGAGTGTCTAAAATGAGACAAAATGTTTATTTCATCATCCTATAGGTTTAAAATATAGGCAAATCAGATAGATTAAGCTGCTGACTTGAAGCTAGGACTGTGTTATATAGTTCTGCTTTAAGAATCTAATATTTAGAAGGAAAACAAGTTATCAACTTGCAGAACAAAATTTCTCTGAAAATTATAATACTTAAGTCTGTGCCAATCTGCTCTTTCCTCAATCTAAATTGAGCAATAAAATAATTTTCCTCTTTTCTGTCTTGAACATGCCAGAAAATATTCTTCTGGAAATTTGCAGGTTGACTAGAGATCACATTGTTATGCCTATCACATCCTAAATAGCAATGAATTGTTGAATATATTCTTTGGGTATAGACTATGAAGCTGATACCATAAATGCATAGTCCCCTTCACATTTTAGATACTGTGTATCCTTGACATGCTAAAGATCAAGCAAAATTAGGAACTGGCATTTTTAAGAAATGAAATACTTTGTTTACCTTCACATCCATTGAAGCTTGTTTGGTTTTTCTTCTCCTAGGTCTTTCAGGTATAAATACTTAAGTCCTTTTATTTCTTCTTGTTATCCTTCTATTTCACCATTTACCACCAGTAGAGGTATAATGAGAATGAAGCATGTCCCTTAAAAAAACAAATACAGTATTCAGAATTTGTCTAATACTACTTGTAGTAATCACTTTTTTTACATTCAATTTTTAAAAATTGTGGTAAAATGTACCTAACGTGAAATTTACTCTCTTAATCATTTTTAAGTGTATATTTTAGCTGTATCTTAAGCTGAAATATAAATATGTATATTAAGTATATTCGTACTGCTCTGTGACCAATTCCTAGAACTTTCTCATCTTGAAAAACTGAAACTCTGCCTATTAAACAACTCCCCATTTTCCCCTTCCTCTAGGCTCTGGCAATTCTATTAATACTTTCTGTGTCTGTGAAATTGACTACTTTAGGTACTGCATAAGTGAAATCATACGGTATTTTTTTTTTTTTTTTGGACTGGTTTATTTTACTTAGCATAATGTTGTAAGGGTTCACCCATGTTGGGAAATGTATCAGAATTTCCTTCCTTTTTAAGGTTGAATATTATTCCATTGTATGGATAATACCACACTTTGTTTATCCGTTCATCTGTTGATGAACATTTGGGGTTTTTCCACCTTTTCCGTATTGTGAGTAATGATTTTATGAACATGGTGTCCAAATATCTGAGTCCCTACTTTCAATTCTTTGGCTATATACCTAGAAGAGGAATTGCTAGATCTTATGGTAATTCTATGTTTAATTTTTTTGAGGACTACCGTACTATTTTCTGCAGTGGCTGATCTATTTTGCATCCCTACCAGCAATGCACAAGGGTTCTAATTTCTCCACATTCTTGCCAACGATTAATATTTTCTGGGTGTTTTCTTTCTTTCTTTTTTCTTGACAGTAGCCATTCTAATGGGTGTAAGAAATCTCATTGTGGCTCTGATTTGCACTTCCCTAGTGATTAGTGACACTGAGTACTTTTTCATATGCTTGCTGGCCATTTGTATATCTTTGGAGAAATGCTATTCAAGTTCTTTACCGATTTTTAAAATTGGATTATATTTTTTATTATTGCGTTTTAGGTGTTCTCTATACAGTCTGGATTGTAACCTCTTATCCGATATATGACTTGTAGATCCTTTCTGCCATTCCACAGTTGCCTTTACACTCTGTTGATCGTGGCCTTTGATGCACAAAAGTTTTAAATTTTGATGTTTGGTTTATCTATTTTTTCATTTGTTGTCTGTGCTTTTGGTGTCATATCCAAGAAATCATTGCCAAATCCAATGTTGTAAAGCTTTCCCCTGTGTTTTCGTCTAAGAGTTTTATAGTTTTAGCTCTTACGTTTAGATCTTTGACCCATTTTGAGTTAATGTTTTTATATGGTTGTAAGGTAGGGGTACAGCTTCACTCTTTTGTATGTGGATATCTTTTACATTCAGTTTTCCACTATATGAGGAAAGATTTGTGTCTGTAAGTGATGGAAACCCCAGTGAGCTAGTTTAAGTTTAATGGTACATTTATTGAGAAGAGATATTTGTTGATTTATTTATTGATAACTTTTATTGATTTGATTTTTTAAAATTGATTTGATTTTTTAACTTGAGTTCCAGAAGAGGTTGAACAGTTCAGCTGCTGGAAGTCTTGGGATGCATCTAGGTCACAGGGGGAAAAAAAGTCAGGATCTGAAACACAGCCAGATAGCCAGAGACCTTTGTTGTCTCCCCCACACTCCCTTCCCCCCCACCCCCCCTCACCCGCTTCTTTTTGGGCTTCTTTTTATGTGTTGGCTTCATTCTTTCAGTGCAGACTGGCCTTTTTTCTCCACATGGCAGGAAATATACTCACCAACATTCAGTTTTATGTCTCACAGATTCAGCTCTTGTACTGATCTCAAAGCTGTATCAGGTCCAAACACTTTAGAATTCCAGTAAGAGAACTCTTTGGCCCAGCTAGATTCAGTTTTCTATCTCTGGATCACTTAGCTGAGGCCCACAAATAGGGCCATTTGTCTTAATCTGGTAATTCCTAAGCATGTTAACCGTTAGATATAGGGATGGCAATTAAGAAAAGGGATACTAGTCAGTCTCAGATATCTAATACTATCCTTCTGCCATAGTATGATTTGTGTCCCATTTTACAAATAAATATGGTATTGATCACCTGTTAAACAGTAATTAGAGCTCAGAGCCTCTCAAATGTTGAAAAATTGAAAACATACAGAGGTGATTTTCTGCTTAAAATTTTTTGAGGTTATCTTGTACCTCATCATTTAACTGTAAAACGTAGTTTAAATAAAACTGAATTAAAGTTTTGAGAAATTATTTGGAATACTTTATAATTTTCACTAAAACTCAAATATAAACATGACAAAACTAGAATGGGTAAAAATATTAAAATCAGCAATTTAAATATAAATTAGTATGATATATTTAATATCATATATATAATTAGGATATATAGAGAACACTATAATATTTGGAGAAACGCATTACATTTAGAAGCCTTCTCAGGCTACTGAAGGAAGAGTGTTAATTCCTCTGTATCCATAGTGCATGATCCTAAGGTTCTTAGAAAACATGGATGAAACACACACACATCAAAACAAAGTATCAACTTGTCTATGACATCTATTATAATTTCTATTATATTGTATCTGTATAAAACTTGGTTTTAATTAATTCCTGATTCATAACATGCTAGTCAAAACATGTTTTACATATAAAAACTGCTATCATAATTGATTACTTGGAGAATCTCTGGACTTAGAGAGGAATATTTTTTCAAAAACAGTAGCCTAGGGAAACTGACACTAAGGGCAGATTTCTTTTCTTTCTTTTTTTAAAAATATTTATTTTATATTGGAGTATAGTTGATTAACAATGTTGTGTTAGCTTCAGATGTACAGCAGAGTGATTCCGTTATACCTATACATGTATCTATTCTTTTTCAAATTCTTTTTCTATTTAGGTTATTACAGATTACTGAGCTGAGACAGTAGGTCCTTGTTGGATATTTATTTTCAATACAACAGTGTGTACATGTCAATCCCAAACTCCCAGTCTATCCCTCCCCCTCCCCCTTCCCATCCCCCACCCCAGATAACTATAGATAACTATAAGTTTGTTCTTTAAGTCTGTGAGTCTGTTTCTGTTTTATAAATAAGTTCATTTGTATCTTTTTTTTAGATTCTGCATATAAGCAATATCATATGATATTTGCCTTTCTCTGTCTGATTTATTTCATTTAGTCTGATAATCTCCAGGTCCATCCATGTTGCTGCAACTGGCATTATTTCATTCTTTTTAATGGCTGAGTAATATTCTGGTGTATATATGTACCACATCTTCTTTATCCACTAACCTGTCAATGGATATTTAGGTTGCTTCCATGTCTTGGCTATTGTAAACAGTGCTGCAATGAACACTGGGGTGCATGTATCCTTTCGAACCATGTTTTTCTCTGGTATATGCCCAGGAGTGGGGTTGCTGGATCATATGGTAGCTCTATTATTAGTTTCTTAAGGAACCTCCATACTGTTCTCCACATTCCCACCAACAGTGTAGGAGGGTTCTAAGGGCAGATTTCTTCTTCTTTTTTTAAAAAACATCTTTATTGGAGTATAACTGCTTTACAGTGGTGTGTTAGTTTCTGCTTTATAACAAAGTGAATCAGGTATACGTATATCCTCATATCTCCTCCCTCTTGCGTCTCCCTCCCACCCTCCCTATCCCACCCCTCTGTGGTCACAAAGCACCGAGCTGATCTCCCTGTGCTATGTGGCTGCTTCCCACTATCTGTTTTACATTTGGTAGTGTATATATGTCCCTGCCACTCTTTCACTTCATCCCAGCTTACCCTTCCCCCTCCCCATGTCCTCAGGTCCATTCTCTACGTCTGCATCTTTATTCCTGTCCTGCTCCTAGGTTCTTCAGAACCTTTTTTTTTTGTCAGATTCCATGTATATGTGTTAGTGTACTGTATTTGTTTATCTCTTTCTGACTTCACTCTGTATGACAGACTCTAGGTCCATCCACCTCACTACAAATAACTCAATTTTGTTTCTTTTTATGGCTGAGTAATATTCCATTGTATATATGTGCCACATCTTCTTTTTTTTTTTTTTTTTTTTTTTTTTTGCGGTATGCGGGCCTCTCACTGTTGTGGCCTCTCCCGTTGCAGAGCACAGGCGCCGGACGCGCAGGCCCAGCGGCCATGGCTCACGGGCTTAGTTGCTCTGCGGCATCTTCCCGGACTCGGGCACGAACCCGTGTCCCCTGCATCGGCAGGCGGATTCTCAACCACTGCGCCACCAGGGAAGCCCTGTGCCACATCTTCTTTATCCATTCATCTGTCGATGGACACTTAGGTTGCTTCCATGTCCTGGCTATTGTAAATAGAGCTGCAGTGAACATCGTGGTACATGACTCTTTGTGAATTATGGTTTTCTCAGAGTATATGCCCAGTAATGGGATTGCTGGGTCATATGGTAGTTATATTTTTAGTTTTTTAAGGAACCTCCATACTGTTCTCCATAGTGGCTGTATCAATTTACATTCACACCAACAGTGCAAGAGGGTTCTAAGGGCAAATTTCTTGAGAGAGATGAATTGCCTAAAATATTTTTAGTTTAGGAGGAACCTGCCTGTTTTACACTTACATATTTAAGACAAGCCAGAGTTTTATTTCACTTAATAAGCATATTATGTTAAAAATTCAAAGCAAGGATTTGTGGGACTTAGTAACCAGTCACACCTTGGTGTGTATTTTTGCTGACTTCAGACTGTTTTCTTAGAAGGCCCAACTGAGATCAGCTGCTTTGAGGGGATAAATTCTTTTGGTATGCTTTTATCATTATATATGTTTTTAAATTAAAAAAACAGCATATGAGCACTGTAACACATTTAAATTTGAGTCACTTCCCAGTCCCTCTCCCTAGAAATGAGTACTATTAATAATTGGTTGTGTCTTCTTCTAGGGCATATGTTTTCCTAGAATAGAAGTTTTGATTTAGTGGAATACAAGAACATTTTGCACCATGCTGTAGTTTTTCTAGTGGCAGGGTAGGCTTGGATGGAGTCTTAGTGGCTTGTATATGGTTTCTGAGGGCTTTATTGGGGCTTGGGAAGAGTTTCCCATAGATGGGTGACTTTACATAGAGAGGCAAGACAAATTTTTTAAAATTGCTGAGGATTAACTGTGCATGCTCAAAAGGTAAAAGTAATATTACTTTCTTCTTCCCCTTCCCTCTTGTGATATATGTGCTCTTCCTCCCAGAAGCTAGAGTGCAAATTAGTGTTGTTTATGCTGTGTTTAAGCTATGAGTATGTTAAGACTTTTGTGTTAATGTCTGTGGTAGTAGTCATAATTCTTTCTAGTGTCAGAAGCCCAAGTCATATTGGTTTAAGCAAATAAAGGAATTTATGGCTTATTTGACTGAAAAGTTTAGGGATCTGAGTACTCAGAAAAGTAAGAATTTCTCTCTTTTTCTCTTGGTTTTGTTGTTTTTTCTGTTTATTTAATACCCAAGTAGGCTCTTTACACGTGGGGGCTCCAGGATTGTGTCCTATCGACTTAGCTTCAGCATAAAGAGAATATATTGATGAACAACAAGGACCTACTGTACAGCTCAGGGAACTCTGCTCAGTATTCTGTAATAACCTAAATGGGAAAAGAATTTGAAAAAGAATAGATATATGTATATGTATAACTGAATCACTTTGCTGTACACCTGAAACTAACACAAGATTGTTAATCAACTATACTCCAATATAAAATAAAAATTTAAAAAAAGAAAAAGAACGTATCTTACCAAGAATTTCAATGGAAATTTTAGCATTGACTTTGGCCTGGATTAATGGGCCTGAATCAAATAAGTGTTCCTGGACTGTTATAAGTGACCAACCCACCACAATTATGTAGACGTGATGATAGAGGAGCTGTAGTTTAGGTTATTCTAGGCTGTACTAGAATAATAACTCCCAAATCTCAGGGACTTTATGCAGCAAAAGCTTATTTCTTGCTCATGCAAAGTCAGCACACAAGGCTAGGTGATAACTCTAGTAGTCCATGTGGTAACTCAAGAATCCATACTGATTTCATCTTGATCTTAACATGGAGCTTCCACAGTTGCTTCATCAGGGAATGAAGAAGCCCAGACATTTATGCATGAGCTATAATGCTTTAGCTTGGTACTTAACACAGAGCTTACAGCCCATTATACAAAATTAGCCACATGGTTCTGCCTAACTGCTAGTGTGCTGGAAAATGTGTTAAATAATAGGGTTCTTTGATGAGCAGAAATATGTCTGCCACAAACTTAACAGAATAAAAAAGCGTAGTGAGTGATGCAAGTAGGCATAGATGACAAATGTCAATTATAGCCTATAACTCTAAACAATGCTTAAAATGTTGATATACAGAATTATGTTCAGAATTTGAAACTACTTGCTCTTTGGAATGTTCTACGCCCCAGTTTGACTTGTTTTTATTTAAAGTAATTCATGGACTCATGGTTGAAAATCACTGACTTTAAAAGTAATTTCCAGAATGCAACTCATTTTTAGGTTGGAGACTGTGGTTATAACCATAATAAGTTAATCAGTTACCTCATAATTGCTGATTTCCATGGATATTATAGTTTAAACCAGTACATCTCAAATTATTTGTGATGATGGACTAGTTTCTTTTAAAGTTTCTACTGATGCTTTTATAAAATACAATAAAAGTTTAATGCTAGAAAAAATGACATAAAAAGAGACATATGAAATACAGGCCCTACTTTTTTTTTACTGTTAGATTCAACATTTATAAAACTACTCTCAACCTGTGTACTTAGCTTGTTGTGGGATAGGTAACGAAGAGACTGTGGACCTTTACTGGTCCATGGATCATATTTTCAGGAGCGTGGTGTAAAGGACTGTGGTTAATGCTTTGCAAATATTATCCACTTTAATTCTCATAACCTTATGGGTTAGAGGTACTGTGTATCACTATTTATAGAAAACTGGGCACAAAGAGTGTGAGTAAATTGCCCAGGGTCACACAGATGCCACACAAATCCCACATAGTCCAGTTTGACTCCAGAGTCCATGTGCTTGTCTGCCTCTGATTTTGCAAAGATGAAATGAGGTAGCATTCTAGTCCGAGACTGTCAAGAATGGACATAGATACAGGGAGAGGAAGTTACAAATTGGAATTAATTCATTTGCCTAAAAAAAGAGAAGGTTAAGGATCACATAGTGATTTTCATATAAAAGTAGAGTTACAGAGGATACTGACGACTGTTCTTTTATCCTGTAGTGAGTCTGCATCTGTTTACATTTTACCTTAGTTAGTATTATAATCCCTGATTTACAAAACAAAATAATGATAGTATTTCCTTGAAATACGTGTCTTTCTGCCATAACTCAGTTTCATATACTGAGTACTTTGTTTCATATACCGAGTACTTTGTTTCTTTTATTCTTTCTCTTAATTCTTTTTAGTTTGATAGCGTAATCAACCAAATTGTTACTATTACACTCGTATAAACATAGAAATAACATTTCTTTCTACAGGAATCAGTATTTTAAGGAGAAAATGTAAGTAATGATTGTCTGTTACGATGGTAATAGATGATCATGTTGCTGTCTTAATTGTTTTACATCATTAAATTCTTGATTTAATGAAATTGGAAACTTTTAGAGTATTTGAATTTCAACAACAGTATATTTAGTAAATTTTTAAAAATCTTCTTCCTATAGAAATCTGGTTAAGAAGTACTGTCCCAAACGTTCCACCAAAGATGAAGAGCCAAGGTAAATTATATACCTATTTACTGTTGCATATTAAAATTTAAAAGACCTATATTTTTGTTATTTAGTAAAATATAAATGCCATTAGCGTTTTATGTTTATTGTAATAAAAATCATAATGTTTATGAAAGAGGAAACTACTATTTTTTCTTATGAGGTTGCATACTTCAGTGGGCTTGATAATAGCTTTTTAGAATAGTTGAAGTGTGATTTCTAAGTAATAGGTGGACTGGGACTCCACTTGAATGATGTAGTCTCCAGAAGAAAAGGGTATTTTTTCCATACTTTATTTTGTAGTTGTCAGCTTGTTAGATTCTTGCTTTTACTTTTACAGGTAGTAAAACAATTCGGCTGGTTGGTTTAAAGGGGTAATGAAAAGGAATAAGGTTTTCAGGGTAATTTTGGAACTCTGAATAAAAGGTTAGGAATTGCCTATGAGCTTTTTGGCATTCTTAAACGGGGATACATGGATAGTTGTAAAATGCAGAAACAAAAGGAGACTAGACTTAGAACAACTTTGTGTGTAATTGTCAGTTAGAGGATTCTCAGGTTTAGTGTTAATGGAGTCCTAGCTGAGCTGTCCACCTTCAGCTTATGTAAGAGTGTTCTGGCAGTGTATTCAAGTAGATCTATACATTTTCATACAGTGATTCTCTTTGTTTCTCTCCTTCCCTGCACACACATTTTTTTTTTACCCTTATTTTTGCCCCTTCTTACCCCTCTGTGGTGCCAACCATAGTGGCACTTCACTTGCATTCAGGATGTGGGCAGGCAGCTGTGTCCAGAGCTGATAGCAAAATTATTCTGTAGATCACCCATCGAGATGCATTTGAGTGGTATAATTGGCAGGTTCTGTCCTCTAGAACAAGCATTATCATCTCTGTAATAGGTTCAGCTGCCAAGCCTAGGAATCCAACCAAGTTCATTCCCAAGCTCAGGGCAGTTAATTGGCAACTTAAGAGATTCCAGTATGCTAAAAGAGCCTGCATGTAGTATTCTTATATTTTTTGACCCCAAATATCCTTTTATTTATAAATTAAGACTGCCTAAAGATATATAAACATATACAACTTGAGCTTAAGCAGGATTCTTTTCATACAAAGTTAATTTAGAGCTAGTAACTGAGATTTAGGTTGAATATGTTAAAATTTGTTAAGTATCAGTCTCAATCTATACCTCACAAAAACATTTATAATGAAAGTAAAAATAAATTTCACCATTTTTAATATGTTTTTGTCAGGTTTACTTCGTGTATAGCCTTTTTTAACATCCTTAACGAGTTAAATGACTATGCAGGACAGCGAGAAGTAGTAGCAGAAGAAATGGCGCACAGAGTTTATGGTGAATTAATGAGATATGCTCATGATCTGAAAACTGAAAGAAAAATGGTAATTCTTATCATTTTTATACAGTTATAATAGTATATGAAATATTTTCACAGAAATGAAGTAATTACTTTGCTTTTTAAAATAATGTATAGTCATACAGCATAAACTGGTTTTCTATTTCTCTAAATTTCTTCTAGCTAAAATTATCTCAAGACATTCTTGCTAATTTGTGATCCTTTTGGATTTAAGACTGAGGTTTGGTAAACTCCAGCCAGTGGGACAAATCTAGCTTACTGCCTGTTTTTGTTTCGTAGTTACCATGAGCTAAGAATCGTTTTTACATTTTTAGATAGTTGAAAAGAAAATGAAAAAAAGAATATTTTATGACATGTGAAAATTATATGAAATTCAAATTTTAGTGACCATAAAGTTTTATTGGAACAGGCGCACACTCATTCACTTATATATTGCATGTGGCTGCTTTTGCATTATATTAGCAGAGTTGAATATTTGTAACAGAGACAGAGACCGTGTGGTTTGCAAAGCCTAAAATGTTTATTTGACCCTTTATAGAAAACTTTGTCAACCCCTATTTAGATAATCATGTATTTTCCAAGAGATTATATCTGTCTTAAAGATTGCTTAAAATATTTAAATAATAGTCTATAAAATGCATTTTAGAGAATTTTGCTTTACTAATAATCTCTTCCTAAGTCTTGATAAAGTTTACATAATTAGTACCTTGAAAAAAAATTAAGTGAAAAGCCTTTTGGGGACTTTAGGCTCTAATTGGTATTTAATTATAATTAAAAAATCTGTTTTGTTTGTTTTTTTGGTTGTTGTTAATGATCTTCAGCATCTTCAAGAGGGACGAAAAGCTCAGCAATACCTTGACATGTGCTGGAAACAGATGGATAATGTGAGTTATAGTGTTTTCATGTTTAACATAAAATTTTGTAGCATTTAGCTCTGAATGCTCTTATGCTTCATATCTATTTGAGTTTAATATTTCTCAGTGTAGTATTATTTATAATTTGACATTGGTGTAAATAGACAATATGAGACCATTTTGTCTGTTTTCCTTTTTTTCTACATGGTTCTGTACTTGTACCAATTCTATAATCTTCAGATAATTAATTGTAAACATTTAGGAAGATTCTTTTTGACTTTGCCATTGTTACTATATAATATTGATAGAGGATAGAAGTAATAAGGAAATATTGATACATCTTAGAAGACCATGTGACTGAGACTAAGAGAAACTAGATTCTAGTTCTGCCTTTTCCTTAGCACCTGATTTTTTCTTGACTTCAGTTTTAGCAAATGAAAAATGAAGACAGTGAACTAGATGATATGAAATGTTTCTTCCAGTTCAGTGATTCTATAATTGGGTGTTTCATAGACTGTCTCACTGTAGGAAATAAAGTACTTTATAGGGCAAAATTATAAAAGCATAATAATTATTTACTTTAAAAACTTTCCAAAGGTACTTATTAGTGTGGTTTTTCTTAAATATCCTGGCATACAGTCATTTGAAAACCAAGATGTTTACATAGAACGTTTTATCTTCTTTACTTAAAACACTCTGCCAAATGATGTGCTGTCGTTTAAGGTTAATGTTCTTTCTTGAACCCTCATGTTAGCAAGCAGTTTACTCTTTCCCTGCATATTTTTATGATGGACACTGTATTCCTTGAAAATTATGCTGAAGGGAGTTTTTCTTGTTAATCAAAGTAGCTTGTGGTTGTTGGAAAAAGGACAAGTCTGAGATTTTTTTTAAAAGTATGCATATATGTTTACAGTTTTCAGCTTTTTTTCTTTCTTTTTTAAAGGCACGGATTAAAAGCTTAGATTAAATTTCTACTATATAACTGTCACTGATGTAAGATTCTAATCACCAGTACTGATTGAGAATTCTTAGGTATATTAATAGTCTGTTTTCATTTTTGTTTTGATTTTCTTTCTAATTGGTTTCAGAAAGACTTCTAAGGAGTGTTTACATTTATTAAATTTTAAATTGCCTTAACTAGCATCCTTAGTATCTGCCACCCAGTGAATGTGTATGTATGTGTGTCTTTCATTTGCACAAAATAACAGACTCCTACACTCATGAGTTATTGGTCCCTTTAAAAACTGGAGTTGACACAAATCATTCCTGTTGATATGTGCTGACTTACCTTTAGAACAATTGTTAGTTATTAAGCAAAAGTAATAAGGGTCATAAGAAACAAGCATCAAAAAATGTAGGAGAGATTTCTTTAAGGCGTTAACAATATTGTGAAATAAAGGTGAGTTCAGCTCAACTCATGTTTATTAAAGCATCGGTAACATGTATTGAATCTGGTACAAAAGCAAATATGATATGGTCTTGTTTTTGTGGAGCCTGCAGTCTGGTGAGAAAGAGACACAAATATAATTTCTGTGTATTATGTAGAAATATGTGCAGGATCCCTTTTATAGTCCCATGTCTTCATGTCTAATCAAGAAAATGAAATTGTAAAATTCCTAACATGTTTGCAATAATTGAGAGGATATTTAAAGAACTAGGAGAGAAAGATTGAATTAGTGACAGAGTATTGAACATTGAGAAAAAAAAATTTTAAAGACAGTTATTAACCCAGGATAAACAAAATAGGCCCCACTGACATTTAAGTTGAGGGCAGAAGACAGTAGCCTGTGAAGATTTTGAAGGAATGGTCAGAGATTGAGAAGATTGAAGCATCAGAAATGCCAGGTCTATCAGGTGGTTCCAAGTAACAGATCATATGAGTTTATAAGAACAAAGCTCAGAAACAGGTCAGTTCCAGAGTTGGTCAGTAGCTCAGTGATGTCACCAAGGCTGCTTTTTCTATCTGTCCACGTTGCTGTCTTGACCATGGCCTTTTGCCTCAGGCTTGTCCCTTTATGGTCAACAGTTGATTTAAGCAGCCAAGCACCACATCCTCATTCAGCTGCATGCAGAAGCAGGAGAGAGGAAGCATTTCTCTTTTGTTTCCTCTTATCAGGGAAGGAAAGCTTTCCCAGAAAACCCCAGCAGAATTCTTCATGGGTGCCTTTGACAGGATTAGATTACTTGACCATGCCCCAGCTGTGGGAAGGCTGGTAAAGCAAGTTATCAGCTGTTTTCAGCCTCCATACAGGGAGGTTGGCTCTTCTGAGAAAGAATAGGGGAGTAGATGTGGCCTTTGATTAGTCTGCGACACAAAGGATGAAGAAACGAGAAATCTTTTCTGGAGTATATCCCTGTATTGTATAATGATATAATATCTTTCAGGGAAGGAGTATTTTTAATATTACTGTACTCATGATTCTTTTGCTGTTGCAAGGAAATTAGTAGGTAGATTTTTTTCACAAACAATAGGACACTTAATATAAAAGTATTTTTGTATATGATTTGCCTCAAATTACACCAAAATTAGTAGCTATAGCTGTTCAATTTGAAAACACAGCCCTGAACTGAGTTTCAGAGAATTAAATGTGGAAATTTAACTTTAATCTTTACAGGAAAGTGACATTCTGTATATTATGTATATTCAGATATATTTATGCTATGAATAAATTTTTGTATCTCATTTGATATCTCATACTAATCAAAATAGTAAGTACATTTTAAATTTTTTATAAGAAATTTCTGAGTACATTTATTTGATGTAAGTTACAGGTATGTCTGGTTCTAGGTATAAGGCAAACTGAACTAACTCAGACAACTTTTGGCTACAAATACCTAGATATAAAAGCTAAAATATTTTTTATTGTATTTTAAGCTCTTAGCATAGCTACCTGAAAGAAAGGGAAATTTCTAACTGCTGGAAACTAAGGATAAACTAAAAGCCAGAGCAATAGTTGTGTGAGCTGATACAGTGGCATTTGAAAAGTGGTTCTAGAGGTTTTGGGGGGTATGGTTTAACAGGATACAGTGGCATTTGAAAAGTGGTTCTAGAGGTTTTGGGGTATGGTTTAACAGGACCTTGCTAAGGACTTGAGGTTTAGTACTCACACACTGACAAAGTTTAGGTTTTAGCTCTGTATGTTTGGAGAGTTGGAACTGAAATCCCTGTATAAAGTTTGACTCTTTGAAGGACTAAACCTTTAGTGAAAGGTGGCAGGAACTCTGCCCACTGGCCAAGGGAGATAGCGAAGAACCTTGTCTCTATATGAAGGTCAAGGAGTAGGAGGTATCCTGTGAGAAATTTAAACCTTTTGACCTTGTAGTTATGAGGTTTGCACTATCTGAATAGTTTTGTAATCCTCAAGACAAGAAATTGACATTGTAACTGGTTAGGTAAATAGAAAATGTTGACATCCTGTGCTTTCTTCTGAGTAATTCTCAGAATACAGGTAGCAAGGCATATATTTTCCAGACAAGAAATTGGAAGAGTCTCCTCTGTGGAATTTAATTAGTTGAGAGGAAAGACTTAAAGATACAGGCACCATGGTTTCTCCAAGGAAACCACCTGTCCTTATCACTGTAGAAGAAAAGGCCGTAATCCAATTAGCTTTTAAAATAAGAGCAGATAGGCAGGTATCCCCAGACATTTAAAGAAAACATCTAATGTAAACACCAGAGTATGCAGAAAAACTAGTATGCAGAAAAAAAAGCAACTTTGAAGAAACAGTGACTGTGAAAGGAAATAGAAATTAAAAAGCAAAAACAAACAAGCAAAACCCAGAACTATTATTAACATTTTCATAGGAAATAGAGAAGTTATTACATCCATGAAATAGGAACAAGATAATATAAAGAAAGGAACATATAAAGAACAAAAAAGAACTTTATGGTAGCAGAAATGAAAAGCTCACTAGAAAGAATGAAATTGAAGAAATCTCTCAAAGTAGAGCAAAATGACAGGGATTGAAAATATGAGAGAAAATATAAGAGAATTAGAGGGACTCATCCTATAGGTTCATTTTCAAGATAATAAGCATCTTAAAAAGAGAAAACATAGAAAATGGATAGGCAAAATTAATTCAAGAAAATTTCCCCAGAACAGAAAGACATGAGTTTCCAGATCGAAAGGATTTTCCAGGTGCTCAGCACAGTGGATTCACAGCAAGACATATCTTCATGAAATTTCAGAACAGTTAGGAGAGAGAGAAGATCCTACCAACCTCCAGAGAGAAAAAACAAAACAAAATAAACATTTTATGCAAAGGATCAGGGATCAGAATGGGATCAGGAAGCCAGAAGACAGTGGAGTGGTACTTTTACATTTCTGAAGAAAGAAGATTTCCTACTCAGAGTTTCATACCTGGCCAAATTTTATCAATTAAAATAGATGGAAAGGCATTTTCAGTCATGGAGACTTAAACAATTATCTCTTTTAGGAAGCTTAGGAAGCTACTGCTGAATGTGTTCTAGCGAAATAGAGAAATGAACCAAGAAAGGGGCAGGTGTGGAATAAGGAAATAGGAGATTCAAATTAAGGGAGAATTGAAAGGAATCCCCAGGAAATGGTGAAGGGAAATCCCAAGGTAACAGTTATTCAGTAGGCCTAGTTTGGTAACCATTTCAAATTTTAACAGGTTACAAACCTTTGGGTTCTTGATTTCATTAAGAAGATAAAATTGATAGAATTCTGAATATGTTTGAATTATAACTGAGGAGAGATGTAAAGAACTGGGGACACTAGGGTTGAATTAGAGAAAAGTACATTGAAAACTAAAGCAAATTTTTAAGGAAAAGACATTAACTTCAGGATAAAAAAATATACAGGAAAGTAAATATATCACATGCTCAGTTGTGAATAGGTTTTGCAAAGTCATAGTAATTTGAATTAAATTTAAAAAATTTTAGAGGCCATTCTGGGCAGATGGTATTCCTGGGACACTTGGAAGAAGCAACACAAAACCACTTTGGAAGGATGTTTCCACATTCTAAGCTACGTTGGGATTCCATCAAAAAAAAAAAAGAAAAGAAAAGAAAACAAGCAAACACCAAAACCAATCAACCAAACATAAAAACCAAACAAAAAACACCAAACAAACCAAAAAAGTCCTGCTTAAGATGAGCTTAAAATAAAAAATTACAAAATACATATTATTACTTTTCTTATTATAAAGAGATTGAGATACATAATAAATATTAACTCAGTCATGCCTATGATTTTTTTTCCTTAACAGTCTTATGACGTCTGATATTTAAGGCACATGGTTTAATTGTAATAGTAAAATTCTTTGCTAATTTAGAAAAATTTTACTTGTAATATGTAATTTTACACAATACACAGTGGCAATACCTTAAAGTTACTTTCTTCTTTATTGAGGTATAGTTGGTTTACAATATTGTGTTGGTTTCAGATGTACAGCAAAATTATTCACTTATATATATATAAATTCTTTCAGATTATTTTCCAATATAGGTTATTATAAGATATTGAATATAGTTCCTTTTGCTTTACAGTAAATCCTGTTGCTTATCTGTTTTATGTATAGTAGTTTGTTTCTGTTAACCCCATACTCCTAATTTATCCCCCTATTCCCTTTCCCCTTTGGTAACCATAAGTTTGTTTTCTATGTCTGTGAGTCTGTTTGTGTTTTGTATATACATTTACTTGTATAATTTTTAGATTCCACTTATAAGTGATGTCATATAATATTTGTCTGATTTACTCTGCTTAGTATGATATTCTCTAGGTCCATCCATGTTGCTACATATGGTAATATTTCATTTTTTTATGGCTGAGTAATATCCTATTTATATATATATACACACATATATAGCACATCTTCTTAAACCAGTTGTCTGTTGATAGGCATTTGGGTTGTTTCCATGGCATAGCTATTGTAAATGGTGCTGCTGTGAACATTGGGGTGCATGTATCTTTTCAAATTAGAGTTTTCATCTTTTCTGGATATATGCTCAGGAGTGGGACTGCTGGATCATATGTTAGTTCTATTCTTAGTTTCTTGAGAAACCTGCATACTGTTTTCCACAGTGGCTACACCAATTCGCATTCCCACCTTGTAGGACAGTTCCCTTTTCTCCACACTCTCTCCATTGTTTATTATTTGTAGACTTTTTTGATGATAGTCATTCTGACCAGTGTGAGGTGATACTTCATTGTGGTTTTGTTTGCACTTCTCTAATAATTAGCTATGTTGAGCACCTTTTCATGTGGCTGTTGGCCATCTCTATGTCTTCTTTGAAGAAATGTCTAGGTCTTCTGCCCATTTTTTGATTGGGTTGTTTTTTTGATATTGAGGTGTATGAGTTGTTTATATATTTTGAATATTAACCCCTTATCAGTCACATCATTTGCAAACATTTTCTCCCATTCTATAGGTCTTTTTATTTTGTTGATGCTTTCCTTTGCAAAAGCTTTTAAGTTTGATTAGGTCCCATTTGTTTAGTTTTGCTTTTACTTCTTTTGCCTTAGGAGACTGATCTAAGAAAATATTGTTGCGATTTATGTCTGAGAATGTTTTGCTTATGTCCTCTTCTAGGAGTTTAATGGTGTCCTGTTTTATGTTTAGGTCTTTAATACATTTCGAATTTATTCTTATATAAGGTGTTGAGGGAGTGTTCTAATTTCATTGATTTACATGTAGCTGTCCAGTTTTCCAAACATCACTTGCTGAAGAGGCTGTCTTTTCTCCATTGTATATTCTTGCCTCTTTTGTCATAGAGGTGTGTCATAGGTGTGTGGGTTTATTTCTGGGCTCTCTTTTCTGTTCCATTGATCCATATGTCTTTTTTTGTGCCAACACCATGCTGTTTTGATAACTATAGCTTTATAGTATTGTCTGACATCTAGAAGGGCTATGCCTCCAGCTTTAGTTCTTTTTCCTCAGGATTGCTTTGGCAATTCTGGGTCTTTTATGGTTCCATATAAATTTTAGTATTATTTGTTAACTTCTAAATGAGATAAATCTAATTTTATTTTTCAGCATTTTAATTTTTTTTAACAGAGTAAAAAGAAATTTGAAAGAGAATGTAGAGAGGCAGAGAAGGCACAACAGAGTTACGAAAGATTGGATAATGATACTAATGCAACCAAGGCAGATGTTGAAAAGGTAAGAAATAATCCAAAATGACTTTAATATCAAAATATTATTACTTGCATATGGAGAGTAGTTACAATATTTGTGTTGGTATTAGAGTTTCCTCAAGAGATACACTACATTGGGCTTCCCTGGTGGTGCAGTGGTTGAGAGTCCGCCTGCCGATGCAGGGGACACGGGTTCGTGCCCCAGTCCGGGAAGATTCCACATGCCATGGAGCGGCTGGGCCCGTGAGCCACGGCCGCTGAGCCTGAGCGCCAGGAGCCTGTGCTCCACAATGGGAGAGGCCACAACAGTGAGAGGCCCGCGTACTGCAAAAAAAAAAAAAAAAAGATACACTACATCTAAATCTAAGATACACAAATATTTGCATACTTTACACATATTGGTCTGAGAAAGTAAATCGAATAAAATTAATATATTAATGTTAACTGCATTCTGAGTGTATAGGAGAGACATAGTTGCTATTAGGAATGAGCTTCTATCCTATTTAAAAATAAGATAGAGAGTCTAAGGTATGTTGATGGGATATGCAAATAGAGGTTGGATAGTGTGCTTCCCAACTATACAGAAGGGAAAGCATGATAAAACTGTCAGAAATGTGATATCAACTATTTGTTTATTATTTGATTAATTCAGTCATTCATTTTGGAAAACTGAATTCTCTCTTGTCATTCACTGACTGATTCTGGACCAGATGTTCTGTAACATTACTGTTGGTAGGATCAGCCCTGTAACTATTGCTGCTTAGCTTCTCCTTCTCCCCTGCTGTATGCTCTTTATCTTAGGACATTTGACACAGTGATAATGCTGAAATGTTGTTATTTTGAAAAATAGATGAACCTTACTCCATGTTTTTGTATATACAAAGGCCCAACATTAGTATATTTTCTCCTTAGAATTTTGTAATTTCCTATAGCATCGGAACAAGAAAAAGCAAGAAGAAAAGAATAATTTATTTTCTACCTTCCATTTTCTTTACCAGTTTTTAAAAAACCCCAAATCATATACATTTCAGGTTACAGTTACCTTAAAGTTCTTCTAGTATAACTTATGATGGCGTTTATCTTGTCTACCCAATTTTTTTTTTTTTTTGGCGGTATGCGGGCCTCCCACTGTTGTCGCCTCTCCCATTGCAGAGCACAGGCTCCGGACGTGCAGGCCCAGCAGCCATGGCTCACAGGCCCAGCCGCTCCGCGGCATGTGGGATCTTTCTGGACCGGGGCACGAACCAGTGTCCCCTGCATCGGCAGGCAGACTCTGAACCACTGCACCACCAGGGAAGCCCTTGTCTACTCTATTTTTAATAACATCTCTTATGATAGTAAGTTCCCTGTTATTGGGAATATAGAGTCTTAAAATAGTCTGTCCATTTTTTTAAAAAAAAATTACCATTTCCTCATATTGACCCCATTTGTCTCCCTGTTCAGCTTTATTTTCTTTGAGGTACCAGAAAAATAACAAATCTATATTTTTCTCAAAATAGGTTTTTAGATATTTGTAGCAGATTATCTACCCCTAGATGAACTATTGTGTTTCTTCACCTATTGCACATATGAAATATCTTCAAGTTACTTTTCAGATATCTTCAAGTTACTACTTTCCTTTGGATACCATTTAATTAACCAATATTCTTTGTTACCTCAAATTGGGTATAGTTCAGTCTGACCAGTTCTGAGTTTGATTACCTCCTTTGTTTTGAACACTAAATTTATGTTAATTATACCCTAAATGTATATCAACTTTTTGGGCAACCACATTGTTTGGCTTGACTCTCATTGAGTTTATGGTTAACTGAAATCCCCATGTCTTTTCACATAAGGTGTGGTATAAGAATATGTGTCTCAGACAGAACTTGTACTGTTGGTTTTTTAAATGTATATGCTACATCTGTATCAATGATCAGATTCAATCCTGTTGTTAAGATTTTTGGATCCTGATTTTGATCATCCACTATATTAATTTCCTTCCAGGCATCATGTCATACACATAATGTGTTATCATTACTTGATAAAAGTGTGGACCACAACACTTGCAAACAGCACTATTTTATATATGGGAAACTTCCTTGCTGGTTGACATTGACTCCTTAAGAACTCCTTTGACTTATTATCAAATATCAATTGAATACATAGTTTATGTACTGGGCAAGTTAGGTGAACTCTTTAACTGGACTCTCATTTTTAAATTACTCGTTTTGTCTATAAAGGTATCTTTAGAGACAGGTCAGACGTCTTGAAATCTAGATATAACTAGTTAGTTTCACCTAACTAGTTCAGAATTTTAATGTTTATATCTTCCTTTTTTATTCTTATTTGTTTGTAACCCCTTTAATTATTAGAGAATTAGGAAAACTTTGAGGTTTTACTTTAGATACCAGAGAGCAGAGGAATTCTGTTTTAAGTGACCAGGAAGGGAAGGGAACATAGTTTCAAGTAACTACTTATGAAAGTTTAAAAAAAAAGCATAAAAAAACAGGTGAAGAGGGAGCAAGCCGATTACTGTATCTTCCTAAAGAAAAGGAAGTCAGTTACACAAAACCATGAATATACGTAACACTATCAAACTGTACACTTAAAAATGATTAAGATGGTAAATGTTATGTGTATTTTGCCACAATTAAAATTTTAGAAAATTTAATGAAATATAAAAAGAAAAAGAAAGAAAGGAAAGGCAGTAGATGTGAAGCCCAGAATATGCCAGGGAAGGTGTCAATTATTTTAGCTTCTAGCCTTATTCTCTTACAAACCTGCTGGAGCCTTTCTCCAAGGCCTTGGGAATCACAGCCAGTGACTTGGAACATGAGGAGCTTCCCCTGAAAGAACCATTGTGGGTAGGGGATATTTTGGAATCCTTTTATTCCATCATAGTTTGTGAGAGGAGGGAGAAAAGGGAAAGAAGTGAATGAATGTGTACTTAGGATCCCAGGTTAGAACTTGAAGTGTTTTTTTTCTGTAGAAATATTTTGGGCCATGGTGTTTAGTTTTCATAGTATTTATTTATTTTAATTTTCAAGTACACTGTGGATTAAATGGATTTTTGTGGACTTACCTGAGATCTTGACTGCCATGTATTTCTGTAGGTCAGTATGTTTCTGAGTTCAGAAGAACTAACTTGTAGACCTACTGTTAGAAGGTTAGGGATTACAATTGTAAAAACTAGAATTAGAATAATGAAGTGTATTCACAATGTGCTTTTATTGATATAATTTTCAAAGCACTCTTATCTAACATGATTTATAGCTTGGAACACTGAAAAATTTTCAATTTTGTTTTTTTCTATTACTTTGTAACAATTGAGAAAATTGTTTAGATTTCCCTCCAATAAATCTAGATTTATGCTGTTTGTATTCTGATATTCTCACCAGTGTATCAGTAGATGGTACTAATGTTCTCATTCAAAAAGTCTTTCTATAAGACCTTCCTTGAGATGAACAGAACTATATTCTAAATAAGCATTCCTTAAAGTACCTGTGGATTTGTATAGAGGTAGAAATTATTGTTAAGCATTTCATTATCCCCAAATCCCATTTTTACTATTATTTGGTTTCACTGTGGTTCTGAGTTGGATATATAACTGGATTATGTTTAAAGAAATGTTTTACTGCTAACTTTGTAACTGTCTAAATTATTCCTGATGCTTTTTTTCTCTTCTTATTAAAAGCTTACTATTTCAAACCATAATGTTGTCATTTATTTAATTAAAAAAATCTGAATTTGTTAAGGAGAAACTTTATTTTAATGGATTATTGTAAGGGGGAGGATTTATTATTGCAGTAAGAGAAAGGGAATATTGCAACAGGGAGACTGGCCATAGATCTGTAAGCCTCTCCTTTACTTTTAAATGATATCAGTAGTTAGAAAAAGTCTCGTTTTAGTATAACTTCTAGAAAAGTGAATTAGCTGTGATTTTGTTGCTCGTCTTGTCTTTGGTGATGATTTGGACCAATTTGCCTCTAGGCTAAACAGCAGTTGAATCTACGTACACATATGGCTGACGAAAATAAGAATGAATATGCTGCACAATTACAGAACTTCAATGGAGAACAGCACAAACATTTCTACGTAGTGATTCCTCAGATTTACAAGGTAAAATTTAGAGATGTGAAATTAACCTAATTTTAGATATGGAAGAGTTAGTCTTTAAATGTAAAGCTGTAAAATTTCAGGCATCAATCAGAATGTTTCTAGACTCACTAGTCATCAAGATCGGTGATAAGAAATTTATGATTATAGATGTGAAAAGTAGATTTTTTCTGACTTTGAAATCACAGATTTTTCTACAGATTTATTAGTAGTATATTAAACAGTTCACTAAAACAATGACATTTTCTAGATAAATTTTAATACTACATTATTAAGTATTATGAGATGGGAGAATTCATTGGAATTGTGTATTGTAGTCTGCTCACTTAGAATTTGGATATAGCTTTTTGATACGATAACAGAATTATTGGCATTAGTCCAGATGGCAGAATAAATTTTAAGAAATGCATTTGCTAGCCTGGTTCTTGCCTGCTTATCTTCCTAGCTGCCAGATCATAAATGTAATTCAGGCTTATAAAGCCCATCCATCATCATTTGATGATACTAATTGCCAAACGGCCCTCAGGTAAAGACCCCGGAGGTTAAATTATATTACTGCCTATTCTAGAAATAAGAGAAATTAGAGAAAAGAGATTTAGTGAGACAGTATTGAAAACAGTAGTACCTGGGAGAGCAGAGCTTTTGTGAAAAGAGTGTCAGTCCAAATACACCTTTTTTTTCTTGGAGGCAAGTTAGTAGAAGTACAAAGGAAGCATAGTGAGAGGTGGTGGACTAGAGAGGGTATCAGATTTCAGTCATTTAATCCAGAGCATCTAGTTAGCTTGTCCTCACTCTGTGGTGCTTTTCTAAATTTACCAGCTATGCCTTCATATTCTGGGGAGACCTTAACTTAGAGATCCACTGCTTTTCTGTGTTTTGGGGCTTGATCCTTTTGTTTGTACTTTGCTATGGAGCAGCCTTGCCACTTTGTGATGCTGGGCGCAGTTCTTCTGTGAAAATGCAGGTCTCAAAAAATAAATTCCCAGGCTTTGGGAAGTAAAGAGGAAAAAAGTAGTATCAAAGCTTTGGGAGCTAGGGGACTTGAGCAGTGTAGTTGCTTCCTATGAGAAAGAAAGGTCATTGTTGACAAATAAGTGTCAAAAATGCCTTTAAGTTATTTGGCATAATTGTGTCCTGGCATAATTCTTAGTGGCATGTGCCAATGAATTTTTGAATTGTAGGGATTCCATACATGTATCACTTTGACCTTGTGGCTTCTTGTTTATCCTCTTGTGTCTCCAGCCTTTCGATAGTCACTTTGAGCTGTAGAATGTGGTAGGTTTGGGTACCCATTGGTATACAGTCAACTGTGGATTCTTGGTCCAGTCAGATCTTACCAAAATGTTCTGAACTAACTTAAGGGTTTAGAATGCTCACACTTGTATATGTTTTATGCCAGTTGCTTAAAAAGGAAAAAAAATGTGTCAAAATTCTGTGTTAAAGTGAAACTTTTCCTAGAAGCATAAACAACAATAACTGCTCTGACTGAAGAATGAAAGGTGGAGGTTGTATGAGGCAGAGATCTGGTAGGCTGTAGTGGGTCCCTTAGAAGGCTAGAAAACTGTTGTCACCTGGTTTTAGGATATACTAAAAGCCTTTTTTTTTTTTTTGCTACTTCACAGAGCTCAAGTTTTAAGTACTTTAAGTCTGTAGCACTTGTTAAAAGGTATTTACAACAGTGTAACTGTTAGGGTAGAATCTTTGTGGGGGTTTTTTTTGGAAGGGGGCTGCTTCAGAATGAAAAGAAAATTCAGTTTTCCTTTTTTTTTAAATTCCTAATTATTAGCAACTACAAGAAATGGATGAACGAAGGACTATTAAACTCAGTGAGTGTTACAGAGGATTTGCAGACTCAGAACGCAAAGTTATTCCTATCATTTCAAAGTGTTTGGAAGGAATGATTCTTGCAGCAAAATCAGTTGACGAAAGAAGAGTAAGTGTTTTATAATTAATTTGAATAATATATTTGGTTTAAGTTAGTGAAATGAATTGGGAAAGGGGGGAAGTACTTGATGGTTAGCTGATTTTAAATTATATTCTGTAGAAGTAACTTATTGCCAGACTCCTTTGGGCTGTAAGGATCATTCTAAACACTAAAATTCTAATTGTTTAAAAGGAAAGAGTTCTAATGCTTCTCTTTCCTTTCCCCACTAATTTTTCAGTTCTACTCCAAGAGTATAACTAACCTATGAACTGTATGTTACAAACTATATGATACTGTTAGTCTAGTGAAAGTTTAAAGAAGGAAATAGTCAGATCTAGAGTTGCTTGTAACCACAGGAGTTGGCGCTTGAGCTGCATTTTGAAGCCTGAGTAGTGTATGGAATGATGGCTCATGACAAGAGGAGGAGGGCATTATGAGTAGAAGGTACTGCCTTCAAGAAGCCCTGCTCCTCTTGAAGAAATAAATCTAATTACATTATATTTTGATTAAGGTCTAGAAAATGTCTTGTACCTGGTCATTTTTCAGTAAATGTTGATTTAGTGACGGAGAAGCTAAGGTTAAAAGAAAATGAGGATATGAGGGAAAAGGAAGAGAAGAGAACCAGTGTTTGGGGAGTGCCAAATATGTACTACGTATTTTAGTCTTCATAGCAAGTTGGTTTTATGTGAGTGAAGGTCTTTCCTGTAACAAATTCTGACTTAAATTTAAAAAAGGAAAGAAGATTTTGGGGTTCTTTGTGAATTCAAACATACATTTATATTTTGGTGTAGCTGCATACAAGGTTACAAATATAGGTAGGTCCTCCTCCTCTCTCCCTCTTCTTACCCTTTAGCAGATGATTGGTGGGGGTGGCATTAGTGACAAAAAAAAAAAAAGTAAAGTATGACCTAAGGATGACTTTTGACTAAATGATAGGCAAAATGTACTACCAGCAGAAATGGGGTATAAAAGAGGAGAGGTGGTTAGGGTAGGGGTGGGGGAGGAGTTTGTAGAGATAAAGTATTCTGTTTGCAAATAATGAGTTTAAGGTGTCAATAGAACATTCAGATAGAGGTATGTATGTCCATAATCAATATATAATACTTATGTGAGTTTTAAAGTTTTGGGTAAATGGTGCTAAACTTTATTGCAGAGTTACTTTTTGCACTCAGTATTGTTTGTGAGATCTTTTTTCATTGCTCTGTTAACATTCCCTCGTATGTCTTTAATATATTTTATTTATCCTTTCCCCTGTTGTGTGAATGAAAGCCTTTCTACTTGTCTCTTACCCTCTTTTACAATTAGATGCCCTTTCCTCTGTTCCATAGGTCACCTTCTTTGGAGACATCCTGTAAAACAGAAAACCCTTTTCCTTTAAAACTTAGGATTTCTACTTGAGAATAACCATGGAGTGAAAACATCCGTGAATATTACAAATTAATAAAGTAGTAATTTGTTTGTAAATTATTTTTCTATAGGAATTAAAATATTTATGGTTTATTACATATTCACAGGAAGAAATTCATTTTAAACCTTTAATAAGTATTGTAGAATTTTTTCTTTAAATTTTTTTTGTTGTTTTCTAACACAGATTAAGGGATTTGAAAGCTAATATGGTATCATAAGCAAATGAAATGGTTTAAAAAAAACATATTTCTTGTGTATAGGACTCTCAGATGGTAGTAGACTCCTTTAAGTCCGGATTTGAACCTCCAGGAGACTTTCCATTTGAAGATTACAGTCAGCATATTTATAGAACCATTTCTGATGGGACTATCAGTGCATCCAAACAGGAAAGTGGGAAGGTGGATGCCAAAACCACAGTAGGAAAGGCCAAGGGCAAGTTGTGGCTCTTTGGAAAGAAGCCAAAGGTAAAAGTCATAAAATTCCTCTATGCTAATAATTTTGTTTTAGTTTGTCATTTAAAATGATGTAGGTATTGAATGGATAATGGTTTACTATTCATAGAGAATAAATATTTTGATTTGAATGATTCAATTAACTTTTCACTTAGTAGAAACATAGAATTTTGTACCTTAATAGTAAAAATTATTTCTGGATTTAACATTTGACTGCCATATAAAAATGAGTAAAAATATTAAATAAGTTGTTAACATCTCTTAAATTATATGTTTTTGAAATTTCATTTGTATGTAGTTTCAGTTCAAATTTTTCAGAATCATTATGATCTGGCTCTAAGATCACAAAAATTGCAGTTCTCAGTTGGAATGAATAATTGACCACAGCAATAATAAAATGTCAGATTAGGTCTTATAGATAATACTAATAAGGTTATTTTTATCATCCATGTGAATATTTAATGGGAAGGGCTCAATGCGTGTGTTTTTTGAAGTTTAAAAAAATCTCTAGTTTACTAAGAGAATCTCTCTTAACCTCCTGTTGAAACCCATCTTTTGATGTGCTGTTTATTTTAGATAGATAAATTTAGCTCAGTAGGTGAGCAAATGGAATAGATGCGTGCTTAATCTTCTTATCAATTTAATGACTGTAAAGTGTCATAATCAGTAGGAGAATAGATATGTACTTTTAATCTGATGTTCTGTATTTATTAAAGTATACATGATTATTTTAATTCATTTTTCTGATCTTGACATACGAATGTAGATAAAATTTAACTCATTATAATATACCTGTAAATATCTTTAAAAGCACAATTACAATTAACTCAAGCTTTATTCATGCTTTTCATAATATTGTCCCATTGAGAAGTTGAGAGGTGAGACTTTTTTTAAAGTCAGATCAGAGTAGCTAGGAGAGCTTAGAAAAACAAGGAATACTGAAATTTTTTTAAAAAAAGAGGTGCAACAGGGATGAAATAGAAACAGTTTTGAGAGGAAAGCCACAACGTAATGAAATTATTTTGCCTATTTATGATAATCAGTTACAATTTTAATTTATTTTAATAGACTGCCTATTTAGATAACTTTAACTGTAGCTGCTGCCTTTATTTCTGACAAGTATTATAGGTTAAGTATAACTAACTAGGTGGTGCTAATATTCTAGAAATCAGAAGAGAATTTTTTTGTCTAGGTCATATTGCTCTCTCTAACCTTATAATTTGTATACTCTATATTTTCAGTCTTTCAGCTTGTAAAAAAGTGATGAAGTGGTGCATTTTTAAAAGTAAATTTGACTTTTTAAAATGACAGTTTTGGCAAAACTATGTTAACTTATAATATTTTTATAGAAAACTTTGAGATATATTTTGTAAAAAGTATGTTGCCAAAAATAGAATTTTCATTTAGGAAAAAAAATATGCACATTTGGCTTATTGATTCCTTTCTTTATTTCCATATTAGCCACAGTCCCCACCCTTAACCCCTACTAGTTTATTCACATCCAGTACTCCTAATGGGTCCCAGTTTCTCACATTCTCCATTGAGCCCGTGCATTATTGTATGAATGAAATAAAAACAGGGAAGCCCAGAATTCCTTCTTTCAGAAGTCTCAAAAGAGGGGTAAGTTTAATAATGGGTTAAAATGCATGATGGCCTATTGTGTGTGTAGTGTGGCTTTTAATACTCTCCACCCTCATTATAAGGCTCTCTCCTATATATATGTAGTTTAAAACACGACAGAATTAAGTATAGCTGCCCTCAAGTTAAAAACAACTCCTCTTTATAACATTTGAAATGCTCACCCATAAAAGAATGGTATTATAAAGAGGGTGCTGGGTACAATCATATTAGCTATTTTTTTTGTTGTTGTTGTTTATGTGAAGTCATATGTCCGCCATTGTCTTGTAATGTATTTACATTTTTAAGACTTTCAGTAATTTGTCACTGGAGTTACTCATGTAATAATTTGTCACTAATGATGACCTCTGCGAATTTCTAAATATTATTTTTGTTGGCAGAAAAATCAAGTTCTATTTTAATTTTAATTGCCCTACTTTCAGAAGCATAAAACACAATTTCCAATAGTTAAATAAAAAATCAAAGATAGGCATGTTAAATATCAAGATTGTATATCAATTAAAATAATATATTAGAAAGTACTTTGTAAGTTGTAAAGCCTATAAAAATACTAGATATTATTGAGTAATGGTTATATGGAATTTGTATTGAGTAATTGTTACAGGAAGTATTTTTTACCAAATATTTCCTTTTTTTCCCCAATAGGCTAGCCTTTGGCATTTACTTAAAACTAAAAGTACTCTGCAAAGGAAAAGTTTTAGAATAGTAAAAAACAAATATTAAATTGTTTCTTAGCAACAACTGTTATATTACTGACAAATTAGTGTTACTTCATTATGTTAGGCTAATTTCTTTTATGATCTGATTTTAAGGCCGTGTTTATAATATTCATAGCTCATAATTTAGATACATTTATGAGATTTGTACGAACATTTGTTTGGACATATAAAAAACATAGGTGTGATAACCCACCGATAAGAACTTAGAGTCTATTAGTGTCATAAGAACTCTAATCATTAACAGCAGTACACTCACTCTTGGACTCACTCTTCCTTGCAATACCTCTCTCTTCCTTCTCTTTTCCTGCTTCTCCTCCCTTCCTCTCTCCCTTTGTTCCTTCTCTCCCTTTCATTTCTTTCTTCTTTTTCCTTCTCTGTCTAGCCTGTGTGTTTCTCACTGTTTGTAGCCCTTTCTCTCTTCAAATTGCTTTAGTTGAGTTTCTCTTCTGGCCACATGTGGATAAGATATGTTAATTTAGGGCAAGATTACATTATTATTTACATTTACATTGAAACAGTATGACAAACAATCGGTATCAGTAATGCAGCAGAAATATCCTATTATGTTCTTTTTGGGACTTCCTTTTTTCCTATAATGACATGAACTTCTTTGCGTCTACCTTTTCTAATTCTGTATGTGAATGATATTATAGGTTAATTTCATGACATTTTGAAAAGTCCCTGTGAATGAGTCTGTATTATACCTGCCTTTTCAAAGCTCTTATCACTTGTTTAAAAGACTTTAAGAAATCATACTTGGGATTTCTATTGCTTGAACTATGAGAGTAGAATTAATTCCCATCTTTCTTCTCTTTGATGACTTAGACTTCATTAAATATTATGCTTTTGCATAAATCATGAGAAATTACAAATAGTAATTTCTAGTAGCCATATTTTTGTAAACACGTATGTGTCCTACATATTGAGTCTAACAGGCCCAGTTACAGTACCCTCCGCAGTATAGTCATAGGGATATGAAGTAAATATAATTCTTTGAAAAAAGTTTAGGCAGTTAGAACTGTGAGCCCTGGAGAGAGAAGCTTAAATATGTGCCATTTTCATTGTTATTGAATAAATCTATCAGTAGAATTTTATAACCGTAGAACTTAAAAGTATCTGCGGGGTTATTATTTCTTGTATTTCCACATATTTCTTTAATTTAAAATATTAGTACATTTGGCAGGGGGGTGGGGGCTAGTTCCAGAAGGCCAAAATGGTCCCACTTTTTTTTTTTTTTTTTTTTTTTTTTGGTGGTACGCGGGCCTCTCACTGTTGTGGCCTCTCCGGTTGCGGAGCACAGGCTCCGGACGCGCAGGCTCAGCGGCCATGGCTCACGGGCCCAGCCGCTCCATGGCATGTGGGATCTTCCCACACCAGGGCACGAACCCGTGTTCCCTGCATCGGCAGGCGGACCCTCAATCACTGCGCCACCAGGGAAGCCCCTATCCCACTTTTATTATTAGTTATCACGCCAAAGAAAAAAGCAGTATGCAAGATGGAAAATGTGACAGACAGACCAACTAGAGAATAGAGTTGGAGGATAATGCAGGAAGTAAAGTTTATTACCTTGGCATTGAGAAGTTTCTTTCTATTTTGATTGGTATTTGGTAGTTTACTAGGTACTATTTCGAAATTATGTTTTCTTCCACTTAAGAATTTTCTCAATATAGAAGAAGAAGATAAGCTTTAAGAAGCCAGTTTATGTGTTTTTACATGGATTTCCATGTAAGTTCATTAAACTTACAAAGTCGTAAGGTTTCGTAAAGCTGATGAGTTGTACCATTCAAAGCAGAAACTCTTGTTTTGAGCTATATTTGTTACATCATTTTTCCTAAGTACCTGCTTTTGGCTTTTCTAAAAATTTATAATTTCTTTTTCTTTCATTCTTAAGGAAATCTATTATATACAGTTTGCAGTATCTTTAAGGATATGAGAAATGTTATATTGGACCAGTGTTTTTGAATATGATGGTGGTACTGGTAGACTTTCTCTGAGGGACGAGGGTTTATAATTTCCTTCTGTGACATCAGGATCTAACCTTAAATAGATATTTGGTGCACACCCAAACTTAACTACTTAATATAAAAAAGAATAATTTTTACTCTATAACTATTTCATTGGAGCTTACTGGGTACTCTTTTTTTTAGAAGTATATTTATCTAGCAGTATCAAGTTCATGTTTTCTTTTAAAATTATTCATGATCTTATAGACTTCTAGAGTCATTTTTTTAAGCTTTTATTTATCCAGAATACAGTTCTCAGGATTTTCCTATCTTTAAATTAAATATACATAATAATTTGAATTGCCTGACTGATTTCCTTTTTAGGTGCCTTATGTAGTTATTAAGATATAGTGGGTATGTGAAATTTTCTAGTTATAGGGATATGAAAATTGCATATGAGAGTATAGTATTTCTCTATTGAACGTGAATTGCTTAAAAAAAAGAAAATATATTTCTAATATTTTACAAAGAACTTGAGTTTTAATATCCTCAAATCTAAGGTTAATGAACTGTGAATTTATTTTCTAATCGATAGTAAAACTAGGTTAGCTAAAAACTGAAGCATTTGATATTTCAGTTATAATTATATTATTGTTTTCTCTAAAACTATTAATATAGAAACTGAAAAAATAATTTGTATCACTTAGAAATTTAGCTGGTGGATATTACCATAAAAGATAAATTGAAATGCTTTACCTATTTTGTTTCTTATCATCTATATGATTTTGTTTTAATAATATTTATAGAAGACCATAAATATCTTTTTAAAATTTAAACCTTCTAATCTTCTTACCAGGAATTTTGTCATAGCAAGATAATTTGTGGTTTTTGTACCCTGAAACTACTGACAGTCTAAAGAATGTTAAGTGTAATTTGGAAAGATAATGGATAGCGTATGTCATCTTTTCTTATCATTGTAACCATTAATATATATGGCCAGTTCATCAGAGATAAAGGGTAGATATTTTTGTAAGCTATTTATTAAAATCTATATTTTTTATGTGAAATTCTACTTAAAATCCTCCATATTCTCTAAAACATCATGACTTAGAAAATAGGGACAAGTAAAAATTTTAGAGGCCGCTAAACAAATGAAATGGATATGAAGATGAACTTTTCAAAGCTCTACTGAGTATATGGGTCACAGTGTGTGTGTGAGTGTGTGTGTGCACACGCATGTGCATGTATACACGTGTGTTTAGTGTGGATGACAGACAAATGCAGTGCAAGTTGCAGAATCCTGGTAACTCATAGAACCTGGGTGATATATAAATACGCATATATATATTCACAATATGAGAGGACTCTGTGCTATGTCATTTCACATTTTCAGAAAGAATAAATTTTAACCAGTTTTCTAAAAATTGAAGTTATGTATTTTTAGTGTTGCTTTTTGAGCACATGGATTTCAGAATGAAAACTGAAAAATGGAAGCTGTATCTTCAAAGCAAAATTCAACCCATATGTTTGTGTCCATTAGCAAATATGTATGGGAAACTTGAATCTGGGTGACTAATTATCATTTTGATAATAGTGTGTTTTTTAATGTGTCCGTACATTAAAAATAGCACCTTAAAACTAAAGTATAAATGTTACCCTTACTGACCCATGGTATATTTAAATTCAAAACAGTATTTTGAAATATAATAATTCAGATAATGGTGTTTTGTTTAATGCATTGGGAAAAGTATTCCATTAATATTTCTTTAAAATGGCTAATATTAAATCTTTTATATTCACCTTTTCAAATATTAGTATTTTGAGAGTGAAGAGCTATGTAAGTGAAATCCACTTATGTAAAAATTGTTTTTTATAGAAGAAAATATGTGTGGTTACTGATAGAATGATTACTATTTACTTTTGAGTTTCAGTTGCACTTGGAAAATATCTGCCCATTATCATCAGTGTATATTTTTTTTTGCAAGTAATTTACTTTCCCAAAAGTGTGGTTAAAATTGTTTTTCTGGCATAATTGTTTGGATTGTGAAATGTACATGATTTATTTTAATATTGTTAAAAAAAAAGAATAAGTTATTGCATCTTCTGTATTATGGTTTCATGTGAATAATATACCATTTCTTTCTGTTTTCCATTGAACTATTCAGTGGTCGGTGAAGATGGTAAGCCTTATGTGCTGATCTATATACTGTGCCACCATTAAATAATCACAAAACATTGTTTTGTTTAATTCAAAACAAAGTGGTAACGTACATCCCCACATGTTACCTTGTATGTCTTTTCTTTTTATAATTTAATCCATAGTCCAACACATGCCAGTACCTCTGATGTCATAAAATTTAATAATAATGTGGTTAACTGTAACTCATTAAGTTCTTAAATGTTATTGGGTGGAGTCTTTGTCATGTTACAGAGAATGAAATTATAGTTAAACATCATTTTTAAAGTTACATGGTAAAACAAATGTTTTATTATTTTACAAAAGAAAAATTAAACAAAAATGATTTTTCTTAACACTCTTTAAAAAGATCATATAAGTTTGATTTGTAGTTTATCACAAGTCATTAGATTTTACAAAATGTAAGAAAGAAAGATTTCTTGCTAGTTTCATTAGAGAGTCAGTGCTTTCTTCTTGTCTACTAATGAATGGGAATAAAAGCACAAATAACTTAAATATTGTGTGTGTGTGCACATGTGTGCTTGCGCATATGTGTGATGTTCCTTTATACATACGTTTCAAACAAATTAATGGAACTGCATTGTGAAGACCTAATGTAAAAATTATTGGGTGCTTATGTAGTTTCTCATTTTTTGGAAAACAAATGAGTCTTTTTCAGACTGTTGCAGTTTGGCCTTTTATGAATTCCCATGTAGTAGGAGAGGTTTTTAAATGTCTCAGAGTCTTCTTTACAGCCATAGGAAATAGAGTGAGTTTAGTTCTCATATTCTATAAAGGAATATGTTATAATGTCAAAATGGGATATTAAAAATGCAAGTGCCTAGCTATCTGCTGTTAATAAATTTGAGAACAAGTTTGATTAATGATAAGTGGAAATCTGGAGGATTTACTTGTAGGTAATTGAGTTTATTACAATACTATCAAAAAAACTATTAAAATGTGTTTTTTCATTTCATTTAATTAAAAAATATAAATAGAAAGTTTTACTTTTGGCACAATATAATAGTTTTCAAACTATTATATACCTGTACCCCAAATTAGATTAAATCTGACAACTTACATTGATAATTGACCACTAAATTTAAAGGCATCTTGTAGGAAATTTTGCCATTTGTTTATTTAGGTCAGATTTGGGTGATTGACAGATTTTTATTTCTGGTGACTGGTAGATTAAAAAACAAAAGCCACTTAGAAAAGATGTCCTTTTTTTTCTGACAGGCTTGTTGAATGTCCATAATGTTCAGGCCATTTGCAAAAAATTTTCTTATGAATTAAATGTTACTTTTGATCATGGCTTATCTGAAAAGTGAGTTTTACCTTTTTTAAAAGCAAGGGAAGCACTCTTATAGATGGTGAAATAAAGCTATTTAGATGTGTTATAGGAGTCAGTGGTTCAAGGAGCAAGGATGCATTTGTTGTGGGAGCTCACTTCAGCAACACTTAAAAAATTGAATTGCATATTCTTAAAATCCTCATTTCAAAGAGAAAAATGAAGAATAATAGTTGTCAACAATTTTTGAGTATGTAAAATCTTACATAAATATGGGCTCATGTTAAATGGAATCAATAGTTGCTGACATTGGTCTGGTATAATCTCTAATAAGATAACTATGGTAACAATGACATGATTAACATTTAAGAGGAGAAAGACATCATATGAATCAGAAGTTACATCTTAATACTAGAACTGTTTCTTAAATAATATAGTTTCTTGAATATCAAAACATTAAAAAATTTTCAGACATTAAGCATCCTTCCTAAATAAGGATTTTATCTTTCTTTAAATTATATCTTTATTTCAAGAACAACTGAGGTATGCAATTTGGTTGTACAAAGGATAATTGAAAATAAATTCCTTATTGGAATGTAATTTCTACTTACATTTCACTTGGTGGATAGTTCTACCTTTTATTTTTTAATGATCAGGTATGTTACGGTTCTGATAAATGGTTTAATAAATATAATCATTCAAAGACTGTGTAATATTAAAATATTTTTCATTAGTTATGTTGCCTTTATGAGGTAAGTTGGTTTAACTCAGTTATATAAACTTTTCATACTTTCAGTCTGAACATTTGTAATACCCTGAGTATCACGGCAATAGATTTGATTTGGGAATGTGGTGCAGTATGTTATATAAAAAATACTTTGTATAGGTGAGAAATGTTACGTGTTTCCATTTCATTGTTGTTGCTGTAAGAAGGTTCATCTGTATTTATTTAAACTCTCCCGAGACCTGAATATAATGTTATGCTGGTAATTACCAATTATCTGTATCTGCTGATATTTTTACCTATTCTATTTCATGATTTTTTAAAAAGTGACTGGCATCTGAGCTCTTTCTTCAATATGATTGTTTTAATTAACATACACATACATATGTAGATTTCTTTTTCTTTAAAGGATGTGTTTGGGGCTAATTTGAAATGAAACTTAAAATTGATATGTATTCTTACTTTATAGTGAGTATATTTTGGAAATAAAATTTCATGAAAATATCTTTTATAATGATTTAGATTCTCTTTTCAGGGCCCAGCACTAGAAGATTTCAGTCATCTGCCACCAGAACAGAGACGTAAAAAACTGCAGCAGCGCATCGATGAACTTAACAGAGAACTACAAAAAGAATCAGACCAAAAGTATTTTCCCATTAAGTTCTGTCTGCCATCATTATTCCTTTCAGAGTCTACTTTGAATGATATGTTTAAATGTGATGTATAAAAGGCTTAAAAATTATACATCCTAATTGAAATATCTTTTGAGGGAAAAATACAGTTCTAAACTTGGAAAATTGTGCTCTGTCATATTTTTAAAATGAAATGTTAGAGAGTTTCTTAGGTTGCAGATTACTTATTGGATGCTAATAGTATATATTTATGCCTTCCATAAATTTTCAAAATAGTTTGATGATTATCAAGGGTAGTTTCACCAACACTAACTACCTCTTATATTTTGATAAATTTTAATTTTACTTTAGTATATAAATTGAGCTCAATAGAAATCTGAGGCTATGATTATTTTGTTTGCAGCAAGAATGTTGGAAAACAGTGTTGGATTACTTACAGCTTCAGATTCATTCGTAGCTTTAATTTTTTTTTTTCAATTTTATAGAAAGTTTCTTTTAGTTCAGTTTTGTTTTAATGAATATAGAGATTTATATATGATGAATAAAGGGTTATTACAGTGGATTGGTAACTTACTATCTGCTATTACACTGAAGATAAAATTGGAGCTTAAACTCTGACATGAGTGATTGAAGAGATTCATATTTGAGAATGATCTGAAGATAGGTGATATTAAAATAGTCAATTTGTCTCAATAAAACTGGAAAAAACAAAGCATTAAGAGATCACCCTTAAAAAGGAGAACTGTAGGATGAGATGAAAAGAAATCTCTGTCATTTTATGTAACACATTTAAAGGATAAACAGAAGAGAAGGAACCAGAGAGGGAAATAATGAGACAGAGGTGAAGGGAAGGGAAAAGAAAATGTAACCTCCAGGAAATCAAGAAGGAAAAGAGTATTAAGGAGTGTTAGTAATGTCAGATGTTAGAGCCAAGGAGAGCTAATTGAGGCATAATCTATAGTGATATGATTAGAGAAGTGAAGAGGATGAATGATTTGAATTTAGAGGGAGAGGGGCAAGTTAAAGATGGTATAGATGAGTGGGAGGATGATGATGCTGTGAACTAAGATAAGGAACACCGGTGGAATAATGTGTCTGGATGAGAATATGATGAGTTTGATTTGGGACATGATGAGTTTAACAATATTGAGGAATATTCTTTCAGTCCTTGATTAAATATATATAATCTCATTTAGGAAACAAGAAATGAAATCATTTTTAAAAAATTCTAAATGTTTTAAAAGACTGCCTCCATAAATTACTAACTATATACATGATCAGCTTCGTGCAGATTATCTTTAATCAAGTAATGTTTGATTAAAGTTAAAGAGATGTGACTTTTAAGATTAGGCTGCATGTGAGTCCCCAGAATCAAATGAAACTCTTTTATCTGGGAACATGTGAAGTAAATGTTTAATTTTATGTCTTCCTGCTCATTTTCAGAGAAGCACTCAACAAAATGAAAGATGTATATGAGAAAAATCCACAAATGGGGGACCCAGGGAGTTTGCAGCCTAAATTAGCAGAGACCATGAATAACATTGACCGCCTGCGAATGGAAATCCACAAGAATGAGGTAGATTTGTTATTTAGCAGTTGTCTAAGATAAGTTCATTTTTATAAACTTCATTATGATAGATTGGATTTTGCTAGAATTATCTTCAAATATTTTATTTTAGGGTTTATGATCTAAAAGTAAGGTATCATTATGATCTAAAAGTAAGGTACTATAATCTAAAAGTAAGGTATCATAATTTCTTTTTTTTTTTTTTTTTCTGTCTTTTTCTTTTGGCTGAGTAGGGTCTTCGTTGCTGCTTGAGGGCTTTCTCTAGTTGTGGTGCGTGGGGGCTACTCTTTGTTGCCATGCGCGAGCTTCTCACTGCGGTGGCTTCTCTTTTTGCGGAGCATGGGCTGTAGGCGCAGACTTCAGTAGTTGCAGCATGCAGGCTCAGTAGTTGCAGCATGCGGGCCCAGTAGTTGCAGCATGCGGGCCCTAGAGCACGTAGCCTTCAGTAGTCGCAGCGCGTTGGCTTGGTAGTTGCGATGTGCAGGTTCTAGGGCACATGGGCTTCAGTAGTTGTGGTGCGTGGGCTCAATAGTTGTGGCTCATGGGCTCTAGAGCGCAGGCTCAGTAGTTGTGGTGCACGGGCTTAGTTGCTCTGTGGCATGTGGGCTCTTCCTGGACCAGGAATTGAACCTGTGTCCCCTGCATTGGCAGGCAGCTTCTTAACCACTGCGCCACCAGGGAAGTTCAGGTATCATAATCTTTAGAATTAATCCCTCGTTGAAGTTTTTTTCCTTATTTAAAACTTTATATAAAACTAAACGTACTATTTTTTTAATCAACTGTCAAGTTGATCATTGACCAAATTGAAATAAAGGTTTCCCTTCTCTAAGAATTACATAATTATAAAGACCCAAAGCACATTTTAAATGTAGAATATTTTATGAGCTTTAAAATATATACATTGGGCTTCCTTGGTGATGCATTGGTTAAGAAGCCACCTGCCAATGCGGGGGACACAGGTTTGAGCCCTGGTCCGGGACGATCCCACATGCCTCAGAGCAGCTAAGCCCGTGTGCCACAACTACTGAGCCTGTGCTCTAGATCCTGTGAGCCACAAGTACTGAAGCCCACGTGCCTAGAGCTTGTGGGCTCAGTACGCGACAAGAGAAGCCACCGCAATGAGAAGCCCGCACACTGCAACAAAGAGTAGCCCCCACTTGCTGCAACTAGAGAAAGCCCACTCACAGCAATGAAGACCCAACACAGCCAAAAATAGAAAATAAAACAAAGTAAATAAATTTAAAAATATATATATATATTTATTGAGCTCAGTTTTTTTTCCCTAAGGCTTGGCTGTCTGAAGTTGAAGGCAAAACAGGTGGAAGAGGAGACAGAAGACATAGCAGTGACATAAATCACCTTGTAACACAGGGACGAGAAAGGTTATTTTTTGCATTTTATTTGTATTTCCTCCTTTTCCCCCAAACTTTTCTCACTGTTTTGTCCTAAACTTCATACAATTCTCTTTTTTCCTAATTTAACAAGTTTGGCTATTAATAGCTCAATCTTTGAACCTAAATAATTTTCTGTTTCTTTATAATAGCTACAGGTGAAGTATGAAATTTCATATTGCTGCTCAGTTCTAGTTTGTAATGTGTCTACAAACAGAGTGGTAAGAACTTGGAAAATTCTGGGAGCTGCAGTCTAGAGGCATAGGCTCCCCAGGCCTGGGAAGATAGCCTTTAGGTTTAGATGGAGTTGGGTAGCTTATGCCAAAGAAAAATTTAACTGTCAAATTACTCAAAGTTTTGTGAAGGAAAAAAATTCATATTGTTAAATTGGATCAGAGCTTCCAAAAGGCATTTTACTAAATGTCCATGTTTTCATAGCATTTGTGACATTTTCTCCCTTTGGGTAATGTTTTTTTTCCCCCTCATAATAAAATCCAACAAATTTGGATTCACCTTAGAGAAGAGTTTGAGAGATCTAGTATCAAATATTGGTTTACTACCTAATTACATTGTAATTTGAGCAAATTCATTAAAAAAAATTTTTATTGGATTATAGTTGATTTACAGTGTGTTTCAGGTATACAGCAAAGTGATTCATTTATACATATGCATATATTCATTCTTTATCACAGAATATTGAGTAGAGTCCTCTGTGCTACATAGTGGGTCTTTGTTGGTTATCTGTCTTATATATAGTAGTGTGTGTATGTTAATTCCAAGATCCTGATTTATCCTTCCCCTCCACATTCAGCAGTTCTTTTTTTTTTTTTTTGGTACCCGGGCCTCTCACTGCTGTGGCCTCTCCCGTTGCGGAGCACAGGCTCTGGACGCACAGGCTCCGCGGCCATGGCTCACGGGCCCAGCCGCTCCGCGGCACGTGGGATCCTCCCGGGCCGGGGCACGAACCCGCGCCCCCTGCATCGGCAGGCGGACTCTCAACCACTGCGCCACCAGGGAAAGCCCAGATGGACCCTCTGGAACCAGGACAGAGCAACTCTACCTGAAGCCTGTGAACTGAACATGGGTCTGGGTGGATCCCCTAAGAAATTTTAGGGTTTTCTTGCAAAAAGAGGGGGTGATGAATCCAGGATGATAAAAACCAAATGTCCATGACATTTTTCCATTTTATCTCTGGACCCAGTGATAATGAGACATACTTACTGAATACATGTTATGTGCCTAGAACATTGTAATCTTTTTATTTTTTAATTTCAGGAAATTCAACAAAAGCATTTTGAATTAGAAGCCATACACACACACACACACACACACACATTTCAACATTTAAGAAAATGAAGACTTAATTTGGAACTGTGTCATGGTTATTTGATTCTCTGAACTGATCCTGAGGAGATCAACTTGTAGGTAATATTAAAAGTTCCCATGTACTTGATCAGAGATAATTTTGTTTCATAGCCCTGAGGGAAGCTATACTGATGATACAAACCAAGAAGTCCGTGGGCCACCCCAACAGCATGGTCACCACAGTGAGTTTGATGATGAGTTTGAAGATGACGATCCCTTGCCTGCTATTGGACACTGCAAAGCTATCTACCCTTTTGATGGTATGATTTTCTTAATACACTGTAATTGATAAAATTGGTTCCTTAAAGTCTACATACAGAGTCATGCACTGTAGTGTCCTTACAGCTAAATAAGAAAACTATACGTGCCAGAAAATTATAATCCCAGTTCATTAGTGTGAATATTTTTGTTTTAACTACATTGCAAGTATAAGATTTTTCTTCCGTACATGACATTGAAAGAAAATTACCTATGTTATCAGCATCCTAATAAAGATTATTATTTAGTTATCAACTTTGGTTGATACAGAATTTCCCAACTTTGATGTACTCATCAAAGTTGAAGCCGCTTGAGCATGTAGCTCAACCCAGAGAGTGGAAGGCTGGTAGATATCACTTCAGGCTCTTCCTTGTAACTTGCTAACATTGAGCGGCAGGTACTGGGCAAATGGCATAGCTGAGTGCCACCACCATATGCTGACCCTGTAGGCCATATTTTCAGGTGAGGGAAGGAGGAAACGTGGTAGCTCTGACTGTGCCATCCTTCCCCCTGTGATAGTTGGAGAAGAGGCTGTAAGGGGAGGAAGGCATTGTGGCCCTCTCTTACAGGTTTTTAGTTACCCCTTCCCTCTCTTGGACTTTGAAAAATCGTTTTCTTCATTTCACAGAGGAACAGAGTAACACCCTTACAAAGAAGTTGTTATAAAATGGTATATGAATTTAAGGCCCTTCCCTACCCATCCATTGTTTTGGTTTTTAAATTGAGTAGTTTTTAGTTGCTGCTCATTCTGAGAAAATAGTATTAAATAAAATCTTGCTATAATTTGCTACAGAGAGTAAAGGAAGGATTTAGCGTATGTTAAATATAAATATTCATTTGTGAAAACTGTTACTGCTAAGCAGGTTGGGAATTGTTGAGGGATCGGGAAGAAAGAGAGGCCTGAGGCTGATTAAGTTTTGAAGGAAGTTTGTGCTTTGTGGCTATGATCATTCTGCTTCTACCATCACCAGAGTTTGACCTGTATTTTTCTCTGCTCGCTCCTCAAATTATATTCTTTCCTTCTTTCTTCTAACCCTCTCACTGTCTTGTTACTATTTTGAACTTCATGAGTTTTCTAGATAGCAGTGCCACTCAAATTTGGGGAAGGAGTTGGAGTAGTGAAATAGGAGTTAGTGTACCCTGTCAAATCATACAGTGTTGTTGTAGCTCAGATACTTCATCTGTTACATGGTGCTGCTGTTAATGCCAGCCTCACGGATTATTGTGCATTTCAAATGAGGTAAGTATATGAAACTGTTGGGTAAACTACAAAGCATCATAGAGTGTTGGTAATGAGAGTCAGTGGGCTCATAGTTCTATTACATTGAAATCTAGTAGGGTTCCACGTTGTTTTTTGTTGTATTTGTAACTTTTATTCAAAATTATTGCTATACTTAAATTATGCTTGTGCTGTGAAAACTCTCATTTAGGACATAATGAAGGTACTCTGGCAATGAAAGAAGGTGAAGTTCTATACATTATTGAGGAGGACAAGGGTGATGGATGGACAAGAGCTCGGAGACAGAATGGTGAAGAAGGCTACGTTCCCACATCATACATAGATGTAACTCTAGAGAAAAACAGTAAAGGTGCAGTAACTTACATCTAAACTAACCCGGCAACTTTGTAACATGTATGACATAGGAACGATAGCAAAATGAAAACACAGTCAATGGGTGGGAAAACATAAGAAAGCTGAAAGGGCATCCAAGATTTATTGTTCACTGTGTGAGCTGAGTGCTCGATCTTAGAGATGTGACTATTACAAGAAACTGTTCTCGTGACGCTTTACCATTTGAGTGATGTTGGTGTGAAGCTAATTGATGCCTTTTGCTTTATGTCCTGCTTAAGTCTGTGTGAAGGATTTGTGTTTTTCTGCCTTATAAATCATAGAATTTAATCTACTGGGCAGGAATCCATCCTGTAGAGGGGTAGGGATAGAAAGCTCCCTACCCCTCTACACTTTGCTTCAGGAAACACAGTGACTGTAGTGAACTCAAGTAAAACTGCTCTGAAATGCTTGCTATAAAAAGCTGATGCCCAAAAGAGTGGTTTGGTCGAGGAGTTTGAAATTGTAGCTACAGTTTCTAGGAAAAATGTAATAATAGTTGGCTAATTGGATAAAATACGAATGTAATCATTTTCATCCTTATTCTCAACTTCAGTTTCCTAAAGGAAGAAAACAGGCACCTAACACATAATCTGTTTTAGTAGTAGGCTAATCAAGAGACATGCAAAATAAACGGGCCTGGTCTTGCTCTTTAAGTGAATAAAATGGCTTTCTTTTGAGACCCAAGGATATTTTCAGGTTTTCTAGTAACTTTCAATAATGTACAAGCTTTCTTCTAAATTAATGCTTATATTTTTCATCTTTAAATGTCTTTTGAGAAATACCACTTTAGTGATACTAGCATTTAACAATTATACATAGGAAAGTGGATTCTAAATAAACTAAGATAGAGGAAATCTTGCATGGAGGAGAAGTACTGGCAAATTTTGCTTGAAAGAAAAATGACTTTTTTCACTAACTGTGTTGGAGGAATATATCTCTACCATCACTGAGGGCATTTCCTCATTTTAGCTGAATCATCAATTATTAGGAGTTTTTTTTCCAATTAATTTTAATAAGCATTTGTTGGAAACACTGTATAATCCAGACATGTGCAGTGCTAGTTATGTAGGGGAGTAAAGTGAGGAAGCAATTAAGAGACTGGTCCTTAATTTTGCTCATGTTCCAACATTTTTTGGTGTTTTTAATAGCTGACTATAAAATGATTTTAGAGACATTGGGATGGACACTTTAAACTGAACACTCCTTTTGGTCTTACCAAAGGTCTTCAGTAATTGTTCTTTTCTTTTTCCTCCTGGACTGCAGGTTCCTGAAGAGGGTTTCTGAGGAAATGGGCAAGATGTTGAAGGAGGTTACATGCAGCTGCTTTTGGGGGGAGGGTATTAGAGTTGTCAGGCTCAGAGAGAGTGAGAGAAGCAAGTTGCATGAGTGCATGCAGACATGATTATATTTTACTAACTTCATTAGCATTTCCGTACATTGTTTAAAAAAATCATTGTAATACCACCCCTTAAACTTGTTAAACAGTTATTCACATAAAGGAAAAAAAGCCAACAATGGCTAACCTTTTTTTCCATTTATTTTACTGATATCCAAATCAGAAAGAACGCAGAGCTGTCCTTAAGTTTGTCATATCTGACTGTCCCAACAGGACTGTCCATCGCAGCTCTGTTTTAATTGGCTTTTAGACCCATTGTCTGTTAGAATCCTTGCCATTTGTCAGTGTCTGCCTGCGTCACCTCTGTGCTTGCTTAACATCCTGTTGCATGTCTAGAGTCATCGGGTTTAGATTTTTCAGGCATGTCTTTATAATCCCTTGTTCTCGTCAAAGCCTTTGTTTTGTTTTACATTTGTAGTGCAAATCACTTTGTCAAACATCTCCAGCGCTAATGTTTCCATCCTAGTATTTGTGTACGCTGCTATAACTTCCCCACTGCAAAACATTCCAGTTTTGGCATTATGAAGAAGCAGTTTGTGAACCTGAAGTATTTATGATCAGAAGAAAAAAACATCTCTGCTCTAGCCTACAGCCCAGTTGAAAGAACTCTTTGAAACATGATACATCTTCAGCACCTCAGTCTGGGAAGAATCCATAGTCAGCACTGAAATCCTGGCATAATAAACACAGAAGATACTCACCACCTCAAGACAAAGGACTGTTGTCAGAAGTCAGCTGCTTCCATTCAAACGCTGCCTTAAACTAGAGTGCCTAAATCTGCTGATTGCCAACACTACCACTACAGTATCCCACAAAGGGCTTTATGTGTCAGCTCAGTGCGACCTCCATTAACTCGGCAGTGCTGCTATAGCTGCCGATACAACCTCGGTAGGTGGCTTTTAGAGCTCTACCATGTTTGTTGGTGCATCTTCAAATTTACGCATCAAACTAAAGACATGTCTGAGTCCATTTTACTTAGTGTTTTTATGAGAAGTTTTATGGACCTCCTTCCCATTGTCTTTTAATTTGGGGTTACTGTTTTCTCACTTAATTATTACAATGATAGTCTGATTCCAAGTGATGATTTTATTTGAACCACATACAATTTAGTGAAACTTTGTAATGATCTATGTGCACTTTTCCTTGTAAAATGGGAGTTTCTGTATGTTTATACTTGTAAATATAATTGTCATCAGTGCCCCTATGCTCATGTTGCTCATGTTGTCCTCCCTCGCATTTGTGATTCTGTTAATGACTTGTATCTTAACTAATTTCTTAGTGGCATTTAATAGGGAGGTGGGTGGGGGTGGGGGGATATTTGTAACATGGAAGCTTCATTAACTTGGTTCTTTACTGTTTTGAAGGAAGAAAGAACGTGAAATTGTGTACTGTTGGATTTCAAGCAATATTTTAGAAACTGTGTGACTGCTTTAATAATTTTTCCCAGTGTTATTTGAATCGTACTACCAGTTATACTAAAGCTGAATGACAATTGTGTGAAAGTCGATGCCTATATAAGATCAAGTATGCCCGTTACACAGCTGACATGATAGTGTATTACCTTTAAGGCTAGTAAACTATGAAGTTTTAGATTTTAAATCTCATTATAGGGTTATTTATATGAAGTGACATTATTCAGTACTGACAGACTACATAAAGTAGTTTTCAGATCCAGTGCTATTTTTATTTTAAAGGTTAGCAATGAAGAGGAAACGTGAGCTGGCTGTGTTTGTCTTCTGTACAAAGCCTGAGGTGCTTGTGCTTTTTGGCAACAACCACAGAGGGCAAAGTTTAAGGCTTTCTTGTGAGGACTAACTGTTCTTTTCAAGCTACTGTTTGTTTTTCTTAAAGCAGGATTTGCTTCCGTAGGAGGCAAGTTCCCTCACGTGGAATAGTGCAACCTGTGTATGGGTTATTACAATAGGAAAGACATTTGTACTTGCACAGTTTAAATCATTCTTAAATTTGAACATGTGAATTGTCCAAAAGAAGTCTTTAATTTTTCAGTAATTTTTACTCTTTTTGTGCACATGTTGATTTCTTAATGTAAATGCTTTGTTTAAGATAGTGTTCTCTGTTGAGAATATTTTCATGGAATAAAATAATCTTTTCATGGTCAGTTAAGGTGTATAGTATTATCTCTTACTGCTGTGTGAACTAAAGAGATGTAATGGTTTTGTTCTTGAATATGCTAAGTTCCAGGTAGTACAAAGTAGATGACCAGGTTCCATAAATGGAAGTATCTGTGTTGGGCAACAATTTTTGCAAAGCAGTTTTCAAAATTTTGTTCTAGTTTTAGTTTCTCTCAAGCTTTCTTAAAGGACAAAAAAGTTAACTTTCTTTACAGTGAATAAGGTAATAATTTGTATTTTTTAATCTTTGTTCTACAGTAGCTATGTTACACAGACTTTGCTTTTACACCATCTTAGCCTCTGCATCCATAGGAACTGTCCCTATACTACATAGATTGATCTAGCCTCAGGTTGGTCAGCATTTCCCGTGCTTCTGCTTGAGTCCCTGATCAGTCAGAGAGCATCTGTGTCTTCATCGCATTTCAAAATATGGAAGGAGAATGTTTGCCACAATTAGTGTCACATCAGTGATTTTAGGAAGTCTTAATTTCAGAAGATTAACCTTTTAAAAAGGGAAAATCTGAAACTGTGACTAGTAACTTCTAGAAACCCTAAAAGGGAATAAAACTCAGTGTTTTATTCTGAACAATGAAAGGTTGCAATTGTTGAGATGAAAATTTAGAGATCCACACCAAGCCTGGAAGTAGGGACACACACAAAACAAAACAGCAGGAAAACAGTGTCAACCAAAAAACTCAACAATGAAAAGGACTTTTACTATCTGAACCAAGATCAGGGAAGTCAAATTGTACTTGGTAGGGAAAGATAACATCCTCATAACAGTATTAAGGAAATAGTAAAAGGAAAAAGATCTTCAGACTTGTTGAAAAGAATAGGTTTTCTTTGTGAAGAAGGTATTAGTGCAGGTGAAAAAAATAACTAAAAAAAGCCACCAAGCCTACTTCAATGAGCTCATATACCTGGGATCAAATACATTCCTGAGTATAGTCATTGTCTGTAATCTAAGAAACTATGGAAAATATAAGAGATGCCAAAAGATAGGGGAATGGGACAATACACATTTTTAAAAAAAATTTGTTTTATGGTAATATGGTTGATTTACAATGTTGCATTAATTTCTGCTGTACAGCAAAGTGATTGTTATACATATATATATATTCTTTTAAAAATTCTTTTCCATTATGGTTTATCACAGGATATTGAATATAGTTCCCTGTGCTATGCAGTAGGACCCTGTTGTTTATCCATTCTGTAAGTTTGCATCTGCTAATCCCAAACTCCCAGTCCGTCCTTCCTCCCCGCCCCCCACCTCCTTTGGCGATCACAAGTCTGTTCTCTGTGACTCTGAGTCTGTTTCATAGATAAGTTCATTTGTGTCGTATTTTAGATTCCACATATAAGTGATATATAGTATTTGTCTTTCTCTTTCTGACTTACTTCACTTAGTATGGTAATCTCTAGGTCCATCCATTTTGCTGCAAATGGCATTATTTCATAGTTTTTTATGACTGAGTATTATTCCGTTTGTATAGATGTACATCTTCTTTATTCCTCTGTCGATGGACATTTAGGTTGCTTCCATGTCTTGGCTGTTGTGAATAGTGCTGCTATGAACATAGGGGTGCATGTACCTTTTTGAATTATAGTTTTATCCGGATATATGCCCAGAAGTGAGATTGCTGGATCATACGGCAACTCTATTTTTAGTTTGTTGAGGGACTGCCGTACTGTTCTCCATAGTGCTGCATCAATTTATGTTCCCACCAACAACATAGGAGGGTTCCCTTTCCTCCACACCCTCTCCAGCATTTGTTATTTGTAGATTAAAAATTATATATATGGCTGTTTTGATGGGTGTGAGGTGGTACCTCATTGTAGTTTTTTGATTTTCATTTAATAATTAGTGATGCTGAGCATCATTTCATGTGCCTGTTGGCCATCTGTATGTCTTTGGAGAAATGTCTATTTAGGTCTTCTGCCCATTGGAAAATATAAATTTTGAAGAGTAAATTCTGGGAAGTTTGACAACTCTTAAAAGTGCTAGATAATTTTGTCAGCATTTAAGAGAAAATGTAATGGGCAACTGACCTAGGTCCTAAGAATATGTCTAGTTAGCCTCATTCCTTTCTTTAAATACAAATGGGGAATTCTGCAGACGTAATTGTCCTGATTTCAGCACAATTTCAGTAATTGACAAGATTTCTTACTCATTTTTGTAAGATTGTGAGAGCATTGTTGTAGAGAATGGGAGCTTGCAACAAGCTGATTTGGTAAACCCGGAATGTCAACCCTGAGGAGAACTTCTTGTAGAAAACACATGTATGTTATGAACCATTGTAAAATAAACATAATTCTGTCAATTCAAGAAATAGAAAATTATCCTCTCCATCTCCTTCAAAGATAACCATTATCCTGAGTTTTATGTTTATTGTTTTTTCTTCATTTTTATCACATGGATATTTTTTTCTAAACCTGATGAGCTTTCCATGTTTTTGAGCTCTGTAAAGATGGCTTTATACTCTGTTATGAGCAGGGCTCATATTCAGCCAGTGCACACTGATATAGCCACAGTTAATGCTGTAGAAATATTTCCTTACTGGTGGGTAAAAAATAATTCTGAAAAGTAGTAAAACTGTAGTTAATCGTGTAAGTTTCACTACGTGTGGTTTATCTCAGAAATCACACATGACACTGTGATGCATTTCTGGTTTGAGCACTGGGGACAAAGTCGAAGGGCTTACTGTAGATATACTATTATTTTAGGTGTTGGGGAATCTTCTTGGTTTTGTAAACCCTTGGTTTCGTAAGCCCTTCGTAAGCCCTGGACAACTAAGCTGAGGAAGACCTCTGTTCCTCCTCCAAAGAAATGCTTCATCCTGCTCAAGGGGAGGAGACACATCAAAGCTCTGGTAGCAGCTGGGGAGACCAGAAGGGAATGTGGGGACATAGCCCCTTGTGGTGCAGTAGTGGCCCTTTAGATATATATAATTTTTTAACATTTTGTTTTATTTGGCAACTTATTGTGTGGTGGAGGGTAGCCTGCCTTGTTCATTGAAGAGGTGTGAGGAGAGGGAAACTACCAGCCTTTGTTTAATACCCAGAAGAATATGCTAAGTGACAGCACAACTCCTGCTCCCTTGGCTGGTCTCGGACAGGAGTATCACAGTGTCCATCCACTCTCTTAACCTCTAAAAGTTCAACTTTCCTCTCACCTGCCTGGGCAGACCAAACTGCTTGGTTTCAGGGCCTGCAGAAGCCCTGGTAGACTGGCTCAGTTTATTTTTATTCTCCCCGCTTTCTCCTTCTGCCTTGGTCCTAAATCACGACTGGCACCAACCAGCCATTGCTTATTTGTTAATCTGCCAATGTGGGGGACGGTCTTGGGTGTGGAATGAGACAAACAGAAAACACAAGCTCCCGGTTCTGGCAACCAAGATCATCAATCCACACCCAACTTGCTCCCTCTTCCTCACATTCTCTACTCTCTTTCCTCTAGCGGGGTGCTCCTGCCACCGTTTCTTGGCATACAGCCTGCATCCAGATGGTACTATTCTGTCCAGTGAGATGAGATGGGGATCAGCTGCATGTCCTCTCTCTCCAGGTGCCAGACAACACATTAGTAAATTAATAACTAGCAACTGAAAGGGGGAAGTCATTGGAAGAGTTTGCAGCCCTGTGTTAAATCATGGAGGCATTGTTCAGCTGATGGCAGCTGTGTCGTACAAAAAATTATACCAACTCAACTATGTAATCAGATTATTTGGAAATTATTAGTGACTGATGAATTGTGCCACTTTCATCACTTGATAAACAGTGTTATGTAGTTTAAAGAAAAGGGATTATTTTGTTGATTTGCACATTGAATTGTACATTAATTTATTCATGATTTATGTATTAATACCCCACTTGTTAAATATTTTGCGTATTGCATGGCATCTTCTAAGAGTTGCTTTTTTCACTCAACAGTATTCTAAGATTTATCCATGTTTATGCATAGTTCATTTTACTGTGTATAGTATTCCATTATATAAATATACAGAATTTATTCATTCTCCTGTTGATGGGCATTTGGGCTATTTCCTGAATTTTGCTAGTATAAACATTGCTCTTATGCACATCCATGTGCATGTTTACTGATACAAGAGTTTCTCTAATATCTATACCTAGAAGAGGAATTGCTAAGTTATGGGTTATATTTATCTTCAATTTAAAACGGTAATGCTGCGTTTTCCCCTTAAAGTGATTATAACATTTTTACACACCTACAAGTTGTGTATAAGCGTTATTTATTCTCCATATCCTGACCAACAATTCAGGAGTAAGACTTTAAAATTTTTTTTTTTTTTTACAGTTCAATGGATGTAAAATAGCATTTTATTATAGTCTTAATTTGCTTTTTCCTGACTATTGATGAAGTTGAACATCTTGTCATATTTACCATTTGTGTTTCCTCTTCTGTGAAAAGCCTGTTTATGTCTTTTGCCCATTTTATTCTTTGGTTGGTGTCTTTCCGTATTTATTCATGGGAGTTCTTTATGTATTAAGGATGCTAATAGTATTAGTTATCTCTTGCTGTGTAACATAGCTGTTGACTCTGGCTCAGAGTTTCTTAGGAGGTTGCAATCAAGGTGTTGGCCAGGGTTGCAATCATCTCAAAGCTTTGACTCAGACTGGAGAGTCCACTTCCAGGATCATTCACATGATTGTTGGCAGGCCTCAGTTCCTTGTCCTGTGGACCTCTTCATAGGATGTTCACAGTGTGGCATCTTGCTTCCTTCAGTGAGTGATCCAAGAGAGAAAAACTCAGGATGGAATCTGCAGTCTTTTATAACCTAATCTCAGATGTGAATACCATTACTTCTATGTACTTGGTGATGCAAACCAACCATGGTATACAACACAAGGATGTGAACATCGGGTGGCAGGGAACATCTGGGGCCATCTTGCAGGCTGCCTGCCATACTAATACTTTTGTTATTTTTATGTGTTGCTGATACCATCTTTCGGTTCTTTCAATTTATCTATAATATCTTTTGATGAATAGAAGTTCATTTTAATGTAGATTGATTTCATATTATGCTTTCCTATCTAGTTTAAGAAATTCTTCATTCAAAGTAAAAAAGATATTCTCCTATATTTTTTTCTAAAAGTATTATGGTTTTGCCTTTCACATGTGGGATCTTAATTCATCTAGATTTTATTTCGGTGTATGATATAAAGTAAGGAACAACCCCCACCCCCTGCCTTCATTTGCTTAACCAGTTGTTCAAGAATTATTTTAAAAAATCATCCTTTCCTCCACTGATGGGCAATGTTACTTCTGTCATTTGTCAAATTTATGATAGTTTCTTGATTACTGTAACTTAATCATGAGCTTTTATATTTGGTAGAACAGATTCCCCCCTCCCCCTGTCTTATTTTCCTAGGATGGTCTTGACTTCTTGCCATTAAAGTTTTAGGGAAAGCTTATCAAGTTAGCTTGAAAAGTCGTATTGAATTTTGAGTGGGATTGCACTGAGCACTCAAATGCATTAAGTGCATTGAGCTTATAGATCATTCTAAGAACGAATATCTCTTAATACTGAGTATTCTAGTTTGTGAGCATGGTTCCTTCATTTACTACTTTTCAGTGGTTTTCAGATTTTTTAGAATAAAGTTTAAAAAATTTTTCACCAAGTTCGTATTTTGTTACAAATAGGCCTAGGTATCACATATTTTTTAAAATGTTTTAACATGTTATTATAAAATATTCAGAAAATGTATAAAACATAAATGTACAGCTTATTAGAAAGTCAATAACTTTTGAGTCAGGCAATAAAGCATTACCAGCACCTCAGAAACCCACCACATCCCTCTCACAAATTACACCCTGTTCCCTCTCTCATAATTATCCTGACCTTTTTAAAAGAATTTTCAATTTCTATGTATTTTTATGCTTTATGTCTCTTGTAAATAGTATAAGATTTTTAAAAAAATTATTTTATTTTTGGCTGTATTGGGTCGTCGCTGCACGGGGGCTTTCTCTAGTTGTGGCGAGCGGGGGCTACTCTTCGTTGTGGTGCACGTGCTTCTCATTGCAGTGGCTTCTCTTTGTTGTGGAGCGCAGGCTCAGTAGTTTTAGCAGACAGGCAGAATTGCTCCGTGATATGTGGGATCTTCCCGGACCAGGCCTTGAACCCGTGTCCCCTGCATTGGCAGGTCGATTCTTAACCACTGCACCACCAGGGAGTTCCAGGTGGTTTTGTTTTAAATTTAGTTGGTCATCTCTGACTTTTAACTGGAGGGTTCAGTCTGTTTACATTTATAATGACTGTGGATAAGTTCCGACTTATTTCTGCTATCTTTGTGCCTGCTATTCATTTCACTTTTCGATGTCTCTTATATTTGTTGTTTGTATTCTCCATTTTTTTCCTCTACTAGTTTGAAACTTTGTAATTTCTGTTCTTGTAGTATTTAACCTTGATATTTTGCATACTTACTTAAAGCTAATCAGTTCGTAATCCTTCTACTGACTAAAAGAATAACACTTTATCAGAACTCTAGTAACTGATCACCCCACTCCTCGTTTGTGCTGTTTTTTTTTTTTTTTTTTTTTTGTGGTATGCGGGCCTCTCACTGCTGTGGCCTCTCCCGTTGCGGAGCACAGGCTCCGGACGCACAGGCTCAGTGGCCATGGCTCACGGGCCCAGCCGCTCCGCGGCATGTGGGATCTTCTTGGACCGGGGCACGAACCCGTGTCCCCTGCATCAGCAGGCGGACTCTCAACCACTGCGCCACCAGGGAAGCCCCTGTGCTACTGTTTCAATTGACTTTTTAATCTCACACAGTAGATACTATTTTTAGTGTTTGTCTGGATACACCTATAAGTTTAGCAGTTTCTCTGCTCACCATTCCTTCTTAAATCTCAGACCTTTCTTCTGGATGAATTCCTTCTTCCCCACCTTCCTTTCTTTCTCAAGCTCTGCTGAGATGCATTGTGTCATTCTATTTCAAATCATGTAACTCTTTTAATCTATCTCTTCTGTTTTTCCTGTTCTTATCTCTGCTGTATTCTGGGCATGGTCTTCAGATATTTCTTTGTGTTCATTTAAAGCTTCAGTTGGATCTAACCTTCTGTTTATTATTAGCATCCATTGGGCTTTTGATTTCATTATTATACATTTCTAAAGGGTATATTTAGTTTCTCTTAAACTCTGATCATTTTTGTTTTTGTTTTTTTTTTTTTTTGCGGTATGCGGGCCTCTCACTGTTGTGGTCTCTCCCGTTGCGGAGCACAGGCTCCAGACGTGCAGGCCCAGTGGCCATGGCTCACGGGCCCAGCCGCTCCGCGGCATGTGGGATCTTCCCAGACCGGGACACGAACCGGTGTCCCCTGCATCGGCAGGCGGACTCAACCACTGCGCCACCAGGGAAGCCCAACTCTGATCATTTTTAATACTAATTTCCTGTTTGAGTTCATGTTTTCTTTATACACATCCATATATGAGTGCTTTGCATTCAAAATATGGTAATTCCAGCATCTGAAGGTGTTGGGGTTCTAAATCTTTTTTTCCCAGCATTTTATTTTTCACGGCACTGCTTTTGCTTGTGGTTTTTTTTTTTAATTTTGCTTTTTTTTAAAAAAATTTATTTTTGGCTTTGTTGGGTCTTCGTTGCTGTACGCGGGTTTTCTCTACTTGTGGTGAGTGGGGGCTCCTCTCCGTTGCGGTGTGCGGGCTTCTCATTGCGGTGGTTTCTGTTGCAGAGCACGGGCTCTAGGTGCACAGGCTTCAGTGGTTGTGGCTCACGGGCTCTAGAGTGCAGGCTCAGTAGTTGTGGCACACGGGTTTAGTTGCTCCGTGGCATGTGGGATCTTCCCGGACCAGGGCTTGAACCTGTGTCCCATGCATTGGCAGGCGGATTCTTAACCACTGAGCACCAGGAAAGCCCTGCTTATGTCTTATATATATATATATATATATATGTATATACGTGTGTGTGTATATGTTTGTTTTGTTACCACTGTAAATCAATTTCTTGGTTTTGAGTTTTGTAAATTTTGTGAATTTTACTCCAGACCTATTTGAGAACCTATTTGAGAACAGACCTATTTGAGAACCTCTCTTTGCTGGCAGATGGATTTCTTTTCCAGCCTATTAACAGGGACCCTTTAAGGATCCCTACTTAATGGAGGCATTTCATGTGCAGCTCCGCTAAGACACTGTCTCCTGATTGCTGAGTTGATGTCAGTATTTGCCTCTAGGGCCACCCAGGTTTTTAAGTTCCTCTTACAGAGTTGATTTAAATTTGCTGTTCCTTTTGATGGGTGAGGTGGGGAGGAGAGGATTGTTCCTTGGGGATTTCCCATTCATTCTATCAAGCTTAATAGTGCATTAAAAGGTATGTTTTTGAAAATTTAGTTATAGTGAGAGGGTTTTCTAAGAGCATCTGAACCGCCATATTGCCAGAAGTAGAAATGTGCTTTGGATTTTTCAGGAAATAAAAAATGATGGCTTTTAAAAACTGGGAGAAGGGCTTCATGATTCTAGGCCCCATTAATGGAAATACAGAGTCCAGGATTTGAAACTAATATTTCCATTTTATTAAATAGACCACAGTGAGAGGCTTGTACTTAGTTCTGGCAGGCATATTCAAGATGACCAATAATAGAGTGGTGGTTAAATTACAGTGTAACCTCTGGAATCAATCATTTTTTTCAAAGGCTGTCAGTCATGGAGAAATTTTTGCAATTTATTTGAGAAAAGTGGGATATAATACTATTCTCTATGGTCCCCAAATTATTTAGAAGAGAAAAAGCAAATTGGTAAGTGACGGTGGCAGACTGATAGAAGTTTAATATTTTAAAGTCTTGTATTCCAAATTTTCTACAATAGAAAAAAATTGGGGCAGATACTGATAAACTAGAAAGTATCCCCTTTGGGAAGTCAAAAACCTAGAAAACAAATCTGGAAAACTCATACTTATCAGCTAGAGGAAAAAAATTATTTTGAAATATGTGAAATGTCATGAAATAACTAACATCTGGTGCTCACTTTGTACCAGGCGCTGTGCTGCACACGGGACTTGACTTGAGGAGGTTAACTTGACCAAAGTCCAACTGCTAGCAAGCACCACAGCTGTTGTTGGAACCTAGGTCTTCTGGAGCCAGCTCTACCTTGTATCACTATTCACCTCTGTCCCCTAAGCCAGAAATCTTAAAATTTCCATACCACTCATTGATTTTGGCTTACTATCATCAATCAGGATGTAGTAGCACGGGAAGAGGGTGCCCCAGGAAGGTAGGAGGTAGAATTATTGTACTACAATGAATTGTTTAATATTAAAGAGACTGGATACAGTTGTTTCACAAAAAGATATATTTTCATATGACTATTTACATTTTTCATATTTAGTTAAAGAATATCATACAACTGATACCTTCTGAAATGTTTCATGCCTTTAAACTCTTCTATTTACACTTATCTGACATGGAATTATTAAAACTAAAATAGTCAAATACCTTGGTAATAGAAAGCAACCAGCCAATGTAGCTGCTGGGTCTTCACTTAAATTTGTTGATCAGCATTAGCAATAGTTACCTTAATAAATTATCATTTTAAAATCAGTAGTAATTTTAAACAATTCATAAATAAGTGTGCTCTGTGCAATTTACATGTTTAATATCCTGTGGATACTAAAAGCTTGTATATTGTCAGATTTGCACATTATTGCTTTACTTTATCAAATGATAAGCTTTCTCAAAAAAGAAACTGGATAAGCTTGAAATTATATCCTAAGGTTCTCTGGAGAGTTAGTTATCAAAGCTCTGCCTGCTTTATAGGAGGAGGTTCCAATTTACGTGAGAGGGCAGTTAAAATCTGGTTGAATTTCTCATATCTCTCTGTCTGATTGACTTGTGCACCTTTGCTGCCCCATAGCAATCTCATCTGGAATTCAGTCTTGAAGATTTCACTCATTTCTTCATCTGGTTGAAAACCTAATAAAAACAAAACCAAAAAAACTTACTTCAGTTCTGCTTGAAACAGTGTTGAAAATAGACTGAAAAGTTGCTTGTTTAAAGTAGAATCAAAATGAACATCTCTCAGAACTTTCAAAAAATGCCCCCAAGGAAAAAAAATATAGGATCTACTCTATATAAAGGAGGGCAGAGCCCCCCCTCCAAGGACCTGAGCACCTTCAGAAAAAGAATAACAAGTAAACTCACTTAAGACGTGACAGAATAAAATTTGTGTGTACAAGCCACCGTGGGCCGTAGTGCTGTGAGAAGGAGTGTTCAAAGTACCTTTTTTTTTAACAGCTTTATTGTTGTATAATTTACTTGTCATGATTCACCCATTTTAGCTGCAGTTTATACAGTTGCACAACCATCACCACCACTTTAGAACCATTCCATCAATCACCCTAGAAAATCCCCTAGTACCTCTTTTCAGTCAATCCCTGTACCTACCCCACACCACAGCCAACCACTAATCTGCTTTCCATCACTATTGCTTTGCCTTTTGTAGAAATTTGATGTAAATGGGATTATACAACATGGACTTTTTTAATGTCAAGCTTCTTTCACTTTGGCTTTTTTCAGCATGTTTATGAGATTATTCCATATTGTTGTATGTTATCAATAATTCATTCCTTTTTATTGCTGAGTAGTATTCAGTTATATGGACATACATACCACATTTTGTCTGTTTACCAACTGATAAGACATTTGGATTGTTTCCAGTTTCTGGCTATTACGAATAATGTGAACATTTGTGATTAAGTCTTTGAGTGGACATTTGTTTTCATTTCTCGAAGTGGAATTACTGGGTCACATGATAAATACATGTTTACTTTAAAGAAACCATCAAACTCTTTCCAAAATGACTTTACCATTTTATATTCTCATCAGTAACATGAAGAGTCCAGCTGTCAACTCAATATTGTCATAGCTTGTGGTGGTATCTCACTGTGGTTTACATTTACATTTCCGTAATAACTAATGCTTTGAACCATTTTTCCATGTAGTTTATTGTCATTGTATATCCACTCTGGTGTAGTGTCTATTCAAATCTTTTGTTGATTCAAATCTTGTTTCTCTTCTCCTTGAGTTGTAAGATTTCTTTAAATTCTAGATATAAATCCTTTATCTGATGTATGTTTGCCAAATATTTTCTTCTAGTCTGTGGTGTGCCTTTTCACTTCCTTAATGGTGACTTTAAAGAGCAAAATGTAAAATTTTGATTTATCAATGTTCCCTTTTATGGTTCATGCTTTTTGTATCTTAAGAAATTTTGCCTAACCCAAGGACACGAGGAATTTCTCCTATGCTTTACACTTTAGCTGTTACATTTTGAGGGTATGCTGTGACGTAAAGATTGAGATTCTTTTTTTGGTATATGATAATCAATAGTTCCAGCACCATTTGTTGAAAGATTACTTTATGCAGTGAATTACCTTGACACCGTTGTCAGAAAACAATCGACAGTCACGTGTGGGCCGGTTTCTCAACTCTCTTTTCTGTAAGAGAACATCTGCTCTGCTTATGGCCAAGGATGCTCAGTCAACTCTATTAGAGCAGGGGAAACCTCTAGCCAAAGAGTCATACAGGCATATATTTCTCATCCTTGATTACTGCTGGAGTAGTTGGCTCTGTCATTAAATATATTCTCACCATCTAGATCATAGTATCTTGGTGGCGGGGAGGATTATAGAAGCCTTCTATTCCATTCATCCATGTGATGCCAAAATATCTTTGGCAGATAACCAGCCAGAGGCCAGATGACAACTTCCACTCATTCAGTTAATATGCTTTGAGCCCCTAACCTGGGCTGAGTGCTGGGATATGTTGGTGAGCAAATCTCTGCCCTTACTGGGCTCACAGTCACTTCTAGCAATGAGAACTTGCTATGAAAACCTGTAGCAGGATCAACTGAGAAATACCATCAGATGCCTTTAAGGTGATTTGCTGTAAAACAGCTTAGAGCATACTTTTCTCAAAATCCACCCTAATATATTGGCTTAGGCAACGTCTAATGTAATACACTTATTGGTTTTGTATAAGCAGGCATTCCAGTATCTGGTGAGTTGAATTACGGGCTTTTATGGTTTGAGTCCTACACTGCCAACCCTGGAGAACTTTCTGAGGAAAAGAAAAGAAACAGGTATGTAGTGCTTATACCTACAGCAGACAGAGTGCAAATTGTTCAGTCCCAAATTCTGTTTCTGAATTAATAACTTTGTTTCAGGTTGAAATAATAGGCCTCTTCTGCTCCATATAGTTCTTAACCTTGTGGATCAAACTGTGGGCCCGTGAAGAGTGTTAAAAATGATACAGTGAGGAAGAGAAAATAGTCACCCCTGATAACTGTTGGTAAAGCCCTTATTCCTGTACTTGCTTCCTAAATGGTCTTTTTGCCTGCAAGCTTCAGTCTTCCAGCCTTCCTCCACAAAGATGGCAGACTGAAAACAAATCTGACCATGTGATAACATCCTCCCATGTTTAAAACCCTTCACTGGCTCTTCCTCAGCCACAGTTCTACATGGAAGGCCTTCCTACCTGTATCCATCTCCTTTAACCTAGCTGGCCACTCCTTAAGACACACTTTACACTAATACAAAGCCAAGTACTTGTGGTTCGTACTTTTCTCCAAGCTCTCTCAGTGGCTTTGCTTATGTTGGACCCTTTGATGCCAAGATCAGGGGAGCTCACTTGCCAGTGTGTCTGGGAAGAAATAAGAATACAGATAAGTCAAATAGAACTCCCAACTCCTCATGTTGGCCCATCATCTTTTCTAATAGTGATTATCAGAGGTACTAATGGTAAACAAGCTGACAAATTCTTTCTTGATCCTTTCTCTCTGTTTATACCACTGGCACAAGAGAATACATAAAAGGAGGGGAGAAGCAGGATCCCTAAGACAGGTAGGAACTAAGAGTAAGTAGTGATCAACCATACAGGAAATGGAATTCCCATGCCTTAATCTTTCCTACTTGGTCTCTTTCTTATTGAGAGCACCCATGCTCTTTCATTCCTTCATTCCAGTTACTGTGCAGAGTAGACAGCAGCTTAGCAAAACCAGCTCTTACCTGCCAGGATCCTCTCAGCATTCATCCGGTAGCTGTCTGCAGCTTCTGCCATGAGTCGGGCTGTTGCCAAATGGTTCAGCATAATCTCACAGCTTTCGTCGTTTTTTTCCCACATGTCAGTTCCTTCAAAAGTGACAGCCTCGCGCTCCATTAAGGTCACAAGAGGCATCAGCAGTGGGACTGATATATTGTTTGGGGGAACACACGTAGCCTCTGAAAAACAAGGGGTAAAGTTTTCCACGTCATGCTTGCTTTCCAAGTTAAGCGCAGAGAGTTCCAGTTGAAGAGGAACTGGAGTTCCTCTGGGTGAGCCCAGGAGTGTCCTGGGCTCACCTCCTTCTCTGGACACACTGAATGTGTGGCTAAATATGGAACAGCTTCTTCTGGAAAAAAACTAAAATCTTTCTGAATAACTGTCTGAATGCATTGCGTAAATGAGAGAAGGCCCACATCAAAGCAGGTAAGAGAGGCTGGGAATCTCTCTATATATAAACCCCACCCCTGGCACAGTGACCCACAATTGGGAGGGAACTCAAAACCTGGAGCTTCTCCCTGAGGAGCAAAGGGCTTGAATCCCACATGGGGTACCCCAGCTTTTAAGACCAGCACTTGAAAGACAAGCCCTCAAAACATCTAACTTTGAAAACCAACAGTACTCAGGTCTGCAAGACCCACAAGGCTATAATCATCTGAGAAACAGGTCTTAAAGGGCTTACAAGCTTGGACTCACCTGCCCCAGGGCTCAGTGCAGAGGCAGCCAATTGAGAGGTGCCTGGACATTATGCAAATGAGGCTCATTTGCTAATCTTAAAGCTTTAGCCCGAGAGGCAGGCTTCTGGTTTGGCAAACAACTGGGACCTATGAGGCCCTCTCAGCAATGGAGGCTAATGGATGATGCAATATTTGTGCTCTCCCTCTGCCTTGCTCCATCTCACTGATATATCCCAGAAAGTAGTTCATACCCTTGTCTGGCATTCCCATCTCTCCAGCTGCCTCCAGAGGACACCTCTAAATTGCCTAGCTCTGATGGCCAATGGGGCTTATTATGCCCATGGGTCCTATAGGACTGTAACTTTTGTAATTCCACAAGATAAGAAAATTACAGGCCAATATCTGTGACGAACACAGATCCTGAACAAAATATTTGCAAACTGAATTAGGTACATTGAAAGGATCATATACATTGATCAAGTGAAATTTACTCCAGGGATGCAAGCATGGCTCAACATTCACATATCATTATGATATACCACTTATTATTAATAAAAGAAAGATAAATGATTTTTCTGCATCTATTAAGATGATCAAATTATTTTTAACAAAATTCAACAGCCATTTATGATAAAAACTCAACAATGTGGGAATAAAGGGAATGTACAACAACATAATAAAGGCATATATAACAAGCCCACAGCTAACATCATACTCAGTGTTGAAGAGCTAAAAACTTTCCCTCTAAGATCAGGAATAAAAGGATGACTATTCACCACTTGTATTCAACATAGTATTGGAAGTACTAGCCAGAGGCAATTAGGCAAGAAAAAGAAATAAAACCAATCAAATTGGAAAGGAAGACATAAAACTATTACTATTTGCAGATGACCTATTATATATAGAAAACCCCAAAGACTCTACCAAAAAACTGTTAGAACTAATAAACAAATTCAGTAAAGTTGCAGGATACAAAATCAATATATAAAAACCTGTTGCAGGGCTTCCCTGGTGGCGCAGTGGTTGAGAGTCTGCCTGCGGATGCAGGGGATACGGGTTCGTGCCCCCGTCTGGGAAGATCCCACATGCCGCAGAGCGGCTGGGCCTGTGAGCCCTGGTCGCTGAGCCTACGCGTCCAGAGCCTGTGCTCCGCAAAAGGGAGAGGCCACAACAGTGAGATGCCCGCATACCGCAAAAAAAAAAAGAAAAAAACACCTGTTGCATTTCCATATGCTAATAACAAACTATCAGAAAGATATTAAGAAAATAATTCCATTTACAATTACATCAAAAAGATCAAAATACCTAGGAGTAAATTTAACCAAAGAGATGAAAGACCTGTACACTGAAAACTGTAGACACTGATGAAAGAAATTGAAGAAGACACAAATAAATGGAAAGATATTGTGCTCCCGGAATGGAAGAATTCATATTGTTAAAATGTCCATACTACCCAAAGCAATCTATAGATTCAGTGCAATCCTTATAAAATTCCAATGGCATTTTTCACAGAAATAGAACAAACACAATCCTAAAATGTATGTGGAAGCACAAAAGATACCAAGTAGCCAAAACAATCTTGAGAAAGAACAAAGCTAGAAGCATGACATTCCCTGATTTCAAACTACATTACAAAGCTATAGTAAAACAGCATGGTATTGGCATAAAAACGGACACATATATGAATGGAACAGAATAGGGAGCCCTGAAACAAAACCACACACGTATGGTCAGTCAATTAGCGACAAAGTAGCCAAGATTAACACTGAGGAAAGGACAGTCTCTCCAATAAGTGGTATTGGGAATACTGGACAGCTACATCATGGAAGTGCAAATCAAAATCACAATGAGATATCATCTCACATCTGTTAGAATGGCTGTTATCAAAAAGACAAGAAATAACAAGTTTTAGCAAGGATGCAGAGAAAAGGGAACCCTTGTGCACTGTTGGTGGGGATGTAAATTGGTGCAGCCACTATGGAAAATGGAGGTTCCTCAAAAAGTTAAAAATAGAGCTGTCATATGATTCAGCAATTTCACCTCTGGGTATTTACCTGAATAAAACAAAAACACTAATTTGAAAAGATACATGCACCACCCCCCTGCCCCATTCACTGAAGCATTATTTGTAAAAGTCAAGACATGGAACCAACCTAAATGTCCATCAATGGATGAATGGATAAAGAAAATGTGGACTCATGCTCTTGGACTGGAATAATTGATATTGTTAAAATGGCCATGCTACCCAAAGCAATCTACAGATTTAATGTGATCCCCATCAAATTACCCATGACATTTTTCACAGAACTACAATAAATAATTGTAAAATTTATATGGAGTCACAAAAGACCCAGAATTGCCACAGCAATCCTGAAGAAAAAGAACAAAGCTGGAGGTGTAATCCTCCCAGATTTCAGACAATACTACAAAGCTACAGTAGTCAAAACAGCATGGTATTGGTATGAAAACAGACATATGGATCAATGGAACAGAATACAGAGCCCAGAAATAAACCCACATAACTATGGTCAATTAATCTTTGACAATGGAGGCAAGAATACACAATGGAGATAAGACAGTCTCTTCAGCAAGTGGTGGGAAAGCTGGACAGCTACATGCAAATCAATGAAGTTAGAACACTCCCTCTCAGCATACACAAAAATAAACTCAAAATGACTTAAAGACCTAAATATAAGACATGACACCATAAAACTCTGAGAAGAGAACATAGGCAACACATTCTCTGGTATAAATCATAGCACTGTTTTCTTAGTCTCCCAAGGCAATAGAAATAAAAGCAAAAATAAACAAATGGGACCTAATCAAACTTATAAACTTTTGCACAACAAAGGAATCCATAAACAAAATGAAAAGGCAACCAACAGACTGGGAGAAAATATTTGCAAACAATGCAACCAACAAGGGCTTAATTTCTAAGATATACAAACAGCTCATACAACTCAATAACAAAAAAACAACCCAATCAAAAAATGGGCAGAAGACCTAAATAGACATATCTCCAAAGAAGACATACAGATGGCCAATAGGCACATGAAAATATGCTCAACATTGCTAATTATCAGAGAAATATATATCAAAACTACAATGAGGTATCACCTCACGCTGGTCAGAATGGCCGTCATCAAAAAGTCACAATAAGTGCTGGAGAGGGTGTTGAGAAAAGGGAACCCTTCTACACAGCTGGAGGGAATGAAAATTAGTGCAACCACTATGGAGAACAGTATGGAGGTTCCTTAAAAAACTAAAAATAGAGTTGCCATATGATCCAGCAATCCCACTCCTGGGCATATATCCAGAGAAAACTCTAATTCGAAAAGATACATGTACCCCCAATGGTCACAGCAGCACTATTTACAACAGCCAAGATATGGAAGCAACCTAAATGTCCATTGACAGATGAGTAGATAAAGAAGATGTGGTACACACACACACAAACACACACAATGGAATATTACTCGGCCATAAAAACGAATGAAATAATGCCATCTGCAGCAATATGGATGGACCTAGAGATTACCATACTTCATAAGTGAAGTGTGTCAGACAAATATATGATATTACTTATGTGTGGAATCTATAAAAATGATACAAGTGAACTTATTTACAGAATGAAAACAGACTCACAGTAATAGAAAACAAATCTATGTTTACTAAAGGGGAAAGAACGGGAGAGATAAATGAGGAGTTTGGAATTAGCAGATACAAAGCACTATATATAGGGACTTCCCTGGTGGCGCAGTGGTTAAGAATTCACCTTCCAATGCAGGGGACACGGGTTTGAGCCCTGGTCTGGGAAGATCCCACATGCCACAGAGCAACTAAGCCCGTGCGCAACTACTGAGCCAGCGCTGTAGAGCCCATGAGCCACAACTACTGAGACCACATGCCACAACTACTGAAGCCTGTGCTCTGCAACAAGAGAAGCCACTGCAATGAGAAGCCCATGTACCGCAACCAGGAGTAGCCCTGCTCACCACAACTAGAGAAAGCCTGAGTGCAACAACGAAGACCCAACACAGCCAAAAAGTAAATAAATTTATAAAAAAAAAATACTATATATAAAATAGATAAATAACAAGGTCCTATTTTATAGCATAGGAAACTAACACCATTTGAGTTCATAGATATAGAGAACAGATTGGTGGTTGCCTGAGTTGGGGTAGGGGGAGAAGTGAAATGGGTGAAGGGGATCAAAAGATACAAATTTCCAGTTATAAGGTGAATAAGTCCTGGGGGATGTAATGTACAGCATGGTGACTATGGTTAATAATACTGTATTGCATATTTGAAAGTAGCTAGCAGAGTGGATCTTGAAACTTCTCACCAGAAGAAAAAAAATGTTTCGTAACCATGTATGGTAACAGACGTTAACTGGTCTTATTGTGATGATTTTGCAATATATACAAATATCAAGTCATTACGTTGTACACCTGAAGCTAATATAATGTTATGTAAATTACACCTCAATTTATAAAGTTAAGCACAAAATAAGGTAACTAGTAGCCTATGTCTTGTTTTAGGGAACTGCAGACCTACAAGCGATGCTGTCATCTGATAAAAGTCTTGGTGACCCATCAACAGTCCTGCAGATAACTCAGAACCTCATAATATGCCCTGCTAAATGCTTCAATCAAACCAGAACAGACATGACACTGCCAGGGCTGCCACCAGACCCCCTTGTCCTGATCCTGTGCTCACCTCTGCCTTCGTGCAGGATTTTGCTAAAAGGCTTCAGCTGTTTCTCATAGAGGATGGCAGTTTGTGTGTACTGGTGCCGCAGGGCTGTCCACGTTTTTTCTAACCTTGTGATCTGGAAGAAAGAAAGGTGTTACCATTTTGAAAAAGGCTCTTTTTAAAACTACCTTTTTGCTTAAGTTTTGGAATGGATGATAGAAGTACATGGTAAAAACTCAAAGCAGTTGAAAGGAGTGTACAGAGAAAAGCTAATCCCCACCCAGACCCTGCTCCACATTGCTCTAATGACCCATGAGACACACACACCTTTTAAAATAAATGCATATCATACTACACATATTTTCCTGTTCATTGTTTGGAAATTATTCCGTGTAAATACATATAAAACAGCATAGAACAGTCTTGTTTTGTTAAACTTTTGCCTAGTGTTCCATTTATGCATAAACCGTAGTTTAACTAGTTTCCTGTAGATAAGCGCTTTAAACATATTTTTCTATTGCCAAATATCTGGAGGATAAATTTCCAGAAGTGGAACTACTGGGTCAAAAAATACTTGTATTTTAAATTTTGATAGGAGTTGCCAACTGTCCTCTACAGAGGTTATACTGATGTAAGGATGTAGAATGTGGCATATAGCATGTTAATGTTACTTGTAAGTAATAAAGTCTGAGACATGTGGAAAATTGCCTAGACCATATGATGCCACTACTCGTTCCTTTTCATTTCTTTGGGAACAATTTAGTCAAAACTAACATAGGCCACTGACTCTGACTGCCCTAGATAAATGGTCCCCCACTCACACCTTAAAACCAGCAAGCTCGTGTCTGACCTTTTCTACATGAAACAAGGAAAGAGGGAAGGGAACTAATATTTATGGAATGAGAGCCAACTGTGTCAGGTATTTGAGGAATTTCATTTAATCCTCACCATGCCCTATGAGGCAGGTATTTTGGCTTCATTTTACAGGTCAGAAAACAGAATAGATTAGGTAACTTGCTCAAGGTTTCATAGCTGCTAAATGGCAGAGCTGAAATTCATTTCCTTGGGGTCTAAGAGCTCCCTGTGCATTCCAAGAGGAAGGTGAGAAAGGATCACTATCAGCAGATTTGCTGGGAAGGAAAGGATGTGGCTGTTTTTCCTCTGGCCTCCTACCACCCCTCCCTCTCTTCTCGTCCCCCTCCCTGAAGCATCCGCCTTTCTGAAAGGAGCCCTTGTCTCTGGGCTAGGCCTATCTCCTGGATGCTCTCTCTTGATACCAGAAGCTGAGAAGAGAAGAAACAGGTTTAGATGATGACACACAGAAATGACATGACTCTCCTCTTGGGTTTTTCCTGAGCCCTGAGCCACTCCCCTCCTCAAGCAGGGCCCTGCACACCCTAGAGGACTCTGCCCCCTCATTGCTGAAGTACTCCAGAAGGGAGGAGTCTGATGCTGCTGTGTGGGGGGAAGCAGCCATCTATAAAGGCACGTTTAGGTGCTTTGGGGTAAGTCCCTAATTGCTGAGTTTGATGTCACGGACAGCAACCATGTTAATGCCACAAAACACCCCCTTCACTACTCTTGGAGAAAGCTCTGGGCTGGGGGGCCTATGCATACAGCTAGCCTGTTAGCCCTCAAAATTATAGGCAGTTTTGGATAAGAGGAAATAAATATGATGTAAATTTAAAACACCCAAATGAAAAATTATAACTCCTGTTAGTATAGTAGAAGTCAGTATATCATGAAAATATGGCTGAACTTGCTTATTTCAAATATCGCCCCTATACAGTTCCAGTGCATCTAAAGAATTTTGAAAGCTCTTGGAATATTATAATTGGAATTGACCCCTCTCAAAATTTCCTGGTGAAAGCATGAGGTTTTTCAGCTTCTTGTTTGAAAGGTGACCTCGCTTTCGTGCAAGGAAATTATGTTCCTAACATGCCCTGACTTGGCAACAGTGGCCCAGTGGCAATGGTGGATGTTCAGTGAGCACCCGGCAGGATTTCAGAGACAATCTGTGGCTGTGAAACAGCCAAGCTAAATGAGCAGCGGTTTTGGTGTTAGGGGTTGCATGTTGGGCTTGTGGGACTGTGGTCTCATACTCGAAGTTGCCGAGCACCTAGGGCTTAACACAACGGAAGTCTGAAAAGCTGACTCCTAACAGTCAAGACAACAGGACCACTTTCCTCTATGAGGTCCATTTGACTTCAAAGGCAGGTTTTCAGTTTTGACCCTCCTCCTAAGAACAGTCTGTCAAAGCAGATAAATTCCAAGTGCCTGATTTCAGAAACTCTGCTTAGGGGGTTATATAGCAGATGGGCCAGGAATCTGAATTTTTTAACAGCAGAGTCTGTTTTAGGTGATCTGAGGAACATACTTTGATATAACTCACTCTAGGGATTCTTAGAGATCAGTTCCCCAAACGTCCCAGTTTGCCAGTCATTACCCCAAACTGCCCGCACATCCGGTGACCCAGACAGAAGCAGTCTCTTTCTTATACAACACACCCAAGCCAGATGTGATCATCCTAACTGGTCCTTCAGGAATATCTATAGTTCCTGAGGATGACTCTTCTTATCGTATATCAAAGAGAAAGTGTAGATTGTCAGCAATTATCTGCTGTTTTTAAAAACAGAGCCAAAATACTTGGGACACTGCTCTTGTTTGCCTCCTAATTAAAGCAGCTTTCACTAAGATACGATTTACCAAAAATCATCTGTGATTTGCTAAGCATGGGCTTGCAGACCACTTTGCAGAACATTAAGTACACACAGGCCCCACAGGGCCGCACAAAGCAAGTGAGAATTTACCTGCGGCATTTCCAAGGCCTTCATGATGGCCGAGAAAGAATAGAGGTCCCCCATGGAGTCTTTCAGCTCCACTGCCACCTGGATGATCCTATTGAGGGTGGCTGCTCTGTCCTCCAAAGTGCCCGTGCAGCCCAGAATGTCCACTGCAATGCCGATGGCCATTGTGTTGTGTCTGAGAGGGAGGAAAACAGCAGTCAAGCCCAGGGCCAAAAGGAGTAGGAGGAAACGAAACCAAATTGGCCAGGGCAAGGACTGGCTTTCCACCATTTGCTGCTATCGCCCTGAGATGCACTGGCAGCTCAGCCGGTTTGGTTGCTGATTTCAACAGAGAGATCAGCCCCATGAGGCTGACTGCAGCAGGGCCCCGGGGAGGCCTCAGTGGGTGTCCTATGGAGAGTCAAAAAGGACAGATGCCCCAGGACAGGGCTGTTGAGCCCTGGAGCAGGGGATGTGAAGAGGGCCCTCCTGGGGTCAAGCTGCTCAAAAGTGCAAGTGGCTCCTTGTACCTTCCACCATGACAGGTCTGTGGAGACACCAGGTCCCCCAACACACTGGGGAATCCCTTCCTCAGGGAAGCCCTGGGCCACCTCCACTGAGCGTCCTGGACTGGGGGATGCAAGGGACAGAAAAATGAGAGAACATGCTTGATTCAGGAAGACAACATGGATGTCAGAACAAAGAAAGAAATGAGGAGCTAAGAACAGAGTGTCTGTGGCTCCGGTCCAGGGGCCAGAAAGGGAATGGAGATGTGAACAAAGACTCACCAGTGGACCAGTAGGATCTCCCTGTAAGGTCAGACCTAATAAAATTGAAATCTTGTATCTGCCAACAATCCTCCCTTTTCTCATCCTGAACTACACAGGTCAACCTCGCAGACCCAAAACAGGAAGCAGAATAGTCTTTTCTCTACAGACAATGGGACCGCAGAGAGGTCTCCTTCTTGGTGGCAGCAGCACAGCCTGTAAACCCGCCTCTCCTTCCTCCTATGGACCAGGAGTTCCTGCCTTGGGCCAGAGTAGCCTCAGGTAAATTTCTCCAGGCGCTGGTACAGTGCTGGAGGTGAAGCCCCGATTCAAAGCAATAGTCGAAACAATACGACTTTGCCTTTGAAACTGGGCCACCTTGTCCTGAAAGTTCACAGCTAAGGATGTTACTCCAAGATCATGCTCCTCTCTGTGCCCACGTGTGCTGGTCTCTCTCTCACTCTTCTAGAGCAAAGAGAGGTGTGATTCATCTAGTGCTTAGCATTACTAGTTTCTCTAATGATTGTTAAATCAGTAACGGGCTCTGCTGTCTGTGAGTGTTTGCACCTGTGGGTATGCAGTGTGCTTGCTTGGAGTGTGACCTTAGGCTGTTACCTAACTGCTCCACTCCCCCATTTCCTCATCTCTAAAATGGGAACAAGGGTTGTTGGGAGAAAGACTGTGTGTGTGTGTGTGTAAAGATAATTAAAGCATCTGGCACCACAGCACTCAGCAAATAGTAGTTACTAAAATTGTATCTATATGTGCATCGCTCCCTCTGTATCTTGGTCCCTTTTGCCTGTTGGTCTCTGTTTCCTTTTTCTTTATCTTTTTTGATTTCCTGTCTTTCCTAATTAATGGATCCTAAAATAGGCTTAAAGTATATTTTTATTATCTGTTGTACTTATTGAAGAGTTTTGTTACCCATTTGCAAACTGTTAAGGTTGAGCCAAACATTTTAGATGTTTAATAGTAAACTAACTGCCCATGTTGCCTTCAACTGATTCTTTAATTCAGTGTTTTTCCCTGTGTTTTAATGGCCCTTAATAAAAGACAGGTTCTCTACTTCTTTAAGACCTGGAATTATATCAACAGCTATTTGGGTAATTATATCCATTCGTTTCACCAACATTTGCCTCAAGCCTCCTGCGTACACCACCATGAGGAAACCAGCTCAGCAAGGCAGCCCTACAGCAGAAGCTCCCGGCGTCGGCAGGGTGTGGGCACTAAACATTATAGGAAGGATATCTCTGCTTGCTAGCCTTGGAATGGGTGAAGTGGTAAGTTTAAAATGAAGGGTAGTTTGTATTCAGTTCTCAAACACAATAATGTCATTTGATCCTGCAGGACTGCTATAACCTTGGCCTTTATTTAGTAAACACACTGTAATGGAGAAAACAGCTCTCCAAGCCCTAGCAGGTAGATCCCACAGGTCGGCCCTGAACAGGAAACAAGCCAAGGAGCCAGACCCCAGGCAGGCGGCAATCAGGAGAAAGAGGAAACGGATGTAGACAAGAGTGGAAGTCAGAAAATAGCCCAGAGAGAAGCCTCAAGCCTGCTGACCTCAGCCTGGGCCTAGAATCCATGCCCCACACACCTAATGACACGGATAAAATAAGGCCTGCAACTGGGGAGTTTTCAGGCTGAAATGTATCACATGAGAAACGGGGACGCATGGCGGCACGGCTGTCTCTGTGGAAATGATGACCACGGGGCCCAGACCAGGAAGGAGGGAAAGTTAATGGAAATGAGAAGCCAGGCCCCTGCGGCATGGGGAGGGAGGAGGACGCCTGGAGAGCGGGGCCAGCATCTAGAACAGTCTGAGCAGGGAAAGTAGGGAAATTCGGAAGTCGGACCTACAATTGCCCAAAGACACTGAACAACAGGCCAACAAGCACCCACCCTGGCCTCTGATCAAAGGCAGCAGGGTCCATTTCCTGCCCTCCTGCCTCCCAGAAGTCTTCCACTGGGTACTCTCGATGTTTCCTGCAGGATGCATCTGTGGCTGTGAAGCCAAGGCAATAGCAGTATTGGAGCCATTTTATCTGCTTCATAGTCAAGTAACCTTGAAAGCAGCTGTTATGGACCCTCCCAGGCTATTTAAAATACAATGTTTACCTTCTAGGGGCTGACAGCCTAGGACTGCACTGTTCTCTAGCCACATGTGGCTACTTACACTTAAAATAGTACACAGTAAAATAAAACATTGCATCCTTCAGTTGCCATATTTCAGGCGCCCAGTAGCAACATGTGGCTAGTGGCGGCTGTAATGAGATTTCTGCCATCACAGAGAGCTGCTGTATTGGACAGTGCTGTGACCCAGAACATCACGGAAAGCCATGGGCAGGGTATGACGGCACTCGGGCTCCCGGCCCCTGAATCACCCCTGCCCTCTTCTCACGAAAAGCCGGGGCCCTGGCTGTCCATTAAAGACCACACGTGTGTCATGGCAATTGGGAACGTGGTTGGAGAAACAGAAAACTTAAGATAACAAGATAGTCTCACACACAAAAAACTACCTTTTCTTTTGTGTCGAAAAGGCCGACTTCTATGGTAATATGAGAATCTAGTCTAGTGCTTCTTTTCTGAAAAATGTGCCTCACTACTTCTATCTTTCTAATTTCTAAATATCCGATGTTTGAGTGAGTGGGTTTTAATGGATAACCAGGGCCCCGGCTTTTTGTGAGAAGAGGGCAGTGATGCTTCAGACACCGGGGGCCTGAGTTCCGTCATCCCCTGACCTCTGATCCCCCATCCGTCCACCCTTCAGAGAAAACATTGTTCAGACTCTGTTCTTCCCAACTTCCCCACAAACTCCCACTTAACTCCTAAAGCAGTTGTGAACTCCGGAGACAAGGGTGCCGCAGCTCAGTGAGCCGGGCTGCAGGTGGTACGGCGTCCGTGCTCTGCCTGCCTGCAGTACTGCTCCCACCCCAGGCTGGCAGGGGCTGTGGTGAGCTGTGCTCCCAGGCGGATCGTCTGTCCGCTCCTCCACCTGCTCCTGGAGCAGGGATGGGAACGTGCTCTCTGTTCCCTGACTTCCTCTTTGCTGTCTCTTTGAGCTTCTCCAGGAATTCTCTGGCTACGGCTTCTGGGCCACCCGCCCTCAAGCAAGGCAGAACTGGGGTGGTGGGTGCCTGGCCTCTCCCAGCTCTAAAACCTGTGGCTCTGCAGCCTGTGGAGTTGAAAGTGCCATAAATGTAGAGCAGCACTGCTCACCTTTCAATGATGTCCAGGCGCAGCTGGTGGCCATAAGGCAAGGTGATGAGCTCCAGCCCTGAGCTCATGCCCATCTTCTTCCTCATCTCTTCAGAGACTTCAAGTATCCTCGTGACCTGTCAAGAACACAGGTTGAAATGAACTGGACCAGGACGTGGGCTTGCTGCAAACACGAATTTATCACATGGAAAGAAATACACTAAACTGGAACAATGTGGATGCACTTGTTGCATTTCTTTTTAAGCAGTGGCATCTTAGGATACAGTTTTAAAATATTTGGAGGATTTTAATACACATACTGGAATGTAAAACCTGGGAGGAAAGCACCTAGATTGGTCTGCAGAATCTGCAGATTTGGTGTTTCTGCCCGGTCAGAGAATGGTGCAGTTCTTCAAGCTTTTGTCTAACACAGGCTGGATCCTGCTGTGATGTTTTGCTGCCAACAGCAGGGCTGTGTGTGCGTAGAGCAAACGGATCCCCTGCAGTGGAAAAGCAGAGCTGTGTCCAAATGCTGCTCTGCTGCAGGCTCTGCCGTTCATGTTCTCACTTAACGGCAGGGCTGGCTCCTATTACCCTTAATTACACCTCTCCTGGGCTCAGGAAACGCAGTGTACGTCTGCAAACCATTAGAAACGTGTATAGTGATTTGAAACCTGAGGCCTCAAACACACCCACTTCTCTCCCCTGCAACCCCGAGAGGTCTTCCTTAAAGGAAATCTGGTTTGTTTGTCCCAGCCAGCTCTCCCCATCTCAATTCTAGTGTGTGTGATCACAGCTTATTGGAATCAGGTATTAGTTGACCACTTAGGGTTATTACATGCTACCTCAAAATACTACAACTCTGAGTTAGGCCATCTCTAAAACGGGGCTGGTGACACTCACAGAGCACTGATGTACTAACAGTGCAACTAGCAGATACAGTGGGTCAAACCAACCCTGGACACGCGGCAGGCGTGGGACAATCCCTCTCCTTGAGCTGGTGTTGTCCTCAACTATAATTATCCCGGGTATATAGATGAACAGTCCAGGTGTCTTCATAACAGGCCACGAGAAACATCTGGAAGTTTAGCTGATATTATTAACCTTGGCCCTTAACTTCTGTGGTTGAGCAGAGGCACCATGTCAGCCCTGGGGATGAACTATCCAGTACAGACTCTAGAATAGGATGCAGGATTCATACTCTGCTTTCTGGGCCTCAGTTTCCCCTTCTCTAACACAACGGCTAAGTTCACCTTTCTCAAAGAATTTGCCAAGGATCAAATGACCCTAAAACCCTAGCTATTTAAAAAGTCAAGTTGTGAATCGTTGGCCACATGGAAGGGGGAAGAATTCTGGTCAGATCTCTGGAAAGAGATTTACACCTTGACCATGACAAGGCAGCCCTGATGCACACCCCGGCAAGCTGCAATCACACACATTTTGCTTGCTTGTTTAGACACCTGCCCTGTCAGAGGCTCCAAGCCCAACACATCCAATCCATGCATACTCTGTGTAACAAGAGTCAAAGGCTTGTCATTCCCTCCCTACACTGAAGGAAAATAGACTGTGAGGGGAAAACAGCTTCCGGAAGCCGTTCTCCCCTCACAGTCTGTTTTCCTTCAGTGTAAACATGCAATCCCCTGATCACTTTCCTGACGTATAACCAGGAAATGCTGACACCTGCTTGCCCCAAGGCTGAGCTATGGAACAAGGGGATCCTGAGGTCACAGTGTGGAGCCTGGATTCCGTCTCCTGGAAAAGCCTGGGGCCATGCAGCTCAGAGGTGCAGAGGAGGGATGAACACTTGTAGAGGATTTACTATGAGCTGGATCCGGCAGTGCAGGGTGACATCAATGCCCCACGATGAGTTAGTCTAGCCACCCTCTGCCCTCCTGATCTTAGCCATCCTAGCTTTGCAGGATCTCTGAACTCTGCCTGATCCTCATCCCATTGCCTCGGGAGTTGCTGCAGTGACCCAGGGGAGCCCTGAGAGGGGCCTGGCCCTGCTCTCCTCCCAGCTGCCAGGGACCTTCTCCAGAGAAATGAGATTGCCTGGCTCCACTATCCATGTCTGTTGTCCTCCGCAGAGGACTCTGATTTGCACTGTGCTCTTACGGGCCTGTCTCCCTCGCTGAACTGCAAAGTTCTTTGAAGGCAGCAACCTGGCACGAGCCCAAAAGTAGACTTAAAAACAAGAAGGAGGGGCTTCCCTGGTGGCGCAGTGGTTGAGAGCCTGCCCGCCGATACGGCGGACGCGGGTTCGTGCCCCGGTCCGGGAGGATCCCACATGCCGCGGAGCTGCTTGGCCCGTGAGCCATGGCCGCTGAGCCTGCGCGTCCGGAGCCTGTGCTCAGCAACGGGAGAGGCCACAACGGTGAGTGGCCCGCGTACCGGAAAAAACAACAACAACAACAAAACAAACCAAGAAGGAAAGACCCCAGGCCCTCCCCCAGCTGACCCATGTGCCCTTCACCACCCACACAGGGTGAATCCTCCATAAAGCAACCCCTCCCCCCACGGCTTTTGACCTCTGAGTCTCGGCAAGTGTGTGTTGCCTGCCACCTGGAAGATGTGTTTTGTGTTCTTCATCAGGCCAACTCCTATTCAGCCTTCAAAACTCATCTCAGATATCTCCACCCTGATTCCCTCCCTCCCCCTATGTTTAAGACCCTACCTCAGAGGCCCTGCAGGTCCTGTGCTTTCCCCTGCAGAGCATTTCCCACCTGGGCTGTTGTCTGAATTTCTGTGTCACTGTCGCTCCTGCCTCTCCCACCACGACCTGGCCTGGCTTGCCCCACTACTGGTGCTCAACCAAGGCTCACTACAGAACACTAGTGAACACATACTTAGCTTCACTCTGGGGCAGGCATGGTATGAGGGCTTTAGTATTCATAACCACCTGGGTTGTGGCATTGTTCTCCTTTTAGAGACACTGAGAGGCGGGGGTGGCGGCGGGGGCATTAGACTCAGGCAGTTCATCCCCAGAGGCCAGGCCCTTGGCCGCTGGGCCTCCCTTCTAGCTTCTGCAGAGCCCAGCGGGTGAGTGAGGCCAATGGGAGGGGATCAGCCCAGGGAGGGGCTCACACTGCTGCGCAGGCAGCTTCCAGGCGCTGAGGGCCATCCACCTGTCCTGACACCCCGGGCTCTGTGCGCAGGTGGGAACAAGCACTTGGGCCCCAGATGCTGCCCAGCGCCTGCTCTCGGCTTCTGGTGGCCCCATCTGGTTGCATTTAGAGTCAGTAACAACAGCCTTTGTTCTGTTTCCCTCTTACAGACGCTAGTTGCGCGTGCTTTGTTGGCAAAGCCCTGAAGTGGGTGGTTCAGGAAGAGAATAAGGAAATGGCAGGGGACTCTGGAGGGAGGAAGGAAGACTTAACAGCCCTGCCCTTGGGGGCTGGGAGCAGGGGTCAGTCAGGGGGCTCCTGCTCAGGTCTCTGCCTCGCTGCTTGGGGGCTCTGTCCAGCCCCTCTTCCAGGGGTGCCTGAAGGCAGACGGGGGAGTGGGACCCTCACCAGGAGGACAAAATGCAAACAGAAACAGAACAAGAAGGAGGGCAGGCTGCACATTCCTTCAGTTGAGAACAGACTTCCAAGGCAGTGGGAAGGTTCCAGACTCTCCTGCAAAGAGTGATCAGGCGTCTCACCCCCTCCTAGACTACCACCAAGCCCCTCCTGAGGCCACAGGGGGAAGGATTCATTTCCTCCTGGAAATTAGGCTGTTCTGTAAACCCGGACCCATGGTTCCACAAGGAGATTCCTCTGTGGAGAACCCAGACGGGTTCACGCCAGGCTCCTGGCCTATTGGTGTGGTTCTGCTCTCAGATCCAGGGCCCAGGATAAGAGCTACTTACTGGAACAGAAGACCTAAATCCTATTCCTGCCCAAACAGGTTTAGCTCACATTAAAGTGAGGTAAGGTCTTAACAAGGCAAATTATCTGACTGCTTGGGGCACTGCCCAAGGACACCCAGCCAACCACACGAACAGCCCTTGTTCTTCCAACACAGCCCCTTTCCTGGCAGCCCCCCAGACCGTTCACCCCAGAGCAGGCAGCACCTGCTAAATGTTCCTTATTAAGGAACTTTGGGAGGCCCTCTGTGCCCCTGTGAGCTTCAATCAACTGAGGAACTCCCTGTGGGGGTACTCTGAGATTAGATTTCCTGTCATGATTCATGACCCAGGAAATTTATTTAGGAAAACTCAATTCCTCAATAAGCCCTGATCTTTGAAGTTAATTGACTCCACTGAGCTACAAATGAAAAAGGACTTTAAATCTCTCTTAAGTCCTTATCTGTTGCTCAAAAGAAGGAATCTGTCTCCTTATACTGAGGCATGGGCTAAGCACACCCCAGACTTAAGCACCTGCTTTCTAGAAATTTCTCTCTGAAGGATGAGCTTGTCTTGGGGCCAGCTATGAACAAAAGCCACCCATATCTAAAAGAAACGCTTCTTATCAAAAATGATGATGATGTAAACACAGATTTATGTAGTCAGATGGAAAGACAGTCATGACATGTTGTTCGATGGAAGACAAAAAGGGTTTGGAATGGTATGTATAGACCTGTGCCATTTCTGTGGTAAACAAATAGATATGCATGCAATTATTATTTACATGTATCTATTTGCGGAATAAATGTTAACAGTAGTGATCACCAAGAAGCTGGATTTTGTGTGATTTTTATTTTTTCTTTTCTCTTAATCTGTATTGTATAATTTTTCTAAAATTGTATCTTATAATTGTATTTTATAATTTTTCTAAATTGAGCAAGTAACTTTAAAAATGTTTATCCTAAAGACCATTTTCATAACAATAAAACAAATATATAATGTACACATGTAGCATGTACAATGAAAATAAAAACAACCAAGGCTCTGCTACTCCAGAAACTACATTTTCGTCTACAATCTACTCTTCTTTGGACTTGACTTCACCAGCTCTGTTGGAGTTGAGGCTGGGGGAGAACTTGAAAATCCACGCCAGCTGGGAGAAGGACACAGCAGGGGTGGGAGAGGGAAGGCACGGCTCTGGGTAGCAGCCTGCATACCTGTCTCGGGTGAATTGTACAAGCTTCCTGCCTGGGCAAGGGTTGTCCCGGCCTGTGGTCCCCACCCCTTAAATAAATCCCCACACCCAGGTTATCATCTGAGTTTTCCTGTGAGCAAAGCAGTCACAAGGTAAGGCAGAATGAGGCCCAGACAGATCCCCCTTCCAAACACTCGGAAGTCCAACCAAGTCCACCCGCCGGGCACCTACCTTGCAGTCCATGCTCAACATGTGCTGGGCGATGACCTTGGGGTCGTTGTTGGTGAACAGTTCTTTCGCACGCTTCAGCATCGCGGTTTCCAGCGGCTTGTTCTCAGGAGGAAGGAGCTTCGACTCAAGGTCGTTGGGCTTGAAGGAGGAGGCAGTCTCCAGGAGGGGTGTCACGAATGTACCCTCGTCCTCCTGCCCCTTGTCCCTCTGGGTCGGCAGCGGCTCCCAAGGCTTTGCCCCGTCATCATCATCAAGGATCAAGTAGCTGGTGTCAGAGTTCCAGGCAGCCGTCCCGCCGTTCTGCTTGGTGGTCAGCAGGTCCACGTAGCTGTCCTGGGCACAGAAGGGCGGCCGTGCTGCCCCGTCGCAGCCTGCGGCCAAGGCTGGGTTCAGTTCGCAGTAGTTGGCCTCTGAGTTGAGCCAGGTGGACGGAGACCGGGGAGCCTTGAGCATGGGCGCTTTGCAGGGCTTGGGGGGCGGTTTGGGGCATAGCTGGCTGTCTGAGCCCCTCAGCGCCCCCCCTGCCCTAGCGTCCGAGGAGACCCTTCGAACCACCGCTGGGCTCAGGGTGGGCTCGCTGCCTGTCCTGAAAACTGGTGAGTTTGGGCAGGGTCTTGTGCCCACGCCTGGAGACTGAGGGGGCAGCTTACCACCTGTGGAGGATAAGAGAGGGAGGGTCAGAAAAAGCTCAGCTGTGAGAAGAACATGAAACAGACCAAACTAGAGTGACAGCTCCTGGCCCTCAATTCAGGCCCTAGGATTTCGATTTTCGCCCACAAAAGATAAGTCAGTATGACCACCGCAGGCCCGATCTAGAGCAGTCTAGAGGATGTCAAGGGCTAAGATGGCCCCACCCCACTTCTGGGGGAATTCTAAATCCCAGCAACCACCGACAGCTGGGCAGCAATGTCATTTTATGGTCACAGAAGGTTAGCACAGTCAGAACAGGGAACTACATTGAGCTTGGAAGGCAGTGAGTGATCTAACCTTGCCCTAAGAAACACAAGTCTTTAGCCGCATAGCATAAAGGGGGGTCCCTGAGTCACTCTCAAAGCCACAGGGAAGGGAGAAAAAGACACTGAGATAGCCCACATCCAAGCGGTTTACAAAGGGGCAGCAGGAAAATCACCTTGTGGTTCCCCAAGGAAGGTCAGTTACAAAAATAATGGAAAACAATCCCGTCGCCTATTAACATAATTGCTTACTTGATTTCCCCACATTCCCTACCATCTCACTCTTCTGGTTATGGCAGGAGAATGGAGAGGAAGAGAGGTCTCTACCGGGAGCCCCAGGACTGACCCACTCACCGTCTGCCCAGGGAGGAGACTAAGGGAGAGGTGCATTCATTATGAAGACCACCAGTTAGCAATTGGGCTTAGAATCAGGAAACCTGGGTTCAAATGCGGGCTTCACCACTTACTAGACAGATGAATCTAGGCAGGTCACTTAATATCTGCGCCTCAGTTTCCTCAGCCGCAAAGACGATAACCGTGCCCACCGTGAAGGCTTGTTATGAGGCCTAAAAGCTAGCACCCATAAAGCATCCAGCTCGGTGATTTGCATTTGGATATAGTTCTACAAACCCCTCATCCTACAGCCTGCAGACATGGAGTCTTCTGTCATTCCCAAATTAGGTGACCAGATGGAGCAGGGGAAACAGTCTGAAGGAAATCAGGGAAACACTGTCACCCTCCTCCCAAATTCCCAAAGACCTACCAATTGGCAGGTAACTTTCCGACTGGTGGGCTTTGAGGGACAAGGCTCTTCTGTCCTGCATGTGATCCAGGCAGGCTGGCTGGCTACCACTCTTCTCTCTATTTCTGAAGCAAAAGACAAGTGGGGCAGAAACATGTCATTAAATCGTAAAACCTTTAGGCAACGTCATGGAAAGTTTAAAAAAAAAAAAAAAAAAAGATTGCTCAGAATGAGAGTGCTCCCGCACAGCCTAAGAGTAAAGGAATGTCTGGTGGAGGGTGGAAATTACTGATGCGGGCGATTAGTACATGACTCTGCCGTGGGCTCCGACCCTGCGTCCTCAGGACCAATCCAGTTAGGTCCTAGGCTGCCTCCTGTGAGCCTTTCCATCCTGTTGAGCAGATCAGGGTAAAAGTTTCAAGATACTCTCAGGAAAATCTGATGAACTGGAATGTGTACTTTTAACGGCGCCTAAAATTACTTACAGACCCAGAAGGAAAGACTTGTGTAACTAACATGCATTTACCACCAGGCCTCACAGTGCCACGGTTAGGAAGGAAGCTGCGGGGCAGTTTCCATTTCAGTGCAAATCTCAGCGTCCCCCAGATAACCTGCAGGGTTGCCCGAGGAGGCTGTCATACGCGACGCCAGCCTCCTCGGGCCGAATCGGGAAAAGGTGGAACAAAACGACAAGATCATCTAGCATTCCTCTGTCCCTTGCCAATTCAGACCGGGAATTTCTCTAATTAGCACGAAAGAACAGAATTTCTTTTTTGCTAAAACAGAAAGCACTGCACCAGCCAAGTCGTAATGAACTTTAATCGGCCTCCCCCTCTCCAACGCCCCCGACAAGCTTATGTTACAGACATCACCAAGTTCTTTCCTACCTTTGCAGGCACCAAAGAAATAAAACAAAACAACCCCCCCCCAAACTTCCATCAACAGAGAAATTCCAGCAACCCCTCAGAGATAAAGCAGGGCAGAGGGCAAATTCCAAAAGCCAATAGCTTCAGCGAGGCGATATTTAAGCAGTGATCACTGCCAGCGGTCGGACTCCAGGGCCCCATCACCGGACCGGAATGCAGCCTGGCAGAGCACACACCTATGCCGGCAGCGGGCAGCCAACCAGCAGGCCTGACGTCAGGTAAGGTGTGGAGCCGCTGGTGCGGAGGGGCGGGGCTTCGGGGCATCTTCCGTGCTGAGCCCACGCCACTCCTACGATTAGGCATCTCTGGGCCTGCAACCTGTGCCAATGGGTGACAAGGCTTAGGGAGCTCTGCTCTCAAAGGGCAATCCGAAGAGTGGCTCTGTTAGGTTTGTATTGTCGACCTAGTGACTTTCTCAGCCTTTCTTTCATTTCTTATCTTTAAAAAAAAAATAAATAAATAAATCTGTATTTTAAATCCAGGCTGCTGAGGGCTGACCAGGCGGCCTTCCTCCCCAGCACCGTTCCTGGCAGGGGTTCTGTGGGTCATCCTGGCTCTGTTCATGACACTGACTGCCTGCTCACCAGTTCAGCAGCCAACCCCCGCCCCCCACAAAAGAAACAGAAGAGAGGCCCCCTTTTAATATTGTAAGGGATCTCACGTCCGATCTTATTACCATGAAAAGGAGAATTTCTGAATGTCAGCTCTTGCCTCCTTCCCTGCAACTGCCCTGAGTCCTGCATTCTACTGTTCTCCAGAAAACAATAATTATTAGGATTATGGACACTCACCTAGCACTTTCTATGGGCCGGCACTGTCTGAAGCACTTCGCAGATCTTAAACCATTTAACCCCCAAAAGCCTCACCTTTCCAGGAAACTGAGGCCCTGAGCAGGTAAGTAGCTTGTCCAGGGTTGACCAGGTCAGGGGTGGACCAGCGTTTGAGGACAGGCAGCAGGGTCCACCGCCAGACGCTGACTAACATCTACCAGAGCTTCCTAGTAGCACACAGCCGTCATTCGTATTACTCACAGAGTCCTGTATTTTGCTTCTGGATTTTTGCAGTCTAGAGATTACAGTTTATGACATTTCCTCCTGGCCCAGAAAGAAAACCAGTGAGTGGAATACAATATGTTGCGCAAGCTTGGATGCCAGGGAGCCGGAGAAGGGGAGCCGTGTAACTGAGGGGCTGGGGCCCTACCATGCCTGCCTCTTGCCTGCTTTCCTTTCCTGGCAGTTGCCTCCTCTCTCCACGAGACAGGTCCTGTATTAACGCAGGGCACGCCACTCATAGTCGACAGCGGGGCGCCTCAGCCCGGCCTCCACTTCTCTGAACTCTTCTCCCCGAGATCCCCCGAGGGCCAGACTGCAGCCCCTGGGCTCGTGACGTCTCCTGTCTTAGGAATCTCGTCTGTTCTGACCTAGTCAACCACCCTCTCCCTCTGGACCAAGCCCTCGTCTAAGCCTTCAGGCCTAACTTCCCTCCTGAACCCCAGAACCGTTGCTGGACACTGGCCCTCAGCAAGCCCACAGTCACATCTCAGCTGGAACAACTGGTGGATCCTCTGAAGTCCACGCCCTCCGGTCCCTCCCGCGGGGTATCTGACTGGACCTTCTGCATCTTCCCCCTCACGCAGAAGAGTCTCGAGAAGGCTGGTTCTGAGTCTCCTGACCCTTGCCCTAGTCCCCCCCGCACAGCCTGACCCTCCGCGGCTCGCGAGCTGCTATTCCTGCTCTTCCCCTTCCTCGCTCCTCTTGCACAGCGCTGTCCCGTCCGATTCTTAGGACATCCCGTTCCCCACGTTGAGTCTCTGAGGCTCCTCCAATCCCCTAGCCTGGCATTAAGGCCTCCCCAATCTGGTGGGGGTCAGTCACCTCCCTAAACCTCCCCCCGCGAGCCTGCTGCACGGACCCTGTGTTCCAGCTCCACCAGTTTCCTCCGTCCAAACAACACTCGCCCCTTTTCTAGCTCTACTCTTATGCTTGTGCTGAGCCCCCTCCCTCCCTGGGAATACCCTTCCCTTTGCAGCATCTATGCACACTTTGCCTAGCCTTCAGACTAGCCGGAACCCTTACCGCCTTCGCTGGGAGGTCTCTCCCAGTCAGCCGTCCCCTTCCTCAGCAACCGCATCATTTATTTTCGGCACCAACTCAACTGGGAACCAATCACGCACTGCCTCGTGACACTTATTCCAATGACAACTGACATTCTTCTTAACGTCATTCATGGTTCTGTTCCTGGGGGAGCGCCTGCTTGGCTAAGCCCGGTCCCAGCCAGAGGGTCCCCCATGCTCCTGACACCGACCAAGGAGGCCTTGACCCACCTGAGGAGGTTGCCCCTGGGCAAGCTCTGCTCTCGGGCCTGGGGGCTGCCCATGGTGAGGCTCAGCCTCTTGGCCACGTCCGGCCTTCCCTCAACGAGGCTGCCCTCCTGGGCCCGGCCGGGGGAGGTGCCGTAGTGCTCCTCCAGGCACCGCAGGGGCACCGTCCTGTTGATGGGCTGGAAGATGATGGCTCCGCTCTGCTGGGAGATGGGCCGCCGGTTGCCCACATAGCAGCGCACCAGGCCGGGGATGGAGTCGAAGCTCTCCATCTCAAACTGGTACTGCACTCGGCTGTAGGCCTCACTGAGCCGCAGGACCGTCCGGCGGATCTTGAAGTGCTGAGGGAGGTTCTTCCACTGGCAGGTCAGGACAAAGTTTCCGGGGCTGGACAGAGAATCACGAACCAGGAAGTCACCGTCTCGCTGCACGAGGTTTTCTGACACCTTTGGGACAAAACGGTGAGTGAGGAGTAGGCAAGGCAAGCTTAGCTGCACTGCTCCCACTTCTTTGGGCCAACAGAGGACAATGCTATCATGTCTCTTCTTCCTCAGTCGGCTCTTTGTCAAATGCCAGATTCTTAGAAGACCCACTCATTCATTTAAGAGCTATTTGCTGATCACCTACTATGTGCCAAGTACTACTGTAGGCACTGCGTTTACAGCAGTGAATGAAGCTGACCAGAGTCCCCGCTGTCTCAGAGCTTCTGTTTTTAGTGGATAGCTTCTATTTTAGTGAGGACAAACAAGCAACAGGTATGGTATGTCAGATGTTGCAAAGCTGAGGAAGAAGTAAATCGGGATGAGGGCTGTCCCCTTAAATACTGTGGTTAGGAGGATATCACAAGAAGATGATATTTATGCAGACCTGAAGGATATGAAGTGATGGAAAATAATAAAGAAAATTTGTGTCTGGTGGGTCTGATTCTCCCCCTTCCCCCAACAATTGGAGGAGGGTGTTTGTTGTCACCTACGAGTCACCCTCAGAGCCCTCTCCTAAGACACCCCTCTCCAGGCCTGGTCGATGGGGAGGAGGGTCCACATGCACATGGAGTCCAGGCACTGTGGAATCGACCCTTGACCGTGGTTCTGGGCACACCGATTACTCTGGAGGGCCTGGAACAAAGTGGGCCAGGTCTCTCATCTCATAAAGTTATTTGTAAGATTATATACCTGCATACACACTATATGCAAAGCACTAGTACAATGCCTGGAACACAGCAGATGCTAAAAAAACTCATTAGCTATAATGATGCTGATGTTTATAATAAAAGGAGAATTTATACTGTGTTGTAGTATGGTTGTTCCTGTAGCTAATCTGCCTGGGTTTGCATTCTGGCTCGTCTGGGTGACAAGTTACATGGACAAGTTTCACTCAGTTTACATCATCTGTAAAACTGGGATAATATCACCTACAGAATAGCTATAAAGGTTTAAAGGACTAAAGTGTTGGTTGTAACTATCATTATTATTGTCAGTCTTTAGTTATACAATTGGGAAAGATGTATAGCTGAAAATTTACACTCATGGCAAATGGGAAACAAATTTTATGATCATGATAAGGAGAATGATGGTGGTGACAGACATCAGATTTATAAACTTTGATAAGTTTTCTAGGACATGCCAACATTTAATCAGCTAGCTTAGAATAGTATGCTACCATGGTTACCTTAAAATTGCATCTTAGCCTTAAAAATGTTTTCACACAGAAATTCCATTTCTTGGAATTGAGCCTGAGGAAATAATTATAGTCATGAACACAAGTAGGTATCTTCAAGGATGTTGGCGAGAGCGGCCAGTACAGAATGGAGAAAGCATACAGTGGGCACAGACAACGGAGACTGATGTAGAAGAACATGTCAGAGCAGGAGAAAATTCCCAGGATATATCATTAAGGGAAGAAAGTGGGCTGCAAAGCTATATGCAGCATGAGCTCATACTTGACTTGGAAAAGTCTGGCAGGATTTATATCAAAATGTTCATAGTGGTTATCTCCAGAAGGGAGAATTACAGGTAAGAGTATAATTTTCTTCTTTTTACTCTATTTTCTACAATCAATTTTACACTAAAAGAAGAAAAAAAACAAAGTTAGAATCAGGATTATTTCTTTGAGAATGCTGAGAAAGCTGCTACATTAAAAAAAAAAACCCGTTCACAACATGATGCCCTTCCCTCACCCTCAGCTACCCCTTTCCTGTCATGTTGTCCTGCGTGACTGGTCAGATCAGGTTACGATAAAAACCCAAGGGAAACTCTATACCTCAATTCTACACTTATTCTATTTTTCAATTTCTATACTATTAAAAATACAAAAACATCATTCACGGCTATGACCCAGAGGACAATCACACAAAGTACATTCTGGCCGTGAGTCTGTGGTCGCTGGTATAATTCCTCTTCTTTCCCACCCCCGGGCCAGGGGCCGGGGAGGGGAGGGATGGAGAGCGAATAAGTGCCGGCCCCACTAGGGCATAGGCGGCCTTGTCGCTCTGGGTCACCCGCCCTGATGATATCCCCTGTTCACCTGAAATTAAACCACTGCCTTGAGAAGGAAGCAGGCTCCACAGGGTATGAGGCTGCAGGCAGCCGGCCAAGAGTTCAATTATCTGAACCACAGCCCAGCCTCATATTCCCTTGGGTACCGCCCTGCGCTGCTGCCTTCTGCCTGTGCCTTGTTTACAGAACCACAGAACAGCGGCTTCCCCTTCATCCACTCACCGGCCAAGGGGAAACGTACTTTGGATTCCTAACCTTAGCTCTTCCCAAGGTCTCCTTAGAGACGGGTCTACGTTAAGTCACCACAGGCCACCCTGTAGTAGTGCGCTCTGGCTGAACCGGGGCTCGCTCCTGGTAGCCTCGGGCGTGTGACCCTGCGTGGGGGCGGGTACCTGTCGGGGGATGCGGCCGTGGTACCAGGCGTGGCTGCGTAAGTCCTCGCTGCTTAGCAGCAGCTCCTCCTCCAGCTCCTTCTTCAGCCTCTCCGGGGTCCTGTCCATGACGTGCCTCTCCTTGGAGAACTGCAACACACAGGGTCACCAGTGATCTCCCAGCCTGCTGGGGCCGGCGAGCCCAGGCCAGCTGGCTGGAGACGCCGGCCTTGCGGTCGGCTGTTTTGCTAATCAAACCAGTATATGCCCAAAGCCCTGGTCAGGTAGAGGAGCCTGGATAATGATTACAGTTAGCTGTGAACTTTCATTTCTCTGGCTGCAGAGAGCGTGTAGTAAAATTTTCACCTGCACTCGGGGACTATGATAGGAGAATCAGCCAAGCCGTTCCTTTTATCAGTCTACTCGGGTAGCAGCTGAAAACGTGGGGAGCAGGGCAGGGGGCGCCAGGGAGAGATGTGCCAGGCCACCCAGAGAGCTTCCTCATTCTCCTTCAGAGCTGTCCTAACACAGAGCTGGGAAGGACCGAGTCCCAGCCAGCCCATGGCCCCAGGTCTGCAGGACAGTGCTGCCCAAAGTGTAGTCCCTGGGCTGTCATGATGGCTCTGAATTCTTTGCTACTGGCAAACTCCAGTTCAGGATTGAGTTCGCCTTTAGAAACGTTTAGAGCAATTGGACAGAGTAATGTCTCTTGAATCTACTAACAGAAGTCTAAATTTGTACTTTGTATGTGATTTTAATTTCATTTTTTCATGACAGATCGGAAAAGGAAACTTAAATCAAAACAAAGGACTGGCTCTTCACCTCAAGTAGTTTGAGAACCACTGAATCTAGGTCACTGCATAGCGGCCGGGACAGGAGTTCTGGGTGGGTAGCACTTGTTCCGGGTTTAATTTAGAACCCACGCCCACTTACAACATGTGAACTGAACTTGGACACCTGCCTGGTTCCCAGCAAAACCAGGCTCAGGGACTGTGGCTGAAGGTCATATGAGCAGGAAAAGGCTGTGTCCTTGTGTTTTCTCAACTTCCCCAGCTTGGCCTCAAAGGCCTGTAGGAATCACAAAACTATCCTCATCACATTGTCCTGCACCTTAGCAAGGAAAGAGCCCCCCAAACCTCCTCCACTCAAGAAGAAGAAAAAGACCTAGGATTTTACAGCTGGATTCGTATCCTCAGCCCACGAGGGCACTGGCCACAGAATGACTCCTGGGCTGTTTTCAAGGTGGGGCTCTGGCTTACTAATTATTTACTTCTCCCTCCTCCTCTTCTCACAGTGCAGGCCCCCCCGGAGTGTTTGACGGATGAGCTGAATTCCTATCAAAGGGATACTGATGTTGGCTGCCTGCAGCGCCCGCCGGCATTAGCACTGATGTTTGACACTGTCGGCTTCGATCATTAATTATGTACAGGTACCTCTGAAGACAGCTCGTTGGGAAGACTTGAGTACAGAATGTAGATTGTCAACCAGGCCACATTTGCTATTTGTTTATTGTCTGTCTTGCCTCCTGCTAGATAATAAGCTTCCCGAGACCAGAAGCCCATCTCCCTTCTTCCCTGCTGCCTTTGGGTAATACCTGAACACAATGGTTACTCCGTACTCACTGAATGAACAAATAACCCAATGCCTATGACTTTTCTTAGCTATGGAGGTTCTCCTGTTTCCTCTCAAATTATTTGAAGCCCTGGTTTAACCGGGCGGGTTGCCACACAGCTAAAGGATGACTGACATTCCTCAGTCTCTCTCTTACAGGGAGATGTGGCCACATGGCTAAGTTTTGGCCAAGGAAGCGTAAACTGCCATGTTGGTGGGACTTCCAAGCTGAGATGTGATGGCCGGAGCTGCAAAACCATCCTGGATAGTGAGGAAGAGGACAAACCATAGGAACAGGGGAGCAGAATCCTGAAGGAGCCCAGGTCCCTCACAACGGTGAGGCCAACACCCCAGCCCTCGACTGCCGGCCTCCAGGCCTTCCATGTGATCTTCTAGCTTTTTTAAGCCTGTTATTTTGGGTGTTCCTGTCACTGGCAGCTGAGCTAAATCCTAACCGATACTGTGACCCTGGCCTCTCTTTAGCCACCCTGACAGTCTGTACACCTAGCCTAAATCCCTTGTGCCGAGTCCTGGGTCCACTTCTTCTTGGCCTGAGCTCTGAAAATGCAGCAACCAGCAGGTCCTATCCTCTGTGTAACCCTCCACTGAAACTGTGTTCGCCCAGACCCCAAAAGCTATCCCCATACTCTCCTTGCTCCCTGAGAGCCGACACCCAGGCCATGTCCCATCCTCCACCCCCTGTCTCTTTCTCAGCATCCCATAAATATCAAAGGTCTTCTGTAGCATTTTATATGGGACAGTCTTTTACTTCAGGTTTTGAGATAAAATTCTTTTGCACTTGTTACCAAAAATAAAAAATCAGTTCTTGTTACTTCTGTCCTAACTCCTTAGAGGAAAGTCCAGAATTACTGTTCTCTCCCCCTGCAGACTCAGGAGCTGGGGCACTCTAGGGAAGTACCTAGACAAGAGAGAAAAGATCTGTAAGACTGACCCTCTCAAATAATCTGGGACGGAAGACCAGACTTCAGAAAATATGCCCTTAAGCTCTTGCATGATTTGTGAAAAGTTAGGGGGTTACACAGTTGTCCAGACTTGTATTTTAAAGGGGGAAGAGGAGAAGGGAAAGGGAGGGAGATGAAGGGGGAGGGGGTGGGAGGAAGGGGGGTAGCCAGAGCCAGAGCGAGCAAGAATTGCAAAGGGCTCTTCATTTCAAGCCGGTGAGGGCTGGTTCTACTGCATTAAAAGGAGCCAAGGGGGCCGCTGGGAGCTTCTGCGTCTACAGATGATGTGGGCAATGTCTCCCAAACGACTGAAGAGGCAATTCAGAAGTCACCCACATATGGTCACTCTCATGATTAAATAGTGGTCATTTGGGAGAGGATGCCTTCTAGAACTTTCACTCATTGTTTTAATCACATATATTAACGCAACTTTTATTTTTCCCAGGTGCCTCTTTTATGACATCTTGACCTTGCTGACTCTGATTTTGCCACTGTAGGTAGGTACTTTGATGGGCTGTCAACCCCGTGGTTGGTGAGGGGTGACCATATAAGAAAGCAGATTACACTGAATGGAAGTGCAGTACTCACTGACTTTTGGACCTTATGTTCTTCAACTACCAGAGAAAGCAAGAAAATAATTACAAATAATCGATCTCTCAAACAATTGCTATAAATGTTACTAATGACCACCTTATAGTAACACAACGTTTTCTTCAAGCTCAAATTCTCTAACTATTTGCCCCTAAATTTGAACTTCATTCCTGGAAGGTAAGTCTGATTCTTTGTTTCTTGAGCCTCTTATCTTGAGGGGAGGAGGTGGCAGCGAGGGGAGGCCAAAGATGGAATAGGGTTTCACTGTGCCAGCACGGGCCCTGGCTATCCTGAGCTCTACCACACACAGCAGCTGGGGCACAACCTCCGGAGGAAGGGAAGCTGCTAGGCTTTGCATCAAGAACATTCTGCCCACGAGTCTTGCCAGGTTCATTCCAGGGACCAAATCCACCCGCAGCCACCGTGAGAGAAAGATGCAGGCTGGACACGTATCTTCTACTCCAAGTCTTGCCTGAGTCTGATCCATCAGAGATTTGAGAGCAGTGCTTTTTTTGTGGGGGTGGGGAGGATGGGGAGGAGGGGTAAGAAAATGTGCTATGTACATAAATTAAGTAATAAGTATACCTTGAGCAGGAAAGAAGAAAGGGAGGGAGGGAGGGAGGGAGGGAGGGAGGGATGGAGGCAGGGCTTAGTAACTACTGTGTCAGGGTTACCCAACTCACATGGCTCCACTTCTAAAACTTCTTCCGGTCCCAGTCGTTAGCTTTGGGGTCTGAGACGAGAGGTAGGTAAACGGATAACTACAGCAAATGAGGGGATGGATGAGGCCCACAACTGTCCAACTGAATGAAAATTCATCAATTACTATCATTGCTGCTTTTCATGGAAATCTGAGTCTAGCTACTACTTTCCTACTGCCAGCATTTTCATAACCCTGATGTCATCGGATGTTACAGCACAGTGTTTAAGAGCTCGGGCCAGCCTGCCCCGTCCATCCATAGGTCACCGTGCCACTCACCAGCTGTGTGGCTCTGGGCACGTGACTTTACCTCTCTGTAGAGCTCCTGGTCTACAAAATGGGGATAATAACATATGACGAGAGGTTAATAGGGATGAAATGGATCAATATCCATAAAGTGCTTATCACATACCGTGGCACACAGACAGCATGCACTGTTAACTGTTTTTATAGGCCTATATCAGAATGCTACTCACCTGGTTAAATAAAATGAACAGTTTACGTTTGAGGTGTTTAAGGTCTGACGCACAGGCATGGTGGGTGGGTCAGTACCTGGGAGGAAAGCAGTTAAGGAAAGCAGCCTGGTACTTAAGTGCCCACTGGCTACCTTAATGTTCTTCAGAAGCCTCGCTGTTCACCTGCCTCAGGCCCTCTGGTCCGGTTACACTGCCAGGACCAGTCCTAGCTTGCTGAGGCCGCCTCCAAAAATCACTCTAATCTGGAATGAACATCTCTGGAGCCCCACACCGCAGGCAAGTCTGGTCTTGACAGGCTGGAATAGCTGGAGCCCAGGAGATGGTTGGAAAACACATTCTGGAGGCACAGAGCCAGCTCTACCGACGTGCTGGGAACCTCGATTAACAAGGAAACCCACATTTCAACAGTTCTCTGAGGAAGAAAAAGCTGTTCCAGCCTAGGGAGGAATGGAGCTCAGGGTCTCCTCTCGCAACGGCTGTGTGATGTGCGATCCTGCATTTCAAATCAGGCACAACAGGGGGACCCGGACTCTCAGGAGGTTTGTGTCCCTAAGTCCGGGGATGAGGGGCGTGTGCTCACCACCACCGGTGGAAAAGCCCCAGAGCCGCTGTGGGAGACCATTGAGAGGATTAGGAAAAGGTGGCATCTGTATTATAACTAATATTTTATTCTCTCCCTGCGTGGAAGGAAAGCTTCCCAGTTCCTACAGAATTTTAAATTGTGCAAATCACCAAGAAAGACCACATCCCCAGGCTGGGAGCTGTGGATGGAAAGGAAAAGACTGCGGAGGCACCATCTTGGGGCCAACAACAATGGTGACCAAGCAGTTTGCCAACCTTCAGGCTGCTGGCGGGTGATGACAGGCTGGGTCCCTACCCTCAGGAGGGCACATTCTCCTAGAAGCCCACACAGGATATAGTTTAACACATCCCTGAGCTCTGGAGACAGAATGCTGGGATCTCATCCCTGCCCCTGCAGCTCCTTAGCCTGGGCAAGTTACGCCACCTCTTTATCCTTTGGTTTTCCCATGTCAAAAAGGCCCCATATGGGGTGGGGGCGTAGGAAGGAGAAGATGGGGTTATCAGGGTTGGCCCTTGAGGATAAAACTTGAGAACAGTAAGGGTGCTTTGGGCATTTGAGCTAAGAGCAGCTGGGCCTGGTCAGATAAATGTGCTGTTTGGGGAGGAGAGGGCTAGAGCAGGCAGAGCCTCTCCCCCTAACACCCCAAGCACCCCTTTTCTCTCTCCAGGAGAGCTCCATCTTTTCTCTAAGTATGTGGTTCAAACCTACCTCCCTGGACATTGCTGGCTGACCTGGCTAAATCCCTGACCCAAGGTGGCCTAACCAAATTTCTTCCTGGGATCTTTCTAAGGGAACTGAGTGAAGGACACCCTACCTGCTTGTGAAAAAGTCATGAGACTGGAAGAATGGAGGTTGCTTCACCTTATGTTGACAGATTGGGCTGAGAGAATGAAATCATTGTGCAAAGAGAAGAGGAGCAGGAGACAGAAGGATCCCAGTGGCACACACATCCCTAACCCCAGCTGATTATGTTAACTGGCAAACTCCCCTGATACCTCAGTTAGTTTGTGCTGGACTCCTGTCACTTGTGACCAGAGAAGTCCTGACCCAGGAAGGCAGGGATCAGACAGATCAGACAGAGGGGCACTGTAGGCTGAGAGGTTAGACCTTCACACTCCAGACAGTGAGGGCCATTGGCACTTTCTGCCTGGGATGGCAACAGGTACACAAAAAAGATGCTTTCGGACGGATCAATCTGGCTGCAGTGAGCAGGAGGGGCTGGATGGGGCTGGGGTTAGCGGCACAAGGCCAGTTCAGAGTCTTCTGAAATGTGCTGATGATGCCCAAATCCCCATCTCCAGCCTTTAGGGTTGCTGCTGTGGTAGGGATATTTACCAGAATCCACTTCAGAGCTCAGATGCCAATATGGATAAACGGAACTCATCTTTTCTGCGAAGCCTGCTCTTCTCCTTTCCCAGTCATTGGCACCTCCACTGCCCTCATTACTCAAACTAGAACCCTCAGAATTGGCTTCCGCTGATCAAGAAATTCCTGATTATACCTCTCACCAAGGCCCATTCTAATCCCCGTGGAGGTTATCATGTCCTGTTCTCCCTGAACTTTCACAATAGCCTCCTGACAATTTCCCTACCCCCATGTCTAGTGCTACAACCCACCACCTACAAAGCCACAGATCATTATATCCTCAGAGACTTTAGTCAAGGGGTGCCCCAGCTAGGGCTGAACATGAGATCCAGAGTCTCTTCTAGCCCCTCCTCCCCCCAAATGGATCGGCTTCTTATGTCTAGTTTTCACTCTCCCAGGGCTCAGACCTGGCCCATAAGGAACACAGACCCCCATCTCCCTCTCCTCCCAGATCCCTGAGCTTTGAACACATTACATTCCTTGCAGCCCAGTGAGCTGCACAGTGGGGGCAATGCAGTCTACCAGGCATGAGCTTCTTGAGGGCAGAAGCCATGGCTTACTTGCTTTGGGCTCCCAGAGCCTGGTGGCTGGCACGCAGCAGGTACCCAGTAAACACTTACTGGCTGGAACCATGCTTGCCATTTCACCCTCCGTGTGGCAGCTTCCTTGCCACTGGGTGGGGAGAAAAAGAAAGAGTTTGGAGGTTGGTCAAGAACAGGTGACAAAAAACAGAGTCATAGGTCAATGGAACAGAATAGAGAGCCCAGAAATGAACCTACACTTGTGTGGGCAATTAATCTATGAGCAAGAGGCAAGAATATACAATGGAGGAAAGACAACCTCTTCAGTAAATGGTGTTGGGAAAACTGGACAGCTATATACAAAAGAATCAAACTGGACTACTTTCTCATGCCACATACAAAAATAAACTCAAATGGATTAAAGACTTACATGTGAGACCCGAAACCATAAAACTTCTAGAAGAAAACATAGGCAGTACATTCCTTGACATTGGTCTTTGTAACGTATTTTTGGATATGTCTCCTCAGGCAAGGGAAACAAAAGCAAAAATAAACAAATGGGACTACATCAAACTAAAAGGCTTTGCACAATGATGGAAACCATCAACAAAATGAAAAGGTTGCCTACTGAAGAGAAGATATTTGCAAACAATATACCTGATAAGGGGTTAATATCCAAAATATACAAGGAACTCATACAACTAAAGAGCAAAAGACCAAACAACCTGATTTTTAAAAACGGGCAGAGGATCTAGATAAACATTTTTCCGAAGAAGACACACAGATGGCCAACAGGTACATGAAAAGATGCTCAACATCACAAATCATCAGGGAAATGCAACTCAAAACCACCATGAGATATCACCTCACACCTGTCAGAATGGATATTATTAAAAAGACAACAAATAATAAGTGTTGATGAGGATGTGAAGAAAAGGAAATCCTCATGCACTGTTGGTGGAAATGTAAATGAGTGCAGACGCTGTGGAAAACAGTATGGAGATTCCTCAAAAAATTTAAAATAGAACTACCATGTGATCCAGCAGTTCCACTCATGGGTATTTATCTGAAGAAAACAAAAACACTGATTAGAAGAAAAATATGCACCACTATGTTCACAGCGGTATTATTTACAATAGTCAAGATATGGAAGCAACCTACGTGCCCATCAATAGATGAATGGATAAAAAAGATCTAGCATATATACACAATGGAATATTACTCAGCCATAAAAAAAGAATGAAATCTTGCCATTTGACACAACATGGATGGACCTAGAGGGGGTATCATGCTAAGTGAAATAAGTCAGACAGAAAAAGACAAATACTGTATGATTTCACTTATATGTAGAATCTGAAAAACAAAACAAGGAACAAACATAACAAAACAGAAACGGACTCACAGATACAGAGAACAAACAGGTGGTTGCCAGAAGGGAGTGGGGTTGGGGGATGAGAGAAATAGGTGAGGAAGATTAAGAGGTACAAACTCCCAGCTGCAAAATAAATGAGTCAGGGGATGAAATGTACAGTGTGGGGAATATAGTCAATAATTTTGTAATATCTTTGTATGGTGACACATGGTAACCAAACTTATGGTAATCATCATGAATGTAGAGAAGTATCAAATCACTATGTTACATAACAGGAATTAACATAGTGTTGTAGGTCAATTATACTTCAAAAACAAACAAACAAACTCATAGAAAAAGAGATCAGATTTGTGGTTACCAGAGGTGGAGGTGGGGGAGGGGGAATTGGATGAAGGAGTCAAAAGGCACAAACTTCCAGTTATAAGATAAATAAGTCCTAGGGATGTAACGTACAACATGATCAATATACTTAACTCTACTGCACGCTACATATGAAAGTTGTTAAGAGAGTAAATCCTAGAGTACTCATCACAAGGCAAACAATGTAGTTTTTCTATTTCTCTAATTTTCTATCAACAGGAGATGATGGATGTTCACTAAGCTTATTGTGATCATCATTTCATGACGTATGTAAGTCAACTCGTTATGCTGTACACTTTAAATGTAACAGTCCTGTATGTCAGTTATACCTCAATAAAACTGGAAGGAAAAAAAAAAAAAAAACAGGTGACCCTGGCCACCTTTCTAGACTTCTCTTAACTTGTGTCTGTCTGCACCTGGGAGTAATAGTGCCCACTTCACAAGACCACCTGACCTGATGCACCTGGAATTAAAAAAAAAAAAAAAGGCACTGGCACAGTGCCTGGCATATGGTAGGTGCTCATGTGGAACAATATAGAATTTGAACCCTCTAAAGATGCTTCTTAGTTAAAAAACAGAAAGTTATTCACTAAAGAGTTTTTTTAAAAAACGAATTATACCACCCATCAGAAGGTCTTAGAGATATTTGGTCTTTGAGAATTTATCAATAGTTCTGATGGAATAAAAAAAAGCTAGAAGTTGGAACTACCAATTTCTACTTAGGCGTAGGTATGTTTATTCTGTTTATTTCAGTTCCAAGTCAATAGTTGCTGGGGTTTTGAGTAGCACTAAATGGTTCCATCTGTGCAGGGTGACGCTGAGCGCCTGTAAGAAGGCACTTTCCCTCGGCGGCATGCGTCTCAGTACTCACATGCACACGTGGTTACTCCGGCCGGCCACACGTCCACAGCGCACAGGACAGAGTGGCAGCATGAGAGTGTAAGAAAGTTGTGTGTTTTGCATGAGGGCTGAGACATCCTGGTACAGAGATGATGTGTCCTTCAGGGCCTTGGAGGCTTAGTCATCAATATGTTTTTTTGTTGAATTTTTAAGGTTGGGATGATTTTCTAGTCATTCATTCTATGACCAAGGTTGGGAATTAACTTGCTTGAAATAAAAAAAGGAGGATGGGAATGTGTGCATGAAAAGAGGAAGAGAGGGGGCGGGGAGCGGAGAGAGTGAAGAGGGAGGGAGCAAGCTTCTGGGCTATTGTGTCCTAGTTCAGAGTGTCGGGCCACAACACCCAGAAAGCTATCAGACTCTCAAACAAAAGCTTCTCTCTTCTGCCCTGGACTGCTTTACTCAACTGAGGGAGAGAGGTCCACAAAAGTCCAGGCCACTCATCGGGTTGTAGCAAACAACTCCACAGGTCATGTTTTCTCATAAATCTCACCCAGAAATTATGATCACAAACAAAATTGTAAGTCCGACTGCATGAAAAACTGGTCTAATTTCTCAGCAAAGACCATGTCCTCTGATGAGCCGATGGGAAACCCCTCTGAGGCCGCTGTGAACTGTCCCCAGGTGGCCAGGGCAATGCCAGAGTCCGGAAAGACCCTCATCTCAGATCCACTGAATGCCAGCAAGGCACGTGATCACGTGACAGCTGTGCCATCTCGAACCCTAACGAACAATGTATACACATGAAGAGGTGGAGCTCCTCCACCCTGGAAAAGGCACACTTTTGATCACCATTACAGGAGTATTCTGAAGCCTCACCAAGCCTCTTAGCATCTAGGGTTGCCTTACAAGTAAACCCGCCTAGAAATGAGATTCTTTGGAGATTTCAGAAACTCAGACCCTTTGAAACACCGCCTTGTGCTGAATTTTAAGCAGTGGACCAGTTTATGACCAAATTCCAAAGTATATCAAGGGCTTTCAGAGATCCAAGTGGTATTTTTACCGTTGAAAACCTGCATAAATTGATCACGAAGCCACAGAATGAATAAATCTCAATTACTTCTGCCACTCTTAACCCTGACCACAGGCTGAAAAACAAAAATCCACTTCTCCACCAGTTTCAGGCCCAACGATTTCTAGTACAAACCTTCAACTGTTTTAATCTGAGGTAGAATAGAATGAAAGGGGATGGCATTTGTAGCAATCCTAAGGCCTCGAAATGAAACTATTCGTATATTGGGTTCTGCGCCACCTTTGACTGACACTCGCTGGCTTTATGACTTGCCTAAAAATATTTTATCACAATCCAAAAATAAGTGAAGAAAGGCTTGAATTTACTAATCCAACTTTTCCCATTGGGGTGCTAGGCTAGACAAATAGTTTCTCATGCTAATAACTGTGATTAAAGTCGAAGTCTTTACCTAAGTAAAGAATTAATTTTGTAACTAAAAGTCCAAAGAGAAAAAATGTCAAATTCAAATTTTATATCTCATATTTGGTAGACAAAAGCAAATGGTGGCATGGGCAGTTGGGCATTTCAGCCTGGCCCAGCGCAGTGGGGGGTGGCCACACAGTGGCCTGGCCATTGGCTCCGGGATGTGTACAACAGAGGGACATTATATCTAAGGAGGGGCCCTTTGTAAACAGCCATTGAAAATTTGTACACAACAGCCGCCTGGCAGGTGGCAATAGAGCGTCTTGAGGAAAGGGTGCCTAATTCTAATTCACACAAGGTACTCTGTGGGCTAGCAGGGAAAGGCCCTGAGCTGTCCCGGAGGCTCTCTGCCTGTTAGGTGTTGGGCTTTTGACAAATGGGGACCTCCGGTCTCACTTGGGCCCCTTGCCTCTGAGCCTGCTCCTTTCAATCCTGAGATTAAAGCTCAGTGACGCAGTCTTTGGAGGCAGCTTCCTAACCCACACAATACTTCACCCTGTTGGCCAAAGTTCTGCAGAAACAATCAGGTAGTTAGTTTTTGTTTTTTTTTTTGTTTTTTTTTTTAATTTTTGGCTGCGTCCAGTCTCAGTTGCGGCACGCAGGATCTTTCGTTGTGGCTCGCAGGCTCCAGAGCGCGCAGGCTCAGTGGTTACGGTGGCCGGACTTAGTCGCGCTGTGGCGTGTGGGTTCTTAAGTTCCCTGACCAGGGATCGAACCCATGTTCCCTGCATTGGAAGGTGGATGCTTCACCACTGGACCACCAGGGAAGTCCCAGGTAGTCAGTTTTAAATCAAGAGCTTGATAGTCACTGGAACACTGTGCCTTTGATTAAACTCAAGGACTTACCAAGTGCCTACTGTGCCACTGGGCCTCCTAGGCTAGACCTGAGGGGAGATGCAGACATGAGTAAGAAATACTCCATGGCCTGACATGGGCTACAGAGCCTCTTTGAGGAGACAAGACATCCGAAGGGAATGTACAGTAATAAATCACAAGTTGTTTTGCTGAAGTTCTTCAGTGTTTATCTTTTTTGAGGTCAGTGAGGGCCTTTGGCTCCTTCTGAGAAAGGACTCAGTAGCAAAGAGATTTCATAAAATCTCAATAAGTTTCAGCATTCTGAAACACTTCAATTAATTTAATGCTAACATTTAAGTTCCTTGAAGATATAAATTTCTCTTTTCTAAATCCTAGAATCTCATCTTCAGCAAAGATTCTACAGATGGGTTTTGATGCCATTTTACCATTTTATAATTAAACCTGAGTAATTTATCACACTTTACATCAGATTCTCACTCCAGTGCCATTAAAAACTGATTTGCAATTTGCAGTTAAATTAAGATGCTTCATTTTTTTACTTTGTGTGATTTTCCTTTTCACAGACAAATGATGATACAGGGGCCGTCAGACACTAGCACAGATACGAAAATGCCATCAAACCCCTCAGAGAGCCCAAGTCCAAGAGATTTCATTTTATTCATTATCAAACCTTATCAAATGCTTATCAAAAGAGGCTCAGAAACCATGAATAAGAAACATGAAGAGGATATCTGTGGAACTCCGTGCTTATCAAGGTTCTGTGAAATTCGCATTAAAATTCTGCTTTCCATATGTGTAAATGAAAAAAGGCTAATTTTAATTTGTGTAGACTGGAGCCTTAAAGCAGCGTACTCTCTAAGCAGGCAGCAGTAACTTAATCCTCCATTGCAAACTAATTACATTAGAATCATTCTGATTGGGACCCACGGCTCCCTTTGATGTTAAACTCCTGTTGCCTTTCATCCACAATCATTCTCTGGGCAAGAGAGAATGATTCTTCCCCACACCCTCCCAATCCTGCTAGATCATGAAGCTATGGCTCTTGAAGTTCAATTTTATTTTGATGAAACACCAAGGGACTGAAAATTATTTTTCACTGAAGAAGACTGATTTTGGTCTGAAAACTGCAGGAAGAATTCTAAGTGTGACAGAATGTAGCACATCCAACACCAAGAATAGCATTTTTCCTTCACAAAGGTTACTCACATGTGAAAGAACTTGCTGAATGCACTCATTACACCATAAGCTCTCCTCCCTTCCCACCCCTCCCCTGGCCCCAGTGGGTTTGTCCATCATGTTTCTTACCCTTTTGACAAAGCATTACCCAGGGGCTCACTCAGTGCTCAACTCCAAGGGGGTCTCACCTTTCTCTGGTAATAAACTGAAACACGATAAGATTGTCAACAAGCCATTTGTTAACATCCTGCCCTGCTGAAAGCTATGGTGGGTACCCTCCCCTCTAGATCAAATGTAGGTGATGACTTCCTGGAACAGACATCCAAATCACCCTCATGAGGCAGCCCTGTATTCTGATTCTTCCCAGTGAGAAGTTGGATGTGCCACATTGACGATGAAGGCTGAAGTTCACTGGTGGCACTTAATCCTTTATTGGGTCAGTGAAATGAAGGGCTTCAAATAAAAGCCAAGTACCAGTTTGACCGATGAAAACCTCCTCTAAACTGCTTTGCTCCCTTTAACCATGTCCTCAAGTGACTTCTGATAACACCTCTCTCTCTCACACACACAAGCTAAATAAGACAACACAAGTGAAATATTAATCACTCCGTCTGGCAGTGAGATTCCATTCAGTAAGAGTAGTGTTTTGTTAACATCTACGGCGAATGAAAAAACAGAGACTGCCCTGGCTAAGGCGGTGGCTAAGGCAGACCCAGGATAAGGGTTTGAAGACCAGCTGACCAAAGTTCAGAACACAAAGAGAGCCAAACCAGAAATCTTTACCATTGGTAATTCAAGCTTGTTAATTCAACATCTTAATTCACGTTATGAGTGATCTGGAACACAGCTGTTCACCAAAATGGCTGCCCTATTTGCTCTTCAGTAAGAATATCAGAAAATAAAAATCAACTTAATTCAAATACTATCCTTTCCAAAAACAAAAAAAAACAAAAAACCACCCCAAACCCCAATTCTATCCTTTCCTTAATTCACCTCAAATGCATGAGGCATTACTGAATAAACAAAATGCATTGTGATGGAAAGACACTAGGAGATGTAATTGGAAGGAAAAATGAGATATGCCAAACACGTGGAGGAAAATCCAAAGATTCAGAAAGCCTTTCAGTGTGCGGGTGGAATAAATGACTTTCCAAATTCTCTCTTTGCAAAATAGTACATGACTAACAACTGTCTCAGAAAGCGCATTATATATCAGAGCTAAGTACGGAGTAGGTTTTCAGTAAAACTAAATGACTCATCACAAAATGGGTTTTGGCCAAGCATCGACTTCACTGCTTCCAATATACACCTCACACACATGCCACTTTAAAGGTATATATTTCTCCCAGAGGAGTTCAAAGTTCTTGACACCCACACAACTCATCTAACAAGTTTTTTTTAAAAAACACACAAACACCATTCTAGATGTCATGGACAGGATCAGGGAAGCAGCAGCTGGACTTAGAGGGACAAGATACCTAATACAACACAACTCAGATCTCGTGAATCATATGATGTCCCTGGAATTAAATAAGTAGCAAGAATATTTATATCTCACAAGAGAAAACATGACCAAGGCCCTGAATTTTCGTGACTTGCTCAGACTTATGCAGTAAAGGATTGCCTGAAAACTAGAATCCAAGTCTCCCAAAGTATATAAAGAACCAGACATGTTTACAGGAAGGACCTGGGGAACATGAGGGCTGTGTTGACATATATGAAGGTTTGGGATGTTCTCGTCCCAAGATGGCAGGTCACATATTCTTGGTTCAACCCCCTAGAGAAATGAATCCAGACTCCCTCCTGTCTTATTTCTAGGTGTCTACTCATACCAACTAATTTGACCTCAAATAGACATGGTCATAATAAGGAGGGGAAAAACATGTATCTGAAGGGTTATTATTATACCCATTTAACTGAAGAATAAGGTGGACATTGCAAGGCACAGACTTTGACTCAATACTAGGAGGATCTTTCTAGCAATTTAGAGTTTTCAAACATGGGAATGTATTGCCTTTAGGGTACAGTACACCTCCCATCTCTAGAAATGTCAAAAAGAAGGGTAATGAAATGACCTCCTATGAAGATTTAGGGCCACATGACCAGTTAGGAAGTTACTGCAGAATTTTAAGCAGTAATAGATAATGAGGCCTGAAGTACAGTACTGGTGGGAGAGACAGGAGGAAGGGGTAGATGAGAGAAGAGTTTAGGAGTAAAATCATGAAGACTTATAATTGATTACACATGGAAGATGAATAGGGGGAAAAGATATGGGAGCTCCTGGAAGATGACTGAGCCATCAACTTCCAGTACAGAAGCATGAGCGGGGAGCAAGTTTATGGAAGAAGATGTAGAGCCTGAGGTACTTGTGGGCCATCTGGATGGAGTGGCTCACCAGGCCATGGGATCCAGGTGCTATAGAGAAGGGCCTGAGAATCCTCAGTGTAGAGGGGGTATGCTGTCTCAAATGCCACCTAAGAGATGGGTTATAGAGAGAACATGAGAAGAGGGCTAGAAGACACTGGCTTTTTTAAGAGGCAGGCTAGAAAGAGAAGCTGAAGACAGGTGTCTTAGTCCATTTAAGCTCCTATAAGAAAAATATGATAGACTGGGTGGCTTAAACAACAAACATTTATTTCTCACAGTTTCTGGAGGCTGGGAAGTCTAAGATCAAGGCACTGGCAGATTCGGTGTCTATTGACAGCTTGCCTTCTAGTTTATAGATGGCCATGTTCTTGCCATGTCCTCACATGGTGGAAGGGATAAGAGAGCTCTTTGGGATGCCCTTTATAAGGGCACTAATTCCATTCACCAGGGCTCCACTCTCATGACCTAATCACCTCCCAAAGGGCCTACCTGCTAACATCATCACATTCGAGGTTAGGATTTCAACATGAATTCTGCGGGGACACAAACATTCAGTCTATAACAACAAAGCAGGATGGGTCGGGAAGGATCTAGGAGAAACGAGTAGAGTTCAGTGTCCTAGAGGTTGAGAGGAGACTTCCAGGAAAGGACGGCCAAGTGCAGCAGAGAGTTCTAATAGCATCAGAATTGGATGGCAGCCACAGGATGTTGCGAGGATAGGTCACTGATCAAGTCAAGGGGACTGAGTGGCCAATGGGAAGTGAGGAAGCAGAGACTGTGTTAACCAGCTTTGGGGATGGAGGAAGCCAGGGACCAGGAAGGAAGATATGGATATGACGATTATTTTTAGAATGGGGAAGACTAAAGCATGTCTAAGCCAAGAGGAAAGTGCTGGTAGAGAGGGACAACCTGAAGGTGCCTGAGGAGTCTTGGGGAGGAGGGTGGTCATGGGCACAGGTAGCAGGGCTGGCCTCGGTCAGGGAGAGGGACATTTCATCCTCAGAGGCTGCAGGAAGGAAGAGAGGGTCATGGATACGGACACAGGTAGAGCTGTAGCTTGTGGGGGCAGGGGTGGGGATGGAAAAGTATCGGGCCTGATGGTCTGAACTGTTGCTGTGGAGTAAGAAACAGGATCTTATGATGAGTGTTAAAAACAGGCTTAAAGAGAAGATGGAGAGAGGAAAATATGAGTGAGCTGAGCAAGGACAAGCAGAGCGGATGGGAGGCTTCAAGGATGTTGGCGTGAATTAGGGGAGACGCTGGTGACGATCCTCAAGCGCATCCCGCACACAAGGGGCCGACCCCAACCCCTCCCCCACTCCCATCCAAGCTGTGAGCTGGCTCCCCGCTGCGCTGCACCATCTGTGCGCCGACCGCCTCTCTGACCTCATCTCCTCCTGCCCCTCAGCTGCAGCCTGAAGTCCCATGTGTGACTCCCTTTTTCTCCCCAGGGCCTCTTCTACCTACGGCTCCTTTAGGAGCTGCCCAGTGTTACCTGCTCGGGGAAGTTCCCTGACCCAGAGCTGGGTTAATACCTCTGCCTAACACCTCGCATTGTGCTGTGTATTCTTCTTGCCTTTGCACCACCACGTGGTACCTCGGAGAGAGCTGCCTGCGAGCCCATCTCCCCAGCCGGATATGGAATTGCTCCTTTAGGACAAAAACTTTCCCTCTGTCTCCCCAGCACCCATAGGCCCTTGATACACATGCTGGGCATGGGGGTGGGGGTGGGAGCGGGGAATGAGTAGATGAATTCTGAGTGGGAGATGGGCTCGTTGGTCCCTCAAATCCCATCTTACTACAATTAAAGAATCTAGGATTCTAGCTTGTTGGTTCTCTCTGTATACCTGATTTTGTAAAGGCACACACGTAGGGCTTCCCTGGTGGCGTAGTGGTTGAGAGCCCGCCTGGCAATGCAGGGGACACGGGTTCGTGCCCCAGTCCAGGAAGATCCCACATGCCGTGGAGCGGCTGGGCCCGTGAGCCATGGCCGCTGAGCCTGCACGTCCGGAGCCTGTGCTCCGCAACGGGAGAGGCCACAGCAGTGAGAGGCCAAGGTACCGCAAAAAAAAAAAAAAAAAATTTTTTTTAAATAATAAAAGCACACACGTATTAGAGTGGACACTGGGGAGAGTTCTCCATACAAACTAAAAGACTGATCATAGCTCTTTCATAAGATAGAAAAATAGGCCATGACATTCTCGTGGCCAGAGCCAGATTCCAATAGTAGCTCCCGGGGCTATGGACATGCACTGAAAATCCAGATGAGGACAGAGATGCTGCAGTGATGTCCAACCCCAGGAGGCACTCCTCTCTTCTCCCCCACCGGGACAGCCTGAGTCTCCTCTGCTGCCCTGGGGTCGTCTGTCTCTGAAAGGCATCTTTAAACCCAGTGACAGAGGTCAGGGTCCTCCACGTACTGTGGCCCTCTCACACGTGGGTGCGTGACAACCGTTGTGGCGCACTCACCCCGACGACTCCCCAGCGTCCTTTCCAGTGTTTGGCACAGCTCCATCTCTCTGTGGTCCCGGAGGTGCTGACCCGCTAACAGCATTTTCCCAGGATCCCAGTCTCGTTTCTGCTTCCCACCCACATCTCTCCAACAAAAACAAGGTCTCGGCTAGGATCCAAGCTCCGGGGTCTGTGGTGAAGGGGATCCAGCCCCTGTCAGTCATGTCCTTCCTCTGATGCTGAAACCAGATCCCTGTGGCCCCCAGATGCCAATGGAATGCATTTAGGTTTCTTTTAAAAAGCTGTGCTAGAGAGACGGCGGAAGAGTAAGAGAGATGGTGGAAGAGTAAGACGCGGAGATCTCCTTCCTCCTCACAGAGACATCAGAAATACATCTACACGTGGAACTTCTCCTATAGAACACCCACTGAACGCTGGCAGAAGACCTCAGACCTCCCCAAAGGCAAGAAACTCCCCCACGTACCTGGGTAGGGCAAAAGAAAAAAGAATAAACAGAGACAGAAGAATAGGGACGGGACCTGCACCAGTGGGAGGGAGGAAGTGAAGGAGGAAAGGTTCCCACACACTAGAAGCCCCTTCGCGGGCAGAGACTGCGGGTGGCGGAGGGGGAAGCTTCATAGCCGCGGAGGAGAGCGCAGCCACAGGGTGCAGAGGGCAAAGCGGAGAGATTCCCGCAGAGGATCGGTGCCGAGCAGCACTCACCAGCCCGAGAGGCTTGTCTGCTCACCCGCCGGAGCGGGAGGGGGCCGGGAGCTGAGGCTCGGGCTTCGGTCGGATCCCAGGGAGAGGACTGGGGTTGGCGGCATGAACACAGCCTGAAGGTGTTAGTGCGCACGGCTGGCCGGGAGGGAATCCGGTTGAAGTCTGGAGCTGCCGAAGGGGCAAGAGACCTTTTCTTCCCTCTTTGCTTCCTGGGCGCGAGGAGAGGGGATTAAGCGCGCCGCTTAAAGGAGCTCCAGAAACGGGCGCGGAGCTGCCGAAGAGACAAGAGACTTTTTCTTGCCTCTTTGCTTCCTTGGGCGCGAGGAGAGGGGATTAAGAGCACCGCGTAAAGGAGCTCCAGAAACAGGCGCGAGCCGCGGCTGTCGGCACAGACAGTAGAGATGGGTGTGGGACGCTAAGGTTGCTGCTGCCACCACCACTCTCCACACCGGCCCTCCCGGGAGCCCGTGTAGCCAGCCAACCCGGGTCCCGGGATCCAGGGACAGCTTCCCTGGGAAAACGCGCGGCGCGCCTTGGGCCTGTGCAGTGTCACGCCGGCCTCTGCCGCCGCGGACTCGCCCCGCATCCGTGCCCCCCCCCGCCTGAGTGAGCCAGAGACCACGAATCAGCTGCTCCTTTAACATCGTCCTGTCTGAGCGAAGGGCAGACGCCCTCGGACGACCTACACGCAGAGGCGGGACCAAGTCCAAAGCTGAACCCCAGGAGCTGTGCGAACAGAGAGGAGAGGGGGTGGTCTCTCCCAGCAGCCTCAGAAGCGGCGGATTAAAGCTCCACAGTCAACTTGAAGTGTCCTGCATCTGTTGAAAACCTGAATAGACAACGAATCATCCCAAGTTGAGGAGGTGGACTTTGGGAGCAAGATATACTATTATTTTCCCCTTTTTTTTCTTTTTGTGAGTGTGTATGTGTGTGCTGCTGTGTGAGATTTTGTCTGTATAGCTTTGCTTTCACCATTTGTCCTAGGGTTAGACCGACCCATTTTTCTGGTTTTTTTTTTAAAGGAAATTTTTCTTCTTAATAATTATTTTTTATTTTAATAACTATACTTTATCCTACTCTGTCTTCTCCCTTTCTTTCTTCCTTTCTTCCCTGCTTCCCTCCTTTCTTCCTTTCTTCCCCCCTTCTTTCCTCCCTTCCTCTCTTCCTTCCTCCCTTTCTTCCTCTCCACCTTCCTTCCTTCCTTTCTTGCTTTCTTCCTTCCTTCCTTTCTTCCTTCCTTCCCTCCCTCCCTCCTTCCTTCCTTCCTTTTCTTTCCTTTCTATTTTTTCTCACTTTTATTTTGAGCCGTGTGGATTAAAGGCTCTTGGCGCCCCAGCCAGGCACCAGGGCGGTGTCTCTGAGGTGGGAGAACCAACCTCAAGACACTAGTCCACAAGAGACCTCCCAGCTCCACGTAATATCAGACGGCGAAAATCTCCCAGAGATCTCCATCTCAACACCAAGACCCAGCTTCACTCAAGGACCAGCAACGAACAGTGCTGGACACCCTATCCCCAAAAAAGAGCAAGACAGCTCTACAGCCCCATCCATTAGCAGAGAGGCTGCCTAAAATCATAATAAGGTTACCAACATCCCCAAACACACCACCAGACGTGGACCTGCCCACCAGAAAGACAAGATCCAGCCTCATCCACCAGAACAGAGGCACTAGTCCCCCCAACCAGGGAACCTACTCAACCCACTGAACCAACCTTAGCGACTGGGGACAGCCACCAAAAACAACGGGAACTACGAACCTGCAGCGTGCAAAAAGGAGACCCCAAACACGGTAAGATAAGCGAAATGAGAAGACAGAAAAACACACAACAGATGAAGGAGCAAGATAAAAACACACCAGACCTAACAGATGAAGAGGAAATAGGCAGTCTACCTGAAAAAGAATTCAGAATAATGATAGTAAAGATGATTCAAAATCTTGGAAATAGAATAGACAAATTGCAAGAAACAGTTAACAAGGACCTAGAAGAAATAAAGAGGAAGCAAGCAACAATGAGCAACACAATAAATGAAATGAAAAATACTCTAGATGGGATCAATAGCAGAATAACTGAGGCAGAAGGACGGATAAGTGACCTGGAAGATAAAATAGTGGAAATAACTACTGCAGAGCAGAAGAAAGAAAAAAGAATGAAAAGAACTGAGGACAGTCTCAGAGATCTCTGGGACAACATTAAACGCACCAACATTCGAATTATAGGGGTCCCAGAAGAAGAAGAGAAAAAGAAAGGGACTGAGAAAATATTTGAAGAGATTATAGTTGAAAACTTCCCTAATATAGGAAAGGAAATAGTCAGTCAAGTCCAGGAAGCACAGAGAGTCCCATACAGGATAAACCCAAAGAGAAACATGCCAAGGCACATAATAATCAAACTGTCAAAAATTAAATACAAAGAAAACATATTAAAAGCAGCAAGGGAAAAACAACAAATAACACACAAGGGAATCCTCATAAGGTTAACATCTGATCTTTCAGCAGAAACTCTACAAGCCAGAAGGGAGTGGCAGGACATATTTAAAGCGATGAAGGAAAAAAACCTACAACCAAGATTACTCTACCCAGCAAGGATCTCATTCAGATTTGATGGAGAAATTAAAACCTTTACAGACAAGCAAAAGCTGAGAGAGTTCAGCACCACCAAACCAGCTTTACAACAAATGCTAAAGGAACTTCTCTAGGCAAGAAACACAAGAGAAGGAAAAGACCTACAAGAACAAATGCAAACAATTAAGAAAATGGGAATAGGAACATACATATCGATAATTACCTTTAATGTAAATGGATTAAATGCTCCCACCAAAAGACACAGACTGGCTGAATGGATACAAAAACAAGACCCATATATATGCTGTCTACAAAAGACCCACTTCAGACCTAGGGACACATACAGACTGAAAGTGAGGGGATGGAAAAAGATATTCCATGCAAATGGAAATCAGAAGAAAGCTGGAGTCGCAATTCTCATATCAGACAAAATAGACTTTAAAATAAAGACTATTACAAGAGACAAGGAAGGACACTACATAATGATCAAGGGATCGATCCATGAAGAAAATATAACAATTGTAAATATTTATGCACCCAACATAGGAGCACCTCAATACATAAGGCAAATACTAACATCCTTAAAAGGGGAAATCGACAGTAACACAATTATAGTAGGGGACTTTAACACCCCACTTTCACCAATGGACAGATCATCCAAAATGAACATAAATAAGGAAACACAAGCTTTAAATGATACATTACACAAGATGGACTTAATTGATATTTATAGGACATTCCATCCAAAAACAACAGAATACACATTTTTCTCAAGTGCTCATGGAACATTCTCCAGGATAGATCATATCTTGGGTCACAAATCTAGCCTTGGCAAATTTAAGAAAACTGAAATCGTATCAAGTATCTTTTCCGACCACAACGCTATGAGACTAGATATCAATTACAGGAAAAGATCTGTAAAAAATACAAACACATGGAGGCTAAACAATACACTACTTAATAACGAAGTGATCACTGAAGAAATCAAAGAGGAAATCAAAAAATACTTAGAAACAAATGACAATGGAGACACGACGACCCAAAACGTATGGGATACAGCAAAAGCAGTTCTAAGAGGCAAGTTTATAGCAATACAATCATACCTTAAGAAACAGGAAAAACAACCTAACTTTGCACTTAAAGCAATTAGAGAAAGAAGAACAAAAAACCCCCAAATTTAGCAGAAGGAAAGAAATCATAAATATCAGATCAGAAATAAATGAAAAAGAAGTGAAGGAAACAATAGCAAAGATCAATAAAAGTAAAAGCTGGTTCTTTGAGAAGATAAATAAAATTGATAAACCATTAGCCAGACTCATCAAGAATAAAACGGAGAAGACTCAAATCAATACAATTAGAAATGAAAAAGGAGATGTAACAACTGACACTGCAGAAATACAAAAGATTATTAGAGATTACTACAAGCAACTGTAGGCCAATAAAATGGACAACCTGGAAGAAATGGACAAATTCTTAGAAATGCACAAGCTGCCGAGACTGAACCAGGAAGAAATAGAAAATATGAACAGACCAATCACAAGCACTGAAATTGAAACTGTGATTAAAATTCTTCCAACAAACAAAAGCCCAGGACCAGATGGCTTCACAGGCGAATCCTATCAAACATTTAGAGAAGAGCTAACACCTATCCTTCTCAAACTCTTCCAAAAGATAGCAGAGGGAGGAACACTCCCAAACTCATTCTACGAGGCCAACATCACCCTGATACCAAAACCAGACAAAGACGTCACAAAGAAAGAAAACTACAGGCCAATATCACTGATGAACATAGATGCAAAAATCCTCAACAAAATATTAGCAAACAGAATCCAACAGCACATTAAAAGGATCATACAGCACGATCAAGTGGGGTTCATTCCAGGAATGCAAGGATTCTTCAATATACGCAAATCAATCAACGTGATACACCATATCAACAAACTGAAGGAGAAAAACCATATGATCATCTCAATAGATGCAGAGAAAGCTTTTGACAAAATTCAACACTCATTTATGATAAAAACCCTGCAGAAAGTAGGCATACAGGGAACTGTCCTCAACATAATAAAGGCCATATATGACAAACCCACAGCTAGCATCGTTCTCAATGGTGAAAAACTGAAACCATTTCCACTAAGATCAGCAACAAGACAAGGTTGCCCACTCTCACCACTCTTATTCAACATAGTTTTGGAAGTTCTAGCCACAGCGATCAGAGAAGAAAAAGAAATAAAAGGAATCCAAATAGGAAAAGAAGAAGTAAAGCTGCCACTGTTTGCAGATGACATGATACTATACATAGAGAATCCTAAGGATGCTACCAGAAAACTACTAGAGCTAATCAATGAATTTGGTAAAGTTGCAGGATACAAAATTAATGCACAGAAATCTCTGGCATTCTTATACACTAATGATGAAAAATCTGAGAGTAAAATTAAGAAAACACTCCCATTTACCATTGCAACAAAAAGAATAAAATATCTAGGAATAAACCTACCTAAGGAGACAAAAGACCTGTATGCAGAAAACTATAAGACACTGATGAAAGAAATTAAAGATGATACAAATAGGGCTTCCCTGGTGGCACAGTGGTTGAGAGTCCACCTGCCAATGCAGGGGACACGGGTTCATGCCCCTGTCCGGGAGGATCCCACGTGCTGCGGAGCGGCTGGGCCCCTGAGCCATGGCCGCTGAGCCTGCAAGTCCGGAGCCTGTGCTCCGCAATGGGAGAGGCCACAGCAGTGAGAGGCCCGCATACCGCAAAAAGAAAAAAAAAAGATGATACAAATAGGTGGAGATATATACCATGTTCTTGGATTGGAAGAATCAACATTGTGAAAATGACTATACTACCCAAAGCAATCTACCGATTCAATGCAATCCCTATCAAATTACCACTGGCATTTTTTACAGAACTAGAACAAAAAATTTCACAATTTGTATGGAAACACAAAAGACCCCGAATAGCCAAAGCAATCTTGAGAACGAAAAATGGAGCTGGAGGAATTAGGCTCCCTGACTTCAGACTCTACTACAAGGCTACAGTAATCAAGACAGTATGGTACTGGCACAAAAACAGAAATATAGATCAATGGAACAGGATAGAGAGCCCAGAGATAAACCCACACACATATGGTCACCTTATCTTTGATAAAGGAGGGAAGGATATACAGTGGAGAAAAGACAGCCTCTTCAATAAGTGGTGCTGGGAAAACTGGACAGCTACATGTGAAAGTATGAAATTAGAACAATCCCTAACACCACACACAAAAATAAACTCAAAATGGGTTAAAGACCTAAATGTAAGGCCAGACACTATCAAACTCTTAGAGGAAAACATAGGCAGAACACTCTATGACATCAATCACAGCAAGATCCTTCTTGACCCATCTCCTAGAGAAATGGAAATAAAAACAAAAATAAACAAATAGGACCTAATGAAACTTAAAAGCTTTTGCACAGCAAAGGATACCATAAACAAGACCAAAAGACAACCCTCAGAATGGGAGAAAATATTTGCAAATGAAGCAACTGACAAAGGATTAATATCCAAAATTTATAAGCAACCCATGCAGCCCAATAACAAAAAAACAAACAACCCAATCCAAAAATGGGCAGAAGAACTAAATAGACATTTCTCCAAAGAAGATATACAGATTGCTAACAAACACATGAAAGAATGCTCAACATCATTAATCATTAGAGAAATGCAAATCAAAAGTACAATGAGATATCAGCTCACACCGGTCAGATTGGCCATCATCAAAAACTCTAGAAACAATAAATGCTGGAGAGGGTGTGGAGAAAAGGGAACCCTCTTGTACTGCTGGTGGGAATGTAAATTGATACAGCCACTATGGAGAACAGTTTGGAGGTTCCTTAAAAAACTACAAATAGAACTACCGTACGACCCAGCAATCCCACTACTGGGCATATACCCTGAGAAAACCATAATTCAGAAAGACTCATGTACCAAAATGTTCATTGCAGCTCTATTTACAATAGCCAGGACATGGAAGCAACCTAAGTGTCCATCAACAGATGAATGGATAAAGAAGATGTGGCACATATATACAATGGAATATTACTCAGCCATAAAAAGAAATGAAACTGAGTTATTTATAATGAGGTGGATGGACCTGGAGTCTGTCATACAGAGTGAAGTAAGTCAGGAGGAGAAAAACAAATACCATATGCTAACACATATATATGGACTCTAAGGGATAAAAAATGTCATGAAGAGATCAGTGGTAGGATGGGAATAAAACACAGACTTACTAGAGCATGGACTTGAGGATATGGGGAGGGGGAAGGGTAAGCTGTGACGAAGTGAGAGAGTGGCATGGACATATTCACACTATCAAATGTAAATTAGATAGCTAGTGGGAAGCTGCCGCACAGCACAGGGAGATCACCTCTGTGCTTTGTGACCACCTAGAGGGGTGGGACAGGGAGGGTGGGAGAGAGGGTGATGCAAGAGGGAAGAGATATGGGAACATATGTATATGTATAACTGATTCACTTTGTTGTAAAGGAAAAACTAACACACTATTGTAAAACAGTTATACTCCAATAACGATGTTTAAAAAAAAAAAAAAGCTGTGTTAGGCCTATTTTTTTTTGGGGGGGGGGAGCAGGAGAAATAAGTGAGCAACTACTAACTGCCACAAGCAGGGGCTGAGTCACTTCGAAAGACATTTCCCCAGTGGCTTTTTCCACCTTGCGCAGCTTGTGCTGGCGATGCATCAGCGCCATGACAAAGGCAACTTAAGCCACTGTCAACACCAGGGTGTATCACCAGTAACCAAGCTGTCACAACAGCAGACAGACCAAGGGATGGGCCACAGGGAAAATGAGCAGGACTTTCACTCTATTACATGACACTCCAACACAGAAAGGTCGTTTCCAATGAAAACAAGTTCTGAGGACCCAACCCTCCAGGGATGTGCAGATGAGACACCTCAGGCTATAATGTGCATTCAGAGAGGCTCCAAATCCTTTCTCCAGGGGCGAGGGAAATGATTGAAAGCAAAACAAAACACAACAATAGCAACCACAAGATATAAGCTCTTCCCACTATAGGGCACTTTGTGGCTGCAAAGACAGTCACACCTCTGTACGAGAATGTATATACTTAAAATCCACTGCCTTCTAACAACGGCTTCTCGTTGACAAGACCAGTGCCGCTGGACTTAGTGACTGGTTAGCCAAGACTTACTGATTCATTTCACCACCAACTCCCTACTCCAACCTCCTTGTTGGTGTTCTTTCAGAAAGGTGGCTATTCTGCACTTGCACGGTAACTCCAGTCTCTTTGATTCCCCTGAAGTTTCCTGACACAATCACACCCACCCTCAGCAGGAGTAGCCACTGATAAGGCAGCAAGTTTCAGCTCCATTTCCCCTGCCCACACACAAGGAGAATCAGGGACTCGAGGGGCCAGAGAAGTGGGAGTTTGTCCCCATGGCCAGTTCCAGAAATGGGATCTATTGTGCTTCTCCTAAATTCCTTCTGCAGTTCTCTAGGAACCAGAAGGTGGTCCTGCCACTGCTGCAGGAAGGCAACCTAGTCTATGAAAACCAGTTCTGCGTCCTCCCTGAAGTCTTTCCTGAAAGCTGAGGTTCGCACTATGCTTTCCCAACTGAATAGTTAACTGAAGTATTAGTAGGGACAAAATCATCTTGTCAATGTTCACTGGTCTTACTATGGTATCGGAGAAAGGACACTTGGCTTGAGGCCACAAGATCTGATTTCTACTCCTGGTTCCCCCCTAAATGATTCTGGAGCAGGGAGCTTCTCTGAGCCTCGGCTTCTCCTCTGTGGAAAGGGGTAAACTACTGTCCTGCCTGATTCAGCTTGTCTTGAGACCCCAGGGAGACAACTTGTGAAGGAATCTCAGACATTGGAAAGGCTTTTGCAAATGTCACGAAATGACACTATGGACTAATGGTCTTGTGGGAAGTCCTTCAAAGGCAGGAACCTGCCTCAGCTGTCATTAAATCACTCCCCCACCTAACGAAGTTCTTACACATGGAAAGGCTACGACATTCACCATTCAGGGATTTTCAAACTTGAATGTGCTCCACTAATGTCATGGATCTGGAATGTCTTCATGACAGGCTCTTTTCCACTGGGTGTAAGCAAAACTTGTTTCCTTTTTTTACTCGAGATCCAGAGGTCTTTTGTGAAACGAGTGCCTTGTGTGAACCCTTCTGGGATGTTAAAGTCATGACCATTGACATGGCCTCAACTCATGAGGACCAACAATGACTGCATATCCTTGACCTCCTCTCCATTCTTTGCCTCCCAATTAATTCTTTTCCAGGGCCTTTGTATTCCACACAAGGCCCTTAAAGACATACTAAATTCTGCAGAATCTCTGCAAATGAGATCTTATTCCTTGAAAGCGCCTGTGTGATTGGTCCCCTATGTAATGAAGGAGCTTTTATATTTTTAGTTTTCTTCCCATACAACAAACACTATTAATAACATTGTACTTTCTCCAGAGATGATATGGATTAGACCAAATGGAAAGTTACCATGGCTACCACAGTGTTATTTTTGGTATGAGAAATTCATGCCAAGGGAAGTAGCATCCATGGTCAAGAATCGGAGCTTTATTTCCGCTTTGCTATTAGGCAATCAATCCAAATTTAATTTTGAAACTCTAATTGCAACGGAAACTAATTATGAGCAGCGAGACCTGAAACCCCTTATTAAAGTGGGAGTCAATAAAGTGATGCAGCATTATCACTGGGGCAACACTGGCACGATGAGGGATTTGAGCACAGGTACGTTTTCTTTCCCAGGTAACTATCTAAGCAAAACAAGACAGGGAAACACATCCCAAGAGTCAGAGGGAAAGCCTGAGCTGGGTGGGAAGGCTTCAGGTTCTGGTGAGTGAGCAGGTCAGGTCCTCTCTCTGTGCTATGAAGACGCAACATACTAGGGTGGGATAGGAAGCCCAGGTGGGAAGGAGGGTGTTTCCACTGACAGTCAACCACCAAGAGTGGCCGTGGTGGGGAGGCCAAAGGATGGTTAGTTTAGACCAACCTCATGTATTACTGTGGCCTTTCTGTGCAGGCCCTGGAGAAAATAACTGTAGAGGCGCAGCGGTCTCCAAACAGAATCTCATCACTCAGACCCAGATATTTATGGGCTGTTTCCTCAGATACCAAATGGTGAATTGCACTTTTCTGAATTAGCAGAAGTTGGCTTATGGGAGGACTTCTATTAGAGTGTAAATCTACTGCCAGTTCCTGCAGTGCATGATTCCCTTCGGGACCTCCCCGTCTATCTCTGACAGCTTTAAAATACTGTTAATGGTATGACTTCATCTGCCCCACTCTAGAACGATCCATATTTAGGCCAGAAACCACATGGTCCTCACGCCACCCCACTGGGCTCCAGGATAGAAAGGGGCTCTTAAATCAGGGAGGAAACACTTTTAACCTATGATTACTCACTCTCCTCTAAATTCCTTGACAAAGAGACAAAAATGAACTTGGCTGAATGGTTAGAAAGCTTATTCTGAAAACTCCGAAAGGGCAGTAAAATTAGAAGAAGCCTCTCCTCTTCACATTCACTGTCTATTTTTCTACAATGGGCTCTTTCTCCCCATAACAGGATTTCCTATGAAATTTTCCTGTTGAAGCTTTTTCAATGGCACCGAATAAGTCAGTCCCTTAGGAGAGGGAGCTCTGCTGTCAGGGTGGGAAGAATTCCTTGAGAGCTTTCTGATTCCTATTTCCCATGAATAAATGAGGTCCTTAGTCATGCTGGGGCCAACAGGATTTTTCCAAGGCAGACAAGCCCCCAGATCAGTGACAGCCTATACTAAATGGAATTCTTAGTTGTTGTCACAGTTGGGCAACAGAACAGAGGCTTCGTCTTGAATTAGTCAAATGAGGTTCTTTGAATATTTTCATCAAAATAAATAGTGTATTGACATATTACCTTTGGTATTGATGTCTTGTAACAAAGGTTAAGGATGGGAGCCTTCTTTAAATTAAAAAAAAAAAAAGTTCTGAATACTGAAACGTTTTGGAATGTGACTGCAATTTGAAAGGAGATATTTGGTGGGTTTTGTACTTATATATGTTACTGACATAATGGAGCAGCAGGGTAAGTGGAGAGAGGGGCTCAGCCTTCATTACAAAGAAGGGAAGAGAGAGAGAGAGAGAGAGAGAGGGGGAGGGAGGGAGGGAGGGAGGGAGGGAGGAAGGGAGGGAGGGAGAGAAAAGAAAAATAGTATTGAGCTACCTTGGTATAAAATTTCAGCCCAAGGAAACTGAAAGTCTCTTGAAAAACAGAGGTTCATCCTAAAGCACAGACAAGGAGCTCCCTTCTGTGTGGCCTGATTCTGCTTCCAGAGGAGACACACCACTAGGAGCTTATGAAGATCCATACGTCAAAGCCAGCACCTCTGTTTTTACAGCCAGCGGGCTGCAAACTTTTCTAGTGCTTTCAAGGCCCCCCAAAGAATTTTAGATGTACCTTATCTCACACCTACCTTTACTCCAAGGAAAGACTTGCGGTGATAGAAGCAGCACAGAGCAGCCGAGAGGGCGTGGAAAGCATTGCGTTCCTTAGGCATCTTTCAGGCTTCAGTCCCTGGACCACACACTTTCTTTAGAGTTAAAGGAGAGGGGGCCTGAGGCGTGAGAGGTCCCGTCCTGCTGCAGCAGCTGTGCTGCTCCAGCCCGCAGGCCGCAGGGGAGTGAGCAGCTCCTTCTCCCCGGCCAGGCTGGGACTTTCCCTCTCCGCTGAAGCCAATACGATCCACTCGCTCAATTCTGGCAGGCGGGTGTCCAGCCTGCCATGCACACAGTGCCAGAAATCCTCATGTGACCAGACTCACTTTCTGATGAAATTCTAACCTCTTTTAGAAGAGGCTTTGGGCTTTAGCTGTCCCCTCAATTTAGAGACCCAGCAGAAATCATTATCCCCCCAGGCAACCTTTCCTCGCCAGGGTTGAAGTCACCAGACAATCTGCTCCTAGAAGCTTTGCCTGTTTGCTTGTCACCCCAGCACCTAGGAGTTCAAGAAGCACACATCACACCACCTTGTGATGAGACAGAGGCTCCTTTGAGAAAAGGACCCAAAGGCAAACTGGGTGTGACTTTCCCCTAGGAGCAATCCTAGAAGTCCTGAGAAACCTGGGCAGGATCCCCATCCCACTCTCTCAGCCACCCCCAGAACTGTTTATTTTTAATTAGGATGCTCCTGGCAGCCAGTTTGCAGCTGATAACGTTGGCATAGCCATCACTATTGGCAAAGCACAGTTGCCTTTAGGTGTTTAATTAGCAAGTCTGTCAGCTAACACCCTGAGCAGCCTGTGCCCTCCCCACCTGGCTGTGCAGCCTGTTGGGAGGATGGGGGACAGGCTACAAACCCTCTTGTGACCCAACTGTTTGTCCCACTCTCCTCCTCCTCTTTAAATGCTTCACTGTAATTGCCCGTCCTGCCTAACCCAGATCCAGCGCACGAACCTCATGTCCAACACCGCCAAGCGATTCTCCAGCGCTAAGAGGCCTTTACCCCTACCAAGAGCCTCCCGACACCTTAGGGAAAAGGAATTGCTTGTCTTCTTTCATTCCAGTCAGCGTGGATTCTCAACAATCCTGTTTTTTATTTTTTATTTTTATTTTTTAATCAAACCAAGGTTTCTGCCTGTAGCGCTTCCTCTCCTACAGTTCCAAACATTAACTTTCTGTGGCTTCGGCCACTCAAAAATGGAATGTGTCCTGAAGCTTTCTAAAACTTCACACAGGCAGAAACTTGTAATGAGGAAGAAACAGAACCTATTCAGTCCAGAAAGGAACAACACCAGATGAGGCATGAGGGAGGTATGAGAAATATCCAACAGGATTAGTGTCAAATCCTCAGGAGGCCTCGGCCTTTGGACTAGGTCAAGTCAGCCTGTAAAAATAGAGAACTGTTTGTTCAATGCCTGGTGTGTGGCTTCTGTGCTTAAATGAGGGCTCTGGAGAGTGACAGATCTCACACTTACCTCAAGGGGCAGAGGCTCAGCCTAATAAACACCTCTAACGTGGGGATGGAGCTACAAAGGGCCTGTCATCACAGGAACGACCAGGGGGGCTGACTTCCTTTCTGCTTCTTCAACTGGCTCCCGACCCCCCATGATTCTGGGGCCCAGATATGCAGCCCTGGGCCCTGGGGAGTCTACCTGAGACCTTGGAAGCAAGCACCAAGGGGGGCTAGAATTCATGGGGTTTTTGAGCTGGAGGGGCCCTTGGAGATGGTCCAGTTGGTGGGTCAATACTGTTGCCCAAGGTCCATAAACTGGACCCATGAGGAAGCATTTTCTCTGTCTGCCCTCGTTTCCATTAGATGGGGTTCAAAGAGTAAGTCCACGTGAGCAGCCAGGGCCCATGGCCCCAGCACTTTTGTGGGGATGACTCATCAATCAGGCCAACAGCCACCAGGTAAGGGGCCCAGTTTGCACCTGCTGTTCCCCTTTGACAGGAAGTGACAAGCTCTGTCAGAATACGAAACTCCCGGGAATTCCCTGGTTGGCGCAGTGATTAGGAATCCGCCTGCCAATGCAGGGGACACAGGTTCGAGCCCTGGTCCAGGAAGATCCCACATGCTATGGAGCAGCTAAGCCCATGCGCCACAACTACTGAGCCTGTGCTCTAGAGCCTGCGAGCCACAACTACTGAGCCCACGTGCCACAGCTACTGAAGCCCACGTGCCGAGAGCCCATGCTCTGCAACAAGAGAAGCCACCGCAATGAGGAGCCGGCACACGGCAACAAAGATTAGCCCCCAATCGCCACAACTGGAGAGAAAAGCCCCCACGCAGCAGCGAAGACCCAATGCAGCCAATAAATAAATAAATAAGAAGGAACTCCCCAAGAGGCCAGCATCCTCGGCTCAGAAAAAAGGAGGGAAGCAGCTCCTTAAATCCTGCACAGAAATTCAGTGAGATTAGTCAGCCAAAGCCTCTGAATTCTGATACCCTGCCCACAGAAAGACTGAATGAAGTGCATTCTTGAAAGAAAATATACTTTAAAAAACTCAGACATGTAAATTACATAGAATTACTAGTCAAGTGCTCCAGGGCCAGGGTAAAAGCAAAACAAAAGACACTCAGGTCACTGCAGAATCACAGCTCTTGTCACCTGAGGCTTTGCCTGTTTACTCTAAAAAATGTCTCCATAATGCACGAAGATTTGGTTCTGTCAGGATTAAACAGTGAGCTAATCTGATTAGGTAACTGTTTCCTAAGCAGTTTTTATTTTTTTGTTCCAAACAAAAAATAATTTCTAAAGCAGCACTCAAAGGTTTTAATCAATTTTCCCCTGAAATGGCCAAGGAGAGAGACTAAAATAACATGTTGTTATTACCACTAAAGATGATAGTTGCATGAATTCGTAAAGTGCCCTTCACTGACTTATGTTTTTTGATGTCTCCCATCCACACGGATCAATCCCCCCCCCATTCTCCCCACAATGATGATTCTATGCTAGTTACAAAGAAACAGAGGACGAGAACGGCTTGTCACACAGCAGAGGACAGACAAAGGACCAGGGACTGCAGCCTATGCTTTTGCCAGAACCTGGTATCTGATCACCAAATATGAGATTTTTTAATGTTGTATAATTAAACCGGTTACTGACACAGCCCCATGAAAAAGGGTTGTGACCTGGGGTAGGTGGTCATTGTCTGGTGATTTGGTACATGTGATTTAGAACCAGTCAAATTTTGCATTCAGGGCTTTCTAAACACCATGCTCTTCTGGGGACAGGGGTCAGCATCTCTAATGCAACCCCAGGGACTGATGGAGGCGGGGTGGCCCGGAGCAAGCAGCACAGAGCTCTGGGAAAGCGCTGTGCTCTCCAGCGCCCCCTCTGGCCTCCTGGGAGGCTCACTCCTCTGAACCAAGAAATACACCTGTGAGAAAAGCCAAGGCTGCACAGCCAGGTGGACCCTTGAAGAAAATCCTCATGACCTCCCGTCTAATGTTGCCCACCCTGTCTGGGAATAAGGTTAAAGCAGACCAGAGGAAGACCCGTGCACAAGCACTGCCATCAATGCCATCTTCCCCTTGGGCAGCCTTAATATTAACCTGCCCTATTTAGTAACCATGGAAACAGGGGGTGCCTGCCAGTCATATTTCACAGACAAGTGCTTCTTGTCAGCAGCAGCCCTTGGGCTGGGAGGGGCTGAGAGGCATACCGAGTCCCTTTCCCAAAGTGCCACAGTCCGCACTAGAAGATCAGCCTCCCGGTGAGGTAGACCCTCTCTCCAACACGGCATGGGGTGGGGACGAGGTCTCTGAGGAGGAAGATGTGCCTACCGGGTACCTGCTTTTCCCTGTTTCAGGGCAACCGAGAAAACAAGGCTGCCCACACCTCCACTCCTCTTCCCAGCCCAGAGTCAAGGCATCAAGCCTTAAACAACACCAAGGTGCTCTCGGTCACTGTCAAGCAGCCCTGCAGACAGTGACACTGCCCGAGGTGGGAGGCAGGCTTTGATCGGAGGGCACTGATCCAAGGCCACAAGGCCCAGCTGGTCTCTCTGCCCACAGGGGACACACTCGGAACATCAGTCAAGAGATCAGCACCAGTCTACATGGTCAAAACAGCTCCATCTTTGGGGCAACTGCTGGGACTCCTCACCTCCCTAGAAAGATCCATCCTTCCTGGCTGTTTGCCTCCACTACACCCCAGTGATCTGGCTCTCGGTGAACAAAGACAGCTTTAAGGAGTTAGGGAGTAAGACGTTCCTCCTGGTGCCCTAGAAGCAGGAAGATTAACCCAGACTGGCCCAATCCTAAGGATCCAAGGCCGCCTTCCGCAGGCCCTGCTCCCCGAAGAGTGTCCCGCCTGAGGAGCCCCGGGCTGGAAAGGGGCGCGTCTATCAGCAGCCCTGCTTCCCTGGCACCAAGTTGTCTGCGTCACTCTGATCACAGTAACCAGGAGGTGAGGTGTTAGGGGAGGAGGTCGGGCACCTGAGCACCTGCCCTCCCATAAAAGCCACAGGGCTCAAGGAGAGGGACTGGGAAACCGCTGAGGGTGGAGGACGCCGTCAGGAAAGAAGTCACCTCCTCCTCACGCGAGACTCAGCAGCTTCACAAGCGGCCAAAGACAGTTCAACACATTTTCCTGTATGCAAACACAATTTATTTCCTGCTCCAAAAGGGAATGCAAACTGGACGCGGCAGGAGGAGGGCAGGAAGTGCCGGCTGAGCTCTTAGGGCCAGGTTGTGTGTTGCTGGCGAACACAGAGGGTGCATTTACGAGCTGTACGCCCCTCCTCTCGCTCTGACGGTTCCCCCAGATTCCTCAAGGGGATGAAAGAGTATGGCTGTTAAATGGTCTCTATCCGGAAGCGGTATTGATCGGCTTAGCACATAAAGAGAGACCAAGGACTGTATCTACAAACAGATTGCTCCCTACCGAGCCTTCCATCCCCTCCACAAATTTGTTTCTCTAACCGGCTATTAAAATTGTATAACTGATAACATGAAGCAAAATTAGGTGAGCATCCAGCCCTGACTCTGCTTTCTCGTGCTGCCACATACCACCCCGTCCCACACATCCCTCCACCACCACCGCCACCTATTTCCTGATATCATCCCAGAAATCCTATATTATGCAAGCTCAATTTTCTATTTTTAGCATTAAGGCCAAATTAAAAGAACATGCACAGGGCATAATTCCAGCCTCTCAAACAGCAGACTCAGACTTTCTGGCGGCCTCAGCCTTCTTTGAGAGTCTATGAAAACCACGGACCCTCCTCTCAGAACAAAAGGCACGTATTGAAAAGTTTTACATATAATTTCAGGGGATTCCTTGTCTCCTGAAGCCCAGCCTTACACCCATGGGAGTCTTACTCATCCAAGTTGATCCGCCACCCACCTCCCAAGCTTCCTTCCATTCTACACCCGCTGTGCAGGCGACACACCCAGAGTGCTCATTTGTTCTCCTGTCATCGCAGCGCCTAGGCTTTCTTTGCTGTACGCTTTTCTCTTTCCCTTTACAGCAACTAATAGTGACAGCAAGAGACCCTCAGAGGCCCCTCCCATGCAGAGCACTGCAGAAATGGCCGGAGGGGCATCCATGAAGCCAGAATGTGCAAAGGCTCACCAACCAGATCCAGCCGCATGGGCTCCCATCTCAGCTGCCACAGGCTCGCCCCTCTCACAAGCACTTCTGCAAAATGACATCTGCCAAAACTGAGCTGTGAGACACATATCTGCACGTTTCAAGTGCTGCTGGGAGGTGGCACGGTAGAGGGAGAGCCAGGGTGGGTTCAAGTCTTCATTGTACCACTAGCAAGCTGGGTGACCTTGGGAAATTTCTTAACCTCTCTGAGCCCCAGTTTTCTCCTCCAACTTACTGGGTTTTTGTTAGGATCAACAGAGATAACACATAAAGAGCCTGGCAACACAGTCTAGGCACTCAGCCAATGTGAGCCTCCCTTTCCCCCTTCCCCTCCACTGGAAGGGACCACAAAACCTGTTTCTCTGTTCCATTCCTCCTACAGGGCACATGCCCACCTGCACCCTAAATCTCACTCAAAGGGCAGGCTATGGGACCCACGTCCTGCCAGGAGAGTGTGGACAGCACTGCCCTGAGCTACTGACCAACCCCAACTGGTACTAAGGTGACTCCTGAGCCTTGAAAGCTAGGGAACAACGAGGAGTTTAAGAGGTTTCTTTAGCCTTAAAACAATTTTTAGCCTTCCGATTTTTAACACTGCGTATTAAAATTGGTTTGAATCACACTTGCTCAGATACCTAAGATGATTTTCTACTGCAGACTCTCTGTCATTTGGGGAGTTAACAGGCAGCACGTGCGTCCACAGCATCTGCCCACTTGGCCCTCACCCAAGGGAACTCCTGGGTCCACCTTCAACTACCAAGCCCTCCGTGTCCCACCACTATCCCAGCTAGTCTGACTAAGGATCCCGTGGCCCCTCCTTTCCCACTGTCCCCACATCAAGTGACTGCAGAGCTGGGCTTCAGCCTATGTCCCACCTGGACGCCCCCTGCCTGGCTCTCCAGGTTCTTGCCCTGGCACTAGATCTTCCACGTATGTCTAGAGTCCTCAGAAGGGCCACCTCCCATGGGCCTGACTCCTTCATACTTCACCAGTCCATATTACTGGGTACTTTGATGCCAACCATTTCTACAATTAGAACTGTGCCTGGGATAGCCCTTGGACGTGCCTGTCTCGCCCAGCTACCTTCTCTGTGTCATCTTTGATTCTGCTTTCTGCCTGCACCTCCTGCTCTCCAGCCCCTGATGGCAGGGATCACCAGAGTCACAGTGCATCTTACAAGGCCACCACACATCCACCTCCCACCCAGAAAGGGTACCAAAGTTCTGAGTGGATGAAGCAGGCTGTGAGGGATGCCTGAGAAGGCAGGAACCCTCGGACAGAGGGCAGGGTAGGCACCAGGTAAGAGGTGGAGCCAGGACCACCTCGACTCATTCCAGCCTTGAAAGCTGGCCAAGTGAAAGAGAAAATGATCTTAATTAATCCCTTCTCTGTTTTCAAGCAAACTCCAACCACCTGAATACAATACTTCAGTGGGAAAATATCATTTTTTCATGGTCATAGACTGATAATGGGTATCATCTCAGGGACATACCAGATAATTATGCATCCTGCCCAAAGAGCTATGAGAACCAATCAGTCTAGGCCAGGAGTTCTTAACCTCCGGTGAGATGGGGCTTCCATGAACCACTGGAAATTGTATACAAACTGCTGTGTGAGTACTGTTCATTGAGGTGAGGGGTCCATGGCTTTTACCCAAGAGTCATGTGACCTAACAATCTTCACTGATCCAGAAAGACTTTCAGTGGCCCTTAAAGATGTAGCTTCTTAGGGTCTTAACTTGATCATTTTTCTAGTGGAGAGAGAAGTGCAGAGGATACCCTGGTCATCACAGACATGGGCAAAGACAGATAGCCACCCTTCCCTTAGTCACCCTGGACACAGTCAAGTCTTGGCAGGGCTGCGGCTGGTAAGAGGAGGAGATAGAGAGCTTTGAGGCAAGCAGTGCCACTCTCCTGTCTGCTGTTGGAGTAGCTGTAAACACCTGCGAGAGGAGAACCCTTTCCCCCAGCTGGCGGAAGGGCCTGTCTGCATGCAACGCTTAGTAAATGCAGACTAGCTACCAGTGAGACCCTCAGCATCCCTTCCCCAACCACAGACTCCAGGGATGCGGTCCCTCCCATCAGACTGTGGCAGTCACAGACATCGTTCCAGCTCCCAGCCGGGCTCCTCAAAGGAGCCTTCACCACCCCAGGTGCAAGGTCCCCAAGAGCCAGCATTTATACAGAGGACTTTTACCATAGTGTCTGTTTAATACTCAAGCTAGGAGACACGTATTATTAGCTCTATTTCACATATGAAATCAAAACACTTCTTAGAGTTAATAATTAAAACGACTATGAATCAGAATGGCTGGCTCTAACGCATGTGATCATGGAAGCATGGATACCACCTGGTTGCCTAGAGTACCTTATCCTGTGCAAATCCAGAAGGCAGAATTATAGCTGCTGCAACAACCTTCTCCCTCCAACCGAGTGACAGATATTTTTGGCAACATAAACAGCTGGTCTCTGAAATATCCCCGGTCAGAAGTTCTCATCATTACTGATGGGAAAGGGCAGGACATGTACAGATGGATACTGAGGCCAGAATCTGAGAAAAGCCAGGAGGCAGCAAAGCCCCATCACACAGCTGATAAGTGGAGGGCTAAGGGACAGGCCGTCTTTGTCGTGTATGGAGATGTCAGCTGGGCCCATTTCTCTACAGGAAAAGGCCGAATCAGAGGGTGAGCTGCACGGGAAGGACTGTACTGATTACCAGCTCCTTTCTTCACTTCCTAAGGCAGTCAGCTGCTAAGCACAATGTCACCTCAGAAGGGACATCCAGGCAGTCAGCATTCATGCGGACAATAGGTTCCTTCTGTCAGTGGCTCACAGGACAGTACAATCCCTGGCCTTACATGTACACCCAGAGGAGTGGGAAGGCAGGGGAAGGAAGGGAGAGTTACCAGGGAGGGCAGCAAGAACTCACCTGGATCATTCTTGAGGATCAACACACCTGCCTCAGGGTTAGGCCACTTGTGACAACAGATACAGGAATTTTTCCAAAGTCAAACTATAAATCACAGGGGAATTCACAGCCCCTCTGCACCACCTCCCCACCTCCCACCTATAATTTCTCTGTAACAGTAGGGGAATCTGGGAATCTGCCTCCCAATTAAACTGGGAGGCAATGGATATCCAGCATATAAATAAACCAGGAGGGAGATAAGCTAGAGAAAGGTGAGTATATGACTTGAAAAGATCAAAACAAAAATATCTCTGTAAAACCTAGCATTCATATGCCAACATTTGCCAGCATTTAAATATGTACCCTGAGTAGACAGAGACAATTAGAAACATAGTCTAATAGGTTCTCATCCTAAAAATTCAGGGGGAAAAATGATGTAAATAGCAAATAGTGGTTATTGCATTTAAAACCTTTACCCCAGGGCATGTGTATTCATGCTTGTAATGGTTGTGAAAGCCAATCAGAGTACTGAACACCTAATGGTCCAGGAGTGGACATGTGACCTAAGTTAGACCAATCAGAGTCCTTCCTTGGGATTTTTCAAACCAGAGCAGAGGTAGAGGTCCCCTTTTCCCTTTGGACCATAAGCTTTAAGATTATAAGCTTAGAATAGCCAACAGCCATGTGCCCCCAACTACATAGAGAAGTTGATCTGAGAGAATGCAGTCAACATGCTGAAAGAAACAGATGCAAGGGCTGAGAGTCCAGATGTGTTTTCCTTCCTGAGAACAGTCATCGACCCAGGCCACTCCACCCCTGCCCTTCCCAGTGATAAATTTCCTAGCTCGCATCAGCAGTTTGAGAGTTTACAGGTTCACCTTATCATTGTGAGATTAGGTAAACACTTGAGAGTGAAATATAACACACTGTGTTGGGCTCTGCTAGAGTTCACCTGTATAAGGCATGATCCCTAAATCTGGAAATGCTAAAAAGGAGCCAACATAAACTGATGCTACATGAAAACACGTATGATACATGCCTATTAATAACAGGGTGATACACTCATGTTGCAGGGATGGGTAGATATTAATAGTGTTTCACAGCCTACTCCAAGGACACTCCATTATAGAACTGAGTTGTCTTGAGTTCTCAAGGATAAAGCAGACATGAATTTGCCTGTAAGAAAAGGGAAAGGGATTCATAGAGTTAGAATGTTCTGTGCCACCGAGTATAGATGTTAAGTTTTGCTCCCACAACCAGCATCCCGCCCAGGCTACGGGAAACTACTAATAAATGGCTCTCTCAATCCTGCTTATACAGGCAACAGCAGCATCTTATGTTCCTGGAGAACATTTCCAAAGGCTATTCCGTTTTGTAGAGAGCCAGAGGACCTGATTCAGAGGCAAAGGCTCAGACATTCCCTTACAAAGGAGAACTTTACCAGGTACGATGGATTACCTGGGAGGGCAACCAACTCTCATGACTCCTAGATCAAAAGAAAGGAAATTTGCATCACTTCCAAATTATATTTACATCTTCCCAAATTTGTTCCCTATGTAGTCCTTAGGTGGGCACGGCCTGGAAGGATCCACGGATCCCTGGTTCTCAGCCTGTGTGGTCCTATGGGGCATCCTTCACCTATTGCTCTTGTTCTATTCATCCCAGTGAGGAGCCCCGGCCCCAAACCTGTCTTCCAGCATCCAGCTACTGAAGCACTATTAAAATGATGTGTCCTTGTCTGGTGGCCTCAGGACCCAGCTCTCAATCATCATCTTCACTCCAATGCCCAGCCCAAGGCCAGAACATTTGAAGATAGCACAGGGATTCTCAGTCTCGATCCACAAACACCTTAGAAGATGCACAGTAAGTGTGTGTGCATATCTGTAGAGACAGGTTTCTTATTCATCATATTTGCAAAAAGATAGGGGCCACCCCCTAGATAGTTAAGAACCACAGAAGCATGAGACGTGGATTGCCACATGGGGGTCGTTGTCCTCACTGGTGAACCCACCTTGCCGTCCCTGTGGCTGGATTAGGGCTGGTTCCCACTTCATCACTTAGAAGCACTTCACTCTTTTAAACTGTGACCTACCCAGGTTCCCAAATGGGAAGAGGCTCCCAAGACACAGTAATTCCCAACTCTCACTACCTGCTCTGAGTGAGCAACCGTAGAATGCTCTGCAAACTGGGAGAGAAGAGGATACGGCACTCTTCTGCTTAGGCTCCTGCCAGTAAAGACCATGGCAAGACAGAGAGGAGGAGATTGGACCATGATGGACACAACTGGACCACACAGCCCCTTTCAAAAAGCACCCACCTGGGCCTCTGAAAAATAAGGATCCAATTGGAGACTGGTGGCCACAGGAAACAGTCCATCAGCTTTATCATTTCTTCTGTACAAAAAGCTCTTTTGAGAGTGTGAATGGGGGCTCTATGTAGTAAGTTCTCATCCACGAGCTAATAAATATGTGAAATAGCCTCTCAGACCAGGTTCTTACAGCCTGGACACTGAGGTCATTCAAGGAACAATTAGATGCCATCTGGAGAGAGCTGGAACTGAAGGGCCAAGTGGCATGCTCTGGTTCCCAGGGTCTGACACATCCTTATCTTCACTGACAGAAAGGATGAATGGAGTCAGCTAGCTAATCCATGCTGGGAGTAGAGAATGGGCAAATACACAGCAATTAACAAAAGCTTAAGGATCAGGGGAATGTTTGAGTTCAGCCTGCCCCAAGGAAATATACCCCTTGACTGCATTCACACATCCAAGCTGAGCATCTTTGCCATAAACCAGGCATTGACCTCACCAAGCTCTGGGCTTTCATGGTTTTAACATAAAGCAATTAGAGCAGAACAGCAACTGCTGTGGCCCAGCTCTTTACAGTATATAATGAGCAAGGGCTTGATCGCATGAAATAGAGTTAGTATTTACTGAGGCTTTACAATCCACTCAATTGTAAAGAACAGGCAGACAATTGTGAACCCTTATTTCTGGGATAGACCCTCAATTTTTTCTTATTTTTAAATGAAAATTGATGTCTCTTCTCTATTAATAATCAGTATTTTAAATGTAAATGCTATTGTTGAGCAAGCTGGGTTTTTTCTTAGCTAGAGAAAAAATGTGTATTTAGATAAACAGACAGTGATTCTTTGTATTAGTTTTTCTGCAGCTTTATAACGGCTCGTAAGTAGCAGGAGACCCTCTAGGACGGCGGTGCTCAGTGTGGTCTGCAGGCCCACAGGAGCCTTTCAGGGAGTCTGTGAGGTTAACAGTATTTTCATAATAATACTGAGACCTTTTTTTGCCTTTTTCACTGGGTTGACATTTATGCTGATAGAGCAAAAGCAATGATGGGTAAAACTATTGGGACTGTAGCAGCAAGCAAGGGGGAGGCACCAAACTGGATAAGTAGTCACTGCATTTCTTGACTACCATGTTTTTTAAATTTATTTTTAAAATATTAAACATTAAAAATATATATTTCTTTTAAAAATAACCAGTTCCACTTAAGAAGTCCTTGATGAAGCAGTAAGAATTACAATAGTCTCCCCTTATCTGCAGGCAGTATGCTTCAAGACCCTCAGTGGATGCCTGAAACCACAGATAGTACCAAACCTTATATATACTATGCTTTTTCCTATACATACATACATACCTATGATTAAGTTTAATTTATAAATTAGGTACAGTAAGAGAATATCTGAATTGCCAACATCACGACTGTTGTGCTTTGGGGCCATTATTAAGTAAAATAAGGGTTACTTGAACAAGCACTGCAATACCTTGAGAGTCAATCTGATAAAAGATGGCTACCAAATGACTAACGGACGGGATACATTGGACAAAGGGATGATTCATGGGTTAGGCAGGAAGGAGATTTCATCAGGCTACTCAGAATGGCACACGATTTAAAACTTACAAATTGTCCAAAAAAGAAAAAACACTCATTAGAAAAGATACATGCACTCCAATGTTCATAGCTGCGTGACTTACAATTGCCAAGATAGAAACAACCTAAGTGTCCATCAACGGATGGATAAAGATGTGTGCGTGCGCACACACACACACACACACACACACACACACACACACACTGGAATATTACTCAGCCATAAAAAAGAATGACATTTTGCCACTTGCAACAACATGGATGGACCTGGAGGGCATTATGCTAAGTGAAGTAAGTCAGACAGAGAAAGACAAACACTGTATGATATATGTGGAATCTAAAAAATACAACGAACTAGTGAATGTGACAGTAAAGTAGACTCACAGATATGGAGAACACACTAGTGGTTACCAGTGGGGAGAGGGAAGAGGGGAGGGGCAATGTAGGGGTAGGAGATTAAGAGGTACAAACTATTAGATATAAAATAAGCTATAAGGATATTTTGTACAACACAGGGAAATAGCCAATATTTTATAATAACTATTTATGGAGTATAACTTTTAAAAATTGTGAATCGCTATATTGGACACCTGTAAGTTATATAATATTGTACATCAACTATACTTGAGTAAAAAAATATTGTAGCACTACATAAAATAAAACTTATGAATTGTTCATATCGGGAATTTTCAGACCACGGTTGACTGTGGGTGACTGAAGCTGCGGATCAGGGGGACTACTGTATTCACTTTATTACATCCTGGCCCTTGAGTCCATGTCTCGAAATTTTTGTGTGGTGAGACAGGAAGCAGACATACAGCACTTCTCCTGCACACCCAGCCCAGTGGTTGTTTGAGGGAAAGCAATTGTGCCATTAAGTTGTAGGCTGCACTAGCTGCTTTTTCATGGAATGCCATTTTTACTTCAAAGAATGTCTGACAAACAATGGTTATTCAGACATGAGTATTTATTTGGCAGACATTTTCTTAAAAATGAACAAAGTGAGCCTGTCACTTCAAGGAAAACAACTGACAGTGTTTGCTGCCGATGCTAAAACTTGAGCTTTCAACTGAAAATTAGAATTTTGAGAAATGTGTATTTACCACCATGAGTGGTAAATACTTTAATGATTTTTTTCATGAGAGACGATAATAATGAATGTGAGTTTTTGGTATTGTATAGTGAAATATGTTAACATTTGGAAGACCTGCATAACTCAGCAAAGCAGTATTTTTCAAATGACCAATGCACGATGGTACAAAATCATGCATGGGTAAGATCCATCCACATTGCCAGATAGACCAATGGATTTTAAGGGAATAGAGTAAAAAAAAAAAAAAAAGTTCATTGATACGATTTCAGATTCCACACTGCAATTAACCTTTACGGAACTACAACTTTTCAAGTTTTAGTATAATAACAAAGAAGAATATCTCTAATGATCTGAAAAGGCTATTAAAATACTATTCCTAGCGGTTGAGGAGTGGGCAAAATGGGTGAAGGGGGTCAAAAGGTAAAATTTCCAGTTATAAAGTGAATAAGTGCTTGGGGATGTAATAGACAGCATGGTGACTATAGTTAATAATACTATATTGCATGTTTGAAAGTAGCTAGCAGAGTGGATCTTGAAACTTCTCACCAGAAGAAAAATTTTTTATAACTGTGTATGGGGACGGATGTTAACTGGTCTTATTGTGATCATTTTGCAATATATACAAATATCAAATCATTACATCGTACACCTGAAACTAATATGTTATGTCAATCATACCTCAATAAAAAAAGGCTATTCCTCCCTTTTTGAATTACATTATCTGTGTAAGACCAGATTTTTCTTTAGACTTCAACCAAAATGATATAACACAACAGACTGAAGGCTAAAGCAGATATGAGAATCAAGCTTGTTCTATTAGACTAGACACTAAAGAGATTTACAAAAATGTAAACCAATGCCATTCTTCTCACTAAATTTTGTTTTGGAAGATGATTATTTTTAATAAAAATATGCTATTTATAATCACATAATGGGTTTAATATTGTTATTTTAAATGAAATAAATAAACATTAAAAATTCCTACATTTTAATTTCTCATACAATAAACCAATAGCTAAAACTCACATAGCAAAAGCTCTTTGGGGTCCTCAATAATTTGTTACAATTGAAAAGGGGTCTTGAGACCAAAGGGTTTAAGAACTTAGGCTCTTATATATCTAACCTACCTGTTTTACATAATTTTGATTAAGCCACAAGTTTTCAGCATCAAATCTATGGAGTAGACTAAGGTATATAAATAGGACTAAGGTATATAAATAGACTAAGGTATATAAATAAATATTTATTTATAAATAAATATTTTTATAAGTTAACTATCATAAAAGCACTAATGATTATTAGAGGAAATTTGGAAACAGAGAGAAATGTGAAAAATAAAACTCCTTAATTGCCAGGAAGTTAATTTTGACTTATTACCCAACACTCAATCATTCTTCTCATACGTGTTTATCTTACAGAAATTCTCGCATAAATGCACACCAAGCCTTCTCAGTGAGGCAATGCCATCCTTCCAGTACTGAGCTTCACGCCTCTTTTCTCCGAGCACCCACATCCAGCCCCTCAGGAAATCCCGAGGCTCTGCCTTCATATTACATGTCAAGAATTCCCCTTCTTCACCGCCCCTTCTGCCATCACAGATCCAAATCTTCACCATCTCTCACCTGGACGGTCACCACGGCCTCCCATCTGATCTCCCTGCTCCTACCCTTGTCCCTCACAGCCTGCCAGCAACATATAGGCCAAAGTGATTCTGAGATGGCTCCCCATCTTACTCTGTAAAAGTTAACATCTTTACTGGGACATCCAGGCCCTGTGCAACCTGCCTCGTCCCCCTTCCTCATTCTCTCACATCCGCTTTCACCATTCTCCCTCAAGGCCACCCCCTCTGGCCCTGCTGGCCTCACAGCTGTTCCTCAGTGGAAAAGGTGAGCTCTGGCTTTCACGGCCTTGCCCTTGCTACATTCTCCCCCCATCAGACACCACTCTTTTTTTTTTGGCCACGAGACTTGCGGGATCGTAGCTCCCCAACCAGGGGCTGAACCTGGACCCTTGGTAGTAAGAGTGTACAGTCCTAACCATTGGACCGCCAGGGAATTCCCCAGACACCACTCTTGACTTGCCCCTCCACTAGAAAGTCGCCCTCTGGGTGAGGCCTTCCCTGGCCACTCTACTTAAATTCAACGTCCCCTTAACTCCAACATTTCGTAGTTCCTTCCCCTGATGAATTTTTTTCTGCTGACCACTTATTTCTACCCAACATGGTATACTCAGTTGTCTTCTTTGTCTTCTCACTCTTCCACCCCATAATATAAGATCCATAGAGGCAGGGACATTGTTTTGTTCACTGCTGTATCCTCAGGCCCTCGAACAGCGACCAGCAGATGTGGCAGATACTCAGTAAACATTTGTTAAATGACTGCAAAATTGTTTTTAACAAGAACCCAAATGTCAGTAGGAAACTGGTTAAATATAATTGTATTTCATACAATGGAATACTGGATAACCATTCAAAAGAAGGAGGTAGACTCATATGTTTAACAGGGAATGATGTCCAATGAAAAAAGGAAGTTGCAAAGCAATATGTAGTTATACACAATTTTTGGCAATCAACCAAATTGTTCCCCAGCTCAGCATTCTTGCTCTCTTTAACAGTTTGACCATCTCAGAATTTCCTAGCAACACCTGAAGTTTCCTCACCCTTCCCATTCAATAAATATGAGAGGCCCTACTCTTCCCAGAAGATATTCTCTCCTGCCACAGTCAGCCTGGGCACACACTTTTCCGCAGGCTGGGGTCTCCCCATCAGTCTCTAACATGTTGATATCTGTCTTCTGCCTCACCTAATACCAGCTTCTTTCCTGTCAAGTCACCATTTTTTTCAGCTGTCAAGTCACAGTTCAACTATAATTTTTTCCAAGAAAACTTCTTGGTAATGACATGTGAAACTTCAGATCGATGCCACCCCCCCCCTCAAAATCTACATAACATTATTGCAGCATCTTAGAGCTGTTAGTCCAAGAACGTTGGACAATTAATTCTAATAATAAAATGCCTTGACAATTTTAACCTGTCTTATATGGAACTAATGAAAATGACTTGCCTTCTTACATAATTTAAACACAGACCTTAGTTCTGAAGTTGTAAATATAATGCTATGGCACACTATTACATTTAATATTAAAAGCTCCCAGAATACACAGAAACTGTCTCACAGCCAAACGCTGTGCTGTTGTGTCATCCAATTACCACTAGAGGGCAGAGCTTAACAGCAAACGATTCCAACGCTGACGAGCCTGGCCTCTCATTTGCGGGTTGATGAGTTACTGGGACCCCATAGCTCATAACAAGATCCCTGAGCTGACGATTGAGAGATCAGAGTCACAGAGGTTGCCAGAACCACACTTTTTAAAAGCGTATACCTCTGCCTACATGTGGAGTATTTAAGATGACAACAGTGATCCTGCAGTTTTTATCCTATACCAGGTTGGCAAGAGAAGATAGAATAAGGTTAGGGGTGGGAACCTCCTTGATGTCATGAAATACAATCACTGAAGAATTTCTGGAAAATGTTTAGAGATCTGTGTGTGACTTACTTTAGGAAACTTAAAGATCTTTGGAACAAGCTCATTCCCTCACCCCTGAATTTCAATGCCCTTCCCATCTGGCTGTATATGGTCATCAGTCAAGCCAGTCAGTTACTAAATATTTATTCAGAGGACAAGAAAGGGTCCTTGCCCTCAGAACTCACATTCTAATGAGGAGCTGGCTGTTGTTGTATTTAACTAAACAAATAGAATTTGGCACAAGTGCTGCGAGGATAATACTCAGAGTAATGAGATAGTGACTGCGGAGGCTGCTTTTAGCAGGGGGGTCAGGGAAGGTCCCTCTGAGGCAGTGAAATCTGAGTGGGGATGCACCAGCCACCTGAGAACTAGGGTGACAGCTACAAAACCAGCATTTCCTGAGTGCCATCCACCTATCAGGCACTGTGCTAACAACTTTGTGTGCATTAACTCATTTAAGCCCCACATTCTCCCATTTACCGTTAAGGAAATTGAGCTCCCGAGAATTTCAGAAACTTGCCCAAAGTCACACAATCAAGAAATGGCTAAGATGGGGCTGTGCCTCTGTATTAGTCTCCTAGGGCTGCTGTAACAAATTACCACAAACTGGATGGCTTTAAAATAGAAACGTATTCTCTCATAGTTCGGAAGGCTACGAGTCCAAAATCAAGGTGTCGCAGGGCCACACTCTCTCCGAAGGCTCTAAGGTGGGACCCTTCCTTGCCCCTTCCTAGCTTGTGGTGGTTAACACGGGCAATCCTCAGTGTTCCTAGGCCTGTGCACACATCAACCCCAATCTCTGTCATCACATAGCATGCTCCCTGTGTGTCCAAATTCCTCTCTTCTTATAAGACACCAGTCATTGGATTAGGCCTACCCTAACCCAGCATGACCTCATCTTAATTTGATCACATGTGCAAAGACCTTATTTCCAAATACGGTCACATTCACAGGTACTGGGGGTTAGGACGTCAACACATCTTTTGGGGAACACAGCTGTTCTACCTCAAAAGAACATTCCAGGCTTGAGGGAAAGGTAAAGACCCGGCGGCAGCAGGAAAAACCAGCATGGAAAAGTTTGTGAGCAAGGTGGATGGCAGGAGATGAGGTTAGAGGTGAACAGGCCACAAGAGGATGGCTGTGAAGTCCAGTTATAAAGCTGAGTCTGGTCAGAAGCCATAGCTTCAATCCTTGCTTACATGTCAGTCCTCCAGTCTCTTCACCAACTCTCCTACTGTTTGGGATCTCAAAGGAGTCCTCTTCCTCCATCCAAGGATGAAAGCTGCAGCACAGAACACGAATGTGAACTTGCCGTTATTCCACTCACAGGCCACACCAGGCTCCCTCAAGTACCTCCAGAGGGCAGCTCCAGGGTCTGACCTTGATTCAAACCATCAAGTTCAGAAGCCTAGGAGGAATTCACTTCTGACTTGGGACACTGAGAAAACACATCTCAGGCTGCACTGGCAGAGCAATATCTGGCCTGAGGAGCTTTCCAGACAAGCCCCAGGCAAGAGCAGTCAGGACTCAAGCTATTTCCACACACCTGTTCACCCAGAAGAGCTGAAGATGCTAACGTGACAGGAGAGATGCTGCTGCTCGGAGCAGACAGGTCTAGCTGATGAGATGCTGAGATGTGTCCAGATCACGCAGTGTTGCAACAGCCTTGTCTCTGTGATTGTGCAAGATCATACAACTTGCACAAGGACTCACTGCTGTGTCATCAGGCAAGGTCAAGGTGATGTCGATGACCCACAGCTATATCATGGAAGAGTTAGCATGGAAAGATGGGATTTTTTTGTGGAAAGCCTACTACATATCATTCAGAGCAAAAACAAGGACAGTGTACGTGCATTCAGTCTAGAGCAGGGGGCTACAAACCTTTTCTGTAAAGGGACAGATAGTAAATAGTTCAGGCTCTGCCACCTGTTCTGTCACAACTACTCAACTCCATCATCACAGTCAGAAAGTGGCAATACATCAATGAATGGATGTGGCTGTGTTTCAACAAAACTTTACGCACATTGAAATTTGAATTTTACAACTTTCACATTCTTCTTTTGATGTTTTAAAAACCCACTTAAAAACATAATATCCATTTTCAGCTTGTGGGCCTACAATAGACAGCAGGCCACGTTTGGTCCCAGGCTGTAGTTTGCCAACTGCCCACCCCACACCCCTCCCCCAGGCTAATGATATCCCCAGCTGCTCATGAATTAACTTAATGTCATTGTGGTAACAAGGTCTCCAACTGCAAATCTCCTTTCCTCCCCTAAAATCCTTACTGGCCTTTGGCAAGATGCCAGGCTTTGTGTGAACTCTGGAATTGCCCGTGGTGGCTTCCATCACCACCTCCATTTAAGTCCTTCCAGGAACTGTCAACACACCTTATGGAACAGCTCTTAATTCTATCTCTAAAAGGCCTCCAGCACCTGCCCTGACTTTCCATTCCCACTGCCACTATCTTAGGTTAGGCTCTTGATGACACTTTCCTCCTACCCAGCCTGACTCAATGGAACAATTACTAATACATAGAATCTGCCCAAAACTATCTGTCGAATGAACAAAGGCAGTAAAACATCCACAAGCTCAGCACTTTCTCCATCTCATCAGCAGTCTGGTGTGGCCCATCTCAAAACCAAAAATTTCCCTTAGTGAGGTGGCAGCACTTAAGGGCTAAAATATGATCAGCATTTAGCTTGCTTTCTTTCACGTCAGGCTCAGCTGAGGTATAATCTGCCAACAGTAAAAGTCACCCTTTTCTGTACAGTTCTGTGAGCTCTGAAACGACCCCAATCAAGGTATTCCAATCATTCCCCCAAAGTTCCCTCATTCCCTTTTGCAGCTGACCTCTCTCTCCTTTCAACCGCTGACTTGTTGTCTGTACTATAAGGTTTTATCTGCATCCAACAGTCCAATTCCTTTTTATGGCTGAAGAGGATGTTATTGTGTGGGTCTGCAGTTTACCTGCTCACCAGTCACAGGACACTTGAGCTGTTTCCAGTTTTCGTCAATGACAAGTAATGTCACCACCAACATTCACATACAGATTTCAAAATGGACGTACGTTTTCATGATGAGTTTTTACTTTGTATAAATGGCCATATTTCCACAGACCTGCAGGATAGGATTCCATCGAATGAAGGCCTGTCCTCCATCCCTATTCTTCTGCCTTCTCACCCTGCCTCAGCAATCTTTTACAAATTCAGTAACATTAAACCTCCCAAGAATATCTGCAGAGAACTTTTTGGGGTGGGGTGGGAGGTGCTGGATGGGAGCTGTCTTCGTTGCTCCCAGAGTGAGCCCCAAGGCCGCTCCCCACTCAGGGCAGGCGGTGTTTGGCCTTCTCATCCACAGGGGGCGGTGCTGGCTCTCTGGGGGTGCAAGCTCAGGCAAAAACCTGCAGAGCCAGCCATCGGGCCATTATCTGCTTCATGTAACTCGTTAAAATCTCATGGAATGCACAGTGCACCATTGTTTTGGTAAGTCCCTTTCATGGCTTTGTGAGCTGGCTAATTCAGAGCAGACTGGCCTGTTTTCCCCGGTGGAAGAAAAAGACTCTCCTCAAAGACGGCTATTTAACCGTGACCATGGCTGCAGCCATCTTGAGCACAAAGCGGGGTGGGGAGGGATAGGGCTACAGCCCCCGCCACCCCCGCCCCCAGCGAGGCTCCCACAACCCGGGCACTTATTCTTGGCGCTGGAATTCGCATAATGACTCCTCTTTTAATCTGCTGGGTGACCTCAAGTAGCCCTGGCCGACTGCAGGAAACGGCCTTGCTGAGATCTGAGCCTTGGGCAGTCTGTCAAGTCTGTAAGACCCTCTTAGAAAGAGCATTTTCGGAGTGTTAACCCCATAAGGACTGATCTCCAGGTGGCTCTGGGCTCCTGAGCTGCCGGTGTGCACCCCAGACGAAGGAGAAGTCCAAGGGCGCTCGTCGCCTCTCCAGATACCGCTCCAGTCCCATCCCTTTTCCTAACCCGCAAAGCAAGCTCAGAAACCGCAAATCATCTTAGAAAAGCTCGCCAAGTGGTTCCAGCAAGAGTCGACCAGGGCTGACGACAAAAGAAAGGATATTCGTCCACTAGGGAGCTCACGGGAACAAAAGGCTGCATTCAGTCCCGACTCTTGCTAACTGCAGAGCCTGGAGAGCGGGCTTTGTCCAAGGGCACCGTGCTGTTCACAGCCTGGCCTTGCCTACACCTTGCTTAATTTGAAAAAACAGGCTTCCCAATGTCTTCTCTACTTTGCTATTGCTATATTTATTTTTCAATTTGTCTTTCTTAAGGAGTTTATTTTAAAATGAAAAAATCTGTAATAAACATTTCTTCTAAAACACAAATCACAAAACCGTGATAAACATTTCTTCTTAAAAAAAAAAACAAAAACAACCCACCCAGCTCTACTGTAGCTAATCACCTCCTCCTCTAAAAAATATACTTTTAAACCACTCTCAGAAAAGAGACTCTATTAATATAACTGTAAGGCTGTGTGTGAAGAAGCTGGAAAGAATTTGAATCTTCAGTCTAAAAGGAAGATAGGTATAAAGGGGAAGAAGAAAGGAAATACTATAAATTTATAAAGTTTAGTGAGTAGGGGGTGGGGGAGGGCAACTCCCGAAGGTTAAAGAAGCAGCCCCAGGAAAAAAATGAAAAGAATGATAAAGAGTGAAAATGAAAGTAGGTTTCATAGGTTCAAGAAGGCATTGCAAAAGTGAAAGCACAGGGATCATACTAGCAAATGTAGGAGTGTTGGGGGTAAATCTCCAATCTTTTGAGGTAATATGATGGGTGGGCACTTATTATCTGCCACATCCTTGGTCTCAATGTGTGAGACACAACATAAAATGCCACCCTTGTTCCAATCGATATGGCAATTTTATGATCGAGTGATAGATTAATTAAGAACCCCTTACCACTTGCAAAACCCTTCCTCTCCAGCTTATCACAGGCAGAGGGGATCCTAAGAAGTCTTAAGCTAGAAGGGACATTGGCCCATCCCCTGGTTTTCTAGTTGTGGGGAAAATGGAACTGATCTCGAATGGTCTTGGCCTGCGGTGGCTTGAAGCAGGATTTTGGTTCCCTGGCCAGAGACTGAAATCAGGTGGCAGCAGGAGGAGTGCTGAATCCTAGCCACCAGACCATCAGGGCCGGTGGCAAGGCCCTGGCCCATCAGCTTTGTAGAAATGAATTCCCACAAAGAGATAGAAAGTAGTGAAATAAGTAAAGTGTTTATTAGGAGGGAAAAGGATACATGTGAATAGACTCATACAGGCAGACTCAGAGGAAGAGTCATGCCCTCGTGGTAGTTTGAATCACTTTTATGGGGCATTTCTTCCAGGTTTCCTTTGGCCAATCATCTTGCTTTGCCTGGTTCTGAGTCTGTATTTGGTTTATCTCAGGGTCCTCCACTGTGTGTGTGTGCGCACGCATCTCTTAGCCAAGATGGATTCTAGCAGAGAGACCTATATGGGTAGGTTGACATCACCTACTATGGCATAGCGCCCCCTCCTTTTTTGACCTCCGAGGATCCTTTCTGCGCTTGTGTAGTGGGGAAGGTCTCCTTGACTTCGAGGATGAGGAATATGGGTCTCTTTGTCCCTTATCTGGTCAGGGCTCAGCTTCTCCTCCCTCCTGTCTCCCCAGAAAGGGACAAACTCTAGCTGCTCAGCCTGGGGCCCACCTATCTCCTGCCTCAGAACCCATAGAGAGAAGGTGGTAAGTCCAAGGTCAAGCTGCTAATTAGACCAGAGCGTGGACCAGGCTCCCCTCCCTGGAGAGTCTTAGGGGCTGTGTAACTTGGAGTCTCCTATTGGAATGCTATCTGGGAAGGATAACACACTGAGCTATTACCATGTATTCACATTTTAGTACAATTATTTTTATCAAATGTTCTAAGCAGCTACCTGACACAGGTCTAAGAAATTAGACACAGAGTAAATACATTTTAAAGGCAGTAAAAATATGGCAAAAACTAAATGGGGGGCAGTCAGCAGGTAGAGCAGCCCAGAAGATAAACTCTACTGAACAATTTTGCCTAGGGCTATTTCCTCTGTTTAAAAAAAAAAAAAAGTTGGTTTTTATCTAAGGTAAGGTATGCTAGGTACGTGGAGGAAAATTCCAGAGCTGTACACTACTAACCAAAGTCACTACCTTAAGAACAGGAGGAAGGTGCAGCTGCTTGGAGTTTTCTGCTTTCCAGTCTGCAAGAAGCAGTCTTGTTCAGATATAGTGAAAGAGAAACAATTATATTTGATTACAGAAAAGGATCTCATGACTATACAAAACAGTTAAACTCAGACCTTCAAGATGATCATGTTTTAAGCTACTGGGTCGTTGGAAGTGGGGAATGTGGAGAGAGGAGGGGGCTAGGGTCACAAGGAAAAGGTAGAAAAAGAAGAAAAGAAAAAAAAAAGAAAACTCCCCTCTCTAACCGTCAGAATTAAAGAGACAGAAACAGTGGAGAATAAGATTCCAAAATCCCTGGGGGTTCTTTAGATCTACTCAAATTTTCTTATCACATCCAAGCAGGGAATTCATCACTTAGGGTAACCAGGTGCCACTGGAAGGCTCCAGCAGGAGGTAAGCCTGCTGAAGAAATGAAAGAACTACCAAACAGCCCTAGGACTTCCCCGCCAAGCACTTTTCCCTCCAGTCCTCACACAGAGGAGCTCCTCGTAACCTAGCAACAACCTGCCGGGTCCCCTTTCACGCTGCCTTACTGACGTGCAGCAATGTCAACTGTGGGGAGTGTTGGGCGGACACAGAGTACAATCTGGACACGATTGAACTGTGGAGTCACTCCCTATCCAGCTCTCTCCTGCCACGACACAGCAGACCCATCACCCCATGAAGTATGGGTCAGCTCCAGTGCTTCCTCTCGCCCAGACACGAGGAACCAGGGGTGGTCCCAGACCTCGCTCTTAAACAGAGCACTGGGAAAACCAGGTGAAGATGGTTAGAAAGTCTCCATGGTAAGGGAGACTTGGGAAGGCGGCTCCTAAAAGGATGAGAACGGCTGTCAGTTGGCCCCAACTGGGTGCTTCTACTGCCAAGATGAGACCCAGTCAGAGACCTGCTTGCTCCCCGCCCCCCGCCCCCATTCTGAGGTCACAATGAACTGCTAAAACTCTGACTCTGCCAGAAAGGGCCCTACAGGATGCAACATACTTTACATAGAATCTCTAATTTTCTCCGTGCCGGAGAAAGGGGATGATAGGGAAGAAACAGCTCAAAGTCAGAGGGCCAAACTGCATCCACTTTATCTACACCTCTCACCTCCCTCAATCATCTTCAGCCACCCTCCAGGCTCTTGGCACCAGCTGGCACCGATTTACCAGGGCCTGGAGGCATGGACTGGTCAGCAGGGCTCAAGAGGGTAGCTAAGTCTGAAATGCTAGGACGGGCCAGCGCTGGCCCAAGACAACTGACATGTGGTTCCATTCAGACCTTGAGGCCCAAGGCCTCTATGAGTGTGTTTTCAGAGCTTTAGTGCCCATGGAGGCAAATGAAAATACCCTACATTCACTCAGCAAATCCACAAGCCATTCCTCCAAACCAAGGGCAAAGTGCGAAAGAAAAGAAAAAAAAAAATACGATGCATCGAGGAGGGACGTAGAGATTTCATCTCTAAAGCTCTGACCAGATTCAGACGAGGATGGGAGCAAAGAGTAAACTTCAGAACACCTCAGAGAGTCCTTGAAGAGGGTACTCCTTGAGCCACCAAGAGCAGTTCTATCACTGCCAGGGAAGGCAGGGGAGCCCAGCTAGATGGAAGCACCGACAACCTCACACCTCTTCTCAGTCAAAACGACAACTCACAATGACCAATATTCATGAATGAGATGCAATAGCTTAGACAATACTAAGTAAGTCCTTCCCAAAGCCTCTGCTTAGGTTTAGAATTCATCATTGGATTATCTTTAAAAGCTGGGACTTTAGGAAAAGAAAAAACTGAGTTATGGAGTAAGGGGAGGGGGTGAGCAAAGCTTGAGCGAGCCTGCAGTGGGAGATGGCCAGTTTCTGGAACATGGCATGCAGTGAGTTCTAAAGGACAGCTGTGATTTACACACTGCAGAAGTCTAGGGCACATTTTTTATGTTATGGTCAAGTCAAATCATCATTTATGTGGATAGTGTCCCCGAATTCCTTGCAGTGTACAACCTGCACAAAAGCATATGTGATGCATCCAGGAGGGAAGCAGACACATCATTTATAAAGCCCTGACCAGAGAGTCTGACACAGCAGCCCTGCTGGATTAGGATTACACATTTGCTGCAGTCAAGCTACAGCTCAGACACAGCGGGGGTAGAAGAGAGGGGAAAAATAAAATCCACCTCCATTCCAACAAACTTTATTATGACTGCCTCAAGTGGCCACGTGTTTCTACTAGAGGTTTCTCCTCTAGGAGAAGCTTTAGACCTTCCATTCTCTGGTCTAAAGGGAAGAAATGCCAAAACCCTGGGGCAGGCACACTCACAGGCACACAAAAAGCAACAGGCCTAAATACTCCGAAACCAGGATGCGGGAATAATAAAGACGAAATGTGGCTCCTAGAGGCAAGCACCTTAAGTCCTAACTTGTGCCATGATTTCTCCTAAAATTTAATGATATATTTTGTTACGAGAAATCAGAGTTCTCTTTTCTGTTGTAGGTGCCAGACGTAATTACAGTTCTTGAAAATAAAATAAAATAAAATAAAATAAAACAAACATACACACCTGAAAAATGGGGGTAGGGCAGAGGGAAGAAGTGAAAAGCATCATTTCTTTCTGCTCAGAAGATTGTTTAGAAGCGTTGAGTATTTAGACGCACTGAATGTCAGCCCCACTGGAAAGTAAAGTATTACACAGCGCATGGTCCCAGAGTAGCCACTGAACAAGACGGTGGCTGCTGAAATGGAAAGAATGGCTCAGAAAGCCTCAGGGAGGCTTCAGTCCTCCGGTGAAGGTAAACACAGCTTCACAACTCCTGTCTGCCATTCCAAAATCCAAAAACTCTGAAAACTGACAATTTTAAATAATTCATTTGGCAGCAGAACAAACCCAACCTCATTTGGTGGCAAAATGTGACCTGAACTATGTAAAATCATTTGTAGTCTGTTTATCCCACTTCATGTGAACATTCTCACATCTCACTGCTGAAATAATGGGCTTGATTATGGGATGCTGACCCTAGCTCCCTTTGGGGGTGTTATATATATGTACCATATTACCTTTCTAAAAACTTCTAAATTTTTAAAACACATCTAGCCCCCAGGATTTCAGATAAGGGGAAGAGTTTGTAAACTTATAATAGGGTGACATAAGACCCCTGCAAAGATTACTAAAAGCCCAAAACAGTCAAATTATGTCCTGGTGGTTTCAATCTAACCAGCTTCCTACACAAGCCAGAGGGCAACATTATCTGGCAACATTGTGTTAGAAATGGGAAATCTATTACCACAGGGTCCCTACTACATGTTAAAATCCTGGTTTCCTACCTTCACATATTCCAGAGTTGGGTCCAGAAGATGTTGATCCCTGAAAAGAGAAAATATAAATATGAGAACAACTGGGAACAATGCAATCTTACCCTGGGTAAAATGTATCCAACATTATTTCACCCTATTCATTCACATTATTAAGAGGGGCCCACCTCCCAGGCAATACCCACAGCAGACAGATAAGGAAGTTAGAACAGACACAGATTTCTTTCACGGGTGTCTCCTCGGGGTGGAGGATGTATAGGATACCACCATGACCTCAGTCTAGAGGCTCCACATGTTTTCCTGTCAAATTCAAGCTCCAAAAGTTAGACTATTCATATGTGGTAATTCTAGATTCACTCTGAGCATAAAAATTAGCCTAACGGTCTGAAGCCAAGAGCTGTGAGAGATACGGGTAAAGCAGGGCTGGATGCCCAAACCTGCAGCACTTTGGACCAGGCAACTGTGTCACACCCACTTTGACAGAAAACGGAGGCTCAGGTGGGCAGATCGGCTGCCCAAGGTCACCCAGCACCCGGGTGAGTGAGTTTTGAACCCAGCTCTGCTTCTAAATCACCTTTCTCTTTCGCTGTCAAGCTGAGCAGTTCATCCTAATTTTCTTTGGTGCCCCAGTGTTTTTTCTCTCCCCATTTAATGTCTGCTCATGTCTATCATAATACTGTTAGGAATAACCAGACAATTAAAAGTAAACAGCTGTGGTGTCCCTGAGGACGCTGACTTATTATAGTGGAAGAGGATCTACGGCAAAGGAGAAGAGGGGGAGACAGGAGAGCTGATGTTTCCAGCACCGGCAGAGTTACAGCAAAGTGACCCCCCCTCAACAGACTCTGTGAAAAGACAGCTGCCTTCAGAGACTTAAATTTCACAAAATCAACACATCACCCTGCAGAGACGGGATCATTTTTTAAAGGACAGGATGGCTCTGAAGCCGACAGGAGTAGTCTTCTTAAGTGGGGAGCGGGGTCAGTGTATCTGCAAAGAGGACGCATCCTTCAGAAGGCGGGGGGATCACTGCCGGCAAGCAGCTGCCTCCGGAAGGGTGAGCTCAACCCCAGACCCTCGGGGGCTTGGATGCTTCCCTCTGTGGAGAGACCCCGGGAGACTGCAGCCCTTCTCCCCTGAACAGGGGCAGCAGGACCCCTGCTGGGACACAAGGAGTCGATCCCACAGCTCAGGGGCACACCATCTTGTTGTGAAATGGATCCAACCCCCAAAGCTCTTCCTGGAGTGGTCTGTCCACTTAGGGCTGCACACGGGGCACATGCACAGGGGCAGGGTGGCTTCAGAGATGCTCCTCTAGGATGTGCAAACAGATTAGGTTCTGAAATGAGTCCCTCTGTAAGGCCAAAGTATCTGAGAAGGGCTTAAGCTCAAAGTCCCCGGTGCATTTCCATCAAAGAGGGGTATAAATCAGTCTTTCAGAGCCTGAAAACCAGGCATACTCTTTGCCTCCAAGCTTGTGTGTGTTAATCAGGCATCGTTTCCCAAAGCAGCCGAGTCCATCTGCTGTGCTGGGTCACCACCTCCTCTGCTGCAGTCTGGACATTGCATTGATGTCATCGGACTTTGCGACCATGGGACCACCCGGCTAGCGACTAAAAACTTTGTCAGCAGGGCTTTGGTCATACTCTCCTTTAAATTCTAAGACTCTGGTTTTCTACCGAATTAACATTTTAGGCCTATAGGCATCCGGTCTTATGTTAATCATCTGGCCCAGCGGTCTGGCCCAGCGGTCTGGCCTTGGGAATGCAGAAAAATGTTAGAACCACTGAAATGCTGTTTCTCATCTTCTTCAAGTTTCTATTTTTATGTATGTCCTAAAATGTACATTATATACGTTCATACACGTATGTCTTAATGCATGGATAAACAGTGTAGGTGTGTGGTTTTTAAACCAATGATTTGGTCTTGGGATCTCTTTACACTCTAAATAATTGAGGACTCTGAAAAATTTTGTTCATGTGGGTTATATACTGATTACTGATATTAGAAATTAAATCTGAGAAACTTGCAAAATATTAATTCATATGTTTAAAGTAAACCATTATATGCTTAAATAAATAACATTTTAATGAAAGACAGATGTTTTTCATAGCAAAAATTTAGTGAGAAGAGTGACATTGTCTTACATTTTTGCAAATCTTTTAAACATCTGGCTTACTAGAAGACAGGTAAATCCTCACATCTAGTTCTGCATTCAATATGTCGTGATATATCTTGGTTGAAATAAATAAAGAAAATCCACATTCACACAGTTATGTAATTGGAAAGGGAGGGATATTTTAATAGACTTGCATATAATTATGGATGTTCTACTTTGATAACATACCAAAACTTGACAAGTAGTAGTTTCTTAAATGTTAAGCTGTGATGTGGAATCTGAAACCATATCTCTTACTCTTTTGCATCTGTCCTGCACTTTGAATGGACGTTTTGTCCATGTGTGATTCCATAACCACTATTCTGGGAAACACTGGTTCACTGAGTTATGCAGATCTTCCAAATTTTGACCCATTTCATTATCACGTAAAAAAAGAATCACATTGGTTAATACCATCACTGATCTCAGCAGAAGTTACTAGGTATTGGGAATTGCCAAGCTTATGGTAGAGGATACAAGTCTTCTAACTTGAAAGCTTGAATTTTTTCATTGGCAACTAACATTGTCAAATACTTTCCCTGAGCTTCATTTCATTCATTTGGGGGAACATAGATCTGCCAAATACCAAGACCACACAGTCATGATCGGCAATTTTAACTTTTTTTTTAGGTGCTCAAAGGTCATTCTTTTAGTAAATTCTTTCTAGAATTTTGTCCAGGATCTGCTCTTCTCACCAGACTTAGCTGTAAAAATCCTTTTCCTTTTACCTACTGAAAGCTGAAACGTTCCTCTCTCCCCTTCTCTAGAGATGTACCTGAAAACTCCGAGCTAGTTCTCTCAGGATAGACCCCTCAAATTCTCTTGGGGACGTTGTGGGACAACCAACACGAGCGCTGTGTATGAGTGGCTCCTGAGGCAGCCCCAGCTGCAGCAGGGTCGCCACTCAGAGATGGGGTCACCTCGAGGCAGCGTGGCCCATGGGAGACAGGCGGGGACCTGGGACCCATTACTGCAGTGCTTGCACCTGGACAAATATCTCCTGGAGCAATGGAATATAAAGAAACTATAAGGAACTAAAGATAACTGCACACGTGCAGGGTTGGGGCACATTATGAACAAGATACAAAAAGGCCAGAACCCAGCTGCCACTTCTCAGGTGCCAGGAGCAGAAGTAGGGTACTGAGCATGATCCCTGCCCACGGCACCACCAAGAGGATGGGCAGACCACCTAATCCACCCTGGCCCAACCCCCCGATCTGCGCCTGCACTCACCCCGTTTAAGGGACCAGCTCTCCCCCACTGAGGGAGTGAGGAAGGGTACCTGTTACTTGTTTTCACTCCCTCGTGCTGCAGCACGAGTCCCAATAAAGCCTTGCCTGAATTTCTTGTCTGGCCTCTCATAAATTTCTATTGATTAAAGAGTCCGAGGACCCAAGTCAGTAACATACCTGTTCTCCCCACCACCCTGCTCTCCTGCGCAGAGACCCCAGCACCTAGGAGCCTGGGGTGTTCTCCCAAGTGTCTCCCCAGCCTTGGATGAACTCCTGTTTTCCTGTGGTGCTCCTCCACCACAGGAAAACCACCACTCTTTTTTGGCAAAAGAGAAGGAAAACAAGAGCTGCTGGTTAGGGATAAAACTGAAGTCCCCTCTTGACCCCGCCCCCAAATAAACTCTGCTAAGGGAGCCTTGGTCATTCTGTTCCCAGAGCAGAGGCGGATCCAAGTTCTAGTTCAGTGCACCAAGGGGTGCCCTAGTGGATCCTTGTATTCCTCTACTCATCCTTTTTAGAGAGACAAGGGAGGGAAGACAAGGAGAGTATGATAAAACTGAGTGAGTGTGTTATAAATCCAAAAGCTTTAAAAATCATTGCCTCAAACCAAATTAAAATCATATTTAAATGCAGAAGTGCTGTGTCTCCTTTCTCAGCCAGCCTAACCCTAGCCCTAACCCATCTAACCAGAAAGAAGACATGAGCTGGAAAACACAGCAGTTGGCCCTGTAGCCCCAGCCTCTAATTTGAAATAGAATACCCTATTATTCATACAAGACTGTGCCACAAACACTCCTTAAACCATATCTTTATATTCCCCAAAAGAGATCACTAGAAAACAAACACAGAAACTTGGCAATGTAAATGAAAAGCTTTTTTAATCTTTTTTTTGCTTATGTCAATTATGAATCTCCACCCATGTGAATCCGTGATGTTGTGTGTATCTCTCTTTACAACTGGAGAGTCTGGCAGGCAGGCTGCCCCGCTGAGCACCATCCACAGACCGCAGGAAAGCAGCAGGATGAAACTGGACTCTCCTGTTATTTTGTTCTTAGGTTTATTAAGTTTTAAATAACATCACTGTGTTTACTCTGGTCAAATCATTCTTTCCAGCGTCCCACTTTCTTAAGTTCATACAGAGGGATGTTTAGCTGGGAGTCACAGAAATGTTATACATATTTACTATTTTAGTTTGTTTCTCATCGGTAGCCAGGTTAATAATATCCTTCCTCTTAAAAGGACACTTGATGTGTAAGTGTTTGCTATTCTGAGTGAAGAGGTTTTCTGTCTTGAATACACAAACAAAATTTCACTAACATAGATCTTTTCTGAGCAGTTCTAATGCAGATGGAGATGGAAGTGCCCTATGTCTGTCTTAAACTAGAGAATGTTTTAAGTGAGTGGATGTTTACTTATTTAAATATTATAGACTAACTTAATGGCTAATGGTGTTGCCACACAAATGTCCCTTTGGATAAAACATAAAACGGAACTGCTTGTAATAACGTGATTATTTCATACAATGGAGGGATGTGAGAAACTAGATCCAGCTATTCCAGACTGAGGCTCCCCTTAAACTCCAAGCACAACAGTGATGTGCAGAGCTGGCACACTTCCTCTGTGCAGGTGGCATGGTGTTTCCATGCATGTTCACCGTTTGTGTATTTATTTAAATATGGTCTCTCCCTCTACAAGGTGAGCAACCCAAGAGTAGTGATGTGTCTACTTCATGCCCAGTATGTCCCACAGTTCTTGCATTCATCCCACAAACATTATCAAGCATCTACAATATGCTATGCAGTTGGCCAGACAACAGAAATACAAGAACCAAAGACAAAGGCCCTGCATTTAGAGAGAGAGAGGTTGAAGGCAAGTGGGGAACACAGATCAACTGATCCAGCACAATTCAAGTTAGTGAGAGAGTGTCAGTGAGAGGTTTGAGGGCTGAGTAGGGACTTGTCCCAGTGAAGAAGCTGTGGGGTAGGTGGTGATGAGACACGCCCAGGCAATGAGAGAAGCACGTGACAATATGGTACATCTGAGGAACCACAGCGTTGCGGAGTTAATTCCCCGCTGGCCCAGGCCACCATCATCTCTCCCCTGGACCCCTGCATTACCCTCCCCAATTCTACTCCATCTCCACAATCTCCACGATAGCAGCCAGAGTGATCTTTACTCACATCACTCCCCTGCTCAAAATCCTCTAACAGCTCCCATCCAGTCAGAACGAAACCCTGAGGTCCCCACTGTGGCCTTCAATGCCCTGGTTGGCATGACCCCAGCCAGCTCTCCAACCTCATTGTGTTAAGCAGAATTTCAAAGATGCCCCCTCCCAAGATTCCTGTCCCTTGGTGAGTCAGTCAAACACTAATCTAGGTAATGCTGTGAAGGGATTTTGCAGATGTCATTAACATCGCAAGTCAGCTGACATTAAGACAAGGCAATTATCTGAGGGGACCTTACTTGAAGAGGGAGGAGGATTTGACATGAAGGACCCTGTTGCCAGTGTGATGTTATGAGAGGGTCTGTGACGAGGCCCAAGACACACCTCCAGGAGATGGGAGCTGCCCCAGGCAGATGGCCAGGAGATGGAGACCTCAGTCCTACAACTGCCAGGAATTGAATTCTGCCGATGACCTGAATGAGCGTGGAAGCAGATACTCCCCCAGAGCCTCAGGTGAGAACGCAGCTGCTGACGTCTTGAGTGAGACCCTGAGCTGAGAACCCAGTTGAGCCATGACGGACTTCTGCTCTACAGAAACTGTGAGGTAACAAACAGGTGTTACGTCACCAAGTTTGTGGTGTTGTTACTCAGCAAAAAAACGCTAATACGCTTGTCTATTCCATCCAAGCTCTACTGACTTTTCTTTCTGTTGCTCAAACACATCAAGCCGGCTCCTGCTGCTGTGGCTTGGCATTTACTGTTCCTTTGCTTGCTTGGAGTAGTCTCCCCAGATATGCTCAAAGGCTCACTCCTCACAGCTCTCAGGTCTCTCTCAGACATCGCTTCCTTAACCATCCTATCTAAATGAGCACCACCACCCTCTATCCCCTTTCCTGGCTTCCTCTTTTCCCATATTATCTGATACCATATGAAATGTTTATTTGCTCATGGTCTATCTGTTCCCCAGAATATAATCCTGCAAGAGTGGGGCTTTCTCTGCTTTGTGTACCTTGGTGTCCCCAGTACTTTGCACATAGCAGTTGCTCAGAAACCACTTGCTGAATTAATGAAGAAAAGAACAACTAATGGAAGCACAGGGCTGAGGGAAGCAGCAGGACTGGTGGGGGTTGGGAGACCAGGATGAAGAAGAGGCAGAGCCAGATCATAAGGGGCTTGGACGCCACGTAAACACATTTAGACTTTATCTTGAGAGCAGTGGGATTTGTTCAAGGCTCTTAAGCTGGAGAATAACCAGAGATTTGTGTTTTAGAAAAATCCCCCTGCAGCAGTGTAGAAAACAGATTAGTGGGGGGCAAAGTGGAGTCAGGAAGACTAAAGGAGAGGATACTAAAGGGGTCTGGGTAAGAGAAGACGAGGCCTGGATTAGAGCGATAGAGGGAGTGGGGGGATGGTGTACAGACTTGAGAGACTTTTAGAACTGTGAATAGGTAGACCTTGGTAAATGGCAGGATTTGGTGGGTGAAAGGGAAGAAAGAGGTAAGGACACTCACTGAAATCTTTCTAAGGGAACTGGGTAGATGGTGCCTAGCACCTGGCGGGGACTCCATACATTTGTTAAGAATGAATTAGCGAACACCTCTGCCTCAAGCACCATACTGTACTAACTAGACTACCAGGTTCTGAATTAATAAGACTTTACCTCATTACCATCCATTTTCCACAGTTAGCAGTCTGCACGATTGCTGCCATTTAGCTACTGAATGTCTCAGATAAGTTTTCCTTCCTTCTCGACAGATAAATAAGCAACTTTCAGGAGAGTCTTTCACATCCCTCAAATCATGAACACATAAATCTTTCCCTTAAAGTATGATGAAATATAACATTTAAGGGACCCCTTCACGCCAGCAAACATAGTTAACTCATGAAGGAAAGCCAGAGAACAGCAAAGCAAAGTAGCTGTGCAGAAGCTAGACAAGAGTACCCCATTTTATATAACCCTTTGGTCTTCTCCATCCCCCCCATCTCAGTTGCCACTGCTTGTTTATGTCTTTTCCACAGAACTGTAAGCTCTGTGAGGTCAGCGGCTACCTCTGTCTTGCTCACCAATGTGAACAAGCACGTACCAAAGTATGTACAAAAGTATTTGTCACACAGCATCCAAGTAATAAATAAACAAGGACAAAAATGCACAAATGAAAATATAAACCACAATTAATCACCCTTATATCTATATAATCCAAATAAGGCCTCAGAAAATTAGAAATTTCTATGATGGGATCTTCCTTTGCTAAATCTGGTAGACCAGATATTCTCAAAATTAAATGATAATGAAATTACAGATGTATTTCCAAATACATGTTGAAGTCACAAGAAAGGGAAAGTCGCAGGAAACACAGACACATACAAAACAGATACAGAAACAGAACAAATCAAGAACACAAAACGTGAACAACAGCAACAAAAAGGTAAGGAGGAAAGCAGGGAGGCTAAGCCCTGGGTTCATAAGAGTGAGCAGCTAACCCCAAAGCCCCACGTAACGCCCACCTGAACCATCAGAACGGGACTACACCACCCACTACAGAAGGAATGTGCTAAACACAACACAACATGAAACAAAAAACAAGCTCTAGCAAAGGGAACCAAGGAGAGCTACTGTCTCCACCACAGATTCTGATGGAAAAGAATAATAATAGTCTCCCCTAAGAATCTGTAACCACAAGTAGGCCTTTGGGATTCAAATTTATATGACCTGCTTTGACAGAGAATCCAAAACTGAAAAAAAATTGGTGGCACCATTAGTAAGGAAACAATGTAAATCCTTTCTGGAGGAAAACTAGATCTGCAACAGAAAGCTACTCAGGATATCCACAATTTGGTTAAATACAAAAATTCCCTTTCAGAAATAACCATATACATGAGAAAACAAGCCCCAATGACTGAAAGTTAGCAGAAATGACAATAGATTGAGATCCCCAAAGACTTCAGCTATTGGAATTTCAGATATAAGCTATAAAATAATGATGTATGATAAATTTTTTTAAAGATGGAATAAAAAAGTGACCTAAGAAGAAACAGGCAGACATAAAAATAATCTACTACAACTTCTAGAAATAAAGAGCTAATTGATCAAAATATCTAGATAGAAAGAAATATAAAGATAACCTTCTAAATAACTTAGATATGACTGGAGAAAACATTTATGAATTAAAACAAATATATAAAGAGATTATACAAAACATAGCTCAGAGAGAAAAGGTGAAGAATAATATAAAAGAGACAATGAAGGTAGAATGAGAAGGCTTAATTAACCAGAACTCTAGAAGGAGAGAATTGAGAGAAAGGCAAAAGCAATAGTCAAAGAAATAATGATGGGAAATCTTCAAAATTAATGGAAGATACTAATTATCACATTCAGGCATCCCATGAGTCCTAAGCAGTGTAAACAGAAATAAACACATTGTAATGAAACTACAGACCACCAAAAACAAAGAGAAGATCTTAAAAGCAGCAGAAGAGCAAAGAAAGGCTTCTCTGAGATCAATGACAATTAGACTGACAGCAGATTTTCATCAGTCAAAAGGGAAAGTGAGGAGCACAAAATTTCTTGCCCAGCAAACTACCTAGAACAAGGGTGAATAAAGACAATTTGAGACAAATGAAAATAGAAAATACCCTTCAGGAAGCAGGAAAAGGATGCCAGAAGGAAAGCTTAAGATCTAAGACTGAATGACGCACGAAGAACTGGTAAACACGTAGGCAACTCTAAACCAGCACTGATAGTGCAAAATAAGAAAAATATCTAATAACAGTATGGTGGTTCTTCAAACAACTAAAAGTAGAATTACTACATGATCCAGCAATTTGCCTTCTGAATATATACCCCCAAAAACTGAAAGCAAGATTTTGAAGAGATATTTGTGCACACATGTTCGTAGCAGCATTATTCACAGAAGCCAAAAGGTGGAAGTAATCCAAGTGTCCATCAGTAGATAACTGGATAAACAAGATGTGGTATATATACCATGGAATATTATTTGGCCTTAAAAAGGAAGAAAATTCTGACACATGCTACAATATGGAAGAACCTTGAGGACATTATGCTAAGTGAAATAAGCCAGTCACAAAAAGTCAAATAACTGTATGATTTCACTTATGTAAGATACCCACAGTGGTCAAAATCATAGCGACAGAAAGTATAATGGTGGTTGCCAGGGGTGGGGGAAGAGAGAATGGGGAGTTGTTGTTTAATGGGTGCAGAGTTTCAGGTCTGTCACACAGAGTGAAGTAAGCCAGAAAAAGAAAAGGAAATATATTAATGCATATACGTGGAATCTTGAAAAATGGTACAGATGAACCTATTTGCTGGGCAGGAATAGAGACGCAGACGTAGAGAACGGATGTGGGGACACAGGGTGGGAAGAGGAGGGTGGAATGAATTAGGAGATTAGGTTTGACATAAATACACTACAATGTGCAAAATAGATAGATGGCTAGTGGGAACCTGCTGTATAGCACAGGGAGCTCAGCTTGGTGCTCTGTGATGACCTAGAGGGGTGGGATGGGGGTGGGGTAGGAGGGAGGTCCAAGAGCGAGGGGATATACGTATACATATAGCTGATACACTTCATCGTACAGCAGAAACTAACAAAACATTGTAAAGCAATTATACTCCAATAAAAATAAATAAAATAGGACTTCCCTGGTGGCTCAGTGCTTAAGAATCCGCCTGCCAATGCAGGGGACATGGGTTCGAGCCCTGGTGCAGGAAGATCCCACACACCGCGGAGCAACTAGGTCCGTGTACCACAACTATTGAGCCTGCGCTCTAGAGCCCGCGAGCCACAACTACTGAGCCCACGTGCCACAACTACCGAAGCCTGCGTGCCTAGAGCCCGTGCTCCGCAACAAGAGAAGCCACTGCAATGAGAAACCCGCACACCACAACGAAGAGTAGCCCCCGCTCACAGCAACTAGAGAAAGCCTGCATGCAGCAACAAAGACCCAACACAGCCAAAAATAAATAAATGAATAAATTTATTTTTTAAAAAATAAAATAAATAAATAAATAAAATAAAATAAAGATGAAAAGAGTTTGGGAGACTGGTTGTGCAACAATGTGAATGTACTTAACATTACTGAACTGTGCACTTAAAAATGGCTAAGATGGTAAATTTTATGGTATGTGTATTTTATCACAATTTAAAAAGACAAACTAAAACACAAGGCAACGTTGACATATGAGCCAAGTGGAAGGTACCCAAAGCTTATGTTCTAAGTCCTGCATTGCTCAGGAAAAAGGAGAGGTATTGTTTCACTCTATTATGTTGTTTAAAGTCATACAAAAGAATTTTTTAAATAACCACTAAGTGAATAGGAATAGAGTATTTTTTAAAAGACAATTTAAAATAAGGCAATTTAAAAAACCCATAGGTTAAAAAAATGTACAAACAGTACAGACATACAGAATAAGAGGCAGCTATAAACCCAAATTTATCACCAAACATGGTAACTGTTGACCAGATTAAACTCACAAGACAGATTTTCAGAATGTACGATATAGTACCTGTAGGATACAGTTAAAGTGGTATTTTGGAGGAAACGTAGAGACTTAAATAATTAATTTCAGTCTTTTCTAAAAGTAAGCAAGTGTCCAGCTTAAGTTAAGAGAACAGAACAAATATTTAAAAAAGACTAAAGATAAGAAGAGCAGAAATTAAATTTGTAAAAAATGATACAGTAAGGGAGCAACAAATGAATCCTGGTTCTTCAGAAGCCTAATAAAATATACCTCTGACAGATATAATCAAGGGGGAAAATGAGAGAAGGCACAAAACAATAGAGAAATGAAGTGGGAGCATAATCACAGATAACAAGAGAGCACTGTAAGAGAATACTATGAACATCTTACGCCAATAAATTTGAAAGCTTAGGAAAAACAAATTCCTGGAAAAATAATACTAAAATAGATTCAAACTGAAAATCTGAAGAGTCCTATAATGATTAAAAACTTGAATCATTTGTTCAATATCTACAGACCTGGATGGTTTTTCTAACCAGGAAGTTCTGCCAAACTCTGGAACTTATTACTTTGAAAATGAGAGACTTGAAAAAGAGGATACTATAACTTTGATATCAAAAGCCCACCAGGTCAATAAAAGAAAGAAAGGGTAGCCTAGGCTAATCTCACATATGAATAGATAGGAAAAAAATCCTAAACAAAATATTGACAAACCTAGGGCTTCCCTGGTGGCGCAGTGGTTGAGAATCCGCCTGCCGATGCAGGGGACAGGGTTTCGTGCCCCGGTCCAGGAAGATCCCACATGCCGTGGAGCTGCTGGGCCCGTGAGCCATGGCCGCTGAGCCTGCGCGTCCGGGGCCTGTGCTCCGCAACGGGAGAGGCCACAACAGTGAGAGGCCCGCGTGCCGCAAGAAAAAAAAAAATTGACAAACCTAATCCAAGTATGTACAAAAATACATCATAATCAAACTGGGTTGACTCCAGGAATATAGGGTCACTTTAACATGAGAAAATCTATTCACCACATTAACATTAAAGGATTAAAGGAGAAAAATCATTTTGGGCTTCTAATTGATGGGGGGGAGGATTTTTAAAAATATCATCATCTTTTCATGATCTCAGCAGGGAAAAAGCTAACTCTTCACAAACTAGAAATAAAAAAGGACAAGTGTACCTATGAAAAACCTCATTCTTAATGGTGAAGTATGAGAATCACTGATGAAATCAATCAATCAATCAGAAATAAGACAAGGATGTCCACAATTACTGCTTCTGTGCACCACTGTCCTGGAGGTCCTAGTCAGTGCAGTTAAATAAACAAAAGAAATAAAAGGTATAAGAATTGGAAAAGGGAGAACAAAACTGTCATGATTCACAAATGATGACTGTAGAACACACAGAGAATCTATACAAAGCTGCTAAGTAGAGCAGGGTTCCTGGATATGAAAGCACTGTGCAAAAAGCTTCAACTTAAAACTTAACTCAGGTCAGGGACTAGAAGGCTTATGTGTCTGGGATGGAGTTCTTGCTTATGGGTGTTCATTCATCACAAATGAACTCATTCCTAGAACATTTCACTGAAATGCAGCACAAAAAGACTTAAGATGGGTGTGACCAGCAGGCTGTCTCTCTGTTTACATGTACTAGTAGGGCCAAGGAAGACCAAAACTGCAGCCTAGGGGTCTGCTGGTTCACCATTTTTAACCAACCCATGTACCAGGGCACATCAACGATCAGGAAGGGTGAACCCAACGACCAGGAGAAAGTTCGCCCTTCATTGGCAACCTCAGCCTCTTTGCATGTGGATATGGCCTTGGAACCTAGAGCTGTCAGTCACCCTTTGTTCTCCAGCATGAAGCTCAATTAACATCTCAACATCTTGAGGAGATGTGGGGATGGATCGATGGGGCAAGGAAGAGACAACAACAGGCTTTAAATCTACTAAGATTTTGCTTCCACTGGACGATATTCCTGACTAGACCATGTTCTTTTAGGTAAGATTAACACGTGGGAGAGTCTAGCATTCTCATTTTAAATTTTATTAGATGGTATCCAGGGTTCGAAGTTCTTGCCCATCTCACCAGCCTCATCTCCTCACCTTGCTCCTTTCATTCCAAGAAATCCAAACTATTTGGAATTCCCTGAACCAAGAAGCCTAGAGCCCCCATCGTCTTCCTATTCATTCCCATCTTCTCTGACCACTCTTTCCCCTGCTTTCCTCCCTCCCCAGCACCAACCCACAGAATTAATACATCTCCTCAGCACTTATTTTCTATGCATTATAAAACCTTATTATAACAAATAATTATAATTCAATACGGCATGTGTACTCCTGTCTATCTCCCTTACTGGACTATGATCTCACTGAGAATAGGGACCATCTTTTATTTTATTCACCTCTATCCCCAGAGCACAGTTGCTCAATGAACGTTGGTTTGAATGAATGAACGAGTATGAGTGTGTGTATGTGTGCGTGCGCGCAGAAGATGTAGAATCTAACCCCTCCCATCCGCCACACTCCATGGGTTCACCAAGGGAAGAATAACACTGGAGAGAGAGAAAAAAGGAACAAGAGAGAAATGTTGTTCTTGGACTGATGGGCCGCCACATGAAGGAGATAAGTTAGCCACAGGCCTATGACTGAGCCATGACGGCCTCACAGAACTCCCTCAGCAATGGAAGGTCACTGCTGTCAGGGCAGCGTCTGGCTCCCCAGCCCCACTGAGACTAGATGTTTTCAAAGTGGTCTTGAGAGGCTGGCTGCTTCAGCTGAAAATGAATCTCTCTGGACACATTTGAAATGCCAGGGAGGAGGTTAATCGGGGAGATAACCAAGAGGACAGAGAGTGTACTACAGGGCCATTTCCAGCTGTTTATGGGAAAATGAAGAAACAGATGGTTAAAACAGAGTTGGCCTGGTAGGTAGAGATATGATATCACTTGGAAAAATATGAGCTAGTGTGTAGTTAGATGGACAGTTTCTCTGCTGATACTGGGAATCACATTAAAGTCTCAATAAAGAGTTACTTTCTCACTCTAGGTGGGGGCATATTATGTGCATTGCTTTGAAAATTAAAAAAGGCATGTAGCCTGTCAACATTTAAATCAAGTCTACTTCGATAAAAAAAAAAAACCCAAAAGCCGCCCAAGGGGAAAAAAAGAGACATCTCAAAAAGCCAATTCTGGAATTAATTATAAAATATAATAAAATATGCATATGATTGTGCTTTTGAAAAAGGGATGTAGCTTTTTTCTTGAATTTTATTTTATTTATTTATTTTTTATACAGCAGGTTCTTATTAGTGATCTATTTTATACATATTAGTGTATACATGTCAATCCCAATCTCCCAATTCATCACACCACCACCCGCCACCTGCCACTTTCCCCCCGTGGTGTCCATACATTTGTTCTCTACATCTGTATCTCTATTTCTGCCTTGCAAACCGGTTCATCTGTACCATTTCTCTAGATGCCACATATTATGTGTTAATATATGATATTTGTTTTTCTCTGACTTACTTCACTCTGTATGACAGTCTCTAGGTCCATCCACGTCTCTACAAATGACCCGATTTCTTCCTTTTTATGGCTGAGTAATATTCCACTGTATACATGTACCACATCTTCTTTATCCATTCGTCTGTCAATGGGCATTTAGGTTGTTTCCATGACCTGGCTATTGTAAATAGTGCTGCAATGAACATTGGGGTGCATGTGTCTTTTTGAATTATGGTTTTCTCTAGTATATGCCCAGTGGTGGGATTGCTGGGTCATATGGTAATTCTACATTTAGTTTTTTAAGGAACATCCATACTGTTCTCCACAGTGGCTGTATCAATTTACATTCCCACCAACAGTGCAAGAGGGTTCACTTTTCTGGGATGTAGCTTTAAAAACAGAGAACTACAACACTTCTAGATGTGCACTTAAGAGAATATATTTTGTTTCATCACCTTGCAAAGTAAATATGAGATTTACTCTCCCACATCTCAAGACATATTTCTTATTTGTTAAAGGAGGCTCACTAGCAGTTGACAGGATTAAGGTTGGTGCTTATTTTCTATTCTCCTCCCAGGGTTAACACATGACATGAGGAGTTCCTTTTCACTAATACAAAGAACCTGAGGGGTATTCCTTGATGATTAAGCCAACAGATGTGCTTTAGAGCAGATGAGTGGTCTAGACAGAAGCTCACTGCTCTGTAGTGGGGGAATTCATCTTCCATTTCTGTTGTTTAGACCTAAAAACAATTCACCAGATGGGATCTGGGCAGCAAAGTGTGACCACTTCCCTTGGTCTGATTATTAAACTTCAATTAATGCTTCTAAAGTCACATTAGCTTTTTTGACAACCATAATATACTGCTGACTCACTCTGAGGCTGCAATTACCTAAATCCTGAAATATTTTTTCACATGTGGCTATTAAGCCGAACCCCTTACTTTTACTTTGTTTTTTTGGACTCTAGTGCAAGTCTTTGTCTCTCCAATAGTCCTTCTAGGTAGGTTTGGTCTGTTGTTTCAAAACGCCAAGATCTTTTTTGGATCTTACTTCTGTCACTTTGACATTAGTTATTCCTCCAAGATTCATACCATCCACCAATGTGATCTTTATGTCAGTACCACTGTCTAAAAGATATTTTAAAGTTGGCTAGAAAGGGGCTACGGACACAGCCTACAGCGTGCTTTCCGTACCATCATCTGGCCCACATCTCTCTCATCCTGAGGATATCACCGATGATTGACATTTGCATACATACTTTCTCAACATTCCTCTAATCTACCAACAAAGTAACTCCAGGAAGGAAAGTTAATCTAGTCCAACTTGCTTTTGGCAAAGCCCTGCTAATTACTAATGGCTGTTGCTTCCTTCACCAAGTATTCAAAAATCATTGTCCTAATAATCGTTTTTAGAATACTTCCTGAGAAGGATGTCAATCTTACCATTTTATAGATTCATTTTATCTCCCTAGTTCCGTTTTTGAAAGTTAAATACTTATCTATCTCCATCTTTCCTGTCGCTCTTGGTGATGCCAGCATTTCTCCAATATTGTGTGCTGGTTTGATGGTCTCAGACTCAAGCTACCTCTGTCTTCTTGGGCCTTGGGTCTTCACTGCCTCTTGTCATGGCCTCATCTACTGTCTTCCTTCACCTCTATCCTACCCTTTCCAATCAGAGAAGTCATTTCCATGGTAGAACAAATGCAAGCCAAACAGAAGCTCAGCAGTTTGGTTTCTCTCACATCCCCCCTCTCTTTGGTTTTATTATTCCAAACATAATTTTTGAAAGCCCTTTTTGTTACCTGTAGCATTTTTCACAATCCTCTGCTCACTCTGCACTCTGGTTCTTTCACAGCCCAGAAGCCACTCTGATATGGGCTTCGGTTGCATGGCCCAACCTTTCCTAAGTCTGGGGCCAAGGCCAGACAGCACAGAGAGGAAGTGGCGGCACAGACGAGGCATGCCCTGAGGGAAGGGTTATACCTAGAAAGCACAGCCTGCAATCACCTGGTCAAGGAGAAAAAGTAACAGGATACCTGGAAAGATGTTAGGGTCAGAGGTCAAGAGAAGCAGAATTGCTTATCAAGCTAGTGGAGTGATACAGAGGGCTAGCTACACTGTGGATGGGAAGTTAGGTCAGCAGCAAAGAGAGAGAACAGGTGCAGGTAAGCTCAAATGGTTCCAAACCCACATCCCCTTCTCCCTGGGCCATGAGCTCCTCAACTGGACAAAAGCCCTGTCTTTGAATCTCTAGCATAAAGCCTGTCACACAGATGCTCAACATACTTTTGAATGAATTCGTCAGATCGGCCCTGGCTCATCAGACCACACTGGGGGGATCCTATAAATGGATCAGTCCAGGCTGGAGACAGTTCTTCCTACACCTCCTTAAACAAGAGAGCTCCCGGGATGGCCACATACCTGTTCCTCCTTCGAACTGTGGACAGCGTATTGTTGTCACTTGTCCTGAAATGCGTTTCCCTTTCACAGCCTCAGACCATGAGATCCTTTTTATTATTTCCCTCAACTTGGGGAATCTTTCCTCCTACAGCCCAGGGTAGACTGTAGATGAGGACACGATTCTCTCCCTAGCTACCAGAGATCCCAAGGCCTGGTTGCTTCTCAGACTCCTGCTTCTTTCACTTCAGCAGCCAATTCCTGCTTCTATGAGTCAGTTTCTATCTCATCTGAAAATACAGCCATGCCTGATGAATGTGTTCATGACATATTCTAAAAGAATGGCAATTAAACCGCCTCCTCGGGCAGATTCCCTAATCATGTTAAAACAGCACCATTTAAATATCGTACGTATTACACTGTGGTGAGTCTCTACAGGAATCCAAGGCTAATACAAAGTGGTACCGGTTGATGAAGATTTGACGCGGTCGTGGGTTAACTTGTGCTCGGCAGAATTCTAGGACAGCATTAAGTTAAAAGCCACTGTTGAAATCTTAACTTGGTGGCAGTCAGTCAAACTGAATAGAGTAACAACAAGAAAAGCCGTATCAAGGCCACTATGTCTCTTGGCAGGCACAGAGGGTCTGGAATCAGTGAATCATCAGGCTTCGGGCTGGCTAAGCCCAAACACAGCACTTTTGATAAAAGCAGATGCTTTGTTTGGCTGGTATCTATCTGCCCTTCCTCCACTCCCACCCGCCCCATGCACCCTGCCCCCAACCATTCCTCATCCCCTCCTAAAGGAGTGTGTTTGTAAAGGTTTCTTCTCACCTAACTCAAAGGCAGAATACAAGTGCTACGGTTTTGAGCGAATGTCCTCAGAGCCTCTGCAAGGAAAGATTTCACTCAACCAAACTTATATAGGAACATACACCCGGGACCCCTTTTCCAGGGCAGGCACCTTGGAAAAGCAGCCCTCACCCCTCAGGAACAAGCCTGAGGGCCAACCACAGCCGTCCTTGTACCTCCTCTGCCCACGGAGCTGTCAGAGAACATGTAGACCTGTCAGGGAAGGAACTGCGGGCTTAATCACCCTGCTGCTGACACAGGCCCACAGGGAGGGCGGCCCCGGGGGCATGTCTGCTTTAATCAAATCAAAAATGTTTTTTAAAAAGAATCAAGTAATGAAAGAATTTGCTTTGTTTTATTACATGCTTAAGAGATTAGATATTTTCCTATTGAATTTTGTCTCTCATCTTAAAAAAACCCCACCTTCCTTTGAACACCAACCCGGTGCCGGCTCCTGCCTCATTTCTCTGCTCCCCACCAAACGCCCAGCCTCCTCTGCTGGCTCCCCAGAAGTCCGTGCCAGGATTCCTCCGGGCTGGGTCCTAGGGCCCTTCCCTTTACGCTTCACACAGCTCTCTCCTTTGCCGACAGCATCCATTTCCGGCTTTAGCCCAGACCTCTCTCCACAGCTCCAGGCTCATAATACCAACTGGTATTATGATTAACACCTCCACTCAGGCACATACACATCTCAGCACACACAAAACAGACGTCTTGATTCTCTGCAATCTACCGTCACCTCCTCCTCCCAGGAAAAAGCCGCCCAACAACCAAACGAAGCCCTGCTCTCTCCAATCTTCTCTGTCTCCGTAAGTGGTCCCACCCCCCTGCCCCCAGCTACCCGAGCCATACTTGACTGCCCCTCTCCCTCATCCCAGTCCACCTAACCCTCAGTACATCCGGTGGACTCTACCTACAAAACAGATCTTGAATCCACCCACCTTCTTCTCCTCCACTGCCATAGCAGAGCAGACCCCACTGCTTCCCGTACTGTTGCAATCGCCTCCTGCCCTCCCGCCAGCTCCTCTTCCATCGATCACTTCTCCACAGAATCTTCTAAAACTGCATCAGACCATGCTACTCCCTTGCTTAAAACCCTTTAAAGGCTTCCCTTGGCCCTATGGAGAAAATCTAAACTCCTTGGTGAGGTCTAGACCGGTACTGTCCAATAGAAATACAATGTGAGGGCTTCCCTGGTGGCGCAGTGGTTGAGAATCCGCCTGCCGATGCAGGAGACACGGGTTCGTGCCCTGGTCCGGGAAGATCCCACATGCCGCGGAGCAACTAAGCCCGTGAGCCATGGCCGCTAGGCCTGCGCGTCCGGAGCCTGTGCTCCGCAACGGGAGAGGCCACACAGTGAGAGGCCCGCATACCGCAAAAAAAAAAAAAAAAGAAATACAATGTGAAAAACATGTAATTTAAACTTTTCTAGTCGCCAGTTGAAAAGAAATAGATGAACTTAATTTTAATAATCCTTTAACCTAATATTTCAAAATTATCAATACATAGTAACATAAAAATATTAATGAACTATTTTACATTCTCTTTTTATGTTAAATCTTCAAATGTTCCCTCCCGCAGAGAGCCATTCCCTTCTCGCAATCCATGGAACTCAGGGCTCTCTGATGTGACCTTCCTTGCACCTCCTCATTCTGCAGTTATGTATCTGTTGATGCATTTGTCTGCATGCCCCTAAACTGGGCACTCCCTAAGGACAGGGCCCACATCTATTTTATTCTCCACTGGGTACCTGGTACCTAGCACAATACCTGGCACTAACTAAGCTCAATAAATATTCATCAGAGAATAAACAGTGAAGACACTGACATTAAGCACTACAATCAGACAATCAGACAAGGGCTGGGCCAGTCCACCAAAGGGAGGCTCTGTTCTGTGTCTTAGCACAATGGTGTGCTGATCTTTCTGTGCACTGATGTTTCTGTGCACCTGTAAGCATGAGCGGTGGCCAAGATGCACTGCTGTAGGGCAGCTCAGAGTAGATCCAGGTAGAGGGACGCCAGCCAGACTCCATCAACACGTGGGAAACTTTCTCCCCCATTAGCCACAGGCATGGAACGTGGTCTCAGGTTACACAGGAGGATTAGGAGCCTCCCAGGAGGAAGGAAGGGCGGAAACCAACATCTGAGCCCCTGCTTCATGCCAGGTCCTGGGCTAGGTGCCCTCACTTGGGATTGTATTTGACCCCCCAAGCCACCCCTTGAGGACGTGGAGATTCAGAAAGGTGAAGGAACTTACATAAGGTCACAAAGCTACCAGCCTGGTTGCTGGAATCAGCATCAAGGTCGCTAGCAGCTTTCTTTGATGTCCAGGGCTAAATCAACGTCCCAGCAAAAGTACCAGTGGCCTTCAGGGTTAGGCGTCACACAGCAGAGTTGGCAGGAGAAGAATAAACAGCTATGATCAGGTGGAAGCTGAGAGCAAGGACGTGACCTGCTCCACCCAGACCCCCAGAAGGCGGTACCAGGCTCCAGAGTGAAAGTCAGAGTGCTGACATTCGGTGGAGCCTTCATGTTTAGTGACCAGTGAATCTTCACAGCACTCTTCAGAGGGGATTATTTTCACCCTCATTTTATAGTTTAGAACTTGCCCTAGTTCACACCCCTAGTAGTGGATAAACAGGCATCTGAACTGAGACCTCTCAGTTATGTGACTCATGTTCTCACCTCTTACCTCTTACTATGTTTGCAAGTGATTCTGGAACCACGGACAGTCCGCTGCATAAAGGCTGGGTCAACATGGAAGGTTTCTCAGCCTTCTGTAATTTGTCAATAACAGCACAATCTGTAAACAGGAATACCCTCAGCGCTTGTGTTTGGGGCCTCAAAGGAGAGAGAGCTTGAAATTCTGCATGCAATCCTGCAGCTAGTCTCTTAAAGACAGACTGGGTGGTGACAGCAGTACAAAGCTGTGAACAGCAGGGTGGCCGTGGCCTGAGGGCTTATCACTCCAGGCTCCAGTGGCTCCAGTCCAGGCCCCAGGAAGACATCTCCTTCCCATCAAGGAGAGTAACTACAACAACTTCTTCAGCTCCCATCTCTGGCCAGGCTGGGATGGCTCCCAAATCCACATGTGATAAGAACATGAGTAGTCTGTAACTGCATAGCTTCTTCTGTTTACAATATGCTTTAACCTATACTAAGGGGCGTGAAAAACTCACAGTTTCTGACTCTCAGAAGACTGAAAAAAACCTGACACTTCTCAAACAGCATGCAGGAGGCCAGAAAAAAAAGGATTTAAAGCAAGTCAGTTGGGCTGGGGTGTGAGAGGTTGGGGGAAAGAGAAGATACTGAACAGCTCCACTCAACAAGGACAGCTTTGTGTAATTCTCTGATCATTCTCTTGGTTGCGGTTTGCAATCAGTTAAAAAAAAAAAAAAAAAATCCTTTCGTTTTTTCCCAGAACAGCTGAGAATGCACAGATCCCAGCCTTTAGGGCTGAAATCATCCAGGCAAGTAGAGGATTTAGGACTACTGTCAGGCAGCTGGTGGACCTGCAGGCATTTCCCATTCTCTGGGCTCCCCCAACCCTGGGCCCGTACAAGATGCCCAGCAGGGCTGAGCTCACCTCTGACCCAGCTGCTCCTGGCCTCAGCACACCAGGGGCCACCGGAGCCTGGACGTGCACCATTCCTCGGAATTCACTAAACCATCCACAACAGCTGCGCTCAAACACCAAGGGGCATTTCAAAATGTTAGTAAAACTCAACTTGAAAATTTAAAAATAAAAATTCAATGCATGGGCTATTAACTTTCTGGAGACATTTTGGCTGTTAAGCCACGATCATTCTGCTAACTCAATAAATGTACCTTCTATTAAATAGAATCTATTAGTCTAGTAAATAATTTTTTTTCAACTCTAAACCCAACTTTTCCTCTGTGTACAAAATCTTCCAATTTGCAGACAGTAGACATGCCCATGTATAAATAATGTGCAGATGTTAGTGTGTGGACCTTCACACCGCAGATCCTTCTGATTACCTGTGAGCTAAAGGGTGATTTATTTGCATGTCTGGGGAAACATCTTGCTTTGCTAAGGAGAAAGCAATAGTTATAGAACTTGGTGGTTCTGAAGAGGAACACACAAAACAATTTTTCAGATGGGGGCACCAACACAGCCCAGAGTTAGGTCTTTAAAACAGTGTTTAGAGAAGGGTCTGCACAGATCCTGTGCCTTACACTCTTTCTTTAACTTTGAAGAGCTGACACCGTGAAATGGTAGGTTACTTACTGCCTGGGAAAGGATACCGGATTTTAACTTGGGTTAATTCTGCAGACTTTCTGGCCCCCGTCAGTTAAAACACTTGTGACTAGTCAGTCAGCTCCGTGCATGCAAATTAATGAAACACCACATTGTCCAGCCACATGCTCCCAGAGCACAGGGGCGGAAGGAATTAGGCTCTCAGCAGCTGTTCCCAGGAATGCGTGCCTCCACGTACCCACAGGCAGGAAAAGGACCCACAGTGGACTCCAAGTGCTGATCCTTCAGCCACCCTGGCAACACAGACCTCTCACAACAGGAACTGGTCCCCTCTCAGCCCAAGGAAGGTCCCAGATCGAAATAAAAATTCATCCTTGAAGATAGATGAATCAAAGGGACACCAGCCAAACAATGCTAATGTCAAGAGGAAATCCCGTCTGCAGACCTCTCAGAGAAGCCTTGCTCTGCTTGCAGAACAAAGGCTCCTTCTGTGACATCAAGCAGCACGTTTAAGAGCGCCGGGCTTCTTGCTTTGGCTACCTTTCAAAACCACAAGTACATCCAAGGGCAGCCAAGACAACAACAAAGCCAAGAGATACAGGTCTCAGAACGAGGAGACCAGCTCCCCTTCCAGGCCTGCCTTCTGCCTGCTCTTGGCAGCCAAGGTTCTGTCCTCCTGAAGGGGGTGTGTCTGAGACGCTGCAGTCAGACCCCGGGGACAGAAGTTTTCCATGCAAGAAGATAGCTCAGGGGATGCCCACTGCAGGGCCAGCCTTCTTGGGAGGCTATAGAGCGCAGTGTCTGTGGAAGTCCCTACAGTAGTTTCTGGGTCCTAATCCCAGCTCAGTTACCCACTAGGGTCTAATCTTAGGTGCTTCAATATCCCTGAACCATTTTCTCAACTGTAATGATGACAACATGCTGCTGCTGCTGCTGCTAACGATGAAATCTGCTGTCCCTCACACAGGTTATGATGTTCAAACAAGACAATTTATGAACATATCCGTTAAGATATTTTAAAACTATAAAATGTTAAGAGGTAATAATTCATGTGGATATGACATATGTTTATATGACAGCTTAATAATGCAAATTTTTAGGTCAAAGGGGAGACTTCCTCTGCATGGCCTGGGGCCTCCCACAGGTTGGGTATTCAATTAATATTCAATCATAATAAAGGTGACTTTTTAGTGACTAACAAGGCAAACATGTTTGTTGGGAAAACAGAGAACTTGCAACTTATCAGAGTATTTCACAAGACAAGGAGGTACCGTCTGAAGGGCTTCCCTCTGAGTGCAGGTTGGTCCACATGAAGTGTGGGTGGGGCCCTCCAAGATGGCTCCACCATCATCATGCCAACACCAAATGTGATGGAATGGAAGGCTTGCAGACTTGACATCTGGGCAAGTCACTCTTAGCTGAAGTTAACCCCTGAATGCACTATGAAAAGAAACAACTAAGGCCAAAAGAGTTTACCTGAAACAAGCCAAAAAAAAAAAAAGAAAGAAAGAAAAAACTAATAATCTTGGGAATTCCCTGGTGGCGCAGTGGTTAAGAATCTGCCTGCCAGGGGACATGGGTTCGAGTCCTGGTCTGGGAAGATCCCACATGCCATGGAGCAACTAAGCCCGTGTGCCACAACTACTAAACCCATGTGCCACAACTACTGAGCCCATGTGCCGCAACTACTGAAGCCATCACGCCTAGAGCCTGTGCTCTGCAACAAGAGAAGCCACCACAATGGGAAGCCCATGCACTGCAACGAAGAGTAGCCCCAGCTTGCCACGACTAGAGAAAGCCCGTGCACAGCAACAAAGACCCAACGCAGCCAAAAATGAATGAATGAATTTTTTTAAAAATCAATAATCTTGTTAAAGACCTAACTAGTCTTAGGTCCGTAGACTCAGGGATCCAAAACTCTTAACTTTAAAACACATATGGCTCCCAGCTTCCAGTGGTGAGTGAGCTCGGGTGGTGGGTGGTTGGTGTTTTCACAGCTCCACTGGGCTGTCAGAGCTGAGTGAGGAATAGAAATGCTGTTTCCTTCTCATGGTAGTTCTGTCCAGCACCTTAGTCACACTCTCTGTTCTAGAGCCCCAGGTTCTCATTCATATATCTTGTCCCCAGCTTTTCACATTCACAAATGTTACTTGTTGACACTGTGGATTGTTCCAAAGAATAAGTGAGGCAGCTCATAATCTTATTAGGAATACTTAAAAGGATTTATATATATATACGGTACTTTGAACTCCTCAAAACTGGGAACACCTCAGGATATTTTTAAAAACGCCAGGTAAATAAAACACATTAACAAGACTGCAGAGCAGGGGAAGAGGACTTTATGATCCTTTGACACAGAGCCACTCGCCTTCTCACTCAGCCTCATTTTGAAGGATGTGCATTTGTTACTTCTGTACTGACCTTCAACAATTAGATATTTTAAGTTAAGGAAAAAAGATGTGAATTTCGACGAACGTAATTCTGAATCAGAAACAAACCTAAACCAGCAGTGCTTGTTAAGTCTTCCACAGCCTGGACTTGAAACTCATGACTTGTGTCCACCTCCGATAAGATCTTTTGCTGAGGTCTGATCTATGTCCAAGTCAGTTTTCAAGTTAAAAAGCTTTGAACTGCTGGCAGGTTGACAGCTTGGGCCTTGGGTGTTTATCGAGAACGTCCTCAAGCTAGAAAGGGTGACTCCATTACCACCCTTGGCCCCTGGGAGTTTCCCTTGGTAAGAGCAGACACCCAGCCTAGACCTTAGAACTTCAGGGAATGAGTTTGTGAACTGTCTCTTTGTGGTACATCATGGATACCTAGCTCAATATAGAGTTTAACTTAATGAATAAAAAGTGGCCACAGGAAGCCAGGTAACAGCTGGTTCTGACTCCACATAGTGCAGCCTGGCATTTGTGCTTAATTTTGGCTAGCCAGAAGTTATGTTTCTTTGCTACCTCATATCCTTCCTAAGAGGGAGCAGTGATGGCTCTGCTTCTGCATCCCAGAGTGTTAGGTGCCAGTGATGCAACATTAACATTACCGTGCACAGGTATGCACCTCCACGTGCACCTGTCATCAGCAGGCCACCCGGCGAGACTCCACAGAGCAGAACCTTCTGGCCCCCAGAACACGCCGGGGAACATTGTGGTTTAATGTCAGAAACCTTGCAGACTCTCCAGTGCTTTCTCCAGAGAATATCTGGGCCTCCACTTATCTTCTTCTTGTAATATTGCAATTACACAACTAAAAATAATTCTGAACTCTTGCCTGCCTAGCTCTTTCCCACCATGTGCACTATTTGCCTCTCACTGCGCTACACTCCAGCTGCAGGTCACCCCAGCTTGTTTGGGGTTTTTCAAACATGCCAAACTTGTTCCCACCCCCGGTTCCTTGCACTTATTCTCCCTAGGCCCAGAGAGCCGTCCACTAGTTCTCCTCAGAGACCTGTCCACCCTATAAAAAAAGATACAACCCCAGTAAATCTCTAGCATATCACTCTAGTTCCCCTACATCACTGACTATGTTCTGTAGTTGTCTTGTTTATTTACTTGTATTTACTATCTGGGTCCCTCACTACAATGTTAGCTCTGGAAGGACACTGTTTCTGATCTTCCATTGTTATACTGTTAGTTCACGGATTTCCCCACCTTGTAAGAGGGCAATGATTTGACAGCTAGAACGTCTACTATGTCAGACCAGCACTTCAGCTAAGATACACAGAGGAAATCGGCAGAATTTTCCTGGTGAAGCAATGGTGCTTTATAAAATCAATGTACTCTAATTAACACAGGCGCTCAATACATAGGCATGGAACAAATAAATGAGCTAGGATCAAAATGGCTTTCCTTGCTACAGGGTAGGACAAAAGGAGAGACACCATGAGATACAGCAGAAGAAACCATCCCCTGCTTTACCCGATAGCATCACAGGTTTCTGGTCTTCCTCAACAGGAAAAGGGGTGCAGAGTTTCTAAACCAGCTCTAACAAGCAGGGTCACAACCAGGCCCATTAGAGATGCAGAGAAGAAGCCTTTACAACAATGAGGCTTATTTACCCAGGCCCCTGGTGGATAGAAGGAGAAATCAATTCTTGTTCTAAAGTATCCTGAAGCTAACCCGATGATACATCCACACACAATTTTATTTCAGCACGTTGACAACTAAATACAGGTATCCCTGCTTTTCGAAAGTTTGCTTTACATTGCTTAGCTTCTAGGAGAAGAAGCACCTGATTTCGTTAGCACCTGATTTCGGTAATCAAAAGAAATCTGAAGAGGATTTTTGCTTTTGTGCAAGAAGACGAAAAGTGAAAACAGTGTTCAGTGTCTGTTTTCAGGAAGCTGTGACAGATGCAGTGTGCACACAGCAGCAGCAGCAAGAGTGGCACCGCCAAGCTCCTTCTCTGGAACCACACTCAGCGTCTCAGCGCCACGCTGCCCTAGCTTTGCACTGTCTGTGAGCACCTGGGCTTTATCTCCATTTAGCTTGTGCTTTTGTTAGCAAGATGTGTCTTAAGGTAATTGTTTCTTCATTTCACACCGCTTCAGCTGATGGAAGGTTTCACAGGAAATCTCTGGATAGTGGGGACCACCTACACAAGGAGAGGCAGCTCCTGATTTATAGACATTCTGGTAACTCTTTAGAATTGGATGGACGAGTGCCTTCTATGAGTTACAGTCATTTTTATAAAGGGGGAAAGTGTCTAATGGGGAGAAAATGAATGCAGATTAACTGGAGTGAAATCATCTAAATATGTCATTGAGAAGTGACTGAGGAACAAGAGCTTCTGTTCTGAGGAAATAAGATACACCAGTTCTACACAGTAAGATGGATACACATTTGCAGTGTTTTAAAAGATTTTGAAGACTCACTTTCAAAAAACCCTATTTCAACCATGCAGTTTAATTTCTGTTCTCCGGGCTTTCGCGGCAGTGTTTCCGGGCTTTGTTCACACGGCATCCTGACCTGGAGGTGCCTCCCCCTCTTCAACACCTGCGGACACCTTCTCTTTACTTAAAACACAGATCAAATGGGAAACCTTCCCTGAATTTCACTTTCCCTCCAAGAAGGAATTAAACATTTCCCGCTCCATATTTCCATAGCAACTTACATACACAGGCATTTCACCTACAGTTGGTTTTCATATTGCAAACTGGATGTAATTAAATACATAGAGAAAGTGAATTGCAGTGCCTAGACTGGCTGCAGGTTCTATAACATGACGGTGCTGTGGAACTGCCGCTGCTTGTTGCTATAGAAACGTAAGGCTGTATGAATGGCGGGTGGCTCATTTTGTGAACTGGGCTGGAGTTTATTTTGCATCTTATTTCACTTGTGTCTCATATCTTTCATTACAATGGGTAATCAAAGGGATAACAGTGTGTATAAGAAGACCTGGTTAATGATAATATTGTACAGAGCTAGGAAAATAAAGGCCATGACTTATGCAAAAGTCAAGGGTAATAAATTCTTTGAAAAGATAAAAAAAAGAATTGGATGGATGTAGGTCATAATCTGATGCTATGATAAAAAAAAATGCTGTGGTTCCTTTTGAGGGACTTAATGATATAGGAAGTTGGCCTTCAAAATACTCTCAAATACTGGAAGATATTAAGAACTGGTTCTTTTTTTAGATGTTAGTTATTTTTAAATAGATCTTTATTGGAGTATAATTGCTTCACAATACTGTGTTAGTCTCTGTCATACAACAAAGTGAATCAGCCACATGCACACATACATCCCCATATCCCCTTCCACCTGAGCCTTCCTCTCACCCTCCCCCATCCCACCTCTCTAGGTCATGGCAAAGCACCGAGCTGATCTCCCTGTGCTATGCTGCTGCTTCCCACTAGCACTTGGTAGTGAATATGTGTCTCACTTTGTCCCAGCTTCCCCGCCCTGTCCCGCCCCCCTCCATGTCCTCAAGTCCACTCTCTACATCTTTATTCCTGTCTCTGCCACTAGGTTCATCAGTACCATTTTTTTTTTTAGATTCCATACATATGTGTTAGCATACGGTATTCGTTTTTCTCTTTCTGACTTACTTCACTCTGTATGACAGACTCTAGGTCCATCCACCTCACTACAAATAACTCAATTTTGTTTCTTTTTATGGCTGAGTAATATTCCATTGTATATATGCACCACAACTTCTTTATCCAGCCGTCTGTCCATGGGCATTTAGGTTGCTTCCATGACCTGGCTATTGTAAACAGTGTTGCAGTGAACATTGGAGTGCATGTGTCTCTTTGAATCATGGTTTTCTCGGGGTATATGCCCAAGCACTACTGGTTTAGGTTTGTTTCTGATTCAGAATTACGTTCGACCAAATTCACACCTTTTTTCCTTAACTTAAAATATCTTATTGTTGAAGATCATATGGTAGTTCTGTTTTTAGTTTTTTAAGGAACCTCCATACTGTTCTCCATAGTGGCTGTAGCAATTTACATTCCCACCAACAGCGCAGGAGGGTTCCCTTTTCACCACACCCTTTCCAGCATTTATTGTTTCTAGATTTTTTGATAATGGCCATTCTGACTGGTGTGAGGTAATACCTCATTGTAGTTTTGATTTTCATTTCTCTAACGATTAGTGATGTTGAGCATCTTTTCATGTTACAGTTTTTTATATTGTGGCTATTATGTTTTTTAAAATAAGAGTCCTTGTCTTTGAAAGACACATACCAAAATACTTACAGATAAAATGAGGCCTGAGATTTGCTTCAAAATAATACCAGAGGAAGGAAAGTGGGTGGGAGTACAAAGCAGGCCTGGCCATGAGTTGATAACTGTTGAAGCTGGGTGATGGGTCCACAGGAGTTAATGAACCTATCTGCTCTACTTTATGCATATATGACATTTTTCCTAAAAAAAAAAAAAAAGCCCTTTAAAACAAATCATTTTCACTCATGAAATGAAAGAAGCTACCTGAAGGTGAAGGTTTTGCCTTTCCAGTCTTGCAGTGGGTGCTCCTGGATGACGTCTTGGCTCAGAGGTGAATGCTGCCATGGGGATTTGGAATGGGGCAGGGTCCCCATGTGACTGAAGTTATCACAGGACCTTACAGGAGGAGGGCCTTTCTTCTTCCGTGGAAGGGTGCCGTGTATAGACACGTCTTGATAGGCATCTGTGCGATGCTCAGCGAGAGGTGACTTGCTGCTCAGGAGGTCCATGGATGAGGCCAGGGGGAACTGGTGATTCACTGGCATGTTTCTAGGAAGGCTTGCAAACTTTCCCGCAGCCATGATTCTCAACTCTAAGTGGGGAAGAAAAGAGTGAAGGTATAAACCTAAGAAAAGCACAAGAACTGATTTCCCACTTACAAAAGGAAATGGAAATAGACCACATAACAAAAGAAAATATTCAGAGTGTTAAAGGACAAACACTGAGTAGCATCACTAGTGAAATTTAATACGATGGGCAGTTTACTCATCTCCTTTTTTCATCCTACAGAAGAATTCTCCTGGGTTGGCAGCAGATCTGCCAATGGAAAAGGGCAAATGCATTTCAGAGACTTTAGAGGCACATGAGTCATTTTGTTACTTCAGATGACTGAAGCCGATGGAAAAGCATGACTAACAAAAAAGAATACTGAGGAAAGACTCAAGGTTTCAGTAATAAATGAATTTGAGAAAACCTTCAAATGTGTTAGATAATTAGCTCACACATTCCCACCACCCTGTAAAAGATAAGAACAGGTGAAGATGACTGGAATTCCTTAGCTGCTAGAACGCCTTCAGTGCCAGACCAGCCCCTCAGTTGTGTTACCCAGAGAGACAGGACAGATTCTTTCTGGCAAAGACCTGCTGCTTATAAATAAATCAATGTACGCTAATTAACGAAGATGGCCAGGGTCAGGGGTCAGGAGGTAGGCTACTCCTCCATACATCAGGGGCTCAGCGGGAGAGGAAAGCCACTGGGGGTGGGGGACCTCCATGTACAACCGTCCCCCAGAGGGGTCAGAGACCTGCTTGCCATCAGCAGGGTTGAGCAATGCACATGGGTGCCTGTATAGTCAGGGAAGAGTGGGAAGGGTGGAGAAGGAAGAGAAAATAGGGTTGGGGAGCACGGATCATGGAAAGAAAAGGAAAATGCTGTGTGCAAAAGCAGCCCCGACAGTTGTTCCCAGCTATGACCGCTAGCAGAAATGTTCACCCTGAGCAGAGTTAGCACCTCCGCCCCCTAAAAATCAAACTATGGTTTTGATCTAAGCCAAATTATATGACATTTTATTTTTTAAAATTTATTTATTTATTTATTTTCGCAGTACGCGGGCCTCTCACTGCTGCGGCCTCTCCCGTTGCAGAGCACAGGCTCCGGACGCGCAGGCTCAGCGGCCATGGCTCACGGGCCCAGCCACTCCGCGGCATGTGAGATCTTCCCGGACCGGGGCACGAACCCGTGTCCCCTGCATCGGCAGGCGGACCCTCAACCACTGCGCCACCAGGGAAGCCCTATATGACATTTTAAAGGCCAATATATAAAGAAACACAAGACTGAATAAAAATTTGGGCTAGTCCCAGGAGACATAAGGATCCAGAATCTGCACCACTAGTCATGGTATCAGACTGGTCTAGAGATCACAGCTGCATAGCTAAGCCCAAAGCACTGGCCTTCCCCGAGCCTGGTGAGGAGATCATCTCTTTGCACTGTGGTCTCTTCTCAAGCCTTGCAGCACCCGTTCCTCACAGACCACCCTTTCCACTTCAAAGGGAACGATGCTGAGGGAAAATCATCACTCGCTAGCACCACCACAGAGACAGTTCCACAAAGGAACTGGGGACTTGGGATGTGGCTTGGAGACAACCAAGAAGAACACAGCCCTCCAGAAGCTGGTAGAGTAAGAGGTGGAACCAGGACAAAGACAGCAGGGTATGCAAAGGAAGCAAATGACAACACACACACACGCGCGCGCGCGCGCGCACACACACACACACAATCCACTGTTCCTACAACAGAGACAGACACCCGAGTGCTGGCGGCTGGGTGGAAGGAGACCCTCCACGTAAGACATATAATCTGAACCCTGTCCTCAGTTCTTTGCCAAGCCTGGTAATTCTGAGGCCTGTCTGCTCTGTGTCTAACTGGGACCACACAGAAGGCCTGCCTCCCAGCGGGTGCAGACAATGGACTGTGAGTGCCCATGTGGGCCCCTCCCGGGTCTGGCCAGTACCTGGCACACTGTCAGCACTTGTTCAACGTTAATCATCATTATTAAAAAAGAAACCAAACTCCCCAGCCCTCCCAGCCTGACCACAGGTGACGTAAGCCGACGAGGATTCCCTCACCCTTCGTGCACACACTCATAGCTATGAACTCTCACCTGTCCGAGCTATCAGCACCTTCTTTCTTTATAGACAGGCCTGGATCATTCCCAAGAACCTGGTGGCAAGGCCCAAAGCCCCCCACAGAACCTCTTCGTGTACAAAGGCCCACAGTGTTGGTCACGTCTACCTTCAGGCTAGGACGACGGACCAGAGTTACCCTGCCTGGCTCCAGGGTCTCCAGTAGCTTGTTTCCTCTCTGCTTATCCAAGGGTTATCTATTTCAAGATTGAGCCGAAGTGCTTCAGAATGCCCTTCAGCAAGCTATCCTCACCTCATTGTATTCTCAAGGGATGTTAACACCTGCCCTTCCTACTTTCAATTCAACAAACATTTACAGTGCCTACTCCAGATAAGAGACTCAGAGAAACAAAGATGCATAAGCCTCAATCCCTGACTATGAACTCAAAGAGACAATACAGTTGACACCTGAACAATGAGGGGCTAATCTGCATATAACTTATAGTCAGCCCTGCATATCCATGGTTCCCCCATATCCACAGATTCAACCAACCATGGACCATGTACTGTAGTATTTACTATTGAAAAATATCTGTGTATAAGTGGACCCATGCAGTTCAAACCTGTGTTGTTCAAGGGTCAACTGTAATATATTCATCAATGGGACCCTTAACATGCTGGAGTGAAGAATAATTAATTTTGACAAAAGGGCTCAAGGAGGATCTCAGAGAGGGCATCACTGGAGATGAAGGATTTTGAAAGGATGAAATTGTAGGGAAAAGCCCTCCAAGAGGATGTGACGACAGCAGATGCATAAGGGCAGAGAAGTGCCCCTAACAGGCTCAGGAAACTGAGTCACGCGGTGTGGCTTGAGTCAAGTTGAGAAGCATTTCCTGGAAGAAGCACAGCTTAGGACCAGATCATGGTCTTGAAGGCTGTGTTGAGGTGTCTGAACCTGACTGTGAGTGCTAGGGAAGCTCGGGAAGGGTGGGATGGAATCCAGTCTGTGCCTGGGTAGGGAGCTCCGGTCATTCTGGAGGGAGAGAAGGGAGGTGGGGAGGTCAGTCAGCAACAAGTCAGCAAGGAGTGATGGAGGACTCCGACCTGGGGCAGTGGCCAAGGGAAGGGAAAGGAAGGGCAGGGCGAGGGGCTAGAAGCTCGAGGCCTCTGGCTGGGAGGAAGGAGGCCACAGCCCAGGGAGGACAGGGCTATGCTGTGACACACTGAGTAGCACAAGACAGAACCCCTGTGGGCAGGCGAGAGAGTAACAAGCTCACCACTGGGGCTGCTGAGTAGGGCAGTTCGGTCTAGCAGGCTAGATACTGGTATGTGCAGTTAGGGGCCAGGACAGGATGTCTATTTTTAAGAGTCATCAACATAAAGGGAATATTTAAACCAGTGAGTAGATCCCTCAGCTTGTTATTATCAGGTGTGATGACAGTTGTGTAAGTACCTCTTGGGCTTCCCTGGTGGCGCAGTGGTTGAGAATCCGCCTGCTAATGCAGGGGACACGGGTTCGTGCCCCGGTCTGGGAAGATCCCACATGCCGCGGAGCGGCTGGGCCCGTGAGCCATGGCCACTGAGCCTGTGCGTCCGGAAGCTGTGCTCCACAACTGTCAGGAACCATGCAATATCCATGAATATATCCTTGCCCTCTCTCACCTGGGCTGCTTAAAGCCTATAAGGACCAACGCAAGGGCTAAATTCTGAAAACTTAAATAGGCAGCTCTCAACCTGGCTGCACAAAAGAGTCCTCGGAGAAGCTTTTAAAATCCCGACAACCAAGCCGTGAGCCAGACCAACAAAATTACAATCTCGGTGGGTAGGACCCTGGCATCAGTCTTGTTAAAGCTCCCCTAGTATTGTTCACTGCGGAGCCAAGTTTGAGGACTACCAGGTAAGCGAGTTTCTTTGGCACAGAGCAATTGGCACCCAGATTAGTTTCTGGGTAACAGAATAGAATAACAATGAGAAAGCATCACTCAGGCAAAAGAAGCCGTCCTTCATTCTTCATTCAACACACACATTTAAGGAGGGCCTCCTGGGTGGCAGGGATTGTGTGTGGGTGTTGGAGACGGTGTCAAACGACTACCCACAGAGGAAGCAGACAGTACGCAATGACCATACGTGTTGATGATTCCCAGTGCCATGGGAGCACGCAGACTGGGGCCTAGATGAATCTAGCAGCCAGGAAAGGCTTCCCGGAGGAAGGGATGCTGACCTGAAGGATGTGAAGTAGGGTTTAATTACCAGAGGGAGAAGATCACCCAAGCTGAAGTTTCCAGAGTTACAGTTAAATTTCTCAGCTGTGGTTAAATTGGAAATACATAGGCCAGGCTCTCCTCTACAGCTTGCTGCCTCTAACTTGGGAATCTTTCCCATTAAAGTACAGTCTTGCCCTGTGTCTAGTCACTTGGAAAGACTGTCTCCAGCCTGGGCCCTATGTCAAGCTTGAATCATCCAATGATGGGGGAGGTGGGCCCTGGCCAGAGACCTAACTTTAAACAAACAACAACAAAAAAACTAAAGCAGGGCAGGGAATGGAAGGGAGAATTATAGGTGGAAGAAACTCATTTGCAGTCTGTTGGTTGCTCTGTTTCCTACTTGAGTTTTATTTACTTTTATTTTTTTCTAGACTCCAGGAACCGGGGGGAAATCCAGGGGTGGAAGTGCATGGAATCTAGGTTCAAGGCAGTACTTTCCATCCTGACAGAGGAGCCACAACCCCATTTGACCACTAGGCAGAATCTCAGCTCGTGATATGGAATCTCAGAGAATCAAGCCCCTCCCTTTTTCCAGATAAGGAAAATAAATGTTCATTCACTCAAAATATGGTCTCGGAGAGTTTACAATGTACTAGAGCTGAGGATATAAAAAACTAGATGAGGTCCTGATCTTGTGGAGCCTACAATGTTTTGGGGAAGTCCAACCAACGCAGACAAGACAACAAACTAGATAATATCCCAGTCGTAAGTACCCTAAAGAACATGAAACGGGATGACACTTGTTGGGGATGGAGGGCTATTTTACGCTACTGTGGTCTGGGAAGACCTTTCTGAAGAGGTAACAATGACATGAGACCTGAAAAAAGAGAAGGAACCAGTAAAAGAGGATCAAATGGAGTTCCAGGCAGGGGATTCGGCAAATGTGAAGGTCTTGAGGTGGGAACATGTGGTTGGAAGAGCACAGTAGAGACTAAATTCAAGTCTCAAGTTTTTGGCTCCCATGTTTTCTCCATTTGGGGATGTTTCTGTCTTGATGTTCCTAGTCATTATGTATTTCTTATGTACTATTTAATTTTTTAAAATCAAACATGGTGTGACTCAGAACCTAGGCTTTGAAGTAAGACACAAGTTCAAATCCCTACTGTGCCAATGTCTTACTGTGTGGCCTGGGACAAGTGACTCAACCTCTCTGACAGTCAGTCTCTCATTTGTAAAAATGGGTTAACAATATACCTATTTCATGGAGTTGTTGTGAAAAGTAAATGCGATTGTGTATGTAAGCCCTTGACATACAGCAAGCATTCAAAAAATAGCAGGTCTCCTCTAAGCAGGGCAGGGACCATGTCTGTCTTGCTTGTAATTGTATCCCTATCACAAAAAGAGTTCACAAATGAAGTCACTGCTTCTGGGGAAGACTGCAACCAGGAAGGGGGAGGAAGGAAATGTTTTAACCTAGAGCAATATATGTAACAACAGCAAACCAAGTAGGATGTGGGCATAGATACACAGGCACACTAAGTGAGCTCATATGCCGTCTTTAAACAAAAGCCCAGGTAAGACTTTGGCCAACCGACTTCACCTCTCTCTACTGTGCAGGTAAACAGACGCAGTGTCCTGATTCAGTCTAATACAAGATCTTGAAATATATACAAAGGTCAAAGACTCTACATCTTGATATGAAAACTCGAGACCCATGTGAACGTTCAAAGAGCTGAAATCTTGATAGGGATGAGAGTGAGCCTGACACACTCCCAACCTATGTGCTACCTTCCTGACCCCAGTCAGTGGCTGTACTCTGAAATGCTTGTGAACAGCAGGACTGACTCACTTGCTTTATAAAGATGTCTCAAAGAAACTGATGATCACACACAAGTCGAGACAGAGATAAGAAGCCCACTTTTTTGAATTTTTCTATTTTACTTCTGAAATGAGATATTTTCAAGTTAAATTCACAGATGGTCATCTGATGTGGTCTTTAAGAACTTTCTATCATATTTTAAACTCTGGAAACGTAACCTCCTCGCTGCCCCATTATGACCATGACAGAGAATTTACAATCCAGATCTGTAGTTTTATATCCTCTCTGCAGAGGCAGACAGGAAGAGGAGATGGAAAAACCACACATATAAAATTGGCTTATCTGCTAAGAATGAAGTTTTGCTTGGGTTTAGGAATTAAGAGTATCCCTTTATTTTGAAGTAAATTATGAAGTCTAGCCAAATGATTGAAGTATGAATAATTCTTCCATGGATTGTATTGCAAGCAACACAGCACAGGATCTACATGATAAGGGTCTTAAGATTAGCATCCATTTGACAAGCAGTCCTTTCTATATGAATAGGAGATTGAGATCTTGGTTAGTCATTCTGGAAATGTCAGGCTTCTCAGAGGCAGTTTAGGGAAAGTTGGAGTCAGGGAATGAGGGAGCCATTGGCATGGCAAGTTGTTTACGTTATATTCCATACGTCCCCTTGCACATTCACGTACAACTGCTTGGCCTGTGGCTTCCCCCCGTTATTAACTGGGCAGCCCCTTGCCACTTAGGACTCTCTGAGCCCTGCCCCCAGCACCGAGGGCTCCCCCTTCCTCCCGGATCTCGCTTCACTCCTCGGCAACAAGCAGGGAGATTATCCGCCCTCAAACTGACCTTCCCTCCGCCGATGTGTTTTCCTTGGAGAGATCAGTGGAGCCTTGGTATACAAGGGTCAAGGTTTAAAAGAATCTCTGAATGCATAGCCCTACTTTCTATCTCAGCTAATGGCTTTAGATGAAAGCAGACATGAGCTTAGGCGAGCAATCTTTCACCTTCGCACGTTGCTTCAAGTGAGTTAAAACCAAAACCAGAGTTTTCCACCCCCAACCCCCAGCCACGACCCACTGTTGTTCCTCCAAGAAACACGTCGGCTCCTCAGCTGCTTTGGAGCCCACTTGACTTCTCCCCGACGAGTGTCTACACCTGATCAAACTTTTAAAGTGGAGGCAGCCTTAGCGGGTAAGGAAAGACGGGCTGAGGCCGGAACCTCCTGCCTGTTTCGCCCACCGCCCCTTGTTTCCCAGCCTTCACCTTCCCTTCCCTCCCCTCTCCGACGCAGTGGGAGCGACACAACCAACTATTCATTCTTTCTCAACAAAGGGAGCGAGGGAGGGAGATGTCAACAGTTACGGGGCGGGCTCCTTCGCTTTCTCTGCAAACTCTCCAAGAGATTAGTGGAGAAACTCGCCTCCTCCAAGCCCAGGGCTTCCCCCTCCCCGGCCCTGGCATCCGTCGACCCCCACCAGCTTCTGGGGCAGTGAGAGACGGGACCGGGAGGCGCGGCTGGCCTCTCCGCAGGGCGCCCGGGAAGATGCCGCTCAAGTGCAAAGAGCAGAGATGCTCGCCGCACGTCGCCTCCCGCCTCCCGCCGCGGGCCCCTCCTGGGGAATCCCAGCCGGTTCAGAGGCCCCTAAGGGAGCAGCCCGGTCCCCCATTCAGCCACTCCAGCCCCCAGTCGCCAACTCGGCTGGGGGTGGGGTGCACCGGCTCTACTTTCCCCATAGCCTGAAGTTCGCCAACAAACTTCCCAGTCTGTCCTGCAAGGGGAGGGGGAGGCCGAGGCGCCCCGAGAGGAGCCGCACGCCCGCGGGACAAGCGGCGGAGACTCACCTCCCGGCGTGGCGCCCGGGATCTCCGGCTGGGGCTCAGAGGCGCTGCACCGTCTGCCCTGAGCCGCGGCTGCTCCCGGAGCAGGAGCCGCTCATGATCGGTGGGGCGCGCCAGCCGAGAAGCCCGCGCGCGGCTCTCCCGTGCGCCCGGCGTTTGCGGCTCCCGCTCCCGCCCAGGTCCCAGCCCCGGCCGCGGCAGCTGCAGGCGCGGCTCTAAGCCGGCGGCGCGCACTCCGGCCCTCAACTGGTGATTTGCGGCTTCCCGGCCCCACCCCGGCGAGCCTATTCGCGCAGCCTGGCAGAACCCCCCGCGACATTTACATGCACTGACCTCGCCTTGCCCTCCTCTGCCCGGATTTTAGAGTTTGGCTCTCCTCGTACCTCCCGAGAAGCCAGTCCTCAAGTGTAGATCGACCACTTCCCCACTGTACGCCTCACGAGAGACAACCCCACCTAATCCACTCCTCTCCCCTCCCCGCGTTATTTCATTACCCAGCAGATCTGCTTTGCTTGTCTGCAGACATCAGGCTGGCTTTCAGTTTAAAGGGGTTTGATGGGATAAAGACCAGGTAACCACAGATGACCAAACCATGGGAACAAGCAAATCAATCACACCCACCTGGACATATTGAAAGCCAAGTGGGAGGTGGAAGTGGCACTCCAGTACTAGATGGCTTGGTGGGGTAAAAAATTGGAGTCTGGTGGAGGACTTACACTACCAGATGTAAAGACCTATTATAAAGCTGTAGAAATCGTAACTGGCAGCAAGGATAGACGATAGAATAGAGAGAACAGAAACAGACCTATATTATATGGTCACTTGATTTACATTCAAGACGCTGATGTGTTGCACTGGGGAAAGGGTGGTCTGTCTTTTCAGTAAATGATGCTGGATCAACTGAACACCCACATGGAGAAAAAAGAAGAATCTTGACCTCTACCTTATACCATACCAAAAAATCTATTCCAGAAGGATTTTAACTCTAACTGTAAAAGGTAAAACAATAAAACCATCCAAAGTAAATATCAAAAAACATCTTCATGACCTTAAGGTAGGCAGACTTCTTAAACATATACAGCACTAACATAAAGGAAAAAAATTATCATTGGATACAATTACAATTAAGAACTCCTGTTCATTCTAAGACACCATTAGTGAAAAAGCAAGCCACAGAGTGAGACAAGATAATTGCAACACACATATCCCAAAAAAGGACTTATATAGAATATATAAAAGACACTCACAAATCAGCAAGAAAAAGGCAGAAAAACCTAATCGAAAATAGGCAGAATATTTCAACAGGCATTTTTCAATAGGGGATAAACAGGCATTTCTCAAAAAGTCAAAAAACATATGAAAAGGTTCTCAACTTATTAACTATCCCAGAAATGCAAATTGAAGTTGCAATGTGATCTCGCTTCACACCCACCAGAATAGCTAAAATTAGAGAATTTTGTATAACACTTTAGAAACCTGTTTGGCATTATCTACTAATTAACTTACAGTCTGTGACCTACCAGTTCCATCCCTAGTTATATACCCAACAAAGATATATACATGTATTCACCAAAAGACATGTTCAAAAATGCTTATAGCATCTCTCTTTATAACAACCCCAAAGAAACAACCCAGATGTCCATTAACAGAAGAGAAACTCTGTAGAATACTATAAGAATGAATGAACTATGTCTACACTCAACAAGGTGCATGACTATCATGAATATGACGTTGAGTGAAAGAAACTGGACACAAATGGGTACATGTAAACTTCAAAAACAGCCAGAACATATCTTTGATGTTAAAGGTGAAGATAGTGGTTATCTTGAGGGGTGTGCAGTGATGGAAAGGGAACCCAGAAGAGTCTCTAGGTGCTGGTAATATTCTATTTCTTTTCTTAAAATTAATTAATTAATTCATTCATTTATTTTTGGCTGCGTTGGGTCTTCGTTTCTGTGCGAGGGCTTTCTCTAGTTGCGGAGAGCGGGGGCCACTCTTCATCGCGGTGCGCGGGCCTCTCACTATCGCGGCCTCTCTTGTTGCGGAGCACAGGCTCCAGACGCTTAGTAGTTGTGGCTCACGGGCCCAGCTGCTCCGCGGCATGTGCGATATTCCCAGACCAGGGCTCGAACCCATGTCCCCTGCACTGGCAGGTGGACCCTCAACCACTGCTCCACCAGGGAAGCCCAATATTCATTTCTTGATCCAGGTGCTGGTTACATAGATGTGTCCTATTTAATAAAAAATAACTATTCCTCATTTTATAAAAATCGATTGGTTTGTGCACTGCTCTATACATATGTTTTACTCCAATTAAAATATTTTTTAAATTGTGCCATGTTGGTATATTTTGTATCCTTTTCATTTCCCTAAGAAAGAACCATTGGCAAGGCTGCAAGATTCTAAGTGCAGCATTCTCAAGAATCAGTTTCTACCTTTCCTTATGGGTGTTTTTGTGGGTTCATCTTTATCTTTCCTGCCTCATTAGAAGCATAAACTTTTTTTGTACAATTTTTTGATGTGGACCATTTTTAAAGTCTTTATTGAATTTGTTACAATATTGCTTCTGTTTTATGTGTTGGTTTTTTTGGCCCCAAGGCATGTGGGATTTTAGTTCCCCGACCAGGGATCGAACCCTCACCCCATGCATTGGAAGATGAAGTCTTAACCACTGGACCACAGAGAAGTCCCTAGAAGCATAAACTTTTAACTTTTGTTCGATCTTCCCAAAGTATTCAGTGCAGTGAATTTCAAACAGACTAGCTGGTACATTTCTAAACTGAATTATTAGAAAGACATTTACTGACTTCCTGTTGCTCTGAAGTGTCACTGAGAGCAGTGGTAAAACTTTGGTTTTTCTTGATTTTCAAAATTCCCTGAGCACCTACTATGGGTAAAGTTTCTACTGAGTGACGCACCATGGCGAGGTAGCAATAAAGACTAGAAGACAACTTAACCCAGAGATGCCTTGCACGAGTCACTATCCCTCTCAGTCCCTCTATTTCCTCATGAGTGAGTGAGTAGATAAATGTTAGAAGTCAAGGAAATAATAAATGTGAAAGTGCCTAGCATATAATAGTTCTCATTAACTATTACTAGAACTGATGACACATCCTATTATTTGTCTTCACAATACCCCTGTGAGATAGGAGGCATCTCTATCCTGATTTATATGGGAGGAAACAGACTCAGAAAGATTAAGTAATTTCAACTATAAATTCATTCAACAAACATTTGTTGTTTACCTACTATGTGCCAAGATCCATAGCTAGTGAGAAGCAGAGTCAGAATTTGAATCAGATATTTTAACTTCAAGTTCAGTGGTCTTTCCACCACATCACAACTACTTTCACATTTGTATCCCCAGTGCCTAGCACATAGTAGGTGATCAATACATTCATGGATGAGCAATAGGAGGTGTTTTTTTTTTTTTAATTAAAAAAATTTTTAATTTATTTTTGGCTGCGTTGGGTCTCTGTTGCTATGCGCTGGCTTTCTCTAGTTGTGATGAACTGGGGCTACTCTTCATTGTGGTGCGTGGGCTTCTCATTGCTGTGGCTTCTCTAGTTGCGGAGCACAGGTTCTATGTGAGCAGGCCTCAGTAGTTGTGGCTCACGGGCTCAGCAGTTGTGGCTCGCGGGCTCTAGAGCACAGGCTCAGTAGTTGTGGTGCACAGGCTTAGTTGCTCTGTGGCATGTGGGATCTTCCCGGAGCAGGGCTCGAACCCGTGTCCCCTGCCTTGGCAGGTGTATTTCTAACCACTGCACCACCAGGGAAGTCCCATAGGAGTATTTTTATTATAAGCATTTGATTGGGTAATGTGGTTCATATATTACACATGGTTCACAAATTATATACACATACACACACACACCATTATATATATATATATATATATATATATATATATATATATATATTAAATGGTATACAGTGAAAAGTCCCCCTCTTAACTCTTTCTCCCATCTGTCAGTTCCCACCCACCATAGGTAACAACTGTTTTTAATATGTGTGGCTGCCAGAATTTCTCTAAGTGTGTGTGTTATTCCCCACTCCTACACAAAAAGTAACATGCTATACCTATAGTTCTTCACTTTGCTTATATTTTTCACTTAATGTATCTTGGAGATTTCCCCATATTATTGCACGGTATTCCTTTGAAGAGATGTACCATAATTTATTCAATTAGTGCCCTATTGATGTACAGTTACATTGTTTCCAATCCTTTCCTACTTCAAACGATACTGCAATGAATAATCTTGAACATATGTCATTGGTATGTGTAAGTATATCTGTAAGATAAATTTCCAGAGGTAAAATTGCTGAGTCAATGGGTATATGCTTTTGTAATGTTGATAAGTAATGCCAAAATGCCATCCACAGGGACTGGACCAATTTACATACCACAGCAATATAATAAAACGTTTATTTCCCCACATTCTTTTCAGAAGGTATTAAACTTTTGAATTTTTGCCAATCTGGTAAGTAAAAGATGAATTTTAGTGCAATTTAAATTTGCAGTTCTCATAATAAGTGAGGCTGCTCATCTTTTCATGTTGAGTAGCTATTTGTTTTTCTTTTTTGGAATTTGCACTTCTGTTTTTCTATCTATTTGTAGGTCTTTAGATTATGACTTTTTAGGACCCCCTTCTATATTAGGAAGCTTAGCTCTTTGTGGTATGAACTGCAAATATGTCCTCAATGATAATATTAAAGAAAAAAAGTGATATGTGTAAAGTCCCGTTATTTTAGGAAGCTCATTCTGGAAGCCATAAGGAGTGAACTGGAGAAGTGAGAGCCAAGGTGGGACACTGATTAGAAGGCTATAGCCATAGCCTTATGGTCACATGACAAGGGTTTTGACTAGACTTGGGGCAGTGGAAATGGAAGTTAAGGACCAAAGTTATTACCAAGAAATAAATGGCAAGAGTTAATAATTAGCAATGATAACAATGACAATAACAATAGCTACACTGGTTTAGGAGTAACAACAACCAAGAACTATGCTGAGTGCTTTACCAGTTTTAAGCTGTGAGCTGGTACTATTATTGCCCCTATTTCACAAATGAGAAAAGTGAGTTTTAGCAGTTAAGTAACTTACCCAAATTCACTCTAGATGTAAGTGGCAGAACCAAGGCAAACCCCAGGTCTATCCGACCCAGCTGCCTCGCACAGTGAAGGAAAATGATCAAAGGTCTGCAGGCTGAGTACCTGAGTAATGCCTGGCTTGATGACAGATGTAGAAGAAGCCAGAGAACACCTGCCACTGGCTGGAGAGCAACATGCTCACTCTTAGGTACACCGAGCATTTTTCAAAGCCTTTCATGTGTACGATCACCCTTCCCACAATGTCTCTGTGAGTTAAAGGGGGTAGTATTATCCCCATCTTACTGATGAGAAGACTGAGGCACCATGAAATTAAATAATCAGTCCCAGCTCATATGTCTTATTCTCTGGGACACCTTCCCTATATTATATGCGTCTTGCCATCTCCTTTCCTTCCTGGAATTTGTCACAGTTCATAATTACACATTTATTTCTGTTATTTTTGTTTAACATCTGTTGCTCTATAGTCTCTAAGATCCAAGTCCGGTTTTGCGTTTGCTTTGTTCCTAGTTTGGCGCACATGATTGGCAAGCAGTAGATATATACTGAATGAATGAATGAACTCCAGGCCCCTAGACTGTTTGTCCTTTCATCTTCGTACTATATCATAAAGCTCCCTATATAAGTCCATGGATGTGGGCTGTGTTATAAACAATCTGAGGATTCTAATTTCTTTAAGTCTACAGCTAGCTTCCACATTAATGTTTAGACAGCCAAACCCTGGGCTGCTTCAACCAAAGAGACATAAGAAGGACAACATAATCAGTGAGATGGAGTTGATGACTTCAGGGCAGTGCACGAGGCTTTGTCAGGGAGCACTCACCCTGGAGTAGATCCCCTCCTGCCACAAAGTAATTTGTTGAGCCTCACCCCATAACATCATTAGTTAGTTAACAGGTAGCTTGGGGCATGCACTGGGAAAAATGCACTTTAAGGAAGAATAACTCCTAAAATTTCAGCTTTGCCCAGCTCTAAATGGTAACAAGTAAGGAACAACAGATGCTTAAGCTATCACTGATGAAGACCAAACAGAAAATCTGAACATGAACAATCACAGACAGAGAGACTGAGAATTCCCTGAGTTTACTATATAATAAATCACTGACCCAAAGAAGGGGCAGCTCTGACATGGACCAGAGCAGCAAATGCTGTGGTATTTTCTGAAGCCTCACCCTCTAGGCTCCTGGCCTGTGAAGAGTTAGCCATGGACTTGGTGTGATGGGAATCCCGGTCTACCAAGCAAAGAAATCAACTCAGCTTCCAAAAGGCCTGTATGATGGCTATAAATGCCCTGTCATATTGGCTAGAGAAGTCACTGTAGGAGGGCTACAGTTTGATAGATCCTCAATAAATACTTACTGAATGAATGAGTGAGTGAGTGAAAAAGAGATGGAGCTCTTGGTAACACAGGCTCATTTTCTATACAATGTGCACATTTGAACTATCTGTTCACCAAACTCTGGACCCTTGTCCCCAGTTACTTCCTTAATCTGATGAGCAGCTTTGCATTAATTAGCTTGTCAACTTGTACAACAGTTGGAAGGCAATACTCTAAAATGCCTCTGGATAATTATGGAATACCAGGTGATTTTAATTTCCTTATTTACACAGCTCCCCCTTTCCATTTTTTTCTTCAGTAAGCATGTATTATTTTTATTATTAAAATGACACTTAGAAAACTAATTTATTGAGCCCTACCATATGGAAATCATCACCAGCCCAGAGAGAGATGAAGGTGAGTACATCAACAGAACTTCTGTCCTTGGGGGGACTACAGCACAGGTACAGAGAGAAGGATTGGCTGCAACAGAGGTTCCTGTGCTGTGGGAAGGCAGAGAAGGGAGGGGTGGGGCACAGACTCTTGATGCTGGTGAAAATAAAGAAGAGAAGTTTTGAAGAAGAAATGCTTTACTATGGAAATGAAGAACAAAGAAACAAATGTATGTGAAACCTAGTGCAGTGGTCACCTGGCTGCCCTCTTGAGTTACAGTGGGGAAGGGCTCAGTTTAGATGCTGCAGACTGCCCAGTGGCAGGTGGAGGTGAGCTCTGCCAGCATTATTCTAGTGCAGAAGAAGGAACCTGGACAGTTAGAGCAAATGAAAGGAGCATGAAGCCTACCAGCTCCCCTATACAGGAGAAGGCAGGCTGACGGAAAAACCTCACTTACTTGGATGTACTCACTCAATCTTTGAGAGCAAAGTTGGCCTTCCAGATGAGTGGGCTTCAGCCCAAGAGCATGGTTTGTGAGATGTAGCTAAGACTCTCACACCTACCATCTTAAAAAAAAAAAAAATCTTCCTAGCAATCTTATCACTTAAAACTCTATCTTTAGCTGCTCATTCCTTTGTGTTAGGAGCTGACCTCTCTCTGCCATCCTCTTTTGTAAAACAATGTTAATCCTTAATGGATGACTTAACAGAACACAGGCTGTAAATGTGCCCTTTGCCCAGTGCCTCTACTTCTAGGAATCTGTCCTGCACAAATGCTCACTCACCTGTACATACCAAGATATTTATAGCAGCATTATTTGCAATTTTTAAAAAGTGTTTGCAGAGGGATGACTAAATTATAGCACATCTATACTATTCAGCTGATATGAATGAGGTAATTCTATAGGTCCTGACACAGAAAGATATCTGTGAAATATTATTAAGTGAAAAAAGCAAGCTGCCCCATTAATGTAAATATAACAAACTTGTTATTTGTGTGGGATTATGTATTTACATGTACAAAACATCTGGAAGAATTTCCTTCCATCAAACTGAGGGGTGAAGTTGACAGGAGAGTGAGAGGGGACTTTGCTTTTCCCTCCATGTTATCCTAAACTGTTTGCATTTTTTCCAATGAGCACTGATTGCTTTCATAATTACGAATAATTTATACAGCACTTACTATGTGCCAGGTACTGTTCTAAGAGTTTTATGTATATTCACTCATTTAATTCTGACAATAATCCTGTGAGGTGGCACTATTCTTATCCCTTTTTATAGATAAGGACTCAGTCCTTGCCCAGGTCACACAGAGATATATAAAGGTGCTAAACTTTGAACCCGCACCAGCTGGCTCAGACTTTGTGCTCATAGATCATAGTGCCTCAAAAAGATGATATAAATAAATAAGTAGCACTGCTTTCAGAATCAGGCACACCTGCCTTTGAATCCCAGTTTCTCCTGATTAGTTGGGTGATTCTTAGCAAGTGTCTTACTTCTAGCTCAGTTTCCCCATCTGTAAAAAGATGATCGTTGCATACGTTATGAGACTGTTATGAGAACTACACAGATATGATCAGCGCCAGGCACTTAGCAAGTGCTTGATAAATATAGACTATTTCCTCTATTAAGATTAAATTACCAGTCCTTTAATGCATGATAATTAGATTGGCTCTTTTCTTGATTGGCTGCCTGGCAGCATCTGGTGCTTCAAGTTAAGTGCAGAAGGAGGACGTGGGAGTTAAGCGGGGAGCTGGCTCAGACCCAGGACATGAAAAGTGCTGAATTAACACTTCACTGTTTTCACAGTTTTGCCTACAGTCAGTCCAGTTAAGAAAACAAAATTAATAATATTTATGTGAGTTTTGAAATCATTCTGGGGTAAAATAGCACCATTCCATTTTTAGAATGAGGGTATTAAGTTTCAGGCATTTGTCCAAAGTCACTGAGCCAATTAAATAACAGAGGCAGGACTGAAATTTAGACTTTCTAATTCCACATCCACCCTCCTTTCACAAATCCCACTGTCTGAGCTGGTGTCGGGATACCATGGTGGGGAGGTGGTGACTGCAGCCTCTCAGAAGGAAAGTGCTAGAGAAGTGGTAAGAGTCTGGTAGTAACAGTACCACTGGGGGGAAATGTGCCACCAATTCATGCGCAGTGTTGCTGAGGGTGGGAAAGGGCCTTGCCCGCACTTCAGAGATGACAAGTGTGACAGACCCCCTCCGGGTGGGGTCCACCCAGCCCAGGGTCAGATAACCCTACCCCTTTCTCTCCGCCCTGTATAGTCCTTGCCTTAACAGCAGTTATCATTCGACAAAACGGGACCCAAGCCATCTGGGAGGAGACAGGGGGCCGTAGGCACATGTCTGCTGGAAGCCGGGGGAGGGTCCAGAGTGCAGCCTCGCTCACGGCTCTCAGCTTGGCAGCCTCCTGCCTCAGCCTGATCCTTCCTTATTTTCCAAAAGCCCCGGAGGTCAGGAAGGAGCCAAGGAGGGACTGTTCTCTCTTTTTGTGAGGGTCCAACCCCGCCACCCATTTTTCAGGCTCGACCAATCCCTGTGAGGTCGGGGTCATTACCATTCTCCAGAGAGAAGACATGGCAACCAGAAATGGTTCAGAAAGAGCCAGAGTTCTTGACCTTTTTTCCGACCAGACATGAACATGGCACAACTCACTCCCACGTGAGTACAAGGGGTGTGCGAGCTCAGGGCATGAGGTGCGATCCCACAACTTTCTCTTTCACTCAAGACACCCTCTGGTTACTAAAATGTGGGTAAACATTAAAGCTGGGTTTTTTATGCTATTATCTCTACTTTTGTGTGTGCTTAAAAAAATGCCATGATGAAATGTTAAAATAAACACTTTTAAAAGCCCTTTGGAACACAAACGTGTGAAAGCAGTGTTATCATAAAAACAATCTTGTGTCCGCCAGTTTATGTTTTGAATAAATTATTTACATTCTGTGGTACTGCATTATCAGTAATGAGGTGCTTACCACCTTCCTCAGTACCCCAGCAGCAGAACAGCTGGGACTGAAAGTTGGAAAACTGGCCAGGGTCATAAATTTGGTCCTTTCCTTTTCTCTGATTCCTTCCTCACATGAACCCCTCCCTCCCCATCACCCCCCTCCCCTCCACTCACTCGGTTGGTGAGGGGCACTCCTTTTAGGTGGTGACCATTTGGAATTCCTCTGAGTGGCCCTGTTCACGGTATTGAGGTTACCAAATAGAACACAGTCAAGCACCCTGGAATTGGCATAAGTATCTGCAACAAGGAGCAGACCACCAAATGTTCTGTGGGAGGAAACAAAGCCTAAATTTGAACGATGTCAGCTGTGTTTCCCAGCACTGGACTAAGAGCTTTACATACATCTCAGTTCATCCTTTCAGCAACCCAGAGAGGTAGAGGTTAGTAAACCCATTTCACAGGTGAGAACACAGAGGCAGAGTAACTAGCCAAGTTGATATGGCTAAGATGTGATGACTCCTTGACTGGACTCCCTGACATTACTGCCGACATCACCTCATATCATGAACCCCTGTTTCTCAGAGGGAGGAGGAGAGTTTGGGTTGAATTTCTTGAGAATGGTGGGGAATAGCAACGTGATTCTCAGAAGAAGCAAGCTAGGTGGGTTGGGGTAAGACGTGAACTCACTGCCTGGCACTTGGTAGGTGTTCAATAGATACTTGTGAACTGGACTCTTGAACAGAGTTTCAGACACAGGATGGGGGTGGGTGGGAGTCTCCAGTGTGTTGGGACCATAGTCTGGACCTCCACACACTCTTGAATTTCCCCCATGGCAGAAAATCACGTAGACGGGTCACAGGTGCAAATCACAAAGTCCCAGCCTCCTGTCCTTGAGCTCTTCCTACCCTGAGTGGCCTGGGAGCCACAGCCTCGCCATCTCTGGGGGCTTGTCAGAAATGCCGAATCTCGGCTCCACCCAAGACAGACTGACTCAGAACCCGCATTTTAACCAGCTTCCCAGGTGCCAGGTGCAGAGGCCCCGCCCTGGCTCAGCAACCCTCTGGCAGGGGAAGTGCTAGCAGTCATCCTGGGCATCCCTGGGCAGCCCGGGGAAATTTCCTTTTCCCTGTTCTAGGCTTAGGGGGGCTAAGACCATTTGCTACCCTAACCTCCTCCCGCTGGAAGGACCCGTCTAAATGGGAATGGAGGCAGACCTCCCAGTTGTCAGCATTTCCAGGAAGTTCAAGCCCTTGTGTGTTCCCCATGTGACCTCGTCTGTCTCAGGGCACAAGAACTCGGAGGGTGTGACAGGAGCGCTTCCTCACAGTGTGACCAGGCAGTGACAAACGCACCACATGGAAGGAAGTTAGTGAATAATCCTCACATATTCTGCACTGAGTCATGTTGGCCTTTCTTGGGGATTGTGCTTCAGATGATTAGACTTGTGGTTTCTGTTTCTTTGTTCAGAGTTATACCGTTAACAAACACCTAGAGAGTGTCCCCTGAATATAAGGTGCTGGGAACAGCAGATCAGGTGGTTCTTGACCTTGAGACACTTTATAATGAAATAATATTATACTGTTACCACCTTTGGTAACAAAGGTAAAATAAAGGACAGGTAAGATGCTCTGTCAACACAGACCGTGACGATTTGGTAACTACAGGGGACAGAAACTAGTCAACAGGAACTCCAGGGACCCTCCCTCCTCACCGCCACCCCACCCCTGGTACACTCCCTCCCGTCTCCTGTACTGTCCTCTCCCATTTGCTCTGGGCCCTCAGTGCAGTGTAGTCTATAGTGAACGATGGTGACCAGCCCTGCCCATTGCTCGAGCACCTACAGTTGGCATCTCTGCATGGTTTGCCCGTTCAATACTCACTGTAGTGCCCTGAGTTAGTATTATTATCCCTCCTTTACAGATGAGGAAATTGAAGTTAAGTTGCCCAAGATCACATGTCTAGAAAGTATTAGAGGAATATAGATTGGACAGGGTTTCTAAAGCCCAGATTGCTCCTTCCACAGCTGGCTGCTTCAACCTCACCTGGCTCCTTGTGGTGTTTCAGGTGAGGTATACACACAGAGAGTGGGGTACAGGGTGGCACCACACCGGGGGCTGTGAACTCCACTTATGCATTCCTCTGGTGCCTGATCCAGGATTCCAGACGCCCTTCATGAATCACCAAGGGGTGAAAAGGGAACCCACCCAGGTGCTCAGAGGATTATCAAAGCCCATAAAGTTTTCGGGATGGTGTAAACTCCTTTTTAGAACGGGCTTTTTACTGGCTCTGTTTGGAAACAGAGATGAGGTAACTTAACAAAGCACTTTGGCATTTGAAACCCAGATGACAAATACTGACCATTTGTTCTTGGGACCTGAGGGCCAGACCATAAAGGCATAGAAAGGTGGACAGGAAGTTCAGTCAAAGGAAGACAGGCAAACGAGTTGATCTAAATTTCAACCACCTTGTTTATATCTGAGACAACTCCTCAGAGTAGAGGTGATCCAAACCCAGACCCACAATTGTTTCAGCTCTTCACATTCCAGGGCACACTATTAGGTCTTCTCTGTCAGCACACCAGAAGTTGTGTCTGCTACACTTCTTTCACAGTAGAGCTCCCTGGGAGTGGGGAGCGGATCCTTGCTCACCATCCAAAATGTGAGCCCTCTGGGCATGAATCCTCTCCTTCACCCCTCTCCAGGACTCTCGTCTTAACTGGTTCATCACTCCCTGCTCCTTTCACAGATGTCTTCCAAACCTCTCCTCTATCGATTCTTCTCTAAAGCCCTCTTCTCTGCCCTGATACCAATGTTCTCAAACTTGCCTGATCATAAGAATCGCCTGGGAAATTTGACCTTGCAGATTCCCCAGCGTCCTCCCCTAGAGGTCTGGATTAGAAAGATCCAGGTGGAGAGTAGGAGACCAGGAGACCCCATGTTTAACCAGATCCCATGTGTCCTTATAACCAGACACATTTGGGAAACTTGGATGGTTTCTGGATGGAAACCAGAGCCGGCTACAGTCCTCAAAGCCACCCACTCCTGTCCTGTGACAGCACCTCTGATGCTCAGAGGACATTGACCCCCCCAGCTCCAGTGACCCACACCTGTATTCCACTTCCTCTATCATCTACCATCCTATCTCTCTTCTTTCTTTCACCAAAGGCTCTGAAGTTCTAAAGTTGCCTCTGCCCCAGGCCCTCCACTGAAATTATTCTCTCTGAGGCTGACAATGACTTGCAAAGTACATGATCCAGTGGACACAATTCAGACATTGTGTTCCTGACCTTTTTACTATGTTTGACATTGGTGACCACTTCCTCTTTCATGAATCTTTCTACCCCCTTGACCTCTGAGACACCGTTTCCCCCTGATTCTCTTCTTACCGCTTCCACATTTTCCAGTCTGTCTTCCTTGTGTGTCCACTTTCTCCAACCACCTTGAAAGTGGAGGTATCCAGGTCCTGAACTCAGTCTATTCTTCCTGGTCATTACACACACTTCCATAGTTTTAATGCAACCTGCTTCTTATGCTTCAGTTTTATATCCAAATGGCCTGCTAAATGTTGATTATGGCATGGACAGTTCAAAATTAGCACAACAAAACCTAACTAACTGAAAAGCCAGGTCCTCCTTGTTTCATATTTTCATATGTCAAGATGGGACCTCCATCCAACTGGATGCCCAAGCTGGAACCCTGGAAGACATCCTGGGTCCCTATTTCTCTCCATCACCACCCCACACAAATACACACATAACCAACCACTCACCAAGTCCTGAGGACTTTATGCCTAACTAGTCCTCAAATTCATGCCCTCCTCTCCTTCTCCTCATGATCTCTCCAGTCAATTCCTCATCCTCTCTCACCTGGACACAGTCTCCCAGCTGGTCTCTCTCCCTCCCATCCTGCCTTCCACTCAACCACCTGAGTGATGTTTCCAAAATGCAAGCCCGATCCCATCTCTCCATCACTTAAAGCCGCTCAGGAGATTCTTGTTAACCCACAAGTTGAAGTCCATACTATTCAGGATGGCTCCCTGCAACTCACCACTTTACTCCATGCCTCTGTGTCAATGCTCACAATTTCCTCCCTCCTAACCAACTTCCACTCCTCCCTCAGCCAGGCATCACGTCTCCAACAACTTCTTTTCTGACTCTGTACAGTGAGGTTAGTGACCCTCAAAAGTGGTCTTATAACACCCTACACTTACCAGATTACATTGGCAAACTCAGCTATTAACTGTGGAAAGAGAGAAAGTTTGAGGATAGTTTTACAGCTTTACACCCCCCCTCCAGCCCTAGCTGTTACCATAGTGGCTGAGAGCTGGCTCTTCCTTGTACCTACAGACGTGTCTCTGAAGCCAATCCTCTCCTCCCATATTGCCTCTCAGAGTGAAGCATGAGGACCAGCAGGGGATCAGCCCACTGCTATCTCTGCTCCTCAAAGGGAGTGGCCTCTTCTGGCTATTGGCCAAACTTCCAGAAACTTGGCTTTGAACCATTCATGTCTAACAGGTGGTCCAGATATTCTGGCAGAGACCATGAGTTTAAAGAGGGGGAAGGTAGAATCATAAAATGCCATGTTTCTGGACCACCTTAAACCCTAAGGGCCATGTCACTGGTAAGGGAATACTGTGCTTGTGGATGTCCAGGTGGGAGAGGGGACACTAAACCACATACCTGCCCCCCTCAGGAGTCCTGAGACATCAGAGCAGGCCTTCAAGAGGGCTATTTACAAGCCAATCTGCCGGCCCTTCTGGGAAGAAAAGTAGAGAGACTGAGACTGATGCTAGAACCCCCAGGACCCCAGGGTGTAGTCTCTTGAACACAGTGGAAGCAGATGCTGCCCTCAGCCTCTGTAGAAGCTCCTTGGATAAGCAGGGGATTCACACTATTATAGGAGACAGGACAGACCTTCACCTGGGCCTGGAGGGCTGAATAATGTTAGAAAGAATATTGTTGAATTGGAGGCTGTGAAGCCCTTCAAATGTCCACTGACCTAGCCCTAATGTGAATATGTCACAACTCCTTCAAAGCGGGGGCCTGGAAAAGGTGACAGTGCCAGGCTATCTTTTGTAACCTATCAAAAGCCGGCCATGCTATGGGAAGGGCTAGAGTGGAGGCAGGAGCAGTGAGTTCGGAGGAGGCAACAGAAGCAGCATGACCAATGCAGATCATTAAAGCAGAAAATGGAAAACAGGGCTGCCATGTACAGCATGGCATGTGCAGGTTGTTCACTGCACAAGGTTGCTCAGTTGAAGCAGCAAATGAGGCCTGAAATCCAGCCTGTGCACCCATTTGCCAAGCTGTGTGTCCTGGTGTAGAACTGCATTTTCTGGGGAAAGGGGGTGCTTGTTTTTAATTTGCAGAAAGGCCTCATTTGTGATGATCACAACCTTGATGGCGAAGACATTGGTAACAGCAGTGAGAAAGCTTAGGTGATGGCCAGAGAAACCCAGGATCTGGCAGAAAAATGACAAGGGCTTGGGGGACCTGAGGGACCCTACTAGGTGGGGGCTTAGAATTTCAGCCTATTGAGTTGCTTCCCAGGCCCAGTGCCTGTGTCTGCCTCCTCCCTGTCACCCCCCCATCACCATCCCACTCCCTCCTTCCCACCTCCAGTTATCCAAGGCCCCCATGGCCAGAGGAAAGAAGGTCAATATATTCATGACTTTGGCCCCAGGTGCCTAAACCCTAATGACCCATTCCTGAATGGGCTGGAGGACATCTAGTAAAAAGAGATGTTCTCCTGAACTCCACCCGTGACCACCGCTGCTCTCAGCTGTTAACGCAGACCTCAGCTGGAGAGCGAGGCCACCGGCTTGTGGCCGAATGCTAAGGGAGAAGAGGCTGTTGAGTTTTCCCACTTTGTTCTTTTCCTATTTACAGCTTCACCTTAACAGCATCCACTCCTGGTTCTAACTCCGCGGGTTCTAACCTGCCAGGGGAACTTATAGCAGGATTAGAGCCTCGTTCTGAAAGCTAACAGCACACGATGTAAGGGAACCTGTGGATTGCCTCCTGCCTTTTTGCCTTGGGACAGAAGGTGAGTACATCTTCTCACCTTCTGAGAAGGTGAGAGGCCTTTTAGGCACAGTGGAGGAGCCTTTTAGACACAGATGTGGAGAGAAGACCAAAGTAGGGGGAGCTAGCTTTTCTGAGCCCCTGTTTATGCTATATGTACATGGTCATATTTAGTTCTCCAACAACCCTGTAAAATAAATATCAAATTATCTCCATTTTACAGGTGAAGAAACTGAACTTCAGACAGAAGAAATCTCCCTGGCCAGCTAGTAAGCTCTAGGGATCCATTTGAATTTCCTGGTCTGTCTGACTCTTATACATGGGATTTTTTAACTAACAGTGTGTCACCTGTAAAGATTTTCCCCTGAGGAGAGAGAAACTCAAAATAGCGAAAAGGAACTGAAAAAGCTTGAGGAGTTTTGCTTTAGCACCTGAAGACAATCTCCCTACAATTTCCCTTCCTATTCATACTTCCAGAACATTCTCGGGGGAAATTTCACTCCTTGCCTCTCCCATCACGCCCCCAAGGATTTTTACACAGGTGACCTCATTGCATTAAAGCTGCACCTTGTGGGTAGAAGAACTCTTGAGCTGATTACATATGAGCCAGCAAGGAAGAAACTTCTTTCACTCCAGCCAGTTTCTCAACCCACTGCTCAGCCAAAGCATCATCTCTCAGGGAACAATTGCAAGACCCACAATTTAGTTAATAAAATGTGAGCAGGAAGGGGCCGTAAACAGTAATGGCAATGTTTACTGAGAGCTTGTTATCTAATAGCCAAGCACTGTTCCAGGGACATTACGTAGAGACCCGTGTAACCCTCGCACACATGCAAACAAAGTATAAAAGAGGAAACTGAGACCCAGAGAGGTGACAGCACTTGCCCAAAGTCTCCCAGCTCTTATGGTGGGGACTTGTAATCAAACTCACACAGCCTGGCTCTTAGGGCCTGCCCTGCGTCCCAAAGATTGTCTCTCCTCACTGCCCCTGACTTCATTTCAGGGGTGAGGAAACAAGTCCAAGGGCAGAGCCAGGCAAGATGTGGTCTTCTGACTGGGATCCAGGGCTCATGCCACCACTTAGGGGCGCCGAGCACCCAAGGCTCCAGCAGTGTGCTAATTGCCCTTCACTCGGCTCAGATTTGAGATCCCAGCTAGCACTCTGATCCAGAGAATTCTTAAATACCTATTATCTGTCTGACATCTGTACTGTACTTGAGTATCTCTAATGGGCTCATGGAAGGCTAAATATAGCTCCCTCCTTCCCTGCTCAGCAGCCAGCTACAAACAGAAGTCAGGAGGGACGGTGGCACCTCCCACATCCTGCGGTGCTCGGCATGATTCTAAGCACCTCCTGCAAGGCCAGCAAATATTTTGATAATCTTTCCCTTACAGGATTCTCCTGCGGAGAACAAATGGACACGGTCGGGAGCGATCTTGCAGCAGATTGCACAGGAAGTTACATCAATGGAGGGGATTTTGATTCTCAGGACTTTGGGGAAGGGAAGCGGATTTGGAGGGAGGGCTGTGGGCAGCCGGCAGCGGCCAGTGTCAAGGGGGAGACAGCCAGGGTGGTGGGTACAAATGCAACCTTCAGAGTCAGCCAGACCGGGGCTTGGGCACCAGCTCTGCCGCTGGAGGATGTGTGACCTCCCAAATGGCTCTGCTTCTCTATGGTTCCCAGTTTCCCTACTGTAAAATGGAGATGATAAGAGCACTCATCTCCTAGACTGGCCCTGGGGAATTAGACACAATAACAGCAGGGAAGCACTGAGCACAGGGCCTGGCACTTGCAGGTGCTGAATAACTGTAAATATAATTGTCCTCGTGGGATCCTTCACTTTCCTGGAAGGAAGCTCACAGGGTGTGTCGTCCACTGTCACTGGTGCACTTTACTGAGCTTCCCTTAGGGGGCCTGACCCACAATGTGCCTTCTGAAAAGGAGGAATATCCCTGAGGGATGGGCTGCCCCTTGGCCACAAGTTCCTGCTACTGGAACAGAAGAAACTAGGGGTCCCATCCCCGCAGGCAGCCATCTCCCCACATGTGTCAGGCCAGTTGGGCAATGAGGACAGCCCCTCAGATTCCTGGCATGGGACATTTCTTCACAAAGGCACAGTATTTTGAAAAAGAGAAAACACAATGAACAAACATTTATAAAAAGCAAAATAATATAAAGCAGGGCTTCGCTGGTGGCGCAGTGGTTGAGAGTCTGCCTGCTAATGCAGGGGCCACGGGTTCGAGCCCTGGTCTGGTAGGATCCCACATGCCGCAGAGTAACTAGGCCCATGAGCCACAACTACTGAGCCTGTGCGTCTGGAGCCTGTGCTCCGCAACAAGAGAGGCCCGCGCACCGCGATGAAGAGTGGCTCCCGCTCACCACAACTAGAGAAAGCCCTCACACAGAAACGAAGACCCAACACAGCAAAAATAAATAAATAAATAAATTAAAATAATAATAAAATAATAATATAAAGCCATTGAGACAAAAATGACTCAGTACAGACTGAATAGCATGGTGTAGAGTATGGTTTGGGCAGGACCACGGTGGGGGTGGGGGGACATATTTGACACTGGTGGCCTTTTTTGCCCCCCTCATGCCCACTTTCTGGGCCTGCCCCCAGGGCCTCTTTCCAAAGATGAATTTGTCTCTATTTCCTGTGTCTACAGGCCCTGAAGGACAGGGACACAGAGGGCTGCCCTGGGGCCCAACATTCTTCTGGTGACTCAGCAATCTGGCAGAGGGTGCCTGAAGCAGAGGAACCACTTCCTGTGTCCCTGAGCCACCAGTCATCCAGCGATACCTGCCCCATTGCCCTCTTCTCCTCTGAGAGCACCTGAGTCACTTGCAGGGGCAGGGTGGGGCCTGGCCCAGGGAAGGGGCTGAGTGAGGAACCCAGGCCAGGCGTGAACCTATGGTTTGGGGTGGAGTGAGCTGTGGACACACCGCTTTATCCACAAAAGAAACCTCACCTTCCTAAAGGCATGGCCCACTCCCACCTTAACCTGAGAGGAGACATCGTCACGGTGGAAAGTCTTGGGGTCACAGCACACATGCCCTTGTACACATCCCATTCCTATCACAGCCACACCACTGCAACAGATGCCTTCCTGAAGCCGCACCCCTGCTAATACTTCCTTTACATGGTCTGAGAATCCTATTTCATGTTATAGGAGGAAAGTATGTGTCTAGATGTAGTGGTGTGTGTAGCGGGGGTGGGAGGATGGGGCAGATTTTATGTAGGGAGGGAGAATGGTGACCAGGAATCCAAGCACATGGGCTAGAAAAATCTGAAAAAACAGCTGCCGGCTGTTTCTTCTCTGTGCCCTCAACTTATCAGCTCAGGCCCAGGGTCAGGGGAGGTACATGGCAAAAATGATGTGTCCTGTCCCTGGTTTGACTCTGCTGCTCCAGCCCCAGCGCTCCCTCAGAGGCAGCCGTGGGCCGCGACACTTCATTAAGACAGAGGTCAGATAACAGCCCAGGCCCCCTTTGGAAACCACACACTGGCCAGTGGCATGGAACCGACTAGCTCTCAGCCCTCCTGGGAGCCCCGGGCATAGCATTTCAGCGCTTCTGCTTTAGCTACTCCCACAGGAAGGAGAGGGCCTGCTCCCACCTTGTTTTTAATTTCAAGAATACTGCAATACCCTTGGGAATCCTCACGTTTTCATTACAGTCAGAGTGGAAGCTACCCGTGCACTTCAGAGGCTTTAGGGCTAATCCCGGTCAAGCCCAAAGCTCTGGTCTCTGGGAAGCAGGCAAACAGGCCCAGAGACCCGTGAAGCATCCTGCTCTCTGGGGTGAGGGATCTTATTTGGAGAGATAAAGAATACATTCATAAAATAAGAAAACTATCATTTTTTAAAAATTATTCATTTTTTAAAGATCAGCTTTGTGTGTTTTTGTTTGCATGTGTGTGCACGCACGCTAGGAATTTTGCTAAAAGTGGAACACCTACACAGGCTTTCCTATTACATATGCATATAATGATAAGATACAGTACATTTATATAATGCATTATGGTTTACAAAGTACTTTTATAGGCCCATTCATTCATTCTCTTCATGAGCCCCAACAAAGAACCAGACACTTTTCTTAGGCACAGCTGATGGGGGACACAGCAGTGAATGAGGCAGGAAAGACTCCACTTCCACCGAGCGCACGCTCTAGCTGGGGAGACAGATCATAAACAGCAGACAACAGGTCAGCAAGGTAAGTTCAGGGAGAGGTGAGTGCGTTGAAGATCACAAAGTCAGGTAAGGGCTAGAGCTGTGCTGTCCAGCGTGGCAGCCATTAGCTACACACAGTTATTTACATTTAAGTCCAACTTGATTGAAATGGAATAAAATCAAAGATTCAGTTCTTCAGTTCACACTAGCCACATTTCAGGTCCTGAAGAGCCACCTATGGCTAGCAGCTAGTGGTATAGCTACAGAACATTTGCATCATCACAGAAATTTCCACAGGACAGCAAGTGAGCTAGAGTGACTGGGGCTAATTTCGCCTGGGTGGTCAGGGAAGCCCTCTCTGAGGAGGTGTCTTGAGTTGAAACCCCCAAATGAGAAGGAACCAACGTCTCACAGGACTGGGCAAGGGTGCGGGGGTGAGGGTGGGCAGACAGTTCCAGGCACCCTGGGGCAAAGGTCCAAATGTAGGCATGAGTTTGGCAAGTTCGAGGAATAGGAAGAAGGTTAGTGTGACCGGAGTGTCATCAGCTGGAGGCTGGGGAGAATGGAGAATGGTGAGGTCAAAAGGAACAATAAAAACAGCTGGTGTGGGCTTCCCTGGTGGCACAGTGGTTGGGAGTCCGCCTGCCGATGCAGGGGACGCGTGTTCGTGCCCCGGTCCAGGAAGATCCCACGTGCCGCAGACCGGCTGGGCCCGTGAGCCATGGCCGCTGGGCCTGCGCGTCCGGAGCCTGTGCCCCGCGGGGGGAGAGGCCACGACGGTGAGAGGCCCGTGTACCACAAAAAACAAAAAAACAAAACAAAACAAAAAAACAGCTGGTGGCCAATGAGTGCAGTATGCCAGGTGTCCATGAGGTCAGTTCTATTACCCTCTTTTCACAGATGAGAACACAGACATAGAGCAGTAGACACTTTAGCCAAGGTCACACAGCTCCTGAGGGGACAGAGCTAGGATGTGCACTGGCTGTGGGACGCTCAGGCCCCGTGCAGTGCTGCCTCTCCACAGAGACACCCTGTGAGGGCTGGGGACCCTATCTGGGCGTGATGGAGAGTCATTGCAGGCTATTAGGCAGGACAGTGACCTGATCTATTGCCCTTTTAAGTGTTTGGTCTGCTCATAGTGGGGAGAATAGACTGCAGAGGGGGTTACCTCATTAATCCAGGAATAACATCACTGTGCCTCTGACTAGGATAGCGGCAATTCTTTGTATTTTATAAAGCCTAGTGAACACGGCACTTCTATTTTGGGGAGCTACCTTCAAGGACTTCGGCAGAAAAAACAATGCATCCTTTCTTAAAAAAAAAAAAACAAAACTCCAAAACACAATAGACATACCCCAGTAATCATTTAGTGACAGGAAAGCCAGTTTTCACCAGTCTCACCTAATTCCACTTAAAGATTCTTTTCTGTATTCTTTAGATTGTTGTCAAATTAAGCCAACGAACTTCCTAAATTGGTAAGTTGGTCCCAGCTCCACCCAGGGCTGCTGCTACAGCTAGGAGAAGAAGGTGTAGTCTTAACTCAGGAGGGAACCCAAAGTGTAGGGTTCGTGTGTGCCAGAGGACCTTGTAGACTGTGCAGTATCTAAACATCCTGATCTTGAGCGTTTAGAGGGGCAGTTGCTAGGACTGCAGTGATAACCATGCCTCTCCAGACCAATACATCCTGTGACTCTGACATTGGATGTGGTGTGTGTGTTTTCCAGGTTCTTTTGTAACAGAAGGAATAAAGGCAAACTGATAGACCTCCCTGGGAGAGATGCATGAAGGTTATTTCATATAAATCTCCTCTGAGCTCCTGCACACGACTGCCTAAGTTGGGGCTTATATAAAACGCAACTTCTAACCCCCTCCAGCCGTTAACACTCTCCCTCATCAAATTCCTGTTGCTTCTTTTCCCACAGGGGATGGGATTAAGGGGTGCAAGATGGCTCAGCTAGTGTTCCCCTTCTAGCCACAGCTGCCTCCTGAGGCCCAGAGCGTGGTGGCCTGCTTTGGGGTGCAGGTTCAGGTCGAGGTCACATTTCTGCCGGTGTTCCCCACACCTGACACCCTTTCACCTGTGTCAGGTTACCTAACCTCTCTGTGGCTCCCTTTCTTCATCCCTAAAATTAGGATAATTATTGTTAATTATTGTTCTATCTCACAGTGCCGCTGTGAGAACTAAATAAGTAAAACAGACGATTATCATTGCTAGTGATGACATCAGATTATCATTACCGGAAGAGAGAGGATAGGAAAAAAGGTAGCCAAATCCAAAGCCCAGTCTCAAGGCAATGACCAATAAGGATCCAGAATCATCCAGGAAACAACCACCCCGGAGCCTCTGCAGGTTAGTCAGGGGATTCTCCTAAGCTCCAGATGCTGCCCCAGAAGTAGTCACTTCCTAGGCTGGATGAGCACCAGCCTGCAGCCCGGGCCACAGCTTCACTGGCTCAGCATGGCCAGCACTCTGGGGCAAAGCAGCAGCCAGCCAGGCTGCTTCCTACCTTGCCTGCCCCCCTCCTCCCAGGTTGGCTTTGGTCAGATGCAACAGCTCCTACAGGCTTCTCTGTTTGGTGCGAGGAAGTTAAGGTGGCACAGGCAAGGCTGGGGCTGCTTTCTGTGGTTCTGCCAGAGGGTGAGTGACCCGGGCCTCGGGGTGGGTGGGCCTGGGCCTGCAGCCTCTCCTGGGATTGCCTGCCCGGGCGGCTGAGCTCACACTGCGCATGCCGCCCAGATGCCTCTTTGCCTGTTGTCTCAGCAGCTGACGATATAATTCTAAGTAACAGTGACTCACAGGACAGCAGTTCCTTTTTTCACCAGAGCTGTCTTATGTAGATCGAGTCTTTCTCCCAGGTAAAGAAGGCCTTTACCTTTCAGTAGAAGTAGAGGGAGGTGAGGAAAATGTTGTGATTAGGAGCAAAATTGTCTGAGTTTGAATTTGGCTCTACCACTTACAAAGTCATATGACCTTGGACAAGTTATTTAATCTCAGGCTCTTTACCTACAAAATGGGGATAATAACAGTACTTACATCATAGGGTTGAGAGTTAAATGACTTAATATCTGTACAGAGCTTAAAGCAGTGCCTGGCACATAGTAAATACTAGTATAAGTGTTTTAAAAGTAAATGGCCAATAATAGGAGATCGGTTACATAAAATCTATATAATGGAATACTACACAGTCATTAAAATCTCTGTTATAAAAGAATTGTGATATGGAACTATATTCATGATCTCTTACTAAGCGAAATGACAGACTCTAAAAGAAACCACAGTATACCATTATTGTTGAGAAGAAAATAAACCTATATACATTGAAAAATACACTAAAAGTATATATACCAAAAGGGTGTTTTTCTATCTTATAAAATATCTATGTTGTGCGTGTTACTTTAGTAATAAAAAACAAAAGAAAACAATAAAAATTATTCAGTAATAAAAACGATAACAATTATTCAAATGTAGTAGATATACATAATCCAGAATAAGTGATCATGCTTTAAAATGATGATGATAGCAATAATGATAGTTCCCAAGCCCAGATCATTCAAAGCTGAAGCTGACAGGTGACCACCACCACATGCTTTAATGATTAGCCAAATGTTATTATTGAAAAGAAAAAATAATAATATCGCATGCTTAAATGGCTATAACATACTTCTGGGAGTAATCAAAAACTGACCATACCAACACAGCCAGATTTAAATCTTACCTAAGCACATGTGTGACCATGTGTGTGACTACGTATGTGTGACCAACATACGTAAAATAAACAAAGAAGGAAATGGCAGCGTGTAGAAGCAATGAACCGAGCGTGCTTTGCAAGGTGACGAGTGAAGGGGAGTCACGAAAGTGGCCTGTGTAGACAGGATGGGGTGGAGGAGCATTCCTCCAGCCATTGAGTCAGAGGTTTCAAGAAGGAAATGGAACTTCAGGAGCTGCTAAAATAAAGGAAGGAGATAAGCAGCTCCCTTTTACTGCTCACTTACGTAGAACCTGAATGGAGAAAAGGATAAGAACTGCTCCCTGAACCATGACGTTCAGTAATGAGCAGACTCCTCAACTCTGTCCCCAGGCCACTTCTCACACTGTTCCAGGGGCTTACAAAACAATTAAAACCCCAGACACCCTGCATCTGGGCTCTGGTGGATGGGCCTAATGTGAAAGTGAACCCTCTGTGTGTCAAAGAACAGGCAGTAGGCTGAATCCAAAAACCATCCTAACCTCACTTCCGAGACCTGGCTGTGCCTGGTGCTCCTGGGAACGCCCACCGTTTCACATAGCCCTTTCCCAGATCCGACCAACAGTGGGTCCTGGGCAAGTTGTCATGATCTTTTTCATCTCCATGTTTTTAGTTCACAAATTTTCTCTACAGCAACCGTGACCCTCAGAAGATGTAAAGAACTTTGAAAAAAAAAAAATACTTGTTGTGAATTCTGAAACTGTGCTGGCCGAATGAAACTTCTGACTGACAGAAACCAGTTTCAGTTCCCCCTTCTATCTTTGCAATGTCACCAACATAAAGTCCCTCATATAACTGACCCTATTCACAAGCCATGTTGAAATCCTCATGAAAAGATCATTGCAATAATCCCCTAAACACCTGAACTAGCTGGGGTTACGTCTTTCTTCCCAAAGAACCATGGGGTCCTGGGGCTGCCTTAGCCCCTCCCAGGGCTGTACCCAGCACACAGCAGGAGGAGGCTGGCAGGCTGTTCTGTTTTTCAGCGAGAGCTGGCTGTGATTAGAATACCCAGATGCTTTCTGTTGATGCTTGTGCGGGATCAGCTTCTAGGCTTATTAAAACGGGGGTCACCCAATTTGTATCAGGAGAACGTATTGCACGTTTGAAGAAGGCAATGAAAAGAATCACTAGGAGAAGAGCCACAATCACCTGAAAAAAGAACTCCTCGTGTTTAGACAAGGGAGGGCAGGGGAGCCCGGATGAAGTCAGAGCTTTCTCCTTCCAAAAGCTTCTGGTTTGAAGCCAGGGAGAAGGAAGGGACAAGCGCTGTCACGGGCTTCCTGAGGGCCCCTGACTGTGAGGTACATGAGGTAACTCCAGGCCTTCCCTAAGGTGAGGATATTTCCCTTGTCCTTTCGGCAGGACCGGCTTTCTGACCCCAAGAGTTGGAGAGGCTGCACTGATTTACAGCCACGTCTCTTTTCCCTTCCTTCTGATCCTAACAGTCTGTGGTCTGTTCAAAGCATCCTCGAGGGAAACAGAGGCCAATGAATCTGCCTAACCGGGAAGTGGTTTGGAGCCAGCACCGACGCTGTGACAGTTTGTCTTAAAATGGGTCCCTTGCGCTTCAGTGGAGCGCAACTGTGGTCTGTGCAGGTGTTCGCAGAGGTTCCCAGAACACAGAGCCCTCTGCCTCTGTGTAGGGGACCATGTACAGGGATGTCTTCAACCACTGGAGTTGGATGAGGACCGGCCCTGGTGAGGGCTCAGTGGGCAGCCCTCTTCTCAATTCCCACTCAGAACAGCAAGGAGGAAGGAGGGGAATATCTCCTGGACTAGAGATGGAAAGAGAAAAAAGAAGGCAATTTAGATGGAAAAGCTGTTGTGTTTTCTTTAAAAAAGTTCTATTTATCATTTACAGCTTTAGATTGGTGGAAAAAAATTCTTTATCTGATCAACATAACCTTTCTCTGTAAGAACTGGAGTTTTGCTTCTATACCGTTATCTCGGTGGAATCTATTTCCTTGATGGAACAGCATGTAATTCTTTCACATCTCTAGCTCAAATATATATTTTTGAAAACAGGAAAAAAATATGTTATCTTTCCATAATTAAGTCACAAAATAAATAGATCTGCTCAGTGCTGTGTTTGCTTTGCTTTCCTTCTGCAAATCTGTTTTAGGGAACACATATCTTCAGATTCCTTTTCACGAGACAAAAAAAAAAAAAAAAAGGTTAGGCCAGCTTGACCAAATCCACAAGGGAATGAAGTGAGTCCAGGAGCCCCAGTATTTTCAAAACAGTACAAATCTGTTCCTGGTGGGACAGGGTATGGACGAGTGAGAGGTTGAAAACCAAGAGAGGCTGGCCAAGAGGTGGATTCTTCCCTTGTGTGTCTTGTACCTGCTGGAAGGGCCATCCTGGAAGCCGGGCAAGCATAGCTATGCTGTGCCTGGCACAGCTGGGGCTGGAGAAGCCTTTCCCTCATGGTTCAGGTTTTTGCCACCTCTTCCTTTGCCCTTTGAAGGGTGCTTCGGAGTGGGGAGAACTAGAACCCCAGCATCACTAATTTGGAGAGAACGTATCCTAGCAGGGCTAACCAGAGAACTCAGTGCAGAGCCTGAAGACCCTCCCCGCCCCCGCCGAGCTCTGCCCAACCCCTCAGCTGCAAATCTCATCACTCTTCCCTAAAGGATGGCTGGTAAGGCTGAGAAGAGTTCCCCAAAGTGCAGCCTCTCTCCTCTCCATATGTTTATTTTCCATTGAAGTGACCGTTCCACTCCTTGAACCCTTAACACACACTGTTCCATGGCTGTGTTTTGCAGGTTTCTGAATGCCAGTGTCTCCAAGAGTCTCCTACTCCCGCTCTATGTTTCTAACTCTCTTTAAGTGACCGTTTCGCAGGCTCCCTAGGCTTCCCTGTGGAGCGCACTCCTTCTTCCTTCTCCATCCTTGTCCCTCTCTCACCTCCCCTGACGCTGGCCTTCCCTCTCTGCCTTCCCCTTTCTGGCTCCTCCTCCTTCCTGCCATTTTCCTCTCTTTTCCACACTCTGTCTTTCCACCCGCCCTCCTCTGCTGCCCACTATCAGCCCCAGCACACCACTGACCAGGGTACCCGGATGAGCCTCATAGGAGATGAAGCGCAGCAACTACTGAGGATGCCTGACTTGGTTTCTAAAGGGTTTTCCCCAGTTCTAATAGTTACAAGTCACGATTAAGGCCAAAGAAGGACAGTATTCCTTGTCATTGTGCTGCTACCCTCTTCACCTCACGAGTTGAAGAACCTGGGCTTCCTGGGGTCCCAAGGCCTGGTCCCCTAATAATCTAGTTTATTGTCCCTAAAGGAAACTTCTTAGTAAGACTCACTAGGCCACACCTGATGGCTCTGGTCTCCACTGACCTTTCAGCCTCATGCAGTGTCACGCTTGCTCTCTGAACTCCTGCCACATGGTCCTCCTTCAGTTTCTCAGATGTGCTATATATGCTCTTACCGTAGGACCTTGGGTCATGCTATTCCCTCTGTCTGGAACATTCCACCTCCTCCGTCTGCTTTGTCTAGTTAACTCCTTTTGTTAGTTATCTGTGGCTGTGTAACAAATTACCCCCAAACCTACCAGCTTAAAACAGCAAACATTTGTTATCTCACAGTCTCTTTGTGTCAGGAATCTGGGAGCAGCTTAGCCAGATGGCTCTGGGTCAGGGTCTCTCAAGAGGTTACATCCAAGCGGTCAGCCTGGGCTCCAGTCACTGGAGCTGGAGGATCCCCCCAACAGCTTACTCAGCTGGTGCTTGGTAGACCTCAGTGCCTATCAGGCCATTGGCATGGCCTCTCCGTGGGCTGTCTGAGTGTCCACAGCATGTGGAAGCTGGCTTCTCCCAAAATGAATGATCAGAAAGAAAGAGAAGGAGCCCAAAACAGTAGTTGCAGTCTTTTGTAACCTAATCTTAGAAGGGACACATCATACTTTCTGCCATATGCTATCGGCCAAGCAGACCAACCCTGGCACAGTGTGGGAGGAGACTACACATGGTCTGAATACCAGGAGGCGGGAGTCACTGGGGACCATCGTGGGAGGCTGGCTTAATGATCACTTCCTTTCCCTTGACATATATCTGTAGGATTTTGTGATTAAAGTTTATGGTCCATTGGACCATAAGCTTCTTGAGAACAGGTATCTGCTTTGTGTATCAGTCAGTTTTTGCTATAAAACAAACTAAATGAAAACTTAGTGGCTTTTAAAAGAAAGTGCTCATTTATTATTCCTCAAGTGTCTATGGGTCATCGGAGTTCTGCTGACCTGGACCAGGCTCTGCTGATCCGGCCGGGCTTGCTCATGCACCTGGCATCAGTTATTGGATTAGCTGAGGCTGATGGGCCTGAAATGGCCTCCTTCCTCTGTCTGGTAGGTGGCTGGCCATTGGCTAGGACAATGAAAGTGAATGGGCCTATGTCTCTCATTATTCAGCAGGCTAGGCAGGGCGTGTCTGCATGGCAGCTCTAGGGTTTCAAGAGCACAAGGCCTCTGGAAAGATTTTGAAAAGGTACAGTGTCACTTCTGCCACCTTCTATTGGTCAAGGCAAGTCACAAGCCCAGCCCAGATTCAGAAGTGGAGAAATAGACACAATCTCTTAAGGGAGGAGGCAAAAAGTCACACTGCAAAGGGGCTTGGATAATGGGAAGGGGAGAATGCCACCATTTTTGTAAACAATTTTCCACGGCACACCATAGTACCCCCAGAGCCTAACACAGTGCCTGGCACATAGTAGGTACTCAATTAGAAGAGTATTTCTTGAATGAATGAGCTTGGGCACTTTACCTTTAGTTGTCCTTATTTTGCTCTTGGCTTGTCTCCCTCACTGTTATGCCAGTACCTTGGAGACAGGGAACCTGTCGTATTCATGTTTGGGGTCCCACAACATTGACATGGCATTGGACTTGAGCAGTAATGAATAAATGTATCTCCAACGCTTTTCAAACACTCTCTGTGCATCTCTACCAATTTGCCTTCCTCAGCAGATTTGCATAGGCTTTGCAATTTGACACCACAGGATCCTAAATCTGTCCTTTACCCGCTGTGTGACCTGGGCAAGTTCCTTCACCCAGCTGAGCCCCATTTTCTTTTTCCACAAAATGGGGGTGCCCCTCTCAGAACTGCTGTAGGGCGCAATTGGACATGCGAGTGCTGAACACTGTGGCAGGTACTGAATAAACGTCATCCCCTTGCATTTACCCTAATACCCTGCATCACCTTGACCTCTGGCCTCTCCAGCCCCAGCCCTGGCTCACTCCGCCTGTCCTCAGAAAGCCACACCTGTTCCACACCTCTCTGGGTCTCTTGAACACTATCAGTGGCATAAACATGAGTACAGCTAAGCTCCAATTAGCAGTGCAATTCCTGCTGCCCCAGACGGGCAGGAAGACCACCAATCATAGGTGATTTTTGCCACCACCTGGCTCAGCTCTGTAATCCTGAGGCCAAGAGGATCTTCCTCTGTGCCCCTCAGGTGTCTAGAGGCCCAGCTGCCTTCTGGTGCTCTGTCCTACTGCTGTTTGCCCTCCAGCCACTGTAACTGTGCTAGTCACTTTGTAATCCTGTAGACATTTCTTCTTCCTAGGCTGGCTGTCTTATCTCTATGTCTTGTCTTTTCCTTCTTTACATCTCCTTCTTTTTTTTTTTTTTTTTTTTTTTTGCAGTACGCGGGCCTCTCACTGTTGTGGCCTCTCCCGCCACGGCTCACGGGCCCAGCCGCTCCGCGACATGTGGGATCTTCCCAGACCGGGGCACGAACCCGTGTCCCCTGCATCGGCAGGCGGATTCTCAACCACTGCGCCACCAGGGAAGCCCTACATCTCCTTCTTGCCTCCTGTGCCTCATCGAACTCCCATCTGTCTTACCATCATCGAGTTTTTCCATATGTCAGGCCATAGGCTATGTACTTTATACTAACTGTCTCAGGAATTCTTACATCAACCCTACGGGCGTAAGAGCTATTACTACCATTTCCTTGATGTAGAGACTGAGGCTCAGAGAGTTCACATAACTTGCCCCTGGCTACACACTTGCTGGGTGGTAGAACCAGGGTGAAACCTGGATTCTGATCCCAGAGCTTTTACCCTCTCCCCTACTTTATACCCTTTATCCTCTTGTTGCACATCCGGTGGCAACGTCCTGCTAGAATGTTCCTTCTCCTCTGTGGCTGGTCTACATGTTATTGGTGTTTTCTTAAAAATTACCACCTTCCTCCTCAGCTCTTCACTCTCCTTTTCCCCTAGGGCAGTGCGGTTCAACAGAACTTTCTGTAGTGATGGATATGTTCTCTGCATTGTCCATTATGGTAGTCACTAGACACATGTGGTTTTTGAGAATTTTTTTTTTTTGCGGTGCGCGGGCCTCTCACTGCTGTGGCCTCTCCCGCTGCGGAGCACAGGCTCCGGACGCGCAGGCTCAGCGGCCACGGCTCACGGGCTCAGCCGCCACGCGGCATGTGGGATCTTCCCGGACCGGGGCACGAACCTGTGTCCCCTGCATCGGCAGGCGGACTCTCAACCACTGTGCCACCAGGGAAGCACTTTTGAGAATTTTTGATACATGCCTAGTATGACTGAGAAATTGCATTTTAAATGTTATTTAATTGTAATTAAGTTAAATTTAAATAGTCACATGTGGCTACTGGCTACTGTATTGGACAACTCGAGGGTCTCATCTTCGTGGAGAGAGGATGGGGAGTCAGGGTGGAGAAAGGGAGATGGGGAGAGAAACAATTTGATGAAGCCACAGGACTATTTTCTCATGAGTATTGAACTAAGATTAAGGTTCTCATAAGGAAAAGTCACTTAATGATGTCCAGATTCCTGGCCCAACATGCTTTCCTGGACTTCTGCCCTCCAATCACCAAATTCCTGGTGATGTCGGCAAGAATGCCAGGGCCTAGGAATTATGTTGAATCTCTTCAGAGAGATGGCCTTCCTCTGCAACACGCAGATTGAAATGAACTCATTCCAATTAGGGAAAGAGTGAGAAATCACTGCCGTGAGGTTTCCTTCTGTGTGTGCTGCTGAAATCAATATTCAGTCAATACAACTTTTGGCCTGCCATTTGCCATTCTATAGAACTTCCCACACTATACAATTTAATGCAGATTTTAAAACTCACAAGCAATGGTTCCAGAAACTGAAATGCTATTTTCTTTCTTTTTGAATCAAGACAGTTTCCAGGACTTCTACACAAAGAGACCTCAGAAACGGTTTCTTGATGGATATAGTGAGCCTTCAAAGGTGAACAAATTTCTAGTGGGAAAATCTGCCCAGTTCTGGCAGCAAAACAGTCATTCTTTCACCCATTTATTCATCCAGGTTTTCATCTACCCACCCAAAAACATTTTCTGAGTTCTTAGCAAGTTCTAAAATGCAGGTAGGGAAGGGGGAGTTTAAAAATGAGAAAGACAAATAACTTTTATACATTCCACTTCTTTTTAATTTCAAAAGTAAATAGGTAAGTTTCATGCTAGTAACCTAAAGGACATATGGCATTAAATCCGTTCTCTTAGTATCTTCTACCAGGTATTTTTTTATCCATTCATTTAATTATCAAATATTGTCAAGTCTCTTTAATGCACAGACTGTCCATTTAGTTACTGTCACAAGAATTTTCAGGTTATAAAGCACTTAAATTGTACTTTTATTAGGGAAGTTACCCCAATAAACCACAATTTCTCTCTTCACGTATCTGCTTCTCTCTAGGGTGGGGTTCCTTGAGGGCTAGAACTCATCTTATTGACTGCAGTGTCCTTGCTCCCTAGAACACGGCCTGGTGCATAGTGGGTGCTTATTAAAAGTTCCCTGAAGGAACATCAAACCACAGAAAATGTGACATTTGTCTAGATCTGTGATGCACACTGTCGGTGGTCTGTCTCCAGCATAGAAGTCAAAATCCCAAAGGAATCTGAAGTAACTTGCGCTGAAATCAGCCTCCCATGAACTCACTGAATCCCTAGCTTCCTTACTGATATTTTCATTCTCTAGTGTCTTAAAGGATAAGAAACTCTCTAAGGGCATTGATCACAAATAGGACCTTCTTTCTTTCTTGCCTTCCCTCTCTCTCTCTCTGCATGTGTTCTGAAACTTCATCGAGTTCAAAGGTTATCCTCTATCGACTCCTAACAACACAATATTTGGTGAAGATTTAAAGATTATAATACTGTCATCCATGATTTTCATAATTTCATAAACTGTCATACCCATTTTTGACTTGTGCCTTTACAGATCAAAAGTTGTTCTTGAAGGAAGCCTTTTTTGAATATGAAAGTCACCCATTCTGCCTGTTTGTCTTCCATATATACTCTTCTCTGGGCATCTTTCATAAAGTCCAGTGACAAAAACTGTATAAGGTATTTATTCATTTATTTGAACACTTGCTCAACAAATGTCTATTGCATGCCTACTATGCACCAGGCACAGCAATTCCATGTTGAGTTAAGACCTAAGAAAATTATAAACCAGAAGTACCTTTTTGTTTTCCCTCCCTGCTTTGCTCCCTTGCTCAACTTCTAGAGCAAACATTATGTTGCCTGTTATGGGCCAAACTGTTTACCCCCAAAATTCAGATGTTGAAGTCCTACCCTCCGGTACCTCAGAATGTGACTATATTTGGAGATAGGGCCTTTAATGAGGTAATTAAGGTAAAATGAGTTATATGGGTGGATGCTAATCTAATATGGCTGGTGTTTTTATAAGAACAGGAGATTAGGACACAGACATGTACAGAAGAAAGACCATGTGAAGACACAGGAGGAAGATGGCCATCTATAAACCAAGGAGATAGACCTCAGAAGAAATCAACTCTGCTGACATCCTGATCTTGAACTTCCAGCCTCCGGAACTGTGAGGAAAATAAATTTCTGCTGTTTAAGCCACCCAGTCTGAGGTACTTTGTTATTACAGCCTTAGCAGACTAATACTTTGGCAATTCATCATCCCTGTGTATATCTTCTCTTTTTTCTTCTGTTGTTTTCTCTTCCTTCTTTGTTTTGTTTTCTTTTGAACTGTTGATGATCTCTTAGAGATGTTTTCTTTACTTCTCACTTGTGTGTCTTCTTTCTCTGACTAGTTTGTAAGTTCCTCAAGGAAAAAAAACGAGGGAAACAAAGCACTGTCTTTGGGATTTTCACCTGCCCCTGTGCAATAAGCGGGTCCATTTTAAAGGTAAGGAAACAAAGGTCCTGGGGAGATCAACTAAGTTGCCCCAAATCTCCCAGCTGGCCTGTGGTAGGGCTGGGGTTCTCAGCAGGCCTGCCTTGTTCCAGAAGCTACCAGACCTGCCACCTCACCAGTCTGCCTCCTTGAGAGCCTGAGCTGGTGGCTCACGATTACTTGAACACCCCAGAGAGCTGAGCTCCAGGCTGGCCCACAGGAGACACTCCAAAACTATTTATGGACTTGACTTGATTTAAATAAATGCAGATGGTTTAGCTGATCCAGGGCAATTAACCCCAGAGCACTCCTTCTCTCACATTAGGGACAGATGGCAGCTTTTCTGGAAAAATGTAAAGACCTGAGGTGTTATGAATCATTAACTCTTCCTCTCCCCAGCTAACAGACAAAAACTGCAGGCTTGGCCTTCACTATGCACTTTTTAGATTTCTGTCAGAACAAGCCACAAACCTTAATGCATTTGAGTAGCGCTCAGCCAACTTGCAATTATTTGTGGTGACAGGGAGCAAAGATGGCATCTGCCAAGGGTGTTGACATCTGCCAACACCACCAAGTTTCCCTGGACCAAGAATGTCAAAATTTTTCTCTAGCTGGAGGACAAGAGTTTCATCTCCTGCAGAGAGGTCTGCAAGCAGTGGATGCCACAAGAGCCCTGGCCAGGCTGCTGGAGCGGGAAGTGCGCGAGGCAGGCCAGGAGCAGCCTCTGAAGGAACCAAGCTCTACTGTGGTTGAAAACACTCTGGAAACAATGGCTATTTAACTGCTCCTTTGGCAGTGAAAATGCTTATAAAAATAGATCTGACCTTTCGTGTTTTTCTAATTTTGCACCACGTGTATTTATTATCTGTTCAAAAATCAATGAATTTTTTGGAAAAAAGACCTGCGTATTCTTACATCCAAAGCCTGAAACAGTATAAAGCTGACTTTAGAGCACTGGCCTGGAAGTTAGTGGAACTGGATATTAGTTCCTACACTGCCATTAATTTTGTTCCTAAAATACAGATTTCTCCTGCTTAAAACTCTCAGAAGCCCAATCACTTACAGAATAAATTCCAACTCATTAGCTTGGCCTATAAGATCAGGGGTGATCTAACTTCTGCCTACCTGATGTAGATAGACACTTAGATAGGATTTGGGTGCAAGTTGTGCAAGATCCCTTGAGGGAGGTGATCTGCAGAGCAAGGTAAGGCAGTGGGGATGTGAGAGACAGGGAAGGGAGGAATGCCAGTAAGGGTGCTTTACGAGCTGCTGGCCACAGCGGGAAACTTGGTTCAATTTCCCTGGGTCCCTCCGAGAGACTGTATAGATGCATGTTAGCGTTATCTGACCAAGGGCTAGGAAGCTGAGGGATTTGTTCATCAGCTCCCTTCCTCATTGGCTGACCTGAGGGCATTAACTCCTCAGCCCTTCTGGTTTGCTTCATATGAGAGATGAACTCACTCTCATGACCAGAGAATGCATTCAGGCAGGGAGATGGAGGTGCCTGAGCTAGGAAGCTGCAGATGGGCTGCACAGAACATGAAAGTGGTCACAATGCTGCACAGTTCTTTCCATTAAGAGGTGGAATCTATTTCTTTACCCCTTGAATCTGGGCTGGACTTTTGGGGAATAGAATGCAGAGGTTGCAAAGTTAAAGCAGGCCTTGGCCTGGGCCTCAGGAGACCTTACAGCATCTGCTCTTATACTCTTAGAACTGCTGCCACCATGTGAATAAGGCCAGGCCAGGCTGCTGAAGGATGAGAGACCATGTGGAGCAGAGAGGAGTCATCCAGTTGAGCACCCCCAGATCAACAAGTCCCCAGCCACCTGGCCAGCTGACCAGAGACACGTGTGAGCCCCGCCCAGTCCAGCCCAGAAGGGCAACTCAGGTGAGCCCAGCCTAAATTGCTGAGCTTGTAATCACAAACTAAATGGTCATTTCTTTAAACCACTGAATTTGGGGTGGTTTTTTTATGTAGCAAAAGCTAATTGATACAGCATTTAAGGAAACTGTCCAAAGCTACGGGTAAGCTCTGAAGTAGGCAAAGGGGCACCAATATCTTCTACTACACTACCTGTGTTAGCTAGCTATCACTGTGTGACAAATCACCCGAAAACACTGCACTTAAAACAGTGAACATTTCATATGGTTCTGGAGGTCAGAATTTGAGAGGGGCTTAGCTGGGTGGTGCTGGATCAGGGTCTCTCCTCAGGTTACGGTTAAGTTGCTGGCTGGAGCTACAGTCATGTAAAGAGGATCTGCTTCCAAGCTCACTCATGCAGCTGATGACAAGATTCTTTAGCTCCTTTTGGGCTGTTGGCTGAAGGCCTCATTTCTTCACCAGGTGGGCCTCTCCATAGCACTGCTCTCAGCACAGCTGTAGTCCACTGGTCAACACAGATCAACTGTGGAACAGTGCAGGTGAGGGCTACACAAGGATGTGAATACCAGGAGGTGGGATCACTGGGAGCTACTTGGAGGCTGCCTACCACACCACCTTTTCCCTGTCATTTACCAATGTCCTTTGCCACATACTCCACCCTTCAAATGATTCATTCATTCCCTGAACATGTAATAATGGTAACAGCTATTATTGGTTTTGCAGGCCTACTAAGTGCCAGGCACTGTGATGGCCAGTTTATGTATAAAAGCTACATCTTTCTTGATCCGTGAGCCCTTGTCCTCTGGGAAATGATCTCCTGTTATACTGTGATACAATAAGAAATATAGGGACTTCCCTGGTGGTGCAGTGGTTAAGAATCCACCTGCCAATGCAGGGGACATGGGTTCGATCTCTGGTCTGGGAAGATCTCACATGGCATGGAGCAACAAAGCCTGTGCGCCACAACTACTAAGCCTGCACTCTAGAGCCCGTGAGCCACACTGAAGCCCACGTGCCGCAACTACTGAAGCCCGCGCTCCACAACAAGAGAAGCCACCGCAATGACAAGCCCGCGCACCGCAACGAAGAGTAGCCCCTGCTCGCCGCAACTGGAGAAAGCCCACGCGTGGCAACAAAGACCCAATGCAGCCAAAAATAAATAAATAAATCTGTGACTCTGTTTTAAAAAAAAAAAATTAGAAAAAAAAATATAAAGAACACTACCTCTTTCTAATCTTTAAAAAAGAAAAAAAAAAAGAAAAGAAAAAAGAAATATATATTTGGTCTTCGTCCCCAGTTCCTGGCACAGAGCTCTTAAAAAAAAAAAAAACCTTGGAATTTCTGAGTGATAGGTGTAAGAGGAGTGTCTTCTGTTATCCATAATGAGCCCCTTTCAACCATCCCCACCTCCCCCAGATGGCAGTGACTTCACACGGCCAGTCCCCTCCCCGGGCCACAGTGCTAGTAGAGAACCAGTTGGGGGGTGCTGATGGGCTGCTCCCTGCTCTTGCAGCTCCACGGGTGAAGAACATGACTGCTGCCTGCTTTTGTATCTTTTCTAATTAAAGGAACTCAGAATCATTTTAGTTAAATGAACAACAACAACAAAAGGTAGAGAAGATGAGGATATTCTGAGGAGCAAAGGGAACACACACCCACCCATATCACACACACTGGTCCTGAGAGCCTGGTCCTTTAGCTTTCTTGTTACCTCTTTCTTGCTTGAGAGGCGAAGAAAAGAAGGAATGAGCCCGCTGGAACCCGCAGTTCTCTGTGCCTTTCCCTGTGCTCTTAAGGTGCACTTCTGCTGGGAGTACTGGGGGTGCATCAGGATGCTAGGTGGCTACAAAGAGCCTGACCCAGCTCCCTGGGCGCTGCTGGCTGAAACCATGCTCACCCCTGGTAGCGGTGCACAGATAGCGGCCACCGCGAGTGGCTGGACTGGCAGCTCTGGATGCCTTAGATGTTCAGGGATGCCTCAGGCTGGAAACATTTCAGAGGCATTTAGGTGGGGCAGGAAGGAAGGGTAGGGAAGGCTCCTCTGAAGTCAGCATAGTGTGAGCCAGCAGTGAGGGGGACCGGGGATGGTTACTTAGTTCCTGCTGTGCCCTGCAAACTGGAACCCAGGGCCAGTGGCTCAGAATCCTCAGGAACCTCTTGGGTCTGGTGGAATACAACAGCGGCCTGCCCGTGTTGTTCCCTCTGCCTAGAAAATCCATCTTCACTTTGTCTACCCAGAAAAATCTCAGCGCCCTTTCTGATCTAACCTGAATGTCCCCTTCTCCGGGAAGCCCTCCTTGACTGCACACAGGAAGCATTCCTCCGTAAGAGCGCACACGGTCTTGTATTGTGACTCTCCCTTTAATGACATTGAACTTTTCATAGAGACCCACTGCCTGGTGGCCCAGAGACCTTGGGAACAGAGTGGGACACTCAGTAAATGTTTGTTGATCTGAGTATGATGGAGAATACTAAGGAAGATTCTGTATGCGTGCCAAGAAGGGGACACGCCACTCACCAGGGCCACTCTTCACTAATGAACTGAACGCATCTCTCCCACAGATTGCAGTGGGAGCTGTTCTTTCTGAGCCTTTGAGTCTGTGACCACTCTTCTCCTGAGAGGCCGTGTGGTGAAGCGGGGAAGGGGTAACCCCTGCAGCCAGGATTCCTTGGGTTCAAATTCTGTCTCCACCACCTACCAGCTGTGTCACTCTGGGCAGAATAGAAGATAGCAAAAGCACTGACCACGAGGACTCCTGGTGAGGACTGAAGGAAGTACCACGGGTGTGAGCACTTCTGTAATGTCGGCTGTTGCTATTATTCGCCCTGTTTCCCCGGATCACAGAAGCAGAACTCCAAACTATCTCAGGAACGACCCTGAATGTGTCTGGGGACAAAGAGTGTGATGACGACTGGCCATCACTGCTGTTCGCATAGGCTCAGGCCAGTCCAGTGAGGCAGAGGGCAGGCCTAGGTCAGTGTCAAAAAAAAGACCTCTGTAAGGGGGCAGGGGTGGGGGAGGACCCCAGCTCCAAGTGCCTGATCCCATGCACTCATGAGCCTCCCCAAAACTCTGCATCCTGCTTTGGGACTCCAAATGAGGGCCTGCTTGGATATCAGGGCTGCCTTTTTGTTTTTGGCCTCCTGGCCTTTGCTGCTGTCCTCAGGGACAGGCTATTTTAGGTAGCAGTCAAAATAAAACTGAGATTAACCCAGAATTCTTGGCAGTCAAACAATACCATAATTATGTGCCTTTTAACTTCAGAAATCAAACAGCTGAAGCTGACCCGCGGGGGTCTGTGGGGGTGCTTTGAGGATAATGAGGCCTCCGTCCTGGGCTGTGTCACCTTCGTACACCCTTGGCTGCGGGAGGCCATCAGGCTCTTGGGGACACCGTTTCTTCTCCGGGGAGTCATGCTGTCCCAACAACAATACAACTTACTTTCACACTAGACACTGGCAGGTTGGAAGGGCAACTTACCACTTTCTATATCATAAATCCCCTCTCACAGAAGTCCTGGTCCCAGGGGTTGATGGCTGTGAGGGAACAGAGGATGCTTGTCCTCCAGGGCTGGTTTTCAGGGCAGGAAATCACCCGCAGGAATGTGTCTGTGCTTTGATTGCCAACAAGGGATGCAGACCCCCTAGTCGGGCAAACAGGCCCCTTCCTCTTTGCCCGGAGCCGAGGGGGAGGGGAGGGAATTAGTCACACACAAGAGCGACAGGATTGGGCCCCTGAGAGTAAAACCCTTGCTCCAACCAAGAAAGGGGAAAAAGAATGGGGGATTCAAGGAGCTGGGGGTGGGGGGTGGGGTTGAGATGATGTAATAAAGGTCACAGCCTGAAGAACAAAGAGGCAGCCGTGATTAGAAGCTTCGGGCAGATCTCTAAGCTCCCAGCAGGACGTCAGAGCGTCTGGAAGAGAGAAAGGAACCACCAGACCTCAGCCCCAGAGCAGCCCCCCGAGGTATAGCTGGAAAAACACAATTTTCCCCCAACACTGACTTGGCCCTGGGAACAAAGTGCTTCTGGAAACATGATGCTCCTAACAGAGTGCTAGATATTAGCCAGGAAAGTTGACCTTGCAGTGAGATTGGAAGTAGAAAAACACACGCCAGGCCCCTCCGGCCGAGCAGCGCTGTCTGCAGGGAGACAAACAGACAGGGCGCCCTGCGCGGCCAGGAGAGCTGTGTGGGATGGTCCCGAGGCCCCCCTCCCACCAGGAGTGCCCGTGGCTCTACTGTTACTGTCGTCGAGGGCTGTGTCCCTGTCATACCTTCAGGAGCCCTTCATTGCCCGCTGCCCCCAGGATCTTGAGGCCAAGTCTTCCTGCCAGCTCTCCTGGGAGGTGCCCCCAGAGGAGTGCATATCTTTAATGATGGATACCGACTTCCTGCCTGGTGTTGGTTTCTTTTTATTTTTGTCTCAAAATCCTGACATGTCTGTCTTTCTCTGCCACACAAGCCACAAGAATGACAAGCCCTGGGAGACTGGTCGTGGGGACCAGACATGTCCAGAGAAATGAACCTTGTCTCACGGTAGGACCTTGAGTTTGTCTGGGGGCAGACAAAGGAGAAACAGGCTGAGTGACAGCGGGAGAAGGTCAGGGGTTTTATACAGGTGGGACTAGAAGGCAGGGCCTCCAGCTGCTCTTGCTAGTAAAGGCTGATGGGTTTTCATCCTAGAAGGGCTGCCCTGCTCACATTTTCCATCCTGTGCGGTCTCTAGTTGGAAAAGGAAGTCACATTCCAGTGTGCAAAAGAAGCCAAATCAGCCACCTGCCTCTGGGGACTGCATGGCGGCACCTTGTCCAGCAGAGCAGAAGAACTGGACTGACCCCCTGTCCAGGGTGGAAGGGGCTTTGGACAGACAGTTGGGTGGCAATAAAGTGATTCACAAGGGTTGGGAACTGATCCAGTTGGGCCTTGGTTGGTGCTTGAGGGCTCAGCCGAAGTAGAGACAGGGACGCCTAGAGGGGAGCAGAGGCCCCTCTTGTAAAGACACCCGCTGCCAGTGGCTGGGGCTCCTGTCCTGCCTCCCGGGTTGGGGACATTTATAAGGAAAGGGCCGCCATCACACCAGTCCTGTTGCAAATGGATTTCCTGAGGGCTGCGTGCAAATGCCTTTGGGGGGATTGTGGCCCTGCTGACTTAGATTTTGGAGTTCCGGCCTCCAGAAGTGAGAGAGAATAAATTTCTACTGTTTTTAGCAACCCTGTTTATGGTCATTTGTTACAGCAGCCCTAGGAAACCAATACAGTGTATATCTGTATTTCTAATACAGGAAATAGATTCTAGGACAGAGATTTGTGTACAGGTAGTTGACTGGAGGGTGCTCTCAAAAACGCTACCTGCAAGGGTGTGAGAAAGTGGGACTGGGCAGAGCGGGAGGTTGAACTGTGATGCATTTGTAACAGAGGCCTCAGCCTATCCTGGGGTAGTGAGGCTGGGACAGCCCTTCCTTCTGAGTTGTCTCAATTTGAGGCCAGGGGCCAGGCCTTGGTACCTCTACCAGCTAGTCACTGGATGTGAGCAGCCCCCTGGGAGGGGTACAGCCTTGGGGAGGGACAGCTCTCTTCAGAGGAGAGCAATGCCTGGGAGTCTCAGTTGTGAGCCCTGAGCAGCCACCACTCCCAGCATCTGCAGAAATGAGAGCCTCCGTCCTAAAATGGGGAACTGGGGACTCATCAGCAGGCCCTAAAATATCCTTCCAGGCTTTTCTATCCTCTCTAATACGTATTTTCTGGTTTATGAATGAACTGAAATTGAATGTCTGAAATACCTGAGCTTTCCGTATGTTTGTCCATAAATTTAGTAGAATATTTAAAGTAGAAATCTATTGTTAAAACATCACTGACTTTTCTGTGTTAAAGCCTATAAAACAAGTTCATTTTAAGGAAGTGGAACTATTCCATATGACTAAATTATCATGTGATTTTTCCAGGACACAGAATTTTCTTTCTATATATACCTCTTTCGGTTCCAGACATACTGGCCGTCTTTCCGTTCTTCCAGATGTCTCTTTTTAAGCTAGCTTTTTTTTTTTTTTTTTGGATGTGGACCATTTTAAAAGTCTTTATTGAATTTGTTACAATATTGCTTCTGTTGTCTATGTTTTGGTTTTTTGGCCCTGAGGCATCTGGGATCTTAGCTGCCCAACCAGGGATCGAACCCACACCCCCTGCAATGGAAGGTGAAGTCCTAACCACTGGACTGCCAGGGAAGTCCCTACACTAATTTGTTTTTAATGGGACCTGTTCCCTCTGCCTTGTGAACTTTTCCCCCTGCAGCCCCACCCCTGCCCCTATACACCTGGCTCCCTCTTGCTCATCCTTCATGTCTCAACCGAAACCCCACTCTCACAGGGAGGCCTTTGCTGACACCCCCTAAATTAATTCCTCAACAGCACCTTGAACTTTCCTTCCTATTCCTCATCTTACTTCCAACTGCTGCCTCATCAGCTCCTGGCACTGGGCTGACAGTGGGTGTGCAGAGATATTTGTTGAACTGCGTGTGTAATCTCGTGTGTGGTGCCTGCAGTCTACATTGAACCTTATTTACTGTCCTATGCCTTCAGTGCTCAGCAGAGTGCTATGAACTTGTGGACACTTGTTAAATGTTTTTGAATGACTCAGTGGTTTTAGATAGATAGATATATAGATAGATAGATAGATAGATATATGCATGTGTATCTATACATATACACATATCTGTCTCTATCTCTATCTCTATCTCCAAACTGCTTCCCCTAATGCCCAGGAACTGAAAACACACAGGGTATGGCTCTATGAGATGCTCTCCTTGGGGTCCTCATGATCAGCCCTGCAAAATCCATGCATCCAGCACCACTGGCCTTCTAGTAAGTGTTAGAAGGAATTTCTGGCTTCCTTTGAAAACATCTCTGGAATCTTCCCTACAGAAGATTCCAAATAATATACGTGATGCTCCCTCCTGCAGGAGGTGGAGCTTAACTCCTCCCACCTCCTTTGAGTGTGGGCTTGCTTTCCAAGAGTACAGTATGGAAAGGAGGGAAAAGTAACTTTACAATGGAGAGACACAATCACTTGGTCAAGTGATCCAGGTTAACAGCAGTGATAACTCATGTTGATAATGGGTACCCTTGGTTTATTCTGATGAGATGGTCCTTCACCTCGGTAGTCTTCCCAAAACTCATAACCTTGGTCTAACCATGAGAAAAGCATTAAACAAATGCCAATTGTGGGACATTCTACAAAATACCTGACCAGTACTCCTCAAAACTGCCTAGGTCATCCAAACAAGGACAGTCAGACACTGTCACAGGCCAAAGAAGAATAAGGATGCATAGATGCAATGTGGAATTTTGGATGGGATCCTGGAGCAGAAAATAACACTGGGGGAAAACTAGTGAAATGTGAATAAAGGGTGGAGCTTAGTTAATGGTAATATACCAGTATTGGTTTCTTAGTGTGACAAATGTTCCTTGTAATGTAAGATGTTAACAACAGGGGAAACTAAGTGAGGGGTATAGGGGAATTCTGTGCTATCTTTGCAACTTTTCTGTAAATCTGAATCTATTCTATTTTTTTAAAAAAATCTGGGGGAAATCCAACACCGATTGCATGCCAGGGGGAAGCCACGGGGCCTGAACAGCCCTCTGATGAACTATTTTATTGGGTGGGGAGTAAGTTAGAAAGGAAGGAGGTGCAAGGTCAGGGGCTCAGCTATAAAAACACATCCTAAATGGGAGAAAACATCAGTGGGAAGCCTGTGTCTTACATAAATAAATAATAGATATTAAAAAATTTATATATTTAAGGTGCCACCTTAATCAAAGCAACTTTCTCTGCCTTTGACATAGTGCATGGCTGAAAGATTCCACATGGAAGTTCAAAAACCCACACTCCACTCCTTCTCTAGCTCAGGTCGAGTGTGGACAGTGTTAACACCCAGCCTCTCCTTACAAAAAGCCCTATTTAGGAGTGAGTAATGCCCCGGACCCAGGGCAGGAGGGAGTGGAGGGACCAGTCCTCTGAGGCTCAGTGTTCTGAGAGCCTTCTCCTTGCCTGTCCCCACCTCATCTGGGGAAAGGAGGCAATGGGGGCTCTGACACTGGATCCCAATCCTGTAGATCTCCATCCCTGATCCCCACGGTGAGGCTCAGCAGGGGGCCTGGCAGGCAAAGCTGGGAAACAGGATTCAGAAGAGCAAGCCTCCTGGGCAGGTGACTTCTCCCCAGTGTCAGGAGAGATTCTCCTCTCCAGGGAAAGTGAGAAAGAGAAAAGAGAAAGAAGGCAATTCGTACATGTAGGGAAAAGCAGGAGGTTCACAGAACCCACCTCACAGTATATGGGGCCAAGATCAGCAGGGCCAGTGGCCCAGGACAGGCCCTGGGTGAAACCTGTCCCCAGACAATGCACTCGATGCCAGATGAGCTTTGCGAGGCCAGCAAAACCCGGGCAACAGAAAGAGCAACACGGAAAGGTGGGTGTGAGCAGAGAGTGAAAGAGGACTGGGAAGGAAAACCTGCGTGGAAAGACCTGAGCTTTGAAAAATGACTTCAGCAGTTGCCATAGAGTTAGAACAGCGTTTCCTAAGCCCTTGTGACACAGCCAGTCCACTCTTGTCACCACGATCGTGGCCAATGGCTCCCTGCCACCTTCTCCCTCCCTGAGGGAGCCCCCATTCTCCTTCAGCCGCATCACCTGCTCCAAAACCTCGAACCCCAGAAAATGTCCTCGAGGAAATAAAGAAGTATCTTTCCCCTCTCGTCTGACTTCTCACTGGAAAGCAACTCCAGAATCCCCTAATACCAATCAATCCCTGCCAAATGGGCCTCTCCCCTCCATGACCTGCAGCAGTGCTAATTTCTAAACAAATATCAGCCTCATTCAAACAATAGCTGCAGAGGGAGAATTGTTTGCCCTGCACCCCAAACCCTTTATCAATGGGGTTAGTATCTGAAATCCCTGCAAAGCTGCCACACAAAATACAAAACTGAATTTGGGAGTGACATGTACATACTACTATATATAAAATAGATAACCAGCAAGGACCTAGCGTATAGCACAGGGAACTCTACTCAATATTTTGTAATAACCTATATGGGAAAAGAATCTGAAATATATATATATAAACACACACACGTGTGTATGTATGTGTGTAACTTAATCACTTTGCTGTACACCCAAAACTACAATATTGTAAATCAACTATACATGGATAAAAATATACAAAATTGACACCAAAGTGGCATTTTACTGAGTGTTTACGGGAAAAGAGTTTGGGAAAATGGATATTCCCTGGACTGTAGTTTGTAGGCGGCTTTAAACAAGTCCCCAGGATTCAAGAGCAAATGAGACACTCCCTCCACCTGTGGCGGCCCTGCAGGGTCCACTCCAGCCCAGTTAGCTAGACTCAAACAGTTCCCTATTTGGAGGAGGGATTTAGATGAGATGAACACCGTAGGTTTCCCCTTAGTTTATGAAGCTTCAGAAACAGCTTTCTCCTAGAAGACAGAAGGAAACTCAAGTTCATCGAAGGCTTATTCTGTCCTATAAAGCATCTCTGAATCACTGAAGGTTAAATGACACCACCATGCAATTCTTTGAAAATATAATTCTTTTCAGAAAGACTATTGGTGGATCTAAAGGCTCTGGAATGAAGATATTATAAGGGAATCTGAAGTTAAAGCACATTACTTCAGATTCATTCATAAATATAAAATACAACGTGAGAAAATATTTTTTCTCCCCTATAGTTCATAGATCTTTGGTCATTTATCCTCGGGTTGATTATTCAAAAAAGGCAACTTCTTAAATGGAATATGTGGTTTACTAAAGTATATTGGATGTAGATTTTGCTTTTGAGAGCATTGAATTTATACATGAAAACTAAAAAAGCAGAGGCATCTTGGAACATAGGAACTGAGTCTATATAATGTGCATGTAAGGTCCAAAATTAAACCACTGATCTGGAGATCAAAGATCCAAACTGGTCTGATAATATAAGACCTGGTTTGGACCTGTGAAATGCATCTGGACCAAGGCTGAGGCGAACATAGACCATATGGAAAGAGTACAGGTAGGGACCTCCCTGGTGGCGCAGTGGTTAAGATTCCGCCTGCCAATGCAGGGGACACGGGTTCGAGCCCTGGTCCAGGAAGATCCCATATGCCGTGGAGCAGCTAAGCCCGCGCGCCTAGAGCCCGTGCTCCACAACAAGAGAAACCACCACAATGAGAAGCCCGTGCACCGCAACGAAGAGTAGCCCCCACTCGCTGTAACTAGAGAAAGCCCGTGTGCAGCAATGAAGACCCAATGCAGCCAAAAATAAATAAATAAATTTCTAAAAAAATAGAAAAGAAAGAGTGCATGTGAAGAACTCCCAAGGAAGAATAGCTCTTAAAAACTCTTAAAGCACATGAAGAGGTCTATTATCATAAAGATATTTGGTTAAAAAAAAAAAAGTCCCCAAGGTATAGGCAGAGCACAAAGGATTTTTAGGGCAGTGAAAATACTCTGTATGCCACTATAATGATGAACACATGGCATTATACATTTGTCCAAACCCACAGAATGTATAATACCAAGAGTGAACTGCAAGGTAAACTATAGACTTTGGGTGATTATGCTGCATCAATGTAGGTTCAGCCTTGGTCAAAAAAAAATGTGCCATATGTGAGTGATGTTGATAACGAGGCTGCTGTCATGTGTGGGAGCAGGCGGTATATGGGAAATCTCTGTACCTTCCTCTCCATTTTCCTGTCAGAAGAAAAAGTCCCTAAGGAATAAGCACACTGAAAACCCCAAACATTTATTTTCTAAATCCTCTTCTGAAGCAGTGGCGACCCCTCCCCAGACCGTTACAGGTGTTACAAAACACCACGTTGGAGACGGAACAGGAGGACGTCTGTCTGGGGGTAGAGCAGAGCTTAGACACCCTTCCCCAGGGCTGCACTGGGGCCGCAGCCTCACAGCAGGGTGGTGAGGATTAATAAACACCCCCTTCTTTGCAAGGAGCTGTGAGCCCCTCAGATGAAAGGCACAATGTAAACACAGGCCAGAACCCTTCCGCCTATCGCCTATCGGAGACTTTAGTGCAGCTGGGTGCGGGGTGTGCGTGAGTGCGCGTGCACACACACACGTGAGCCCATGTATATGTGGGTACCGCTTTTCAGATGCTCCCATTTGCTCAGAGCCCTTGGCTCATTGGGTACTAGTGCAGTTTAAATATTACTCAAACACTGTTTTTTTCTTTCAAGCATTAGGCCACATAGGCAATAGAGGAGTTAATTTGAAGAGTAGAACTTAAAACCAAAGTCCAGTCTGAGTAGAAACCAGTGGCTTTTCTCCTAGAAAATCTGGCCTTATGTCATTTCCACAGGGAGAAGAGGAACTGAGACTATTGGAGGAAAAAGTTCAAGGCTACTGAGGTGAACAGGCTGTCAGCTGGCAGACAGGATGAAGACAAATAACAATACTTCGCATTTGTAATTACATGGCACCTTCAGGTGAGTTCACAGTGTTCTACACACCTCACTTAGTTGGTATTTACAACATTTGGAGGTATGTAAGAGGTGGGCAATGTAAACCCATTGCTGAGATGGGAAAGTTTGAGGTCCAGATAGGTGAGGTATTTTCTATACTCTAAGGCCATATGTTTCAAATGAAGTTTGCAAACCCCTGTGGATCCAAGGAAGTATTCTAGAGTAACCATGAGAATTCTCTGTAAGAATTATTAATTTTTCATTCATTTTTATGCTAATCTAAAAGAATAAACGTTCTTTCATATGTGTGACCCCCTGACAACAGAGTACTGACATGGTTTCAAGGCACACATTTGTGTTTATAATCATGTCATCTAACAGTGCCTGCATTTATCTTTTAGTGTAGTGTTCCTCAAACTGGAGTCCATGGGTATGCATGGATGCCCTAGTTTGGGAAATGTTGCTTTATGACACAGAGCATTCCTGTAGGATCTGCCTCACTGTGGTTGAAACTCAAGCAAGAGCCAGACAGATAGGGTAGTTCCCACAGTCATAGAGGCCAAAGTAGGTGGCACATGAGGTTGTGATCTGGCCTGGGCTGACCTCTGGGGAGGTCAGATGAGGTGGGTGGGGGCATGGTGTTCCAGGGCAATGGTGATGCTTGTAAACAGGTGGTGGCAGCCTTACAGCTTTGCATGGGCCACCTAGGAGCCAGCCATCATGGTCAGAGGCTGGGACATCCAGGCAGGGCATGGTCCCAGTGAAACAGGCAGAGCTACTCTAGTTTCAGGGCAAACCAGGAAACCAAGGCACAGAGTCAGTGTTATTACTGGACCAACTTGGAGGGGACTCAGAACAGTGGGCACACAGGGAACGCCCATCCCTGGCATCCCAGCACTAGGTTTAAGGCAGGACAGGGGCTTTCTGTGTGAAACACTCCCCACTCAGTTAGCTCCTACTCAGCCTTCACTTATCATATTAGATGTCAGTTCCTCTGGGACATCCTCCCTGACCCCAGACTAGACAAACCTTGCTGCCAAGTACCCACGGCAGCCTGTCCTTCTCTGTGTAACTCTCTTCCACTGGTGATGAGCTGTTCAAGGTGTGTTTCCTTAACTGGATTGCAAGCTCCCTGAGGACAGGGGCTGTGCCTGTCCTGGTGACTGCTGTATTCCTCAGCACGAGCTGGGGAATACATATGTAAATGTTGTTGATGAAATAAAAGCAATGTGAGTACCAGGGCTTTCTGGTCTGAGTCTTTGGTGTGCCCTCTGGCTTGGTCAGAAGTGGTCCGGACCTGGACATGCTGGGCCTGAGGCTGCAGAATCTGATGCCGAAAGCTTGAAAAGCAGCATTCTACAGAAACGCTCTTACAACCCCATGCCAGAAGCCCGAATTGTGGGATAAATTTGCTGTCATCCCTCGTGATTCTCCTGATCTGACTGCCCAGACAGAGGCCCTCGTCTCCCACTCCTCAGCTGTGATCTCGGTCCCGGCAGACAACATGGGGCCTTTTTGAGACTTTCCTCAGCACCAAGCACTTTTGCTTTTGGAGACCACATCCCATATGAAAACCTCTAAAATGCTCTTTTACCTCACATGAAATGAAACATATTTAACCATGTAAGAGGTAAGTTCAGATGCAGTTGACTAGCTGGAATCCTATTCCATTTTGCAGACATGGTTTCCATTTCTTTAAAAAATTATATAGTGTTTTCAAGTCTCAAAATTGTTTATAGGCCCATGAAAAGCTCATTTATCCATTTATTGAATAATGTGGTCCTGGGACCAAGGTAGGTATCTTCCATGACCTGAACCACCAAACAAGCTCCTAGCATCTGCTGGCAGGAGCCACACTTCCTTGTGAGACTCAGATACATCTATCTGAAGCGCAGCATTCAGCAGCCTCCCTATGGATTCTGTAGGCAGAGCAGAGGAAGAACATTCCTGCCATCAGAATTAAGGGCTCTGTCTACGAGTGGGTGGTGAGCACTCGTTGCTAAATAAGGCATTTGGAATGCACAGCAATGCAGCCAAGCTAGTCACTGCACACTGACTGCCGCCATGAAACCTGGAGAATCTGGGAGAGAGAGAAAACAGGGAGTGTGGTAGCCAGAGGTGGGAAGATAGAGGAGCTAATTTAATAGCATAGTTATTAAATTAAATTAAGTAAAAGCTCCCAAACCTCCATTTTAAAATAACAGATTGAACATCCACTGTTACGGAATGAGGACTGGTGATGAGTTTAACTATAACATGTGCCAGACAATATACTAAGTCCTACAGAAAGCTAGGAGCCCTCGGGTGGTTCATGTATGTAGACAGAGTAGATGTGATTACCTAGTACAATACGATCGTGTGAATAGAGAATGCAAAGCAATACTCATGGGGGAATGGATGAGGAGACGTAATCAGTGGGACCCGAGGGGGCTTAGGAAGATCTCACAGAGACTAGGGCTTCTTAACTGGATGTTCAAGGATGAATGGAATTTTTCCAGATCATAGGAGGAGGGGAACAAAATCCCAGGAAGAGGAGGTAAAATGAGTAAAGCTATATAAATCGAAAATAATAATGGCCAACTTTCACTGAGTGCTTTCTAAGGGCCAGGTTCTGCTCCAAGTACCTCAGTCACTCTCTTCATAGAACTGTTACGGCGATGCTGTGTTATTCCATTTTATGGAGCCGAGGAGCCTGAGGCACGGTCAGGTTCCAGAACCCCCCTCCTTAACTTCCTTGCCCTGACCTATGCAGGTTTGGGAGGGAGAGGAGGGGGGCGGGAAGGGAAGGTGAGGGAGGGGAAGAGTCGCCTCGGCTGGGACTGGAGAATCACATGGTGAAACTGAAAATAGAAATTGGACCAGATTGGGAGGATTCTTAAGTATCATGCTAGGATTTTAAATTTTATGCTATAGACCTTTCTCAGAGTGGAGTCTCTGGATCATCTGCGTGAGTGCCATCTCGAGCTTGCCGAAATGCAGAGCCCTGGGCCTCACCCCAGCCCTATTGAGTCAGCAACTCTGGGATGGTGCCTGGTAAACTGAATTTTTAAGAGCTCTTCAGGCAGTTCTCCTGCACGCTCAAGTTTGAGAACCCACAGCTGTAGGCCATGTGGATGTACGGCCATTTTTAAGTTGTGGAGTAAATGGTCAGATATACTTTACAGAAAGCAAAGTTTTGAGCAATGGATGAGTTGAGGGGAAAGCCTCGAAGCAGAGGCCAGCCAAGAGTCTCCTGTCCTCTCCAGGCACGGTGACAGCCTGGATAGAGAAACAGCAGTGTCGAGAGGGGTTGCATTGGCAGAATGATAAAGACAGGGATCCTACTGCAGAGAAAGTGAGGTATGGATGATTATTTAAAAGTTTCTGCTCGGGTGGCCAATGATGAAGCTGGGCAGTAATGGAGCACAGACTTGGATCTAGAAGACACGAATTCAAATTCAAGCTCTGGCACCTGCCAATAGTAAGACAGTGACACCTCAGTTTTCTCATCTGCAAATTGGGGACAGTTATCACCCATTTCATAGTATTGTTGTGAGGATCAAATGATATACTATAAGGAAATATGCACATCCCCGACACTTGATATGTTTCATGCTTGTTTCCAAAAAGGACGATTAAAAATAAAACTAAATTGAGGAGAACTTGTCTAACAAGCATCCCCAAGTCACAGTCACTGTTGGAACCCACCCAAGCCCATCCTGCAGATCGGTGAAGGAGCTGTGCTTATTATAGCCCTTCTCCACCGCCGGTCTCAGTGCCAAGGATGAGCTGAACTGGGAAGGAATGCACGGAGGTCGAGCAGAGCTGGCTGCAGGTCAGAGATGAGTCTCTGCTTGGCACCGTCATCCTGCACGACGGGTAACAGATTCTCCCACAGCACGTCTGTGAAGTCCATCACCAGAAGGCTGGGCAGGCCAGGGCGGACCAGCGGCCAAGTCTAGGAAAGCCTGCTGGAAGACTCACGAGGTCTGGGAGCATTTATAGCGGCAGAGAAGCTGTCCTGAGTCAGGTGAGGGTTAGGGCTCGGGTTGCCAGATAACATACAGGACGCCCAGTTAAATTTGAATTTCTGATAAACAGTGAGTCATGTTATAGCATAAGTATGTCCCATGCAATATTTATACGAAAACATTATTCATCGTTTACCTGAAATTAAAATTTAACTGAGTGTTCTGTATTTTTGTTTGCTAAATCTGGCAAGCTTAGTCAGGACCCTTCAGGTCTGCACAGGTTAACCTTGGAGCCAGGACCAGAGAACAGGAAGCAGGGGAGGAACAGGGAAGTCAGGGGAACTTTGCCTGAGTTCTCTGAGGATGACACAGTTCCTTGACCCCATGTAGGAGACTGGTGGGTCTGGACCTGGCACTACCTCTAACCTGGAATTCCAACCTTGACTTGCCCGTCAAATCTTGAACTTCTTTCTTCCTCCTTGTCATGTGAGTTTATCTCCCAGATTCTGGTCCCTAGGTTTCTAGCTGTACAGCTGGGAGATGAACTTCCCTTCCCTTGGGAACTGGTCCTTCCTGATTGGCATGGCTTTGTGGCAGCCGCCACATCTTAGGTGACCCCCGCTCTGGTTAGAGGAGTTACTTCGGGGCTATAGAGAAGCCTGTGAGACGGAAAATACAGTGCCACCAAAGCGGGGAGAAAATTAGGTTTATGTTACGCAGTGATCAAAAACAGTTACGTGTTAATGAGTGACGTACCTAGATGCTCATACCTCTGGGGTTTAAGGCCCCGTACATTTTTATAAATCCAGTAATGACTGGTTAAAATCTTTATGCTTTGATCTTTTAGCACAGTGTTATACTCTTCTAAAGATAAAAAAAATGACTAAAAATATGTACTGTATAATGTTTGGCTCAATTAGCCTTACCTACAGAAATTTAGCCTCTTAGGCCCTGAGGCAGGGCCAGCTTCATAGACGGATAACATATGCAGAGTCCAGGTTCAGAAGGTTCCCATGCGTGTTTAATGCTCTGCTGCTGCCATCTTGTCATTATTCATAAATTCTGAACAAGGAGCCCTATGGTTTCATTTTGTACTGAGCCTCGCAAATGATGTACTCAGCCTTGCCCTAAGGGGATAGAATGTGCCTAGAAATCGAGTTTAGTACATGGAAGAAGAAAACAGTTTCTGAAGTTCCAGCCTTGAAAACCCTGAACATGTGATGTGGTGGTACAAAATCATCAAGAGGAAGGCAAGTCAGATCAGGCAGGTATCTTGTCACCTGGAAGGTCGCTCATGGTGACACAAAAGGCTGACAACAGCTGCCAGGCCTAGCAAAGTCAGCACACAAAGTCAGTCCACAAAGATGCTCTTTCTCACAGATACAGGCGTAAACAGCACAAACCTAAGGGGCTGGCTGCGGGGAGGAGCCTTCCCTCCTCGTCCACAAGCTGGGACATCCATTTAATCCCACAGAGCACCATCTCCGAATCCCCAGGGAGAATCTCCTGACTCTCACCAGCCATCAGGGTTGGCACCAGCCCTCACCTGGTGGACTTGGTCAGTATGCCCTGGGTGGGCCTGGGACTTCCAGCGAGATGCAGGGAAAGAGGGCGCTTGGGCTTGTCTCCTCTGCTCACTCAACATTCTTTTCCTTCTTTTGTCTTTGTATTCAGTCCTCTCTGCTCCCAACCCCCGGTCCTCTGTCCCCTTCCGGCCCCCAAAACCCTGATGCATCTGGATTCCCACAGGATCAGTTGTTCTGAGGAGCAGAGGTCAGGGAGGGGATGGCCTTTCCCATCCTTTTTGTTCTAGTCCAGTGATCCAGCCTAATATCTTTGCTATCTTAGGTGATAGGCGTTAGGGACTGGCTGCCAAGCCGAGAAGCTGAGTGGGAAATTCAGTTGAGCGGGCTTTTTGTTTATTTCTAATAGGAAGTTAGGAATTACTCCAGAGCACCGGCTGTGTTTTCAGCTGACACCCTTGTGTTCAGCCTTGGATGAAACTGCTCCCGCTGACTTCCTCATCCTCTGTCACCGGCTTCATTGACAGCAGCTGCAGATGACCCAGGGAAGAGCTTGGCTTGCTGCCTGCTGGTCTCTGCTCCGGAGTCCTTGCTTGGCTGACAGCAAGTGACCAGTGCCAAAATCTGTCAGATGGCTTCAGAAAATATGCTCACCAGAGTCAGATGTAATTCAAGATGTTAGTACTTGGAGGAAGTTCTAAGACCATCAGTTAGTGGTGGAAGTTGGTGGTTGGGTCCCATATCCCCTCAACATCCCAATGTCAGCAATGCAGCAAGGCCCAGACTAAGATAGTAGCTTGCATCTTGGGAAGAACATGCCAAATAATAATAGATATTATTATTAATGTCTGATACCTCTATGGAGACATTACAGTGTAGTATTAAGATCACCAGCTCAGGTCAGACCGCCCGCATTTGAAACCTCACTCTGACATGTGTTGGCTCTGTGACCGTGGGGATGTTTCTTAATCTCTCTGTGCCTCGGTTTCCTCATCAGCTAAGTGAGGATGATGCAAGTGACTATTTCATGAGGTTGTTGTGAGGATTACATGTGTCAGTATCCAGAAAACACTTAGAACAATGCCTGGCATATATCAAGTGCTCAATAACTGTCAACTCTTGTTATCATCATCATTATTATTTTAATCCTTACAATGACACTGCAAGGAATGCATGTTGAAATTAAAAACTAGCTTCAGGGCTTCCCTGGTGGCGCAGTGGTTGAGAATCCGCCTGCCGATGCAGGAGACACGGGTTCGTGCCCTGGTCCGGGAAGATCCCACATGCCGCGGAGCAACTAAGCCCGTGAGCCATGGCCGCTGAGCCTGTGCGTCCGGAGCCTGTGCTCCGCAACGGGAGAGGCCACAACAGTGAGAGGCCCGCATACCGCAAAAAAAAAAAAAAAAAAAAAAAAAAAAAAAAAAAAAAAAAAAAAAAAACTAGCTTCAAAGAGGTTAAATAACTTGTCCAAGTGACACATGGTAAGTGATGGATTCAGAGTCCATGTACCAACCTCCAACACCACGATGCCTCAATGCAGAGAGAGGAATAGAGAGTTGTCTGGGTCTGGCATCTCAAACCAGCTTTCCTAACCCCAAAGATGTCCTTTTGAGTTTACCCAGGGCACTGGAGAAAGGGAGGTGGGTGGTGCAGGCTGTCAGAGTGAAGACATCTATTTGGATGCACAGTTAGCCAACTAGAAGATTGTAGGAGCAGAGAGAACCAGGGTGAGGGATATTACACTTGCTCCATTCATCCTTGCTACTATAATCCAATGAGCTCCTTACAGTGGAGTTTTAGAAGCAGAGTAGCTCCACGTGACTACCAAACCTGGTCTATCACAGTCTAAGGGAAAAGGTGGAAGGCCATAGTTTAAGGTTTAAAGCAAAAGACTCTCTTGATTGCTGTGGGTGACAACGTGCTAATGGTTTCTAATAATCTCCCAAATCTCCGTTAAGTGTTTGTCACATGGGCTGTGATTAAAAGCCCTGCTCCCAGGGGACTCTGGTAACCTTCTCTCCATCTGCCAGGTTCCATTTTCTCTAATTGCCTTGAGCACCTGGGCCTCCTTAAATGGAATTTACACCTACTAGAAGCAGTTTTCCGTATACTATACAGATACCATCCTTGTGGTCTACTTTTGGTAAAAGAAATTCTTCCCCAAACTGAATAAGACTGAGAATTAAAATCCCCAGTACTAAAAATCTCTTGTGTTTAAGATCACTGACAAAACCATCCTAGGTTTCTGCTGAAGTTCATTGTTTCACAAATTGAAACAGGGTGCTTTTTTTGTAACCTACTATTTAGAAAACAAACAAACAATGAAACCCACATAAAACTATTTCAGAAATGCTACCACACAGAAAAGAAATCCTCTTGCCAAAATGCCACCATATAAAGAAGGCAATTGAAGAAAAGGGCACTTGTTGAAATACCACCACCATCATATTGAATTGGAATATCCTGTTTAACTCCATAAACTTTTTTTTCAATCACTCTTTATTTTAAAAAATGCAACCTATGTTTTAAAATTATATTTACCGAATGTCAACTTCCTTTATGTAAGGATAATAAAAAATTATTTGATCAGTTTTGGGTATCAGAAAAAATATGGGTGCTAAATTGCAAAAATAGTCCGGAGATTACTGGGTTGGGTAACAGAAGACCTGTGTTCTAAACACGGGTGCTAGGTTCATTATTTATCGCCGCATAACAAAATTACCCCAAAACTTAGTGGCTTGAAACAACAATCAATTATTATCTCTCATAATTTCCATGAGTCAGGAATTTGGCTCTGGCTCAGTTTTGCTCATGAGATTGTAGTCGATGTCCACCAGGGCTGCAAGATTAGCTCCCAAGAAGGCTCACTCACTTGGCTGTTGGCAGGAGGCCTCAGTTCTCCACATGGGCTTCTCCATGGACTGCCTGCCTGTCCTCAACGTATGGGGACTGCCCCCACTAGATGATTCAAGAGACTGAGGTGAAACCCACAGTGCCATCTGAGACCTCCACCGTGCCATTTACCAGACTCTATTGGTCACCCAGGCTGGCCATGATTCAATGCTGGAGGGACTATACAAGAGCATGAACACCAGGAGTCAAGAATCACTGGGGCCACCTTAGAGACAGGCCACCGTGGGTGGCTCTAACACTAACCAGTTCCAAGAAGCCTTCTGTTGGTGCCAAGTGTTCCTTTCTTATTTTCCCATAACACTCAACTCCACTCACCACCCCATTAAATGCTTCTGCTTTCAGTTATACATAGAAATTTAGAGCTGAATAGCACCGTAGCAATCACCTATTCCAATTCCAAATGCCCCTTGGGATTAAATATAAAATGATTGGAAAAAAAAAAAGGGCTTCCCTGGTGGCGCAGTGGTTGAGAGTCCACCTGCTGATGCAGGGGACACGGGTTCGTGCCCCTGTCCGGGAAGATCCCACATGCCGCGGAGCGCCTAGGCCCGTGAGCCATGGCCGCTGAGCCTGTGCTCCGCAACAGGAGAGGCCACAACAGTGAGAGGCCCATGTACCGCAAATAAATAAATAAATAATCAAAAGGATATGTTTATGTGCTCCTCTACTAGATTCTAAGCTCCTTGAGGATGGGAACTATGTCTTATTTTTACATATTCCCAGTGGCCAGCATAAAGCCTGTAATGTAGAAGTGCTCCATGAATGTCTACTGAAGTTTTACTTGTCTTGGATGCATTATTTTTGTTCTCTGGACCTCAGTTTTCTCACTTGTATTGGACTGGATGATTTTTAAGCCATTTGCCACTTTATCACATGAAGAGCTTTATCCTAGTGGAGTGTGGTCATGTGGCATGATAGCTCTTCACTGCTTCCTGGAAGAATCTCCTTTTGGTTTGGGATAGAGAGAGTCCACTGGCTATTGTACTGTGGAAGCAGAGACCCTCAAAAGACAGTGGTGGAATAAATCATCATCCAAGGGTTCAGTTTTTGAGCCAAGACTAATTCAAGAACACTTCCCAGGTGTGTTGTGGGAAGGGGAAAGAGGGATGACAATTCCAGACAAAGAGGCTCCCTTACTCTGTGAATTAATTTGATTGTTACTCCCCTGCTAGAAAACCCTTTGGTTCCCTACTGCCAACAGAGCAAAACTCAGATTCCTTAATCTGCATCCATGGATGCAAACCACCTTCCTTTTCATGGACCCCTTGCTCCAGGCATGCTGCACGCTGGCTGTCCCCTGTCTAGAGCAGCAGTTTCTTTATCCATGGTAATCCTCTACTCCGATGGAGCCTCTGTCAAGCAAACTCTAGGCCAACACTCTCCAAAGATCTCTCAAACTAAGTGTAAGTTCTTTTGGAAGTTGTATTCCCAAAAGACATTTGAAATTAAAACTATGTTAAGATGCATTAAAGAAATTATGCCATATAATTTTTCCTAAAATATTTCATCTAATACGGAGTGGGAAATAGACTATAAATTAATTAATTGTGTCTTCTCAGGGTTTTATTTGATGTACCAAATCATGCTAGGGAAAAATTTGAGCCCAGGAAAAAGAAAGATCTGGAGGTGACCTTCCATAACAGTGGGCTAGTAGCATACGCAGAGGCAGGTAGACCTGTAAACAACCCCACTATACCATAAATCTCACATATCACAGTTTCCACTGCTTTGTAGGATACAGCCTCTGTATTGGGAGCTTCATAAACATGAATTCACTTAAACTTATCCAATAAGCCTCTTTCACTGTTAAAAGATGGCCCATAAGGAGGAACATGCTGATGTGGTTTTTCCTCCAGGCACTTATCTAACGTGGTTTCAAGCAGGTGGTGTTTTCCCAGGTTCCCTCCTTTGGAAAATGTTGTGAGGACTTTTCTGAGAGCAGTCAATCACCCAGGAAGTACAGACAAGCCCATTCTTACCAAGTTACTCCTAAGTACACTGACTCCATTATTTGCTCATAATGTGAATAGGTATTTATTTAATGTCTCTCTTTGTATAGAGATTATCAGTTGGCCTGTGGGTCTTTCATCTCTCTGTCTACATTATTGTTGTCTGTTCCTTAAAAAGGAGGGTTACAGCTTAATGGTGGCAACGTATAATCTCACATAAATGTGCTGGGGAAGGACAGGAGGATGCAGAGTAGGAGGTGAGAGAAAGTGCAGGGAAAGCCTGTGGATCTAACCTAGCCAGTCTGGATTAACCCACATCCTGCAAGGCAGCAAGCTGGATGCAACAGTAACCCCGACCACGTTGTACATAGCAGTTTTCCAGAGCTTTCACGTCTTCCATCTTGCTTTACCTTTGCAATTGCCTAGTTAGATAGGCATTATTATCCCCGCTTTACAGATTGGAAGAGCCAAGGCTCAGAGTGTGATGAGGGTCTTAGTCACACTGGAACTTAGTGGCAAAATCACTTATTCCCAATGGTGCTCGACTGCAGGGCCAGCTCTAGGGAGAGTATGAAGTTGGCAAGGTTGTCCAGATCAGGCCTAGTCTCTAGATCTCAGGACGAACTCTAACAGGGGTAGATATCCGTATCGCTAGCCTACTTCAGGGTTAGGTGCCTTGAGAGGCCCATAGCGCTTCTCCAATAGTGGTGCTTTCCATGAGCAACCAGTGAGTATAAGAGAGAATGTGGGTCTCTCTCTTGGGCAGTTTCCCTTGAAACCTTGTTTTCTCCACTGTATTGCTGATGATAAATGGGGCTGAGCCTGAGGCAGATGTCTGCCCTCCATTCCTACAGAAACCCCTGTCCCGCCTTCCTTGGTTGGGCTCTCCCAGACCTCCCTCACTGACATGATTTATTGCCCTCATTAAATGGGATGCTTAGCCAAATTCAATGGATTTCATGTCTTCCCCACAAGGAAATCCCCTTAGGAAGCAAGCTGACATGGTGTCGGAAAGAAGAAAGAAACTGCAAACGAAAGCGATTAGCCCAAAGAGAAACTCTGCAGTTTCTCCTTCCAGGCCTTCTCTCACTTGACTTTGAGCTGGGCCAAGACCCAAAGGCATTTCTTTTTAATTTAATTATCTCCAGGGAACCATAGCTAGAAATCAGGCACGAACATGTCTGCCCTACACGGCAGGTACACCACTTCTTGTGTGATGGCTGAGGCTTCTGGGGGTTGGAGGTCTTGTGGGTGACATCAACTCTCTTCCCACAAACAGACCCTTTCAGAAAGCCAGGTGGAGCCCACCATGTGAGGCAGAAGCAGACTCTCCGTGTTACCTGCTTGTTCTGTCAGGAGACCATATGGTAGAAGAAAAGGGGAAAGGGGTGCTGCCGGCTTGGCGGGCCCAACAGAGATTGGCAGCCGATTAAGCCTCTGCCTGCCTGCAAGGAGCTGGGTATTTGGATGACAGATTATTTCACCCTGCAGCAAATGAATAGAGCTTTTGTCAACGTCATCTGTTGGGGAGCAGGGTGACCCACTGTTCAGTTGCTTCCAAGGACTGCTTTGTCATGGACTTTTCTTGTTATTCAGAATTTACTAAACATTAGCTTCTTGGGCTAAAATCTTTCATGCCAGTGAAATGTGGGTGATAAAAATGCATTTCTCTCTCTCCCAGCCACTCACCATCTTTTTTTCCTGAATCTATCCCCTTCACTCCAACACAATCAAATAAACATTCCACAGTCTCTTAAGACTTGTTAGGCAGAAAAAAAGGTCCTGGATTCTGGTTTTGTCTCTGCCAGATGTTCATAACTGTGTGTGCAGGGCAGTGGCGCCTTCCTGCCTTACTCACTCCTTCGTTAGTTTCCTCATCTAAAAAGTGAGGCTATTCACAAATTTTACTCCTGGGCATATTTCTGAGGGTATGTGATAAGATGAGGGAAATTGCTTAGAGCTCTTCAGAAGACAGAAGCTTTTATTCACTCATACACAGTACTTGTGTGAGTTTAGAGGTTAGTTAGAGGTCTTTGGAGTGATAGAAGGCTGCAACTTTAATGAATAATTTGACAGAGGTCTGATGCTCTTCTTGAGCTCTCCCTGGGCAAAGGCAGCTGACTGTGGATCAGCTCTTGATTTGTAAGCATGTGGGGCTGGAGGAGAGCATCCACCTTGCTGAGCCTCCCAGGACAGGCACAGAAGGAAGTGGGCAGCAGTGGCCACCAGCCCACATTCCAGAGGAGCCTAAGCTGGGTGTCATTACTGTCCCAGAGCTGGAAAGGATGCTCCAGATGCAGGTACTACAAGGTCGTGCTCAATCCCAGGGTCCCCCTTCTAAGCCACAGACCCCCTCCACCCTCTCAGGATGCCTTTTGCAGTGAACATTTGCAAATGTTAGACGTAAAGTTGAGATGGTCTGGGTTCTTAATCCCGAAAAATGGAAAGATTCATGGGTAGTTTAGAACCTTAAAAAGAACACCTTTTGCTGAACACAGCAACTTTCTCAGAGCACAGAAAGGGAGAGGCTGTTACTAAATTGGTTCTCTGCACAGCCTGTGGGCATCCTCGGGGAACACAGTGTTGGCCCAGCATGTACTCCTATAAACATACTCGATGTGCTCCAGGCTCGAAAACCCAAATCCACACCCTCACACTCAGTGCCACTCCTTTCTCTTTCTTTGTTCTCCCCTTCCAAGCCAAACTTCTTGAAGAGAGGTCTACACTCTGTCCTCACTAACACGACTCACTCCTGAGCCTCCTATACTCTGGCTTTCCACTTACCCCCGAAAATGCTCTTCCACAAGCTACTGACCGCCTCTTAATTGTCCACTGCAGGGGCTGTTCAGTCTTGCTCAAAGCCCTCTCTTCCCAGGGCTCCTGCAACACCGCACCCTCTACTCTTCTGAATCTCCTTTTAGTTCCTGGTTCTTCCTTCTTGGATTCCTTCACTGACTCTATACCCTGTACACCTTAAATATTTGCTTTCCTCTGGATTCTTGTCTTGGTCTCCTTTGTTTTCCTCATACTTCATATTTTTAGTGAAGATTTGTTATTTTTTAAAATGGTTGACAAGCCCCCCTGAATGGCCTTCTTCAGAGAATTCTCCACCTTAAGAGTTTAGGTGGAAAGCAGACAGAGTCTAGGTGCTCACTTTCCCACCTTCCCTTGAAGTGCAGGCATGTGACCTGGGCTCGGGCAAATAGATACACCTGAAACCTGCCTTTGAGTGGGAAGCCAGGCTCAAAAAGGCATGCACTGAGGGGCTCCATTCTGGCGAGGATAGGTGTTGCCATGTCTAGGTTCTGGAAGTAGTGTCCAGTGTCCAGAAGTACTAACTGTGGTTTCCATGCCCTGTGTTGCTATGGTCAGTGTGGGGACCACCCCCTGCTTTCTACCAGGATCCGTGTCTTGAGTAACAGCATCACATCATCACATCTACAGGACTTGCTGCCTTTAACCCCAAGTCATTGACTGACCCTCCTAAATAGCTCTTGATTTTGTCTCCTCCTGTGTCCCAGCACCACTACGTTAGATTGGGATCTCACTTGCACTATTGAAACGGCCTCCTAATGCACTTCCCTGCCTCATGCCTTCTGATCTAATTTGCACGGCTGTCAGAGTGGTCTTTCCCAAATGTGAAACTGACTTTGTTGTTGTTCCTATGTTTAAACCTTCCAGTAGCTCCCCATTCCTTTCAGGATAAAATCTGTACCCTTTAACATGACACTCGGGTTCCATCTCCCACTACTACCCCCCCACACCATGCTCCGGCCATATCCAACTGCCTGTGTTTCCTGCACATGCCGCCCCGATTCATAGCTCTAGACCTTGGCTCACTAAGGTCCTGGAGATCCCTGCCTGCTCCAGTCTCACCCACCCGCCAGCAGGATAACAGAACCAGAGTGCCTATGATTCTGACTGAGAGCCAAGCCTGCTGGTTCATTGGAAGGCCCTCACCTTAAGAAAATGGAGATGCCTGCTTCCCTGTGTCCAGGGTCTCTGGAATAAACAGAACCCTAGGAGAACAACAAATAAACAGAACCCTCATTCATTTATTTCTCCAGCCCATATTTATTGAATAACCACTCAGTGTTAGGTACTGAGCTAGGTGTTGGGAGTAAGCAGTAGACAGTCATTGTCCATCTTCATGGAGCACAGAACCAGCTGAACTCACACTGTCTGAGGCTAGCCTGCTTATCTGGACTTCTGCACTGTCTTCTGAATTCCACCCCAGTTCCCAGCTCCACCACTGCCCCCACTGGCCAACTCCTACCTCCCCTCCCCTCTCCTCCCCTCCCCTCCCCTCCCTTCCCCTCCCCTCCCCTCCCCTCCCCTCCCCTCCCCTCCCCTCCCCTCCCCTCCCCTCCCCTCCCCTCCCCTCCTCTCCTTTCACAGAGGGTTGCATCCTAATTGCCATGTCCTTTTCTCCACCCAGCTTGATCTCCTTGATCTCCTTCACCCTTCCATCACAAAGGACTGGTTCCCCCTAGAAGTCCCTGGTGCTGTGCCTGACTCCATTCCTTGAATTAGATACCTTGATTATTATTATTATTATTATTATTATTTACGGTACACGGGCCTCTCACTGTTGTGTCCTCTCCCGTTGCGGAGCACAGGCTCCAGATGCGCAGGCTCAGCGGCCATGGCTCACGGGCCCAGCCGCTCCGCGGCATGTGGGATCTTCCCAGACCAGGGCACGAACCCGCGTCCCCTGCATCGGCAGGCGGATTCTCAACCACTGCGCCACCAGGGAAGCCCAAGATACCTTGATTATTAATGCCAGTCCAGGCTGGACTTGAGTTGGCCACACTCAATAACCTTGTGAATTTAACTTTTAACTCTTCTGTAGAAGAAAGTAGTTCCTTTGATCGCCATCCTTGTCAACCTCCCATCCATACACCACTCTTCACTTTCTTCTCTCCCCATTGGGTCACTGCAAGTCTTGCCATTTAAACTGCCCTTTTCCCCCATGATTTTCCATATCTAGCAAATGTTTACTCTTCCTTCAGACTGAGCAAAGGTCACCTCATCTGGGAAGTCCTCATCCCACCCTTACTTTTCCCACACATTATCTTTGTGATATGCTGTATTTTTTTTTTTTTTTTTTTTTTTGTGGTATGCGGGCCTCTCACTGTTGTGGCCTCTCCCGTTGCGGGGCACAGGCTCCGGATGCGCAGGCTCAGCGGCCATGGCTCACGGGCCCAGCCGCTCCGCGGCATGTGGGATCTTCCCGGACCGGGGCACGAACCCGTATCCCCTGCATCGGCAGGCGGATTCTCAACCACTGCGCCACCAGGGAAGCCCTATGCTGTATTTTTATAAGCACTTTCCCAATTCTACTGTAATTCTGTCTTCCCCATGAAGCTGAGACTATGTCTTTATTTATTTATTTATTTATTTTTATTTATTTTCTTGGCTGCATCAGGCCTGAGTTGTGGCATGCGGGATCTTTGTTGGGGTGCTCGGGTTTCTCTCTAGCTGTGGCACACGAACTCAGTAGTTGTGGCGCAAGGGCTTAGGTGCCCTGCAGCATGTGGGATCTTAGTTCCCCGACCAGGGATTGAACCCACGTCCCCTGCATCGGGAGGCGGATTCTTTACCACTGGACCACCAGGGAAGTCCCCGAGACTACGTCTTAAAGCATTATTGTATCCCCTGTTCCTGACCCACCATGTGACCTAAACTAGAATATAATATACATATAAATAAAGTAAATGCAAGGAGGAAATCCAAATCTCACATTGAATTCAAAGCTATAAAATTAGATCACTTTTCCAATGTTCCCCTTTCTTTTGGTGGGACATAATGTTTATGCAAGTAGTGAGATGAGCAAATGACAATGCTGGTCTTCTAGTTCTAAAAAGAATCCATCTTCTGTTTTTTCTCCTCCTTTTACTCTGTGGCAAATGTTTAACCATGGGTTTGCTGGCAGAAAGCCCTGTTTAGTAGTGTTTGCCAATTTCCAGGGTGTAAATACTATCACCATGGCTGATTTCAAGCTATCCCAACACGATGGTTCTGAACGTGGAGTGGGGGAAGATGTGCATAATGACTCTTGTGAGCTGGTAGGAGCCATCTCCTGGGCACCATTGCCTTCCTTCACTCTTCACAGCTAATTAGACCAAGTCCAGCTCATCCTTCCATAATTCTCAGCATCCCAGCTCTTCTTCAGCACTTCATGCCTGACCACACCTGCCCTTCCTTCCGTATCCCACCTTTTTTCCAGAGGAGTCTACCTTTCCAGTGTTATAGTTTTTCATTGCATTAGTTTCCTGTGGCTGCTGTAATAAATTGCTACAGACTTGGGGGCTTAAAACAACACAAATGCATTCTCTTGTGTTCTGGAGGCCAGAGGTCTGAAATCGGTTTCACTTGTCCAAAATTGGGGTGTTGGCAGGGCCGCGCTTCCTCTGGAGTCACTAAGGAAGAATCTGTTCCTTGCCTCTTTCAGCTTCTGGTGACTGCCAGCATTCCTTGTCTTGTGGCTGCGTCACTCCGATCACTGCCCCTGTGGTCACATTACCTTCTCCTCTTCTGTCTGTGTCAAATATCTCCCTGTCTCTCATATGGACACTTGTGATTGCATTTAGGACCCTTCTAGATAATCCAGGATAATGTCCCTATCTCGTGATCCTTAACTTAATCACATCTACAAAGACACTTTTTCCTATAAGGCAGCATTAATGGGTTCCAGAGATCTTTGGGGGCCGTTTACAGCCTACTGCATTCATTATTTTTAAAATAATGAGATTGTTATACTGAGTGAAGTAAGTCAAACAGAGAAAGACAAATATCATATGATATTGCTTATACGTGGAATCTAAAAAAAAAAGGTACAAATGAACTTATTTACAAAACAGAAATAGAGTCACAGATGTAGAAAACAAACTTACGGTTACCAAGAGGGAATGGGGGGTGAGGGATACATTGGGAGATTGGGATTGACATAGACACACTACTATATATAAAATAGATAACTAATAAGAACCTACTGCATAGCACAGGGAACTCTACTCAATACTCTTTAATGACCTATATGGGAAAAGAATCTAAAAAAGAGTGGATATATGTATATCTATAACTGATTCACTTTGCTGTACAGCAGAAACTAACACAACATTGTAGATCAACTATACTCCAATAAAAATTAATTTAAAAAAATAAAAAATAAAAATAATGGCTTTCCCCGTTAGAGTTGCCATAGCACTAACTCAGCCAGAATGGAGAATAAGCACTATCTTTTGCCCTTGCCAGTGTGTTGGTGTATTCTCTTATGCTTTCCTCTTTCCTCTGCTTGCCTGTCTCTTTCCAGTCTGTTTGGTTTATCTCTGGTGACCTCTCAGCCATTAATAATCCTAATTTCCTGTTGGCAGTCTTTTGACTCATAGTAAGTAGGTTTGTCTTCCAAAGAAAAACACACATGGAGTTATTTTAATGGTTAAATATCCCACTAGATATTAGCTTGTGAGCGTGCCGTGCTCTAAAGTGGTGTGTGTGTGTGTGTGTGTGTGTGTGTGTGTGTGTGTGTGTGAGTGAGTGCGCGCGCATGTGTCTTGACTATGTGCTGCATCAGAACAGTTCTACAGGATGTGGAAAAGATAAAGACATGGGTCAATCAACCCCAAGGGAATGCTGATAATAACCTGGTCATAAATTATGTCAGGAACATATCTCACTGGGGACCAGTTATAATGGCCTCATAGGATGCTCATTCATAAATGTTCATGTATCTGGAAGCACATGATTATCCCCAAATGTAGAAAATTTGGGAAATATGGGAATAAAAAGAACCAATCATAGCCTAACTTCACCACTATTGGCATGTTGGTGCCAATAAAGCTGTGATGACCATCTTTCTGCAAATTGCTTTTCCATATTTAAGGTTATTTCTTTATATCCACGAATTCCCAGAATGACTGGGTCCAGTTGAATATTGTTAAAAATACTTCACATCACTTCTGGGTTCTAGTGGCTCCGTACCATTTTCAGCCCAGAGATCGAGGCCTCCTGAGATCAGCCCACCTCTCCCTGTCCAACTCCCTGCACTTTATTCCCCTGTGAGAACCAGCCACTACAGCCAGGCTCATTTTCTACTGCCTCCTACATGCTGCCTGTCTGTCCTTTTGCTCTGGTGTAGCTTCTTGGGTTCTTCGAATGCCCAGTCTCCTCAGATCGCCCATCCCTTGCCTCTCCTTCAAGGCCCAGTTCAAGTCCCCTCTGGAGAAAACCCTTCTTTTAAAAGGCTGCCACTGGACTTTCATGGTGGTCCAGTGGTTAAGACTCCACGCTTCCACTGTAGGGGGCATGGGTTCTATCCCTAGTCGGAGAACTGGGATCCCGTATACCACGCGGTGCATCCATTAAAAAAAAAAAAAAAAAAAAAAAAAGGCTGCCACATGTGGGGTCAGTGTCATGCAGGGACAAGAGTATCTGATTTGGAGTCAGAGTCTCTGGGATCATGTCCATGAGATCCCTGAGATAAAAGTCCTTCCGGGAACTCAATTTCCTCTGCTCATAAAACAAGAGTTATGATCATCCTGGCTCAGAGTTTATCCAACGTTGTCATAAATACGTAAAATAATGAATAGGAAAATGTTTTAAAAGCTTCATAAACACAGGGCTATAATGTTATTTCTACCTTCACCAATTCTCCTTTCATCCTTATTATCTATACAACATAATTAATAGAACTTGATAGACTGACCTATTTATTCTTCAATAGCATCACATACCTGGAACTATATTCTTGCCTGTTATAATGTTGTAGAGGAAGCTGGCTTGTTCGCTGCAGCCTGTGTGAGTGTCTCAGCCCTCCAGCTAGATTGGGATGTACCAGTGTAGAAATAGTGCCTTATGCTTCTTTTGTTCCCCATGACGCCTAGCACAATGCTGAACACAGCGAAGGTGCTGAATGAACACTTGACCGGATGCTTATGTAGCCTTACCACTGTGCCATGCCAGCTTAAATTCTTCTTAAAAAGTTTAACTTATCATTAAGTTTCAAGTTGCAAGGTGATCTGCATTAGCCACAGGGCATTGTGTATATCTCAAAAACATGTTACTGGGTCCTTCAACAAAGAAGTAGTGGGGATGGTGCTGGTAGATTTGTACTAATCTCTCACTAAGCTTCCAAAGCCATCAGAAAAGAACATGTTTGGATCTAAGTTTTGGTCAATGTTCCTTCGTGGTTCTCCTTTTTATCAGCCTTCCCCTAGTATTTTTTTTTTTTAATACAAATCTTGAATAAAGTAAAAGGAAACAAACTCGGTTAATGTCATTTTCCTTCTTTTTTTTTTTGGCGGTATGCGGGCCTCTCACTGTCGCGGCCTCTCCCATTGCGGAGCACAGGCTCCGGACACGCAGGCCCAGCGGCCAGGGCTCACGGGCCTAGCTGCTCCGCAGCACGTGGGATCTTCCCGGACCGGGGCACGAACCCATGTCCCCTGCATCGACAAGCGGACTCTCAACCACTGCGCCACCAGGGAAGCCTGGTTAATGTCATTTTCAACGTGGACGTTTCAGCAGAGAAAAGATCCAAAATTTCTAAAATCAGAATAGTTTTTTAAAAAATTTATTTATTTATTTTATTTTTGGCTGCGTTGGGTCTTTGTTGCTGCTCTCGGGCTTTCTCTAGTTGCGGCGAGCAGGGGCTACTCTTGGTTGCGGTGCACGGGCTTCTCTTGTTGTGGAGCACGGGCTCTAGGCACGTGGGCTTCAGTAGTTGTGGCTCACGGGTTCTAGAGCGCAGGCTCAGTAGTTGTGGCACACGGGCTCAGTTGCTCCGTGGCATGTGGGAATCTTCCTGGACCAGGGATCGAACCCGTGTCCCCTACATTGGCAGGTGGATTCTTAACCACTGCACCACCAGGGAAGTCCCTAAAATCAGAGTTTTTAATAGTGACTAGGAAACTATGTGGTATAGGTTGACCACATTTTAAAAAAATCCAGTTTCTAGAAACCCAAATTTATAAAATTGAAATTAGGAAGCAAATTTCACAGGAGTCTTTTACTAGGAAATTCCTCATTCTTGTATCACTCGTGAGTCAATTAAAATGGACTTAAGTTAAAAATGTTTAATTTTCACTCACCAATCAGGACCACAAGTATTGAGTAAAGTGAATTGCATCCATATAAATTTAATAATTTTATATTCATCAAAATCTTCATTCTTTTTTTGCGGTACACGGACCTCTCACTGCTGTGCCCTTTCCCGTTGCGGAGCACAGGCTCCGGACGCGCAGGCTCAGCGGCCATGGCTCACGGGCCCAGCCACTCCGCGGCATGTGGGATCTTCCCAGACCAGGGCACGAACCCGCGTCCCCTGCATCGGCAGGCGGACTCTCAACCACTGCACCACCAGGGAAGCCCAAAATCTTCATTCTTGATATATTTACTTGCTCAGTGAGTCATTTGCTTAAAGGTGATCTTGATTTTTCACTTTTCCTGCTTTGGCTGAAATGTTTCAGCTTAAAGTTATGTGATAAATCGGAGTTTTCTTATCTTAAGATGATGCACCAGAATTGATATCTTTTGAAGGAATTTGTACTCCAATTGAGCAAAGATGATTCTTTCAATGCTGCTTTGATACTTGGCACTGAACCAAGAAATCTAAAATTAGCTGCCTTCAGAATCCAGGTGTGGATTAAGTAGAAGCAATTCAGTTTGCCCCAGGAAGTCACAGAAATTGCTGAAACAGTAAATAGAGGTCTGGTCAAACTGCTTCCTTCACTAAAGCCAACTTTTCAGGACTGCCTCTTTCTGCAAGGAACAGAAAGCTACCGTAATTCAGAGCTGAAAGGGACCAGAGAGGGCATCTTGTATAAACACTTAAGGCCAGCAGAATGAAGTAACTGGCCTTTCTGAGCCTGTTTCCACAATGCCAAATGGGGTCATACTACTTGCCTGCCCACCTCTCAAAGGTATTGTGAGGATTAAGTGATTGGACTTTTTCCATAAAAAGAGTGAAATAATTGCATTTGCAACAACATGGATGGACCTAGAGACTATCATATTAAGTGAAGTAAGTCAGAAAGAGAAAGACAAATACCATGTGATATCACTTATATGTGGAATGTAAAATATGGCACACACTATTATTCAACATAGTTTTGGAAGTCCTAGCCACAGCAATCAGTGAAGAAAAAGAAATAAAAGGAATCCAAATTGGAAAAGAAGAAGTAAAACTGTCACTGTTTGCAGATGACATGATACTATGCATAGATAATCCTAAAGATGCCACCAGAAAACTACTAGAGATCAGTGAATTTGGTAAAGCTGCAGGATACAAAATTAATGCACAGAAATCTCTTGCATTCTTATACACTAACAATGAAAGATCAGAAAGAGAAATTAAGGAAACAACCCCATTCACCATTGCATGAAATGAATGGTGAAAAGAATAAAATACCTAGGAATAAACCTACCTAAGGAGGTAAAAGACCTGTACTCAGAAAACTATAAGACACTGATGAAAGAAATCAAAGATGACACAAACAGATGGAGAGATATACCATGTTCTTTGATTGGAAGAATCAATATTGCAAAAATGACTATATTACTCAACATGATCTACAGATTCAATGCAATCTCTATCAAATTACCAATGGCATTTTTTTACAGAAGTAGAACAAAAAATCTTAAAATTTGTATGGAGACACAAAAGACCCCGAATAGCCAAAGCAATCTTGAGGGAAAAAAACGGAGCTGGAGGAATCAGACTCCCTGACTTCAGACTATACTACAGAGCTACAGTAATGAAGACAATATGGTCCTGGCACAAAAACAGAAATACAGATCAATGGAACAGGATAGAAAGCCCAGAGATAAACCCACACACCTATGGTCAACTAATCTATGACAAAGGAGGCAAGGATATACAGTGGAGAAAAGACATCCTCTTCAATAAATGGTGCTGGGAAACATGGACAGCTACATGTAAAAGAATGAAATTAGAACACTCCCTAACACCATACACAAAAATAAACTCAAAATGGATTAAAGACCTAAATGTAGACTGGACACTATAAAACTCTTAGAGGACAACATAGGAAGAAGACATAAATCACAGCAAGATCTTTTTTGACCCACCTCCTAGAGTAATGGAAATAAAAACAAAAATAAAGAAATGGGACCTAATGAAACTTAAAAGCTTTTGCACAGCAAAGGAAACTATAAACACGATGAAAAGACAACCCTCAGAATGGGAGAAAATATTCGCAAATGAATCAACAGGCAACGGATTAATCTCCAAAATATATAAACACCTCATGAAGCTCAATATTTAAAAAACAAACAACCCAATCAAAAAGTAGAGAGAAGACTTAAATAGACATTTCTCCAAAGAAGACATACAGATGGCCAAGAGGCACATGAAAAGCTGCTCAACATCACTAATTATTAGAGAAATGCAATGGGCATCATCAGAAAATCTACAAACAACAAATGCTGGAGAGGGTGTGGAGAAAAGGGAACCCTCTTGCACTGTTGGTGGGAATATAAATTGATACAGCCACTATGGAGAAGAGTATGGAGGTTCCTTAAAAAACTAAAAATAGAATTACCATACGACTCAGCAATCCCACTATTGGGCATATACCCAGAGAAAACCATAATTCAAAAAGACACATGCACCCCAATGTTCACTGCAGCACTATTTACAATAGCCAGGTCATGGAAGCAACCTAAATGCCCATGGACAGATGAATGGATAAAGAAGAAGTGGTACATATACACAATGGAATATTACTCAGCCATAAAACAGAATGAAATTGGGCCACATGTAGAGACGTGGATGGACCTAGAGACTGTCATACAGAGTGAAGTAAGTCAGAAAGAGAAAAACAAATATCGTATATTAATGCATATATGTGGAACCTAGAAAAATGGTACAGATGAACCAGTTTGCAAGGCAGAAATAGAGACACAGACGTAGAGAACACATGTATGGACACTACGGGAGGAAAGTGGCAGGGGTGGTAGTGGTGGTGGGATGAACTGGGAGATTGGGATTGACATATATACACTAATATATATATATAAAATGGATGACTAATAAAAAAATAAAATACAAAAAAACAAAATATGACACAGATGAACTTTCCTATGAAAGAGAAACAGACTCACAGACATAGAGAACAAATTCATGGTTGCCAAGGGGGAGGAGGGGTGGGAGAGGGATGGATTGGTGGTTTGGGATTAGCAGATGTAAACTATTATGTATAGAATGGATAAACAACAAGGTCCTACCGTATTGCACAGGGAACTATATTCAGTATCCTGTGATAAAGCATAATGGAAAGGAATACGGAAAAGAATGTATAGTATGCATAACTGAATCACTTTGCTGTACAGTAGAAATTAACACATTATAAATCAACTATACTTCAATAATATAAATTAAAAAAATTTTTAAGTGAATGGCTTTTTAAACTGTAAGCATAAGGCATTATTCTTTTCTACATTCACTTTGGTGTTTCTAAATCATGGCTACACATTCTTTAACACTCCTTCCATCCAGAAATCCCCTCCCTTTGACTATAGGCAGCCAACCTCAAAGACTTTCTTGTAATCAATAGAAGCAGCCCACTTCTGAGTCCAGGTCAGAAAAGGCGATTCAGCTTCTGCCTGGTTCTCTTGGGATGCTCACTCTGGAAGAAGCCGGGCACCATGTTAGAAGTTCAACTACCCTGAGATGCCATGCTGTAGGGAAGCCACCTGGAGAGGCCAAGTGCAGGCCCTCTGTCAGCAGTCCTCATCTTCAAGTCTCACCCAGGCCAGGCACCAGACATGTGAGTGAATGAGACTTCGGAAGACACTAGCCTTCAACCACTGAGATATCTCAGATTTTGAACTTCCCAGTTGATGTCCCAGACATCATGGAACAGAGATGAGCCTCTGTCCTTTCTGAATCCCTGACCCATAGAATCCATGAGCATAACAAAATGGCTGTTTTTTGACTACTAAATTTGTGCTGTTTGTTATGCAGCACTGGTAATGGTAACAGTCACACTGCAACCACAGGAACAACACCAAGCACTGTACTTGCTCTGTGCCAGGCACAATGGCAAGCACCTCACATACTGACTTGACTACATCCTGACCACAGCTCAGTGAGGAAGTCCTGATTTTCCATCTCACAGTGAAGAAACTGATGATCAGAGGGGCTAATGATTCACTCAGGTTCCACAGGGACTAAGTGGCAGGGCCAGGACTGACACCTGGGTCTGGCCTGACCGCAAAGCCCACCCCTAAGCCACAGCTGAGCCCTCCCATGTAGTGGGTGATAGCCGACTGTCAACGCACACCTCTCCCTGATGCCCACTGTGTTTGGTTCCTCTAGTTCCTCTTTTTTCCTATTTGCCACTTATAATCCCCTTCTTTCAAGAGCTGGAATGAAACCTCCTCCTATTTCTGACTTGGTCAACTTTCAAGCTGGCCTGGTACCACCAGGGAGGTTTTCAGACTGTGAGGCCATTTTGCCCATCCCTAAGGCTGAACCAACTACGAGGCTTTACCTCACAAGCCCTGCTTTGCCTCACAGGCCAAGCCCATCAGATCTAGTTTTCTCCTGAGCTGTGGGGAGAAAATAACAAATAATTCACAGAGCAACTCATTCATACATTCTAATCTCAAAAATATGCTGGGTGACCAATTTGTTCTTGGCCCCCAGAGCCATTAGCACACTTGTCACAAATTATCCAGAAGGTTCTCCACACATTGGCGATCTCAACCCACTCTTGTGGGCTGCCAGCCTCCAGACTGCTCCTACGTGAAGGCGTATGGCTCAGGCTGCTGCCCTGGCAGGGCCTTCCATATCTGGAAGGGAAAATCCATGCTAGCATTGGTCCTGATACCCACAGATCCCCTGGAGCTGTAGCTACCCAAGGACCCACATAAAAGCATGTGCCTTTGAATGTCTTCACGAACAGCGCTCAGAATGCACCTCTTTGCCTTGCACCTAAAGATCTACTTTGGCTGTTCACTTGTATTCTCTGAGCAGTAACACCTGCAAGCTTAGTTCATCCAATCCCCACCAAGCCCAAACCTCAGGCACCTCTTGCTGGCAAGAGGCCACCTTCAAAGGCAGACATGAAAGAAGGCACTAAGTCTTCCACTTAAAGCTGTCACTACCACAGAATGTGAAGGGAGCTGGCTCCTCGTTCTAGCAGTGAAATCCCTCATAGAGCCCCTATCTCATCCTGTCCCGTGACTGCAATGCTCCAGAAAGGGCTCTGACTAACCAGCCAGCACCTCTGGGCTTAGAATTGCCCCACAGCTCATCTGTGGGGGGCTGGGAGGGTTCTCCTTCCAATTCAAGTTGGCACTGAGCTCCTACCATGTGCTGGGCATTGGAAATACTAAGACGCATAAGCCAATTCCTGACCTCACTGCAGATGAAGACATTTGTTCTCAGTCTTGACTTCCAGGTATACCATCAGGTGTCAATTGGTTGTGACAAGTCACTTACTATCAACCAAAGGACGTACCAAAGATTTGAAATAAGAGTGGATGCGTGATTATATGCACAATATTGTTGCTTAGTGAGGGGGTTACGATCTTCCCATCTCACAGTGAGGAAACTCGTTCTGACACAGGAAAAGGGGCTGGAGAGAGGCAGTCTGAGATCTGTGGGAAGCACATGGTGAATGTCACACTTGAGAGCATCATCTGTCTTGCACCTGAGGGAAAAGGCTGAGAACTGCTGTGAGCCCAGCGCGGGCAGGGTGTGCGCTACGCACAGAACCACAATCCATACAACCAGCAAAGGGGCTTCCTCTGCTCTTCCCCACAAAGAAGGACTAGCCAGTGGTAGGCCGCCTTTCAAGAAGCCAACAAAGCAGAAGAGACGGTTGTCTTTTGACTCTGGCAAGATTTTGTTCATTTGTTGTTTGTTTAGGAAAAGAACGGTGCACCAGTTCTAGCTGTGGCAATGTCTGGTCCTGTGAGTGTCCCCTCTGTAGCAGCTGATATCTCACAGGGGACCCATGGTGAATCACATGGTGCGCCGTGCTAAGTTAATCTCTTCAATAACGTTAATAGTAACGTTATTTATTTCTACAGTGCTGTAAACTTACAGAACATGTCACGTTCATCAGCTGTGGTAGGTTGAACTTTAAGACCCTTTGGAGTGGGTCTTACAGCCATCTCCATGTGAAGAAATAACCTCAGAGAGGTCCTGCTCCTATAGTCCACAGCAGGTGAGTGACAGAGCTGAGATTTTTTAAAAATTTTTTTATTTTTATTTTTTTAACATCTTTATTTGAGTATAACTGTTTTACAATAGTGTGTTAGTTTCTCCTTTACAACAAAGTGAATCAGTTATACATATACATATGTTCCCATATCTCTTCCCTCTTGTGTCACCCTCCCTCCCACCCTCCCTATCCCACCCCTCTAGGTGGTCACAAAGCACAGAGGTGAACTCCCTGTGCTATGCTGCAGCTTCCCACTAGCTATCTAAATTACATTTGGTAGTGTGTATATGTCCCTGCCACTCTCTCACATCGTCACAGCTTACCCTTCCCCCTCCCCATATCCTCAAGTCCATAGAGCTGAGATTTAAATACAGATCTTCTGTTTCCAAACTGTATTTCTTGCATTAAACCCACGTGTGTTACACCCCGCCTCGTGAAGGTGAGGGACAAAGATGTGGCTACATCTTCAATGGTGTCGTCTAAAGGGAATGGAGGCTGGTTTCATGTTGTTGGATAAATGTCTCACTGGCTCACGGAAGCCTGTTTCTCGGTAGTAGTGATACATCTCTCTGCTTAGTCTGTCTTCTTGGCCACCCTCCTGCAGAATTTCCTCTGCTTTCAATACACACATACCCAGGACTATTTCAGAACTGGCAGGGGGGAATGCTTCCACTTAGAGCTTTGGTAAGCAACCCAAACCGGTGACTGCCTGAGAGCCCACAGGTCTTACTTCCTGCTATTGGAAGACCAGAACACCTACCAGTTGCCATGGTCCCCATTGAGCTGGCATTTGGGCTTTTATGCATGTAGACTTAAGTCACTTACTGTGACTTAAATCACAGGAAATCTTGCAGAGAAGAGGGAGTAAAAAATTCTCCCTCAGATTTGCCCCTGTCTCCCAACACACACACACACACTTCCCTGTCCTACACGCATGGATCAGGCATTGGCTCTGTGACTAAGGTGCTCCACCCAGGGGAGAACGTGGTGCCCAAACTGTGACATGGGCACTGCTCATCAAGTGCCATTTAAAGCCAAGGACTTTTCACCCCTCATTCAAAGTGTTTCTCAAAGTGCTTATTGAACTTCAAACTGAATGGCCACTTAAAGGGTGATTGCAGCCCTCCCACAGTGAGAAAAATGAAAGTTTTGGTTTTGTTAATGCTGAGTCTTGGATCAAGGTTTGAAGGCTGCATGGACTTCTGCCCCGTACGTGCATACATTTGGAGAACTGCTCAGTTGGCCTTCCAGGAAAAACACGCTCGCGTCCTGCTGTATTCCTTCAGCTTTGGACTTGTCAACACAGGGATCACTGAGAGCCTAACTCTAAAGCTTTGGACCCTTTTGTTCTCTGAACATGAAGGGCAAGATGCAGAGTAATCATGTGACAAAGAATGAAACTATGGTTGTCGGTGGGGACACCTGCCGTTTCTAGAACACTTCATCCTTCTGGAGGGCTTGCATGATATCATTTGACCCACACAGCACATCTCAGAGGTGAAATTGAGCCAGACTTTCTAATCACCATTATGTGGATGAAGAAGCAGAAATTTATAAATTCATAAAGATACACAGGGTGAAAGTGTGTGTGTGTGTGTGTGTCGGGGGGGTATACATACGCACATGCACATGCTCAGAAAGGAGGAAACATCTCATCATTTAAAACTACCTAAGATTACAGCTGATGATAGGGGCTTTTGTGTCATTTTAATTTTCTGTTTATTATTCCACATCAAGGTTATCTGGAGTCACGCTGACTCTGGGCTCAGACCAAACAGAGCGGGAAATCCCACAGGCAGGAGCCAGCCTGCAGCTGACGTTCACCTGCTCTGGACAAACAAGAGAGGGGAGAATATGTCCCCTGTGCTGTGGGATGCCTGGCTCTCCTATCTAGAGCCTCTGACAGTTTGAGTGGCTGGTAGAGAACTGTCAGCTGCACAGACAAAATTCATAGAACTGATGATCAGAATTTTAGAGCTATGCATCACCTTAAAGAACCCAAGTAAGCTGCCTTTTAATTGCAGGTAGTGTTCCAGAATTGGGTTTCTTCCCCTGTGTGTTAGTAGCCTTGGTAGCATGAGTTACCCCTATTCTAGAAAACAGTGGTTGCTCCAGAGTCATCCAAGGGCTCTTCTTGCGGCGCTCACTCTTAGCACCCTCCTCTCCACCCTATTTCTGCAACGCCAGCCACTGGTCTAATAATCAACTCTATTACCTCACAGTAGCACAGAGCCCTCCTTCCCTGCGTGCTAGAAACTAGCCCAGAGGCCAGCTTGGAGAGCCCGTCACCCACTTTATGTTACACAAGTTCTTGTAAACTTTGCATCTGACTTTTCCTTCTCCCTGGAGGATCTTAGGGTTGGATAAAAAAGCTGATGAAGCAAGTTCGTATCCTGTGCTTATTTTCCAACTTCATCTGAAATTGTTATAAAATACATTAAAAAAATTATTTTTCAACAAAAACACTAACAGAAACTGAAGGGGGCCTCGGTTAGTTCCTACGAGGTAATATATCCTTTGGACAGATATGTGTCTGTGCCCATTGTGCCCCCTCCATTAAGCGCCCCCTGGGGAATGCCCAGGTACAGCCTCTGGAAAGGATTGGAATGCTTTTGGGCACCAACAGCCCTCAGAAAATCCCATGGCTTTCATGACAGTTCCCTTGCATTCCCATGGCTGCTGTGTCAGACACGATGTAAAAGTTAGCCTCCAATATGGGGTCCCTGGCCTTATAAAATGTACACCCTAAGCTTCAAGAGTTTTCTGGAATGCAAGCAGGAGATGCTGAGCTGTTCTGAGCTCTTTGGGTTTGGCATGGGGGAACCTGAGGGGTGTGCTGTGAGCGGCTGTGGTTCCAGCTCAGCCTCCGGGTCTGGAAGCCATTGTGATTGGGGTCTGTTCTGGATCTGACGGGCAGATGAGTGTGTCTGGCCTCTGGGTCCCTTGCTGAGGTGCAAAGAGGAAAACCCTCACTCCTGTTTCCTATCACAGTCAGGGGATTTGTGTTCAGGCTGAGGAAATCCCGTGATCTTCCAAAAGGAGCACGCATCACGGGGACTGGGGGATGAAGCCAAGCCGAGTGGGGGCGAGGCCTGGCTGATGACCTCCCTTCTACTCCCCTCTTCTCCCGAGGAGGAGCCGGCCAGACAGCAGCCCCCTAGTTTCTCTTCCCTCTTATCTTTTCCTCTTATCGTTCGCATCTGCATCTCACTCACATGTTGAGCTAGCTAATGGTAAGACTAACTGCATAATTTCCCAGCTGACTTCAGATGGAGGAAAGTAATGCCCTTGTGAGGGAAATTTGCCCAGGCAACCAGGAGTAAGATGGATTCTGCAGTCTGCGTTTAGCCAGTTGTATGACAAATAGCCGAGCCTCTGTAGAGAGCCTCGGGACTCCTCTGTACTTCTCTTCCTCTCCTTTTCCTTCAAAAGGGCCAGACAATCCCCCACGGGCTGTAGAGGGCAAGGTGGGCATCCTTCAGAGTTAACTCCTTCCCTGGGTCATTCCTTCACCAACCTCCCAACATCCTTGACAGAGGGTCTCCACCCCCTGCTTCTCCCACCACCCAGCCTCCCTGCAGACCGCCCTTGACTGGACCTCAGTGCCAAAGTCCTCCTGTCCAGTATCTCTAAGTCTCATGGGCTGGCTTCCCTGGGGGAAGAGACTCTGGGACAGAGATTTACATGCTAGTGGTTTATTGGGGAGTGCGCTTGGGAACGATAGTGTCAGGGAGGGAGACAAGAAGGCTCACGCATGACGACGAGCGGTGGCCGTCAGCACAGAGGCCTCAGCCCATCCCAGAGGGAGCTCTGAGGCTGAGTTGGCCCTCAAAGGGCCAAGACTGTGCACCTCTGCATCGTCCACTCGTTGGATGCAGTTTTTCCTGGGATGAGGACATAACCTTGGGCAAAGTAGCTCCTTTTGGGTGATGGCACTTCCCGGGGAGGGACTCAGTTGCCCCCCCATCAGCAGGCAACAGTCCTGGCAGCCAGGAGAACGAGGGTGTGTGTTCTGAAGGGAAGCCTGGCAGCGTTGCCTGCTAGGATGCAGAGAAATGGGAGGATGAGCTGGGCCTCCAGTTTCCACTGCTCCAGGCCAATCCCTTGGAGTTGACCTGACCTGTCAGGAGGCAGGGCCAGGGGAGAGGAGGAGGGTCTCCAGGGAGCCCCACCAGTGGCTGGAAAAGAACAAGCACTGGCTGAGAGCTGCTGGGCAGGCCTGGCCTGCAGAAGATGAACTGGCTGCCATCTTGGGGATGGAGTCCAAATGACCTGCCTTAAGCCCAAGTGGGTCCAACACAGCCAAGTAATTTGTCTGAGAAAAGCCCCTAATTGGGAGCTAGTTCTGGGATGGCCTCAAGCTCTGCCACCCTGCTGGATTCCCAAAGGTTATTGCAACAGGTAACCAATACCCTGCTTTGAGCATCCTGGTGTATGTCATTTGCAAAGCATGGCAGACTCATGGGACCCCAGGAGGAGAATATCTGAGAAGTATTCTGACCAAAGCTAGGAGCGATGTCTGCCTATCTTTTTACATTTCTTATATGTATTTATCTTCTCTCTCCCAATAACTTGAGTTATCCAAGTCACCTAATCAGGTCCAATTTGGTTCTCTGCTATCTGTTCACCCCCTTGACATCATTGCCACGTCTTTGTTTTTCCATCTCATTTGGGAGGAGGGACAGTGGGTGGTGGTCGAGGAGAGGCTGTGGGGGAATGGAATGAGAGAGAAGTCCTGCTCTCTGCCACTATCCACCCTTCTCTAGGCTGAGTGGAGGATGGTTGGCGGAGACGGGTGAAGGTTCCGGGCTTGCATGGCCCAGCCAGTGTAACTGCCAGCACCCTATTACCCCTCTCCCCTACACTCCTATGCAGAATTGGCTATAACACCAGCTTGTCACTATTCCCCAGCCAACCTCAGACTGTGGGCTGATGCAACTGCAGCCTGTGACACAGTTAGCCAGACTCTGGCAGCAGTATTTCAAATGTGACAAGGGTGAAATACTGCCCCAATGGTCTAGAAGGGTCTGTGCCATCAACAAAGCACCATTAGGATAACAGGAAGGCGCCCAAAAGCCAGGCGTAGGGTAAACAGGAAAGATCTCTGTCTCCCTCTCCCCTTCAGGAAAGAGAGGGAGATTTTAACCCTCCAGCGCTCGGCGAATTTCCTCAGCAATACTGATCAGGGCCATTGCAGGGTCCCTACCCCCATCAGACCCAGGAGGGGCAGGAGCAGCTCTGGGTTGGAAGGCTGCCTGCCCAGCCAGGTGAGGGGTGGTGCCTGGACCTGTCACCAGGTGGTTTCTTATGTGCTGGGGAAGCAGCATGTGGAGCTGGGAGTGATGTAGGAATCTTATGATGGATTTTTGATTTTTCAAAACTACTGGTTTTTCTTCATTTTTCATTCCAGCTGCATCAATCAAACATCTAAATACTCACATGGCACGTGTTGACTGAAAACCCATTAACCGCAACACTCTCTGGAAAACCCTTGCTCTCTTCTCACATGGCTTCTTCTTCCCATAAGGGTAGAAGAATATATCTTCTTCTTCTAAGAAGAATATATCTTCTAAGAAGATATCTCTTCTCCGCAGAGATATCCCTTCAAGACCCACCTCTCTCTCAAAGCCTTCGCTGCTCACTTCTGCTCATTGGTTGTGATTTTCCCTTCATCTCTCCTTCCCCCCGCACCACATTCCCAGCCCTCTCCACCCCACCTCAAGATCCCTCAGATCTATTCCCTTCTCTCCAGCCTAGTTGAGGCTCTCACCATCTCTTGCTCTTCCTGCCTTTTGTCTTTTCCCCTTCAATCTATTCTCCTAGCTGCAGCGTTCATTCCAAAAGACAAATATGATCATGTCATTGAATGGTCTAAACACTTCTATAATAGCTACCATTTATTGAATGCTTGCTGCATGCCAGGCTCTGTTCTAAGTGCTCTATGTGTAAAAGTCTTCTACATATCACGATAAACTATGAAGCAGGCATTATTTCTCCCATTTCACAGATGAAGAAAATAAGGCTCAGAGAGTTTAAGCAATCTGCCCAAGGTCACACAGCTATTAAGTGGTAGAGCAAGCATTTGAACCTAGGTAAACAGACTTCAAATACTACCCTCTCGAGCAATGTACTGAATTATATGGCTCCACAATGACTCTCATCAGCTCTCAGAATAAAGTCCAAACTCCTCAGCAGTCAAGGTCCCTCATTTTAGACTCATCCCTTTTCATTTGCCGACCTGTACCCTTTACTCCACCCCTGAGTGATGTGCTGGTAAATGTTTAACAATGGGCTCTCTGGAAAAGAAAGCCCTGATATGTAGCATTTGCAGATCTCCATCGTGTAAGTGCCCCCACCATGGCCGATTTCAAGCTGTGACTATGACATCACTGAATGAGGAGTTGGGAAGAGATGCACGCAGTCAGCTGGCAGGAGCAGGCTCCAGGCTCAGGCACACCGCAGGCTCCACCCACTTCTATCACCCACCATGACTCTGCCCAGCAAGGGCAGTGTGCCTTGGACCACCCATCCACCTGATCACTGACCCACGGCTCATGTGTAGATCTGGAAAGTGCCAGTGAAAGTCCACATTCATTTCCTCTTGTTCACCACCCACCTCTGGCAGTCTGAGGGCAGGGCTGAGAACACCAACTAGGCCACGAAGGCTGATGCCCATCCTTCAGACAGACACCTGTCCCCTGCTTACCACAGCAGGTGTGACCTACCACAGCCCCTGCCCTGCACCCAGAACACGCCATCCACAGCAGTTACGCCTTACCCCTAAGAGGTAATGCATCACTACTACCCTATCTGTGCTCTGTCCAGAGACATCCTGGGCTGTTGGCTGTGGACATCCATCCTCAGCCTCTCCCCTTCTCAGTCCACCCACACTTCCAGGGCCCCATCTCTTCTCCTTATTTCATGTGATAATGGCCCCCAAATAAGGATGTCACTGACCCTTTACTCAGGTGTCCCCCAGGCACCTCCCACTCAGTAGCTCTCACTGATCTTCCTGATCCACAGACCCAGTCCTTACTCTGTAATCTCATCCTCTGTGACTCAAACCCTAGGTCCCATGTACCAGTCCTCTGGGGCAAGTGTCCTCCCAGCTGTGGCACATGTGTAGATCTCCCGTCCAAGCAAGAACTCATGCATAAGCCAAGCAGCTCCCAGGATGGCCGTCCCTGCTCAGAGGCTGGAGAATCTTCCAGTCAGGCATGAGCTAGAACAGACGTCCTGGGGGATATTCCTAGGGAAAGTGGTTTTAGGTGTTTCCTCCCAGCTCCTAATTAACGACCAGGTAGTTTACCCAAGGTGAATAATTGCTTTCCCTTCATGTGTCCAGTTTACCCAAGTTGAATAATTGCTTTCCCTTCATTTGTCCCTGGTGCAAAGTGCAATATCCCACGGGACACTGGGTGTGGCTCAGGAGTGACATTTTCTTGTTAACTAAATATTTAATATGGTATCACTACATAAATCATAGACACCATATAAGAATGCCAGTTTCCACATGTTTATGACTGAAGGTTAATACTTCCCACTGGGACCACAGCAAACTTCCCCATTCTTGTGATTCTGAATCTTGTGGTTCGTGGGGCCATCTCTGTGATCAACCAGTGAGCATCTTTAAATGCGGTGCCAGTTCACAGAGATGTATGGGGCAGCAGGTCAAACACAAAGAAAGTTTACTCAGGGGAGGTTCTAGCTTCACAGCTGGGCCATCAAACAGCCATGGTGACCCCTCCAGACCAATGCAGAATCACTTGAGTCAGTGAACTAAAAGCACTTCAGAGAAGTGAAGATTTGGAACAAATGTATGAGGTGGCACTAAGTGTCTGTGTTGTGTGTTGTGTGTTGTGTGTGTGTGTTGTGTTGTGTGTGTGTGTGTTGTGTTGTGTGTGTGTGTGTTGTGTTGTGTGTGTGTGTTGTGTTGTGGGGTATGTGTATGTGTGTGTGTGTGTGTGTGTGTGTGTGTGTGTGTGTGTGTGTATAGAAGGGCGACTGCTCTGGGCAATTTCAGAGATGGTGCTGATAATGACCAGGCTGCCAGATGCCTTTCCAACCAGACTCAGACGTGAGAGTGCCCAGGAGGTGGGCAGTCAGAACTCTCCAAAGATTCATCTGCCCAGACAAATTTTCTTTCTGACTATAGCAACACTGGTCACTTCTGCTGCCTGGGCCACCAACCTCTGTCCAAAGAAAGTCCTGGCTTCAGGGTGCACCCAGCCTGAGGCTGAGCACACCTGCCTGCCCACACTTCACTCTTGACCCCTTTTTCCTCATCAGAGCCCTCTTCAAGTTGTTTAGAGGACCACAGGGTCTCCTCCATTTGGAGGGTATCAGCTGTAATCTTGCTGTGATAAACGGATTGTGCTGGATCTTTCTAAGTCTATCTGTTGGAGGTTTCCAGGGAATTTTTCTAGGGCTTATCTGATTAACTGGGGCCAATTCACTAAGCTCCCAAGTAATGGAATCTGCTTTGAGCTTCAAGACATTGAAACAAAGACATGTAGACAAAGATGGCTGAGATAAAAATTCCTAGTACAACAAAGGCTATGTTGTAGAGACAGAGAAAGACCTTAGGACAGAATCTATAGCCACAGGGGTGGGTGAGGACCAGGTACCTCAATCCTAAATGGCACATGTGTGACGGAGTGAGAGGCCTCCTTTTCTATCTAACTAGCTGGCACATCATTGTTTTTGGAGCACTCAGCTGATTTTGAATCTAGTACAAGACTACCAAGAGCTATCAAGAACTAAGGAAGAGCCACACAGGGTGGAAACTGGGCAAAAGGTAAGTGAGGTTAGGAGAAAGAATTTTTGCTGTATAAGAGTTTATACTTTTTGAGGTTTGAACCATATAAATGTATTACTCCTTTATAAAATTAAATGAAAACAAATTCATATAAAGTTTGATTTACTCTGCTCTTTTGAAAAAATAAATATAACATCCAATACAACATTTCAAGTAGGCAGCTCTTCTGAAATTAGAGGTTGCAAAAGTACATATTTCTAGGTGTGGAAAACACCATTCATCAAGGAGCTCCGAGACCCTTCACTTGTGCTCTGCCTTAGTCTAGAGACAGGGACGTCATGGGGCTGGCACCCTTCAGGATTAGCTGAGGTCACACTCAGTGACAATCAACAGGACAGGTGGGGGCTTCCCCGGTGGCGCAGTGGTTGAGAGTCCGCCTGCCGATGCAGGGGACACGGGTTCGTGCCCCGGTCTGGGAAGATCCCACATGCTGCAGAGCAGCTAGGCCCGTGAGCCATGGCCGCTGAGCCTGCGCGTCCAGAGCCTGTGCTCCACAACAGGAGAGGCCACAACAGTGAGAAGCCCGCATACCACAAAAAAACCCCAAAAAACAAAAACAAACAAACAAACAAAAACAGGACAGGTGGGACTAGGTGGTGAGCAGGTGGCTAAGGTTATAGCATCAGAGTCGACGCCAGGGCAGTGATTAATGACCCTATTGGCAGAGAGGAGGGTCTCTGGAGAAGCCAAGTGCCAAGGAGGGAGCCCCTGCCCAAAAGGTGAGAGAGGCAGGAGGGATGGGAATAGCCACCAAAAAGCAGATGTGCAGACAGAAGGAAACTAAAGAGAGGAATCCATGCCAAAGCATGATGTAAGTGAAGAAAGAAAGTTTCACCCTGGTGGGTTTCAGCTGAAAAACGCAATGTAGAAACCTACACAGCCCACAGGAGCAAATCAGCAAATCAGAGAGGCCCCGGCTACACAGACTGAGCTGGAAGACATCTAGGGGAGAAGCCAGGAAAAACCCCATCGCCAGGGGAAAGAGGGGGATGTGCCGAAGCTTGGAACGTGGAGAAGTTAAAATACAGCTGAAGTGTGATCTGAGCACCCAGAGGGAGGCTGCATAAACAAAGTAAGGGGAGACTGTGTAGAGGAGAAAAGTTTACTCTAAAAAGTCAGCAGCAATGAGAGATTTGATTTCAGCTACAGCCATCCCAGAACCCCTATGGGGAGGTAGAGATAGGGCAGCTCAGAGGAAGGAAGGCCAGAAGGGCTCTCTGGGGCCTCTCCTTTCATGGGGATAAGGTATCTGGCGGCCTCCAGAACGGGGCCCTGCATGGGAGACAAGCAGGTTTCCCCTGAGCCATAAAATCCCTCCTCTGGGCTCCCGGGGGGCACCAGTGTGCAGTAGGTTGCCCAAGGGTACCGAACAGTTACAGATGAAAACAATCCCTTTTAGCCCAAAGGCCATCCTCTCTCTCCCTGTTCAAGGACAGAGGGCTGCAAGACCTGAGATCTGGGTGTTACCACACTGGTCCCCAGGGACCTTTAAGCACTGGCTCAGAAAAGCCCTGGAGTGTCCAGGGCTCTGTGGGGTAAGGTCAGTGCACACACTTCCAAGATAAGCAAAGAAAGCCGGCTCTATAATTTCCTAACACCGAGGGAGGAAACAGAACGAGCACAGACTAGATACCTTCCCGAAAAGCACAGCTGGCAAGCACACCCACACTGTGAGGTTGCAACTCCCTGAACTAATTAAAAGGCAGAGCAATGAGAATGTCTGGATTGCTGCATAAGCATCTCTTGGGGAAAATACGTTTATGGTATTGCATACCCAGGGTCCCCCTTCACATCCAAGAACCAAGTCAGACACAGGTGATTACAGTTTAGAGCTGGAAACGTACATAGGGATGTGTGAGTGTGAGTGAGTGAACGAGAGAGTGTGTGTGTGTGTGATGGGTGGATAAGAGCACAGGCAGAGAGAGTTCCTCTGTGTGATGGGAGATAGTCAAGGCAGGCTACCATCTTCCTTCTGATTTCCCTTAAGGACAGAACAATAGGCAAAGGGCTCAAGTGGTACCACAAAGGAACTGATGTGGCCATTAACCTCCAACCTATAAGGGGGCATTTTAGCATTTCAGTCTCTAGGAGGTGTTTTTCTCTCTCCTTTCTAAGTTTAAACACTTATTGTTTGAGTCTAACCCTGCTTTGAGCCAGAATGGGCCAAATCAATATTAAGAGTTTTTTTCCTGCTTTTTGTGAATCTATGAAGAGGACAATTATTTCTTATTCTTTCCTGATAACACTCTTATCAGGTTTGGAAAATTCTCCTGGTGCTGAAATCCTGAAGCACATTCATATCTGTAGATTGGGGGACCCAGAGGGAGCCTAGCTGGCAGGGTCCCTTCAGGAGCTCTGTCTACCTCAAGGGCCACCAGGAGAGTTATTTGATGTGCGTGTTGGGAATGTAGCTGAGCTGCAGGATGCCAGATAAACTCGGACATCAAAAAAGAGAACAGAGGCAGCGTGTCCCTCATCTCTTCCCTGGGGAGGGCCCTGGTGGAGATTGAACTTTATCCTGAGACAGTGAAGGATCGCACTGTCCAGGCTTATGAGAAAGAAAGACTTTTGAGCAAGATACTGGGAGGTGTCTTAACTGACCCTTAGCCCAGACTCCACTGGGAATCGATGCCAAGTCTTTGGCGAAGAAGATTCTAAGTTGGAATAGCAAGAGAGCCCTTTGAGGCATCTAACAGAAGAGCTATGACTTTGGTGGGGGAGAACCTGCCCCATCCCAGGTGGGTACCAGAAAGGGGGTGCAGCATCAGCACCAGCAGAGGTGGTGATGGTTGATGCAGGTCACCTACAGAGTGGAGTGTGGCTCTGATCCCAGCCTCGGGAAAACCTGAATGGTCACTAAAAACTGTATGAGGCCCCTGGGACTCTGTCACGTGAAAGCTGGGCTGTGCCTTCAGTGGGCTTGGAGTTTCAGTGACTCCACCGGGAGGGAGCTCAGTGTCTAAGACATATTCGTTGCCACTGTGTTGCCCCTTTATGACTGTGTCCCTCATGCAGGCATCCGGTGGGGAGGTATGTTATACATAAGTTGGCATGTAAACTGGCAACATCCCTGGGAACACATCAGAAGGTATGAATTACCTGTCTTCAGAGAAAAAGAAACTAATGATTCAAAGGTTATCAACAATTTATCCAAACTCTCTTTTGTGGGAAGACTACCCATAAGCAGAGAATTATTGGGGAGGGAGGAAGGACATGGAGCTGTGTGTGCAAACCCCACCACACCCTCATTTTTCTAGAGAATTAACAAATTGTCTTAGGGCTGCAGACCGCAGCAGATGAGCTCCAGCTGTGTGCTCACCCCCCCATTTGGTTCTTCTTTGCCAATGGTTGTCATCTCTGGTCCCTTTCACCCTGCCCAGGCTCTCAGCAGAAGCTCTGAGGAACTTCTGAGGCTGTGCAGAGAAGAGCTGAAGACCACTGCCCTATGCCTTTAGCACTGGAATGAGAAATCAACTGTCTTTATTCCAAGTCCTGTCCTCAACTAATGTCAATAACACTAGGTAATGTTTATTAAGTACTCAATATACCCATGTTCTGTATTCTCATTTTATCCTTATGACTCTATAAGGCTAGTTCTATTATAATATCCACTTTATAGATGAGGAAACTGAGTAATTCGCAGAAAGAGGAAGTGATTTGTCTGAGGTTACACAGGCAATCTAGTTCCAGAGCCCATCTCCACAGCCACTCTGCCATGACTGTATTCTTGAACTTCAGATATGGGATGAAGGCAAAATGGTAAGAAACATGAAACTTCTTGGGCCAACTTGGCTCATGGAGTCATCAGGGACCTGGAAAAGCTATTTGCTTTAATGACTCAGACTTGGGAATTCTGTTTCCTATTAAGATTCTGCCTCTTGGTATCCTGCAAAAACTAGAGCAGATTATATAACTTCTCGATATACCCATTTCCTTTCCCGGTGGAACAGCTAAGTGGACTACACATCATGGGTGGATTTGGAATAGGTAAAATACTCTGAAGCTGCTAAAGAAGAGAAGTCAGGAATCAGAATGTCTGTTCAGCTTTGTAAATTGTGTGGTGTTTTGGCCTAGATGAGAGAATCACAAACTTTTAGAACTTTTAGAGCTTGCAGATCATAGAATCCATGTCCTGCAGGACCTTCAATATTATTGGGGTGAATGCCTCACCCAACACAAGTATCCTTCTAACCACACTCCTGAGACAGTGCTGGGGCCCTTCAGGGCCAGGAGGCTCTTTAGGTCACCAGGAAGCCATCCCTTGTCTGCAAGGCATCCTTCTTCTGCCAAACGTACCCAGACATAGCACACCCTCGTGGTCTCCATCGCTGCTTCTTACGTCGCACCATGTCGGCCTCCCTCCCGCCAGAGTCTAACCCTGCCCTCTGGAGAGCCTAGAGTAAATCATATCCCACTCTTCCATGGCAGCCCTTGACACGAAGGTGAGCTGTGATGCCTCTCCTGGTGCTCCCTTTTCAAGCTAAACCGTTTCAGCTTCTACGATTGTCATTCAACCTTATTTCCACTGCCCTCACCATCTTTATTACTCTTCTCTGAATGCACTTTGGTTTGCCAGTTGCTCCCCTAGCCTTCCCTTGATTCTACAGATATTTACTGAGTGTCTTCCAGGAAGATAGTAGGTGCTGAGAATGCATAGAAAAAGCATAGTCTCTGTCTTGAGGGGCTCACTGTCTTGGGATGGGAAAGTGGAGTACTTGCAAGCAATTGCAACATGGTGCGGGAAGTGCTATGACAGGGGCAAACCCAGGGGGCGCTGAAAGCCCAGAGGGTGGGAAAGCTGACAAGTGGAGGGGTGTTTGTGTGTGTATTGGAAACTGCACTCCAGAGGGGAGAGAGAGAGAGGACCAGGGCTGGGAGCTACCTGTGGTTTGGAACTACTAGAGTCAAGGTTGTGGGTCAGTGGAGGATAAGAGATAGGCTTGAGGTCAACAGGGACCAGATCATGAAGGACATTGTATGAGGCTCTTCAGAGAGCAATAGGGAGCTACTGAAGGTTTGTAAGCAGGAGAGTGACACAATCAAATTTAGGTTTTTAAGAACAATCACTCTACATTGGAGAGAGTATTGGAAGCAGCTGTGAGGCTGGAGGTGGGTGATTCCACTGCCAGATCAGAACAGAGCACAGCAGGTCTCTAACCTTATTCTGGCAGCTGAGATTCTATGGATGCTGCCTGAAATTGTGAGCTATACTTGTGGCCACAGCTCACTCTTGTTTCACATTCAGGGGCAAATAAACCTTCTCTGTAGGAATAGCAGTGTTAGCTTTTTCCCAGCATCTATCTCTGCAACCAATTGTTTTAAATTTAATCTCATCAATTTCAGCCCCTCCTTTCAGGTTATTGAAATCTTTGTGCATCGTGATTCAACCCCTTCGTTTTTACTTAAGGGGAAATACTGAAGGATTTGCCATAGGGCATGTGAGATAATCAGTGGTAGAAGCAATGCTGAATCCAGGTGTCCTGACCCCTAAACCAGGCACCCTGTTATTCTGCCTCTCTAAGAAATTGATCTGTTTAGAGGAACTAGAACCAAGATTGACTAGCAGCAGCTTACTTGGAAGAACAGGTCTTAGCTTACAGACCCCAAAGTCAGGAAAGGGGGACCCTATACCCCTTTCCAGTATTTCTTCTTGTTGACAGAAAAAAATCCCTGAGTTAGAATCTACAATCAGCAGGGATGGCATTACAGGTCTTCAGGCAGCTGAAGGTCACAGCTATTCAAACCCAATCATCGAGGCACTTGACAATGTCAAAAAGCTTGAAAGAATTTCATAGGGTGAAAAAAAAAAATCTTACAAGCTAATGAATGCTTAACAAAAGGTTCTCTATGGATCTAAACTAGTTCAGAACGTAAAAGTTGTTCAGAGAGACTGGACAGGTGATGGGAAATGGGGCACCCCTGCGGAGGAGTGGGAGTGGGGCAGGGGGCCGGCAAACAGAAAGCTTCCCTGGACGGATGCCTAGAGAATCAGGCTCTTTCTCAGTTAGGACCTAATCCTCCGGGTCTCCAACCGGCTTCTCACCATAGCCCCATGAAACCTGGAGACTGGTTTCCCCTGGGCCCTGCTCATTAAAGTCTCTGACCCTCAGTCCTGGGAATCGGCACAGACTGTGTGCAGGGCCCTGTGCCCAGGATGACCAGCGTTTCCTAGGTCAGTCCATCCGCCACCCAGCACCACACCTTCATTAGCCCTTTTCCTCTTTGTTTACTTTTCCTTGATGTTCATGCTTAAATTTTTTTTTTTAAACAGAGCAGACCTCTACTTCTAACCAGCTCATCCTGCATCTCCTCTGGCAAACTCATAGGACCTCCATCCTTTCCCGAGACTCAACCCTTTTGCCATACCCATCACCTCATTCCTCACTTGAATCCCCACCTGAAGTTGCACGAGTGCAATGCTTTCCCAGTATCCTCTGTTCTGAAGTCAAATGCCATTATGGAAACATCAGACTTGTCAGATGAGCAAGTATTTTTATTGATGCCTTCCCAATAAGCATACGCTTGTCTTTGAATCACTGTGGACTGGCCAAATTTCACCAAGGTAATTTAGAGCAATGAGGAGAAACTCCAAAATACACTCTTCAGGGAGAGACTGTAAATAAATCTTTATCTACTTTTCATGTAACAGGCACCATAAGCATTGTTTTAAGAGGAGAAACAAATCAAGTCATATGCATGTTGCTCTGAGCCCTGGTCCTTACCGTCCAAGCTGGAAAGGAAGCCCCACAGCCTGAACTGAGACCATGACCATCTCCCCAACTCTTTCCCTGTGGTCATCAAAGCCCTCCTCAGTGAAGCCGCGGCCTGAACTTATCCGGTTTGAGATCGGGTAGCAAGAGATTCACTAAAGCCGTCATGTTTTTTAAAGAGCATTTTCTATAGCGTTCTGTCTGGTTTCTCACACATCTTCGATGACACATGAAAAGCTTTGTCGAAGTGAAATGTATTTGTCCGTGTGCAGGTTACTCAAATTGCCTCTCTTCCTTGCCAGGAAATTCCGATATCTGGCAAGAGATGCCCACATAAAGTCCCACACAGCAGAAAAGAAAAGCCTCGCTGACACAGAGGACTTCCAGAGGATTAAACACAAGCCACAGTTTTTAATTTTTTTTAAAGGATAAGGTAAAATAAAAGCTTACTTCACTCACCCACTCAGCATGCCGCCTTTCAGGGAGGACACATCACTGACTGCTCTTGGCCATCGGAGACATTGGCCACACTAGCAATTTAGTGTCTTAACTTTAAACATACCACCAACTGAACAACTGCTGCATCCAGGTGAGTCTGAGTTTAACATGCCTCAGCCCCAGACTCCTCCAAAGCCAGCGCACTTACCTAATGACATGGTGCTGATGGGGCATCAGACATGGGGGACTCAGGGGGCATCTGTTTTCAACCACAGAGCTGGGGGTGCTGGCGTCTCCCCTCCTTGGGAGCGGGGTGCAGTCCTGACCGCCCAGCCTCCAGCTGCCCAGCGGCTGGGGAATCACAAGGTGATATGGTCAGGTCCAGACGGTTTGCCGCGTGATTGCTTCATACCACAGGGTGCTTCCTGCCCCGAGCTAAAAGAATGAAGGAGGGGTTTTCTTCAGAAATGCAGCTTTTCGACAAAATTCCTTTTCTCTGTGTGTACAAGAAGGTGCATTGCAACTTTATCTGTAAGAGGAAATAACTGGGAAAAAAATGCTTGCCGACTGGGGACTGAAATAAATGATGGTATTTCCATATAGTGCAATTAAAAAAAAAAGAGGACAATCTGTCTTTGCTGCTAAGGTCTCTAATGTGTACTGCAGAGTGAAAAAAAAAAACATCAGATGGTACTTGCAGTAAGGTCCAAATTGAGTTTATTTTGTACATGCTTAGAAAAAATGTGTAGAGCAATTCACAAGAAACTTGGAATAGTGGAGGCCTTGAGGAGTAGAACTGGGGCAGGAGGAGTGATCTTACTTTTTGGCTCTTTTTTTAGATTGTCTTTTTTACCTTGTGTATGCACATAGTACTTTTAAAATAAAAGGAATTTTTAAAAATTCCTTTCTTGCCTAATGAAAAGTATTTTTTCAGCTACACAGGAGCCTCCAATAAACAAAACTAAACTTCTCCATCATCAATCAAGCTGCAGGGGATGACTGTGAAAAGAGAAACTCAATATCCTAGAAAAGAATATTGAACAGTAAATCTCAGTGAGTTTGGGGAAGGGAGAGGTCTTCAGAAAATAGATTCTGATACTGCTCCAAGTGGAGAAACACTGAATTAAATATACTGCATCTTATTTTTATAACTTTATATGATAGAAAATTTTAGCATATAAAGTAAATAGTATAGTGAACTCTCATGTACCCAACATCAAGCTTCATTAATTTACATGGCTAATCCTGCTTCACGCCTAACCCATCTCCCACTCTCCTGCCACCTGCCAAACATCATGTCATTTTATCTGAGGGTATGTATTCTTATGAGTTAAGAATGCTCTCTTTTTTAAACGTTACCACCATACCATTAAGATATGTATTTTTAATTTTTAAAAATTTATTTTATTGAAATATAGTTGATTTACAATGTTGTGTTAATGTCTGTTGTACAGCAAAGTGATTCAGTTACACACACACACACACACACACACACACGCACACACATATATATATATATATACATTCTTTTTCATATTCTTTTCCATTACGGTTTATCACAGGATATTGAATATAGTTCCCCATGCTATATAGTAGAACCTCATTTAAAGATATGTTTTAAAAACTTGTCAATAATCTCTCTATATCATTACATATCTAGTAAGTATTCAAATTTCCAAACAAGAGTTATACAGGGTATTTGGTTGCTATGTCTACTATGTCTATACTATGTTCTCTCTCTGTTTTTTCCTTGCAGTTTATTTGTTGAGGAAACCAGGTCATTTGTCCTGTAGAATTTCCCACATTCTGGACTTTGCTGATTATATACCTGTGGAGTTTTTTAGCATGCTCTTCAGTCCCTCCTTTTTTCTGTAAATTGGTAGTTAGATCTAGACTTGGTTTGATTTGTGTCTAGTTCTTTGGCCATAATAGATAATGTCTTGTGTCTTTCTGGGATCCTAGCTGCCCTTGATGATTATGATTGATTGAATTGTTTTCCCCCCAAAAAAGATACGTTGAAGTCCTAAACTTCATGCCCATAGATGTAATGGGGCTAAAATGAAACCCATCCTAATCCAGACTCTATTAGAGGAGAAACATTTGAACACAGAGAGACTCAGGGAGAAGATGTTCATGTGACCACAAAGGCAGGAATTGGAATGTTGTATCTACAGGCCAGGGAATGCCAAGGTTTGCCAACAAACAGCAGAAGTTAGAAATGGAAAGGAGGGATCCTCTCCTAGAGTTTCAGAGGGAGCATCTTCCTGCCAAGCCCTTGATTTTAGACTCTAGACTCCAGGACTATGAGACATTAAATTTCTTTTTTAAGCTACCCAGTTTGTGGTTCTTTGTTATGGCAGCCATAGGAAACTAATACTTTTATCTTTGCCTAGAATCATTATTTCTTTTAGGACTTGTCAAATGATGACATTCCTTAATTATTAGCTGGAATTCTTCTATAAAAAGAAACATCTCCTCCACTACTATTTGGTTACTCTGAAGTTCAATTCATATGGCAAATGTAGAAAACAGGTTTACTTGCCTGTTTTCAGAACAATTAAGTTGGTTTGCCAATATCATCCAACGATGGTTTTAGGATTATTTTTCTTAGCATGATTATAAACTTGTGAATTTTCAACACGATTCACACGTTTCAATTCTTTTCAGTTTTTCGTGTTTAAATTGTCCCATTTGTGGCTAGTTAGAGCCTTGACAAGTTGGCTCTGAGTCCTTTTGACATGACCCCAGGAACTTCAAGTATGTTGTGATGCTCCAGGCTGATCATGTGCATTTCCTGCCTCAGACCAGAACCATCCATTTCCCTAAGAAGCCCTGGTTCCATTTAGTGGGAAATAGTATTAAGAGACTATAAACTGGCACTAGACTATAAACTCACACATTCCATGTGACTGATCATTGTTTCCAGGCCTTTTCAGTGGACAGAACTAGGAAATAGATTTTCAAAATAAGAAAATGTATCAACAGTTCATACTAATATTTTCCATTCAAATTTGAGATTATAAAATGTTTACTACATTTTTTAATTCTATATTTGCATCTCTGTCTCTTATGGTAAAATTCCTGGTTTCTATTAACATTAGCATAATTACTTATTTGCTTATTTTGTATCTAGCTAATAATTTCAGAATAATAACACCAATATTATTACTAACAACATGAATATTGAAAAGTTTAAGACTTTTTTTTGGAGTTCTTCTTGCCTTAGGATTTCTCCCACTAGGATGTACTACAATTTCCTCTGTTAAAAATCTCTTGAAATAATTCCCCTCTGTGTGGTTGGCCACAAACTCAATATATAGTTAAAAATATTTTGTTTTATTTTGATTTTAGGGAATTGCCTTTTTTCAATTTTGATTTAATTTAGTCTAAATTTTTATGTAAATTATTCCCATGAGTCCAAAATCAAACAGAATCTAGCTTTTAACCCTGTCGCTTCCTAGTTTCCTCCATCCCTCTGTAGATAACCATTTAAAAATTGTGATTTATTCTTCTATTGGTTTTTGTAAATGAGGCAAAAATCACTGTCTTTATTCTTTAATGTCAACAAGGACTTTATTGAAGTGACTTTACACGTAAGTGAACAGCTTGGAGGATTTTGACAAACATACACACCCACACAAGTGGATCAGGATAAAATATATTTCCATTGCCCCAGAAGGTTACCTTGTCCCCACTCCAAGAGTCAAGTCCTATCCCAGAAATAGCTACTATTCTGATTTCTACACCAGAGATTAGTTTTGTTTATTCTTGACTTTTACATAAATGGAACCAACCATTATGAGTGTACTCTTTTGTATCTGGTTCAGTTAATATAACATGTTTGAGAGTTATCCATGCTGTTGTATATTTCATTATTTTAAATTGTAAAATAGTATTTCACTGCATGAATACAGCATGATTTGTTTATCCTTTCATTGGTTGGTGGACAGCTGGATCGTTTCTAGTTTTTGTCTATTATGAATAAAGATGCTAAGAACTTTCTCAGAGAAGTCATCTTTTTGTGGATATAAGCATTCATGTCTCTTGGGTGTGTACTTGGATGTGGAACTGCTGGGTCATAGGCAGTGGTGGTCTGGAGCCAGCTTGTACAGCTTGGGGTTGGTTATGAGCATTTCTTCCCAACTTTACTTTCAGTGACTTCCCATTGGTAGCTTGAAATCAGCCAAGGGGGAAATATTTATGCCACAGAAACAGGCAAATGCTATAAATCAGGACTTCCTTCTCCTCTACCTCCAAAGCCAATTGTTAAACATTTAGAAGCACACTACTAGCTACAAGGAAAGTATATATTTAAATTTATTAGAACTACCAATTTCCAAAATGGTTGTACCATTTTATATTCCCACCAGAAGTGCATAAGTGTTCCTATTATGCCTCATCTTTGCTAGCACTTGGTATTCAACTTTGTCTTTTTAATTTTAGCCATTAGGATGGGTAGGTAGTATTTTCTTACTGTAGTTTTTATTTGTATTTTCTTGATGACTAATGATGTTCAGTATATTTTCATGTGCTTATTGGCCTTTTGATGGTTTGGTATGTTGACCCTTTGTCTTCTGACTCGACTAAATTTACTTATTAGTTCTAGTAGTTTATTTGGAGATTCGTTTAGGCAAAGGACTAAATGTCCTTGTACACAATCATATTATATGCAAATAGTTTTATTTCTTCCTTTCCAATATTTATGTCTTTTCTCTTACCTTATTGCACTTATTTTTAAAAAATAAGCACTGCATATATTTTTTTAGATAAATTTAGCATACTATACATGTTTTAATTCATCTTGCTTTTTTCCCTTAACTGCATATTTTAGAGTACTTTATGCTAGGATATAGATAGAATAGTGCTTTTTATAAAGGTATTTTACCAATTTGACAACACTCTGAAGAACTCACAAAAATTATATGTTATATGGAGATGAGGCAATAAGATCACAGATATTTATTTCTTGGGCCTTCCCTCTACTGGCTGGCTGGTTTTCTTCAGGTATAGTACTGCTGACAACTTGGCAAAGTCTAGTTATGGGAGATTAGTGATCCCTCCATCCTGATTGGGGGGTCAGAAATTTACATAAAAAACCACATCCTCCCCTGTAGTCATAGCATCCCACCCCGTGTCACCAGGCTCTCCTCAGCAACCCTACCATACATCCAACTCCATTTCATTGTTTCAGTACTCATGTTTCAAGAACATTCATCCTCCAACTACTAAGACAAGACAGAGAATTGATACTTCATCTGATTCTTGTACCCATTTCCCAAAAATGCATGTGTGAATGCAATTTGGCCTGTGAAACTTCTTGGATTTAGCATTTTATGTGTGTGTGTGTGTGTGTGTGTGTGTGTGTGTGTGTGTGTGTATCTCCATACACAGCCATTCATAGGAACAGTTTTCAATCTAGATTGCTGTAATCTTGCTGAAAAACATATGGTATTACATTTGAACTTCCAATCTTGATTGGTTGGATGCTACTCAGAAAGTATCCTCTGTCTATGCCTCTGAGCATCTTGAAAGTGGATGGAGCCATAAAGCTCTCTAGGTTTTAAATGCAAACACCCTTTAGCCCAGCAACTTCACCTATATAAGTTTTACCATGTCACAAAAATGTAGCATGTATATATTCAAGGATGTTTATTGCAACCTGATTTGTAATAGAAAAAGAAAACCTGGAAATAATCTAAATGTTGATTGGTAGAAGACTAGTTAAATTATGGTACATCCATCTAATGGAAAATTATGCAGATGTTTAAAAGAATAAAAACTATCTGAATGTACTGTTGTGACACATCCTTTAAGATAAATTAAATTTAAAAAGCAAGGTTAGGACTTCCCTGGTGGTGCAGTGGTTAAGAACCCGCCTGCCAATGCAGGGGACATGGGTTCAAACCCTGGTCCGGGAAGATCCCACATGCCTCGGAGCAACTAAGCCTGCGCCCCACAATTACTGAGCCTGTGCTCTAGAGCCCGCGAGCCACAGCTAATGAGCGCGCGTGCCTAGAGGCTGTACTCTGCAACAAGAGGAGCCACTGCAATACGAAGCCTGTGCACCACAACGAAGAGTAGCCTCCTCTCGCCACAACTAGAGAAAGCCCGTGGGCAACAACGAAGACCCAATGCAGCCAGAAATAAATAAATAAATAAATTTATATATTAAAAAAAGCAAGGTTAAAAATAACTGTTATAATACAATCACATGGGTATAAACTTGAAAGGCGCTAGATTATGGAAAAGCAGATCTGTATAGAGCTATACATGCGGGTAAAGGCACTTATTTTTCTGGAGGGATACACTATTAACTGCTACAGACGGGGGCCGGGGAAAGAGCTGAGCCTCTACCAAGAGGAGTGGGTTTCTTTGTGGTGAAGAGTCAGGTGGCTCGAGAGAGAACTGCTACCTCTAGGACCCTGCAGTACATTCACAGGTCTGTTGAACACGCACCATGTGCTGGTGCACTACTAGTCAGCGGAAGAGCACAACATACAATGAGTAGTTAGTGTGGTAGGCACTTTGTTAAGCATTTGACCTATATTGCGTCATCCTCAAAGCTACCCTAGAGACTAATATTCTCTTTCATCAGGAAACTGATCCTTCCTTGGGATCATTAACTTTCCCAGGGTCACACAGCTAATAGTGTGGGAGCTGGGATTCCAATGTGCTTGTCTCTTGTCACAGCTCTAGCTTTACCCACAACTCCCACCTCCTGCTCCGTCTCTAGGAACCTGGCCCTTCCGGTTCCTTCCCCGGCCCCACTTTTCTAGTCTCTGTGACTTGCCCTGAGACATGCTTTTACCCAACCCTTCCTTGCTCAGTTAACTCCTACCCATCCCTTGGCTTAACATTCAGATATCATTCCTCAAGGGGAGCCTTTCTGAAGGTAGCTCCTCCCCTGTTGTCCTTATGCTACCATAGAATCACATGTTCAGTTATCAGTGCTCCCCACAACCTGGGCTCTGTGGGAGAGGAGGGTGTCTGACTGTCTTAGCTATTGAAAACCACAAGTCTTTGTAATGGATCATGGTAGGGTCCCAATTTCCTGACACTAATATATCTCTTGGCCAACATGCGAAAAAGCAGTTAAGGGGGAAGGACAAGATGGGGGAAGGAGTGGTCAAAGCCAGCAGCTGAGTTTCTAGCAGTCAGATTTAATTGTATAAAACTTTGAGAGAGACAGCGTGGGCACTGAATTTCAGGCAATTCATTCTTGTATAGGAGGCAGGGTGTAGAGGGACTACCCAGGGGTTAACAGAATCAACAAAGTGGCCACAACTTCTAACTGGGAGATGAAATCCCTCAGGGCCTGTATATGGCCAGAAGGCCAGGCTGCCTGTGCTCACCATCCCCATTCATCCATACATTTGTTCACAAATATTTACTGAGCTCTGCTCTGAGCACTGAGGAAGAGGGCAGAGAACAAAAGAAAGCCCTTGACCTCAGAGGGCTTACATTCTATTTGAGATGACAGTTAACTATTAAAAAAGTATAGAAGGTGTCAGGTGGATGTAAGTGGCATGAAGAAAATAAAACAGGATAAGACAATTAGCAAGAGATATGAAGGGCTGTTTGGGCATAGGGGTCATAGAAGACCCCTCTCTGAGAGAAATCTGGGTGAAAAAGAAAGTGAGCCTCACACAAACCGAGGGGAAAGGCATCCCAGGGCAGCATTAGTCATGTTGATAGAATGTCATTAGAAACCCGAGCCTCTTCCTTCAGCTCTTGTAAGTAACTGCCTAGTATTTAAGTTGTTCAGGAAATGAGGATGCAATTAGCAACGCATGTACTCCTGGGTACAGGCACTTTGCTAAAGCACTTTCGGCCCCGGGAATGGCTTATGGCAGCCACAGTAGCCCCTTCCCACCCTTGAAGCGGCATCAGGCCTCTCATGTTCACCCTTCCCTACCTCTCCTGCCTCTAGGAAGAGAACAACCCTCCCCCAGCATTTCGTCTTGAATTTGGGGCCAGCTAATCCTGGGGTGACTCATGTTCCTGTTGCCCTTGGCCTCCACCTGAAATGCAAACCCCACAGGACACGTCTCCTTACCCTCAGCCCTGCCTTGTTTCACCGCCCTTCCTGCTGACCCCTTCTCCCACTGCTCCTGGGATTCCCTCCCATCCTTCCCCAGTGTGACCTCTGGGGCCCCACGAAAGACAGACAACACCGCAGACCTCAGACTTTCCTCCAAGTGCTCCTCCACTCCTCTGTGAAGGCTTCTCAGCCTTCCTTTACCACCTTCTCCAGGGAAGGCTGCCCATTCTCCTACTTTCTGTCCTAGTCCCCCAGTGCTCTGCTTGTCTCATCCTTTATAGAAATGAGCTTTTGTTAGGAGAAACCACTGACTGAAACCGCCCATCCTGGCCAGGTACCACAGTAACCATTTGCATGAGTTATCTTGTGACAGGAGGTCCTGGTAAGGAATGAGGAAGTAACAAGCTACCACCAACCGGAATAATTTGGGAAAGGTCAAAAGGAGAGAGGAGACACAAGTCCGTAGGTCCTACCAACCTCCCAGAATCCTCTTCGCTGGAATCCATCTTGGCTGAGTGATGCGTGTGCCACCAGGAAGGACCCTGAGGCAGAATGATTGGCCAGAGACAATGCAGAAACCAACCCCACTACCATAAAACCTGAGACTGTGAGCCACGTGGCAGAGCAGTCCTCCTGGGTCCCCTTACCCTCCTGCTCTCCACCCAGGAGCCCCTTCCCAATAAAGTCTCTAGCTTTGTCATCACGTGTGTCTCCTCAGACAATTCACGTCCGAGTGTTAGACAAGAGCTCACTCGTGGGCCCTGGAAGGAGTCCCCTTTCTGCAATTCTTTGATTTTCATGCCATCCATCTCTTCTCCCCTCTACTTTTCTGGGTCTCCCATAATCATTATTAAGGGATTGACTCAGAATGTTTCTTCCACTCCAGCCCTCATCATCACCTGGGGAAATGTCAAAATCTGGCTTATGATGCTCTTAAAACCCTGGTCTCACAATTCCTTGGCTTTTTCAAATGCAATGACTTTTACCTGCTCTCATCTCAGTCACTTATGGCCATCCAGTGATCCAAAACACAAGCACAGAGACTGGAAAAGAAAATGGAGACAGGTGAATAGGAAGCAAAGCCAAGGTAGTGGGAGCCAGGATTTTCTCTAGAAGCAGGGCTGGGAGGCACAAAACTTCACTGTGAGGGTGAGTCGGACATGCTTTACAGGTGATTTCATTTGGTTTAAAAACTTACTTGGGGGACTTCCCTGGTGGTGCAGTGGTTAAGAATACACCTGCCAATGCTGGGGACACGGGTTCCATCCCTGGTCCATCCCTACTGAGCCTGTGCTCCAGAAGCCGTGAGCCACAACTACTGGAGCCCGCGTGCCTAGAGCCCATGCTCCTCAACGAGAAGCCACCGCAATAAGAAGCCCGCACACAGCATCAAAGAGTAGCCCCTGCTTGCCACAACTAGAGAAAGCCCGCACGCAGCAATGAAGACCCAATGTGGCCAAAATAAATATACAGAAATTTATCCCCCCAAAAAGTTAAAAAAACCCCAACTTACTTGGCCTGGTCAAGAATGAAAACATTCTGGTTAATAAAATAGTTTCGTTTAAAGATACATATTAGTAAATGTACAAAAAATAATAAAATACATTGAAACCTCATTGAATATCACTTAACCATTGTTTGCTGAATAATAACATCCATTGAATTATCAGAGCACTTTTGCACATCTTATTTCATTTTGATCTCAAAACAGTCCTGTCCTGGCTCTCTGGTATGATCCTGAAATGAATCAGGCCCATTTTTTTGAAATCTAGACATCGGTACATTGGATCAACTGAGGCTGGCTTCACCAAAAAATACTCTGGGGGCCCAGGGGAGGGCTGGTGGGAAAAGAAAGGTAGCCAGCATGTGCAGAGCCATGGAGTAGAGAAGATAGACCAGTTCTGCAAGGTCCAGCTGACTGACTAATTTTCTCCTAGTCTGATGGGTCTATAACAGGGGTCAGCAAACTTTCTGTAAAGAGGTCAAAAGTAAGATAGTGAAAAAGAAATAGCATAGCTATGCTCCAGTAAAACTTTATTCATGGACACTGAAATTTGAATTTCATTTTTACACACCACAAAATATTACTTTTAAGTTTTTTCAACCATTTACAAATGTAGAAACCATTCTCAGCTCAAGGGCTACTTAGAAACATCCAGTGAACAGGACTTGGCCAATGGGCCACCGTTTGCCAACCCCTGGTCTGTGACAGTACACCCATGAAGGAACTTGGCAACTGGCATTTTGTTCATGGACTAATAGTGATAACAACAGCTGCCATTCTGAACACTTTATGCCAAATACTATGAAAATGGTTTACATACTTATTATCATTTTGTCTTCATATAATCATGCAAGTTATGCCCTCCACACTTTATAGATGATGAAAACAGGGCTCTGGGAGGATAATCTGCCAGAGATCACACAAGTAAGGCTAGGAGGTTCCCCATCTGTCTACAGAGATTATGCTCTGAACTAGTACACGTGAATGCCCCATGCTAGCTCTCCAACATACACATGTCTGGGTCTCAAGTCCCCTCACTCTACCTATCCATCCTACATCTTCCTGCTGTTTGGCTGTTTTGACTCTGGCTTTCACCTTTGTTCCCCACCTTAAGATTTATCTTCTCCTTGACCTAGCAATTATTCAGACTGGACACCAGGAAATCTGTCTCTTCAACTTTATATAAATCCATAGGTTTGGGTCAAGGAAGCTTGAGCCAGGATGAGGTGCCTTTTCTGAGGGAGATGGGAGCTGCTGGAGCCAAAAGGTGAGTTTCACCTAAAGCCCTTACAAAGTGCTGAGTGTCAAAGCCAGAAAAACCCAGACCAATGTGAAGTCAAAGGTGGGAAGATCTAGGAGGGAGGGGCACCAAAGGTCAGGTCATGAGTGGAAATGGAAGGGAAGGGAAGCAAAGTCAAGTCCAGGTTAAGTCCAAAATGGAGAGATGGGAACGATATACCATGCTCTTGGATTAGAAGAATCAATATTGTCAAAATGACTGTACTACCCAAGGTAATCTACAGATTGCAATCCTTATCAATAGCATTTTTCATATTACCAGTGGCATTTTTCACAGAACTAGAACCAAAAAAATCTCAAAATTTGTATGGTGACACAAAAGACCCTGAATAGCCAAAGCAATCTGGGGAAAGAAAAATGGAGCTGGAGAAATCAAGTTCCCTGACTTCAGACTACACTACAAAGCTACAGTAATCAAAACAGTATGGTACTGGCACAAAAACAGAAATATAGATCAATGGAACAGGACAGAAAGCCCAGAAATAAACCCATGCACCTATGGTCAATTAATCTATGACAAAGAAGGCAAGACTATACAATGGAGAAAAGACAGTCTCTTCAATAAGTGGTGCTGGGAAAACTAGACAGCTACATATAAAAAAATGAAATCAGAACATTCTTTAACATCATACACAAAAATAAACTCAAAATGGATTAAAGACCTAAACGTAAGACCAGATACTATGAAACAGAGGAAAACATAGGCAGAACACTCTTTGACATAAATTGCAGCAAGATCTTTTTTGATCCGTCTCCTAGAGTAATGGAAATAAAAGCAAAGATAAACAAATGTGACCTAATTAAACTCAAAAGCTTCTGCACAACAAAGGAAACTATAAATAAGATGAAAAGAGAATCCACAGAATGGGAGAAAATATTTGCAAATGATGCAACTGACAGGGATTACTCTCCAAAATTTACAAACAGCTCATGTGGCTCAATATCAAAAAAACAAACAACCCAATCAAAAAATGGGCAGAAGACCTAAACAGACATTTCTCCAAACAAGACATGCATATGGCCAAGAGGAACATGACAAGATGCTCAACATCACTAATTTTTTTAAAAAAATTATTTATTTTGTTTATTTATTTTTGGCTGTGTTGGGTCTTCATTGCTGTGCACAGGCTTTCTCTAGTTGTGGTGAGCGGGGGCTACTCCTAGTTGCGGTGTGCGGGCTTCTCATTGCGGTGGCTTCTCTTGCTGTGGAGCATGGGCTCTAGGCACGCAAGCTTCAGCAGTTGCAGCACACGGGCTCAGCAGTTGTGGTGCACAGGCTTAGTTGCTCCGTGGCATGTGGGATCTTCCCGGACCAGGGCTCGAACCCATGTCCCCTACATTGGCAGCTGGATCCTTAACCACTGCACCACCAGGGAAGCCCAGAAGCACTAATTATTAATCAAAACTACAATGATATATCACCAATCAGAATGGCCATCATCAAAAAGTCTACAAACAATAAATGCTGGAGTGGGAATGGAGAAAAGTGAACCCTCCTACACTGTTGGTGGGAATGTAAATTGGTGCAGCCACTGTGGACAACAGTATGGAGGTTCCTTAAGAAACTAAAAATAAAGCTACCATATGATCCAGCAAACCCACTCCTGGGCATATACCCTGAGAAAAACATGATTCGAAAGGATATATGCACCCCAATGTTCCCTACAGCACTGTTTACAATAGCCAAGACATGGAAGCAACCGAAATGTCCATCAACAGATGAATGGATAAAGAAGATGTGATACATATATACAATGGAATATTACCCACCCATTAAAAGAATGAAATAATGCCATCTGCAGCAACATGGATGGACCTGGAGATTATCATACTAGGTGAAGTAAGTCAGACAGAGAAAGACAAATATCATGATATCATTTATACAGTATGTGGAATCTTTAAAAAATGGTACAAATTAACTTATTTACAAAACAGAAACTCACAGACTTAGGGAATGAACTTATGGTTACCATGGGGGAAGGATGGAGGAGGAGGGATAGATTGGGAATTTGGGATTGACATGTACACACTTCTATATTTAAAATAGATAACTAACAAGGTCCTACTGTATAGCACAAGGAACTCTGCTCAATATTCTGTAATAACATAAGTGGGAAAAGAATTTGAGAAAGAATAGGTACAAGCATATGTATAACTGAATCACTTTGCTGTACACCTAGAACTAACACGACATTTTAAGTCAACTATATTCTAATATAAAGATTTTTTTAAAAACCCAAATGCACGGATGGATGGATGGAGCAGAGAGCTCCAAGGCCATCCTTCAACTGTGGTCAGCTTTGAGGGACACTGGGCAGGCAGGCCTGACTTAAAGGTGCATGGTCAGAGCAGACAGGCTCATCTTGGGACTCCCCTCCTGGGAGCAGCAGTGTTCCTGGGTACCACTCTGCATCTTCAGCTCCACTGTTATTGATCCAGGCCCTAGAGGAATGTTTCCCAGATGGGTCCAGATGAAACTAGCCATGTACTATAGAAAACTGGGGCTCAGTCCTACCAAGGCTGATATCTAAGGGGCATTTTTAGCTGTGCTGACACTGAGGGGACACTGTGGTTCCAGAGAAGTCAGTTCATTTTGAGGCCAGTCCCTAGACAGCAGAGTCCAGTCCTGGGGGGAGAGCGACAGAGAGGTCATGGGAGGAGTCCAGTCCCTCAGAGAAAGTGCCGTCTGTCAGGAAATCAGTACCAAAGGCCGGTTCTCTTAAGTACCCAGCAATCACGCCAGAAGATGAGGAGGGACAGCGTCCTCTGAGGTCAGCAAGAGGAACACCATGTTCCAGGAGGTACCAACTCAAAGAGGTGAGACTCCGGTGGGCTCCCAGGCTTGGAAGGCGGTGAGGACCTCAGGGTAGGACAGGGTGTCTTAAATAATACCCCTAAGTCACAAACCTAAAGGCTAGTATAAGCTTGATAAATTTAACTGTAACCCTTAAGCACTTCTGTTCATCAGAAGAACCATGAAGAAGTGACAAGACAGGCCACAAACTGGAAGAAGATATTTGCAACATATACAACCAACAAAGGACTGATATGCAGAATATATAAAGAACTCCTACAAATCAATTCTATTTTAAAAGAAAGGGTAAAACGCATGAATTAGCAAAAACTGAGAAGACTGACAATATCAAAGGATGTGGAACATTCCACTCTGGCAGAGTGTAAATTAGTTTAACCACTTGGGAAACCTATTTAATATCATATAGTAAAGTTGAAACTATAAATACCCTATCACCTAGGAATTCCACTCACCCTAAGCTAGGGTTTCTCAACCTCAGCACAATTGACATCTTGGACCACATAATTCTTTGTTATAAGTGGCTGTCCTGTGCGTTGCAGGATATTTAGCAGTATCCCTGGCCTCTGCCCACTAGATGCCAGAAGCAATGCTCCGTACCACAGTCATAGAAACCAAAAATGTCTGGAACATTTGCTGAATGTTCCTGACATTGCTAAAACATCAGCCCTGGTTGAGGCCCACTGCCCTAAGCTCCTGTGCACTAACAGGGTTCTACAAAAATGTTCATAGCAGCACTGTACAAAATAGCAAAAAGCATAAGTGCACGCGCACACACACACATACACACACACACACACAAGGGCTGGAAATGACGTTTATATCCAACAAAAGAATGGACAACTAAATTGTGATAAGTAAGTGTAATGAGATATTACACAGTTCTAAAATGAATAAAGTTCTCTCAACAATAAATGACTCTCATGAATGTTGGGGAAAACAAAGTTGTAGGAGAATATGTTTAGTGTGAATGTTCCTATAAAGTTTAAAACATGCAGAATTAAATAGTATACTAGCTAGGGGTACCTACATAGGTAGTGTGGTAGACTGTACTCCCACAAGATGGCTGCAACAGCATCTCTGGTCCCACCTGTTCTTCCAGAACCTGGCCACTTGGCCATCAAGAGGTGGAGGCAGTGATCCATCCCCTTGAACCTGGTGGCTTTGTGTCTGCTTCAACTAACAGATGCTACGTGGCTTCTGAGGCTAGGTCACCAAAGGCCATACAGCTTCGGCCTGGTTCTCTCTCTTGGGGTGTTCAACCTGCTGTGAGGAAGCCCAGGCCATGTGGACAGGTCATAGGAGGAAGAACCAAGGCCCAGGCCTCAGGCCAGCTCCAACAGCCAGCTGGTTCGTGAGTCATCTTAGAAATATGTAGAAGCCCCCAGCTGACCCGCCCCAGCTGATGCTGAGTGAAGCTGAGGTGAGGATCCTGCCCACATTGCAGATACGGGAGGGAAGAAAGGTTGTTACTCTTTCATACCACTAAGTTTTGTGGTGCGTTTTTTTTGTTTTGTTTTTTGTTTTTTTTTTTTTTTTTTTTTTGCAGTACGCGGGCCTCTCACTGTTGTGGCCTCTCCCGTTGCGGAGCACTGGCTCCAGACGCGCAGGCTCAGTGGCCATGGCTCACGGGCCCAACCGCTCCGCGGCATGTGGGATCTTCCCGGACAGGGGCACGAACCCGCGTCCCCTGCATTGGCAGGCGGACTCTCAACCACTGCACCACCAGGGAAGCCCTGTGGTGGTTTTTTAGACAGCAATAGATTTCTAAAATAGACGGTAAGAAACTATAATGAAGAGCAAATGAATGATAACATAAAATTTAGGATCATCGTTACTGATGGGGAGAGGGTTGGGGAATGTGGTGGATTAGGGGCTGTGGGGAACACAAGTGGCTGAGCCTACTATGATAGATGGTGAAACCACAGACCTTCCCACTCTAAGGCATCTGCTGTTCTGTGGGGTGAGAAGTTCTTCCCAGCGTTAAAGAGCTGAAGAACAGCTCAAGCCCCAGAGGGGAAGGTGTCCTGATTACATAGCATGGGCACAGCCAGAGGAAGGGCCAGAGGAAGTCTGTGCATGGAATGTTCTCCCTAGGCCGTGCTCATCTGGTTGTTTAATCAACACTTACAGTTATCTGTTGACATTTTGGAAACAAAACCAAATGCCCTTGAAAGGACAAAGTGAGCTTTGTGCCTCTGAGCCATTAGGAATATTCAGATCTGGTCCCGAACTGTGGTGTGAACACTGGACACATCTTCTAGAGAGAAGGTCTTTGTGTGCAGACTTGGCTCTGGGTGAGGTTGTGATCCTGGAAAACTTTGACATTGGTGCTCCCTGTATGAGCTTCCCTTAACCCTCTTGAGAGTTCCGTGTTACGGGGATCCAGCATTTATCGAGCAGTGCAGACAGCAAACTCGAGGTCTCAAGAATTGTGCTCAATTGTGGGGATTCCCACAAGGGCCAGCCTGGGGGACTGGGGTTGGAACTGAGCAGCAGGAGCCTTCTGGGAACTGGGGCAGATCGCTTAGGTCTGTTCATCAAATGAGCAGAGCTGCAAATGCCCTTCAAACAAGAAACAGTGCTCTGCTGGCTTCTCCCAAAGAGTGATCAGATTTAAAAAGAAAGACCGTCCCCCCAAAGGAGCTCTCTATAGAAAGTGCTTTGAAAACTCAAAAAAAAAGAGAAAAAAAGTATTGCTATTATTTGTTACTTTTCTATGGTAGAACCTGGATCTATGTTTCTAAAGCAGAAAGCCTCAGAATCAAATGCTTGTGAGGCATAAAGTGTAATGGGTGAAGGGTAAGAGGGAGTGGTGAGGACTGTGGCAAATGGGTCGAGGACAGGCCTTCATTAAGGAGGCCAGCACTACTCTCCAGCCCACTGCTGAGAAGAGGAGAGCCTGGCCTCGATGTATCCAACCTTCTGATGGTGAGGAAAAGCCAGAAATTCAGATACTTACATAATTTTTTTCACATAAGGAATCATAATTTTAAAAAAATGTGCCAGCTAAACCAGCTATACATATGAGTAGTACTTACATGTGCCAAAAGGGATATAACTGCCTTGCAGGGTTATGAAGAGGAAAAAATGAGGTAGAATAGAAATAACTGTAATTAAGTTGTGAATATGCATCAGAAAAACCTATATACATAATAAAAACAATAGGTCAGAGTCTACTGACAAACTGTATTTTCCAAAGACGATGGCAATAATATCTCCTATCCCACCTGCTATTTTTATTATGTAACCTTGACACTCCTTTCGTCAAGTGGTGGGGGCTACTTTCCCTCCCCTTGAACATGAGAAGGACTTTATGATTTCTTGAAGCCATAGTACGGTAGAAGTGACACTATGTGGCTTCTGAAGATAGGTCACAAAAACACCATGCAATCCTGCCTTGCTCTCTGGGGTGCTCGCTTCTGTAGCCCAGCCTCCATGCTATGACAGAGCTCAAGCAGCCTGTGGAGAGATCCATGTTGAGAGGAACAAGCCCACACACCCAGCTGGGCTCCCTGCCAGAGCCAGCTCCACCTTGCCAGCAATGTAAGTGAACCATCTCCAAGTGGGTCCCCCAGCTCCCATCTGAGCAGCCCCAGCTGAGACCATGTCGAGCAGACATGGTCTGCTCAGGTCTGCCTGAATTGCAGATTCACAAGCAAAACAAATTGATACTATTATTTTAAGTCACTAAGCTTTGTCTGTTTTTTTAAAAATAAATATATTTATTTATTGGCTGTGTTGGGTCTATTGGTGCGCGCAGGCTTTCTCTAGTTGCAGCGAGCAGGGGCTACTTTTCTTGCAGTGCGTGGCTTCTCAATGCGGTGACTTCTCTTTGTTGCGGAGCACGGTCTCTGAGTGTTGGCTCAGTAGTTGTGGCGCACGGGCTTAGCTGCTCCATAGCATGTGGGATCTTCCAGGACCAGGGCTTGAACCCGTGTCCCCTGCATTGGCAGGCGGATTCTTAACCACTGCACCACCAGGGAAGTCCTCCCTTTTTTAAAAATAAATTTTGGGTGGTTTTTTATATAGCAACAGATAACTGGAACAGGGCCAAAAATTAAAATTTTAAGCCAGAGACATTCCTAGAAGGGTGAAGAAAGAGACCCAAGGCCAACTCAGGAACTCCTGAAGCACAGGAATGCAATTTTTAGGTCAAAAGGAAAAGGTGTTTTTTTCCTGATTTCCCAGGCTGAGACAGGACCCACTGAGACAAATAATGGAGGGGAATGGAACATCTGAGCTTTAATTCAGTGCCAGGCTGAGGAGGGAGTTGTAACCCTTCCACATCTGGGTGTGCAATCAGTTCACATCCTTTTCAAGTTTGAAGACTGAGCATTTTTATTTACCATCTAAGCCAGTTCTCCTCAAACTGGCTTAGATGGTAAGTACCCCACACACTACTCCCCACAATCAACTTTCATAGACGGAGGTCTGGGAAGCTGCATTTTCAACCACTTTCCAGATGGTTCTTTTGTACCAATTTAGAAATCTATAGTCCACTCACCTCCCATGTAACCCTTTCAGATACATTCTTGGAGTTTATTTCTTGGGAAAGTGCTTATGGTTTGTTTAACATTTAAGCAGCCCATGGCTTTGTCAGGGGAAGAAGCAGGTGTTTCAGGCAGTGGCCCTGCATCCTCAGGGACTGGATATAGTGGGCTTGGCATTCCGCTTGAAGAGGTAGAGGGAAGGGGGCATCCTACACAGGTGGTGGGTGAAAACTCAAAATGAAATAAAGTCAGAGACGGCTGTGTAGCAGAGCTTCTTCCGCTGGCAGAGACCTTTACAATTCCTCCCACAAACCCTCCTATAACCCCACTCTTAATCCACAACAAGTCTCTTTCTCAGTCCTGACTGCCACCTAGAAGTGCCCACCCTCCAGTAGTAGAAAGAATTTAGGCTGCCAAGAACTTAAGCTAAAAGTTGGAGAGTATGTGATTTTAGTAAAAAAAAAAAAAAGATAACTGAACATGTTGTTAAAATATTTTCTCTTGAAGCAAATGAAGACATGGAATCTAACATGTGAAGGCCTGTTATGTGCAGGGTGCTTTCTAGTCACTACAGGGGAAAGCAGATGGGCCCTTTGCATCAGACAAAAGTTAGAAAATGTTATATGCAAGTTGTAA